>NW_026562396.1:6660000-7260000 GCF_027474105.1 Poeciliopsis prolifica
GACTGTTAAAAAAATTGTTAAAAGTTTTTCAAAAAACGAATTTATTCTGCATAAATACATTTGTTGCAACTCCTTAATCCCTTTTTTAAAATTATTTCATAAGTTCCTGCATAAAAACATTTTTTTATACCTGGCTAACTTTCACGCCCCCAAGTGGAGAAACTCTGTATTGCATCAGTCATTTTTTAAATTGCATGAAACTATCTGGAAAGTTCAGCAAACGAAATCATTAGAAAACCATCCTCCAGGCTTTGGAGAATATTTTTTGTTTCATTCTGGAAATCCCAAACCAGTATATGATCCTAATTTGGCAGCACGTAAAGTATAAACCAAACCCCAGCATTCAGTAAACTTTTGCTTATTTTCTTTCCTGATCATTGCTTGAGGTTTTCCCTGTGTGATGTTAAATTACGGGGCGTTGTTGGATGCATGTTGTTTCTTTATCTGTCGTGCTCTGGTTAAGTAGTCTTTGCTTCTTCTTTTGTCAGTGTACTCCTGTGCTCTTCTTAGAGACATCCTCCTGCAGGGCCGCCTCTACATCTCCAGAAACTGGCTGTGTTTCTATGCCAACCTCTTCGGCAAGGACATCAAGGTAGGAGGCAGCTTAATAAACTCACAGTGACTGGGGGAAACTCGATCCGGGCCACTTTTAAAGTCACAGCCTGGCAAAGCTGATTGCACACCTTTACAAATGATTTCGCTGAAAGTCAGGGTTAGGAGCAAACTGGAAGCTCCTCTGTCTTTATTCTTCACGTTTTTAACCATTTGCTTTACTCTGCTCTGAAATGTTTCTCTTTGATGTTTGATGCCTTTCCGGCTCTTCCTTTATTTCCTTGAACCTCCAGAGGTTTCAGTGACAGTAAGCCACTGACTGAAGCCGCATTCCTCACATTCTGACTCAATAATGCAGGTTTTGTGTCCCTGCTGGTTTTTTGCAGGGCCCCATCTCTTTTGCTCTTTTATCACAGAGAGTGATAAAAGAGCAAAATATATATATATATATTTTTTAACTCTCCTGCTTTCTTGCTCTGGCGGCTTAGAGGTTGAATCCAAGGTTTGCGTTTTCCTGAAGAGTTCTTTGTCGTTCCGCCCAGGTGGCCATCCCTGTCGTTACTGTGCGACTTGTGAAGAAGCACAAGACGGCCGGCCTGGTGCCCAACGGCCTGGCCATCACAACGGACACCAACCAGAAGGTAGACGCTTCAGCCAGAGAGACAATAAGATGGGAGAGTGTGGATGTATTTTTTGGCTGAAAGGTTTGGGAGCTACTGTAAAAACCAACAAAGAAGAGGTGAAAGACTTCAGTTGAAATGACTTTAAATACACTAATTAGGGGAAACATTTTGTCCACTAGCAGGTGAAGTGAATAACGCTGATGGTCTTCTTGTCATGACATGACAGTGGGTGGAATGATGGTTAATAAAACTCCTGTTATTCTCCGGTTTCTCCTCAGTATGTTTTTGTCTCCCTGCTATCAAGAGACAGTGTGTATGATGTCCTCCGCAGGATCTGCACACACTTACAGGTCCGTGAACACACACACGCACACACACACACACACACACACACACACACACACACACACACACCAGGTGCACTTATTCATTAAGTTCATGCCCCATCCATGTGGCACAGTGTCAGATAAAGAGGCGTCTGTGTTTTTCCCCCTGCAGGTCAACGGAAAGAGTCTGAGCTTGAAGCAGCTCATGGAAGAGCCGACCTTATCGCTGGTGAGTGAAAGTCTATCGTGAAATGCCGCAAAATCTTCCAAATTCAGCCATCAAAAGGCGCCACCAATGAGTTTTATGAGCCGTGGATCGATCGGAAGCCGAGGGTCGACTTCGCTCAGGCGAGATCGATCGATCGTTCTGCCGCAGCTGCAGCCGTGCGGTGAATTATTCCCCGGGTCGGCTCGATGCCATCAGGAGCTTTCTGAGGTCACCTTGTGTTGCTGTGCTCTGTTGGCTTCCTGGTTTGTCCTTCTGGTTTCTCCAGAACAAAACTGAGCATATTCAATCGAAAAGGCTATTTTGATTTTTGTTTTTCAAACAGGTTTTCTAAAAAACATAGAAAACAAGTAACTAGTAGGACAAGAGAAAACATGTGCTTGCATAACTCAAAACAATAATGAGCTTATCACTACTTTTCTGTTTGAAAATGAGAAGGAAGACTTATTTAATCTACCTTTTATCTCAATTTGATAAAACGTATCACTTACCAACTCAGCAATTATCAGAAATCTTGTGGTGGCCATATATCCGACCTGAATTTACTATGCAAAAAATAATGCAAAAAAAAAAAAAAAAAACTGACTCAGAACAGGACAAGCAAATAATAGTAATAATAATAATAATGGGACATATGGCATCAGAATAATCGCCAACCTTTTGCCAATTTATGGAGATCACATAATATAGTTTAAATGATAAAACAAGCAAATGAAAGAAAAATCCTGATAACAGATTTGTGGCTCTTGGGAAACTTAATTGAAAGCAATGTTGCCAAAAATTTCTTTATGCTTTAAATAAGAAAATATGGAAATATTTAACAACCGAGTTATATTTTCACTTTCATATCTGGCTAAAAGCGTCAATGTTCATGATGAGTACTGGACGGCCTCGTCTTTCTGCTGTGCTGCAGGATGAGTTCCCGGCTCCGGATGAGTTCCCCGTGGTCGACGAGTTCCCGTCGGTGTTAAAATGGAGACGGAAACCTTCCGTGGTGTCCGTGTCCTCATCCCTTCCCGACCTGCTGGGTACCTCCACCAGCAGCCTGGGAGCAGCAGACACACCCTTCAAGACGGAGCCGCCACTGGAAGGTGACAGACACACACATCCACACACACACACACACATTTAGTCTCCGATGTTTTGTGCACATATTTAGTCGATGCTATTAAAAATTACGACACACAGAAAATATTTTCCAGAGGTGACACTACTTTTCTATAAGAAAAAGGTGGAGCCACAAAAACAAGAAACAAAGCAAAAACAAAAACTTAGCTCCCCCTTTGCTAAATTTGGACAGGAACCATCTTGGGACACAAAATAGGATTCCCATTTTTGTGTGAATGTGAGATCAAATGAATGATCTCTGCTCGGATTTTTTCTCTTACGCAATGAGATGAAGATTATATCACGTGGTGGCTTGTATTAAAAAGCTTTGTGCCCGTGCGGATTAAGTTGAGATTATCGCAACAAAACGTCTGCCATGAACTGTGTTCTGCCCCTCTGGAAAATTCTGGATGGATGAATGATTTGGTGCTCTGGGCAGCATGTTGAATATTTCCCAGACCTGCGCATGTTATTGACATCACCAGCAGGACAGACTTGACCTTCTGTTAATCTTGTTTCCTCAACAATTTCACTTCAGATCCAAAATGGCTGCAGAATAAGTACAAAACATCATGAAATGAAAAAGGCACTAATATTATCTTAGAAAATGCAACCAGTTTGGATAGAAATGTTTTGGTTGTAAACACCTGAAAGTTGCAGTGAAAATTAGATTTATTCATACTACTGAAACAGTTGAAGTATTTAAAAAAAAAAAACTCAGTCACAATCAAAACATCAGGGAGAATATGGAGGATGAGGCATGATGTCTACTTTAGTGAACACACCATTCTTTGCCATTTCCTCCCAGCACAAAGTCAAAAAATGTTAAAGATTAGTCCTTAGTCGCTACGCTACATTTATTTCACCTAAAGACTGGCACATCTTTTCTGGCTACATCTTTTTTTTTTTCCTGATGTTATTTTTCTTTTTAGTAAGATCTGCCTGCAGGTGTCCAGTTATTAGAAAACAAGAAAACAACTTTATAGCCAAGAAATAATGACAATTTTGCCACAAAACAAGAGTTTTTCCAACAGTCGCAGATTTTTAACCTTTTTTCTTCGACAGCTTTTATCCAGTGAGGACTTAATCGGAGCGCTAATGGTAATGGTGCGGTGTTATGATGTGTGTGTGTTTCAGAGAGAGGTCTGCAGACAGACAGAGGTCTTTTAACAGAGCCTGTGGCAGAGTTGGGTCAGATGGAGTACCAGCTGCTCAAGTTCTTCACCCTGCTGTGAGTGGATGAAGGGGCACACACCACCTTCACCTTCTCCAACAGCTGACTCCCAGCTCCCCACACACACACCTACACACACGCGCACACACTCTGGGCTTTAATTTGCTGATATAAATAGGAGGTGATTCAATCACAGGAGATCAGAGCTGCTGAAAAACTCTGTCCACAGAGAATTGCCCTCCGACGAAACGTTGTTCACCTCAGTGCCTCACATTGTGCTCCGTCTTCATCTATTTCTGCACGTCATTATTTGTTTTATGATGAAGCTTAACCTGCTGTGAGTGAAGAAATGGAGCTCCACCTTATTCACTCATAAAACACACACCCAAAGCACATATATCATATCATATCATATGCACAATAGTTGTAATCAGTACAGTTTTATGCAGCTGTTTTAGATTTAGATAAAACATAACAGTAAAGGTGTTATAGATTTATGGAGGATGAAGTCAAAATTGGGAAAAATCATCATCAGAAACAATTAAACAGCCCAACAAAAACATTTGGAAAGATGCAACAAAATAATTTAAAATCTATAATCTTAGATGTCTCAAATTAATCAATTGTTCATTATCAATCACAAATGTATTTTCGTTTTCTCAGATTGTTTCAATTTATTTCGTCTATTTTATCGCTCATTTTGTGAATTCCTGCTTCAGCCGTTAAAGCAATGAGTACAAATAAATCTAAAAGACTTTCTAAATTAAGAGAATGAAGAAAAAAAAGTGTAATTAATAAAAATAATTTTGAAGGACAGTAGAAAACATTCAGAACACAATAGATCCAATGTTTTAGCTTTCTTCTTTTCAACTTTTACAGAACCTGACAGGACAGCAAACACCGCCCCCCAGTGTTCATTCAGACACATTGCAGCTCTCTTCCTTTGTGTTTTGCAGAAGCATCTGAAAGTGTTTGTCTCTTCCTCTTCCATCAGAATAATCCTCCTCATCCTCTCGTCGTGCTACCTGGCCTTTCGTGTGTGCAGTCTGGAGCAGCAGCTCTCCTTCCTCAGTAACCCAAATCTGCCCCTCAGAGAGAGGTAACACACCTGCAGGCAGATCTTACTAAAAAAAAAAAAAAGACTGCCAATGAGCGATCTTCACACGCCATCAACGATAGCGGAGCTATTCTTTCACCTCATATCTGATTACTTTCTTTCTGAGCTTTTTTCTTTCTCATTAAAATTACTTCCTCCCCCCCATAATTTAAGACTTTTTTTTCTGTTCAAATTGCATCTTTACTCTCCTGATATTAAACAATATTCTTGTAATGAAACAAGAACCCAGTACTCTGTTGTACAACTTACAAGAGTGGGAACTGAAATGAAAGCCACTTTTGCGAGTCTTTCGTCATTTATTTATCAAAAAAAAAAAAAAAGAGAAAATGAAACTGATTAAAATCTGATTTTGGTGTTACTTCATTTTTAGTCCATATTAATCTATAAGGATACAATTATGTATACGGGGATAAAAAGTCTCCGTGCCATTTGGAGAGTTCCAGAAATTTGGAACAAACTTCCAGAAAACTGTAAAACAGCAGAAACCCTGACTTTCTTTAAATCTCAACTAAAAACACACCTGTTTAGAATTGTATTTGAAACATAACAATGTATTGTTTATTCTATGTCGCATGACTTAGAGTTTTTGTGTTTATGATATAAAGCACTTTGAAATGCCTTGCTGCTGAAATGGGCTATACAAATAAAGTTTGATTGCTTGATTGACAGGCTTCCACTAACAACACTGTCTTCTCTTGCTCCAGGTAACCTCTGCCCTCCATTTTTAAACCCTCTCTCTTCATGCTTGGAGCCAGTGATGCCCCACCCCGCCACCCCAGCACAGATCCAGGATCAGAACAAACCCTCCAAACCTCCCCCACTCGAATCGTCAAGGTTCTGGGATAACCACCCAACCCAAGATCACTTCCAGACTATGCAAACAGACTGTATATTTATTTCTACACAGAAAGTAGATTTTGTTATAGATTGATGGCTGCTGAATCCTCACTGCTCGGTTGTGCAGACGGATGGTAAAGAGTTGATGTCTGAGGATGAAATAATGACATGTGAGCAAGAGGAAAATGTTTGTATTTTTTGATGGCTGCCAGCGTGAGTTTATATCAAACCTATTTTTGACTAATTGAGCAAACTAGTTTAATTTTAGAGGGGAAGTTAAACCTAGCAATAACGTTGCACTTTTTCTTGTCAAGATGAAGTCCGAATCATTTCAGCCACGTGTCGCATAAAGTGTGTTTTGCTTCAGTAAAAGGTACTCGGTTGTCATCTTCAAAGGTCATGTGAGCACAGAGATTTCACTTGTTTCCAGTGAAACAGAGCAATAATAGCTTTAAAATAAAGAGTGGAGTGATTAGATGAAATTGTATGTTTTTTCATCACATTTACGAATATTTGTGTAAAAAAAAAGTAAAAAGTTGCTTGGATTATTTTACTCATTTCAAATGAAGATGTTACGTCTTGAGGACTCAGAGTGTTTGTATTATGATGTTTGTCTGAGGATATTTGATGGATTTTCTATGGATGATGATGTATTTGTGGACGCTTTTAAATTAAACCTGCAACTACGTTAAGATGACGCACACCTTGTAGCTTTCTGTGATGCTTTCCGACAAGAAGAGCGACAGTCTTTTGAAAGTTTCTTGTTTCAAAAGATTCTGAAAAATCACTGAAACTTTGTCCAATGTTGTAAATCAAGAGTAGAGAAATATGAACGTCAGGAAAAACATGCTCCGCTACAAGATGTCACTGATTTTTGGATTGTGCTATTTGTAATTTTTGCCTCATAGCAGACCTTAGCCTTTTGAAAATACATGTGGAAGATGTGATTTTCTAAAATGATACAGAAACTATTCTGAAGATTCTTCTTCAGCTTGCTGAGATTTATGGCAGATTATTTCACTTATAAGTGGCACCTTTTCATCAACATTAAGAAATTATTGACTTAAAACAAGCTCTTGTGTCCTGCTGGAAAGTTGTGGGATCGTTATCTTATTTCAAGTGTACTAAAATGTTTGCGCTAAAAACTTAACCAAAAATACAAATAATAAGATTTTGTTTTTTAAATGTAGCTTGTTTTTTTTCCTTATTCTTGAAGAAAACAGATGTGCTGTCATGGGACACTGTCCTGTGATTGCAGTATTCACTCATAGTTTTCTTTTTCTCACTCCTTAATGTATCCCAGTTTTCTTTGTAATTTAATTGGTCATGAATCAAAAGTTGTAGATACTAATCGTCAGCTCCTGCAAGATTTAGTTTATCAGTCTCGGCGGGACGCCGACTCCTTCAGGTCTCTCTAAGGAAGCTTCTGGGGAGCTCTGTGTTTTAGCCAAGGGGAGTTTTGGTGGGGTTGAGTTGAAGCAGATGGCCAGACGAGCTGCAGCCACCTCCATTCCTCCAGGGAGTCGTGTTGTCTGTGCTGGAATGCTGCTCCGCTGACCTGCGACCCCCTCGGCGTGAGCGAGGAGGCGGACTGTGACTTCATGGTAACGATCTGTGTCACACACTGTAGAAATCATCGCCCATCCGTCGCGACAAAGCTGGAGGACTTCCAGGAAGCCATTACATCAGAGGGTCGTTAAATGTGTCAAAGTTAATGTGTGCAGCGAGCGGGATCCAAACGTACTGCAGCCGGCGCTTTCATGAAGGGAGGCCTGCTGCCACCTTAACCGAGAAAATAAAGAGGAGCAAAAGGTAAAAAATAAAGCGTTTCTCCCAGGGTGAGGTGATTCTGGGATGAAAATATCATTTCTTGGAAGTATTTTATATTAGAATGTAGAAACAAAATGGAAACATGAAATGTTTTTGTTATATACTTCTGCATATTCAGTTGTTTTGACATGTATCACAAGACATATAGATTTTAACAATACAACTGGGAATTTGGTAATATAGTCAAACAAATCCAAAGAAGAAAAAAACCCAGAGTGAAGGCGAAGCGTCGGATTTTATCGGTCGTATGATTTCACTCGTTTTTAGAGAAAGACCACAAGCCTTTTCTCTCTGTACAGCTACACTCTGGCGTTTGCTTAGGTTTTATCTACCCAGAATGCCCTGGGAAAGTGCGCTTCCTGCTTTTGGAGTGGTCTATGGGTCGACTTGGCCTTGAAATATCCATTTGAATCGCACCAAAACAGCTTCTGGAGGAAACAAAAAAAAGACACTCTTCATTTATTCTCGCGTAAAATTATTTCCAGACAAAATGTCTTCGGGTTAAGAAAACTAAAATATCACACAGCATTTCCAGGGAAACTTGGCCATTTTAAGCCTTTAGCATTTAGTTTGGTGGTGAAGTAAGAGCATGTTGAGTTTAAAAGAGCTGCCTGGAGCCTTCAGAGAGAAGATTTGAGTTTAAGAAAACAATCTACGGTGAAGAACACTGCCAACACGCCTCAGCCTGGCCTTCCAAGCGAGCTGCAAGATCCTAAAAGAAGCCTCCAAAACATTGGAAAACTTCACCAATCAGTCTGCAGATAAAATACACTTTAATGAAATGCGCGCAAGAAGGAAGCCTCACAGAAAAGGGACGTCATATGAAAACGATGAACAGTTTGACTGAACATTTCATTCTCAGAGGACCAGAAAGAAAGCTTGGATTTTCTTTTAGAACAAACCAATAAATCCTCATCAGTCATTGTGTAAACAGTCAGCTGTAAGATATGTTCTTAACAATAAAGATAACGCAGCATGATCCTTTACAGTTTCATATAATCCTCATAATGTTCTGAGTGAATGTCATCCCTGCTTGGGTCAGATAAGAGGAGCAGCTTATCAGCACAAGAACCCAGTCGGATGCAATTTAATCTACTGGAGTTCAAGTGGCTAGCTCTGTGTTAGCGAGAGATGCTGGGATGATGGAGGAGCAACACAGGCAGAAAACCAGTTTTGAATACGTCACTGTATTTGTGTTATGGAGTTAATGTCCACAACCATATTAATGAAAATTTAAGACAGAAGGAAAAAAGTGTGGTAGAAAATATGACAGAAGTGGAAACCACTAACATGTCAACATTTCTAGATCAGAAATTACTTTAAAAATTTGGTATATTGCAATATTTTGATGAACTAAAACTTTTTGTTAGCTGTCAGCAATAACCATCAAAATTTACAGGAATTCCTGTAAATTCACAGGAATTTGTACAATTTCTGTAAAAACAAATTTCAAATCAAAATATGATCTCTTGATGAAATGAATGCAAACTTTTTGTTCTTTGTCAGAATTACTGTGTTTATCAGTATCAACGCGCGCTATCAAAATCGTCAAACAGAATGCTACTCATTGGAAAACATTTAAAGCAAAAACTGAAGATAAGTCGGATAATTCTGCAGCCAAACAAGTTTTAATAACAGAAACAAAGAAAAAAAATCAGACAGCTAGCATGTCAAAAAAAGAAAGAAAAAAAAAAATTTGCGATTTTTACAGCTACTTTTCTGTCCGCAAAAATGTGACGACTGCCACATTTATCAGATCAGACTGCATGTGAGATACTATTGGAGAACATAACATACATTCCTCCACTCAACATTGCCCTTTGTTCCAAAAACACACACACACACACACACACACACACACACACACACACACACACACACACACACACACACACACACACACACACACACAGTGGCACAAAATACTTCCGTCTGACATCTACATCAGATGTAGAGACAAAAATCCTGTGGAAACTGCAGGGGAAAAAAAAAACTGGAGCACAACAACAAGGTAAGATGCAGGAGCCAGAGTTTGTATTCACATTCTTATAGTCAGTTCAGTTCATTTAAAATGACCCTGAGCAATAATCTGTGTAAACATTTCTACATTCGCTGCACACCAAACAACAGAAACGATTCAGGGCTTCCTGTTCCACATTCTCCAAGCTCACAAAGCATGTACACGTTTTAGGTTTATAGGCATGCTGGTGTCGTTTACATACGATACGTTGCTGTGCATATACACTGGAAAAACGTCACACCGCCTCTTCATTTTTAAACTTTGACTGTCAGGGAAATATAATAAATATGTGGTTACACACTAGTATGCGGGGAGTGCATTCTGTTTCTCCAGCAGTAGGTACGGTGGCGGGGGAGGAGGAAGAACAGGGGGCGCTGTTCTGCATACGAGCTAGGCGAAAGACAAAGAGCAGCAGAGGTCGTTCTGAGCCAGACTCTGGATCAGTCTGCACCACTCGGCCCGCTTCTGGGTAATGTAGGCCGGGGTGATGATTTGCACGGGGAGGCGGGGCGAGCCCTCCAGCCGGACCTTCTCGCACAAGGCCTCGGCGATGCAGATGACGTACATGCCGCAGTCGTAGCTGTTCTGCTGCGACGGGCACAGCTCCTCCGCGAAGAGCGCCTTCCTGCCGGCGCCGAGGAATGGCTCCAGCTTGCTGGCGATGCGCCGCGCGTGCAGCGAGTTGCTGCCGTTCTGAGAGTCATAGTGCGCGAAGTGATTGGAGCTGCGGTGGTAGAGCAGGAGGCTCCAGTGGGAGCCCCCGGCGGTCTGGTTGGAGTTGTCATTGACAGCCAGGAAGACCCAGCGGCGGGACGGGAGGTCCAGAGGCTCCAGGAAGAGGGCAAGCTCGTCAGGACAGGAGGCGCACTTGATGAACTGGGTGACCTCCGGGCTAATGAAAATGGCCGCGTCGCCCAGCACCCTGAAGCGCTCGTTGGCAAAGTATTCGAAGGCGAAACCGATGACCTGGTCGTTGAGCCAGTAGGGGCCTTCCAGTAAGGACACGTCGGAGCGCCGCAGCAGGCTATCCTGGTAGCTCAGCACTATAGGATCCATCCTTTGGCGGTGTCAGTCTGAAAAAAAAAAAGGTTTTAAATCTGCCGGTTAGGTTTGTACAAAGTAAAAATAGTAACAGCAATGTTATTATCGATGATTCTGCCACTCCTTTTGTGAAAAAATCCCTCTGACAATATAAGCACGCTTTAATAATGATCCATTTATTAATATTAGCAATATAGCTAGGAATTGTTACTGCTCTGACAATCTGTGTTGCTTTCTCCCAAAAGTAGGTCAGACTTTTAAATGAATTTTAAATGAGTTCTCAAGAAGTAGGAAAATGAATTGTGGTAACGATTCAATTTCTTTCAAAACAGCAACTATTTTACCTGAATTTTATCAACATTTTCTATTATTTTTAGTTGCCAAGTATGGTGAAAAACAACCTAAATATAATCCATTTTAGTTTCAACAAATGGCTGTTCATTGTTTTTAATGGTAAAATTACATTTTGGCTCAATTATGGGATTTTTACAAGTACATAAACATTAACTTGAACTGATAAGAATGGAGAACATTCACCAAAGATGTTTTGCTGAACATTTCATACAGTAAATAAAGGGACAATAATTACGACCTGATTTCTGCTTTTAAAAAGCAGCAGCTACATAAACCTTTGGTTCCTACACATGACCTAGGTATGGTTTGATCTTATTCTTATTGTTCATGCCGTTTGAAAAAAAAAGTTCCTGAACTCACAGTTATGATCTTTATATTTATTGCCTCACTGTCTCCCTCTAAAACGTTTTTAGAAGGACTGAATAGTTAAAAAAATTATATTTTAGTCAAAAAGTGACTCTCTGCAGTCAAACAGGGGTGTTGACATTTAGTGAGTGACTCTGTGAACAAAAGTAATGAACATGACTGACTTGTGTCATTTCAAAGCCTTAAGTTTAACAAAATAAACTTTAAAACACACATTGATCCAGCATCTAAAAGGGGTTGACTTGATTCGTTCATTTGCGTTTTTGTTTAAAAAAAAGTGACTCAATTTATAAGCAGACCTCGGTGTTACATCGGTGTCTGCTGGGTCATAAACTCGCAGACAACTGTCGTGTTGCTGCATTGCGTTTAGTTGATTTTCCGGTGGCAGGCAGCTAACAGCCAACACAGTCGAGTGTTAGCACTAGCTAGCCAACCGCTACCTTCACCAACTCACGAAGCTAAATAACTAACTGTGACCTACAGAACGTATACACCACAAAGTGACACATTAAAACATGCACTGTTCGTTGAATGTCCCTACCTTTGAAAGACACATTCAAACAACGAACAGCGTGAAAACTGCACTATTGTCCCTCATTGCTCTGGCTACCTCAAGCCGCATCTGGACAGTTGGGAAGACAGAATGGGAAGCTCGCAGCCGATTGGCTCCGCACATCCGGGGATCCGAGTGGTGGAGTAACTCAGAGGGTAACCGTTTTTGACATCTCACATACGCAATAAAAAATAAATAGTGCTTCTTTTCGATACTTGTATAACACAAAATGAGATTACAGATCTCTCAACTATATAAAACCCGTTAACTGAAACCCTAAATAAACTTAAAATTGACTCACATAGCTCAGTTATAGTTTATTTGAAACACGGGGTGTTTCATTGGCTCCTTCGCGGCCGTGGTACATTTTGTTTACTTCCTCTTGTCATGATGTGTTCGAGCTGTCCTTGATAGTCGGAATTTCTAATTTTCAGCCTTGACAGATGATTTAAGTTCAATCAATCAATCAATCAATCAATCAATCAATCAATCAATCAATCAATCAATCAATCAAATAAAAGCCTGGTAAAAAGGAAGAAAAAAATGCGAGACAGGCCTTAAAATCAACTGGAGTTGGAATTTTGTTGTATTTGGAACAGTGTCACAAATGAGTTCAACATATTCTTAAGTTTGAAAAATGTGTAAATTGCCTGTTTTTGAGATGCAAGCAATTGTTATTGATACGAGAGAAAAGTGGTATATTTCTCTTAATTTAAAGTGGTAATAAAAACAAAGAAACATGCTTACATATTGCACTGCAATAAGTGTGCCACTTGTGGTGATTGCTTCCTTGACAAAACTAGTTGATTAATAACTTTCACTAATTTTCCATATAGGTGTTTATTTATTTTCTGTTTTTTGTACTTCTGGTGCTCTGTTTCTCATTGAAACAAAGAAACACATGAGAAGGTCTAAACAACATTCCATTGTGTAAATTTCCCTTTTCTGTGTGAATGCATAGACTCACACTGCATTGTTTATCAGAAATAGTCTGAAATGTTATTATTTTTTAACTTAAACGCAGTTACGTGGCGCTCTTCCCCTAAACCGAGGACAGAACACCCGAGGTGATTTGAACGCATCATCACTCCGCGTTCGGAGCGCGCTCTGGTTCGCAGTTCGTATGGAGGTTCTTCCTCCCTCCCTCTGGGATTGTTTCCTACCTCTCTCCCTCCCTCCGCCCATAAGCCGCGGGGACGCGCCTCGTGTGGCCGCACTGATTAGAAAAAGGCAAAGCGGAGTCCTCAGCGAGTGAGCCGCGGAAAGCTGCGTTTTAAATTGCGCTCGGATAAAAAAATAAATAAATAACAAAATTTGAGGGAGAAGAGGAACGCAAAAAGTGCTCGCCGCGAGCTTTAAAATTTCGAGGAGTTTTTGTCGGCACGCGGTGGGCAGAAGAAGGAATGAAAACCTTCCCAATTCAGCGGGAATGCGGAGAGTTAAAATAGAGACTTAGTCAATTTGCGGGACCACAAGCGTGCGTAAACTGTGCAGCTTCGCCCGACGAGGAAAGGGAGCTGAAGACTAGCTCTGAGTTAACTTCAACACGCGCCTGGAGGTAAGAGAGATGTGTAGTTGTCTCTTGGTGGGCTGGAAATCAGCCTCGGGGACCGAATGAATCACTGCTTGGTCTTTGTGACAAACTAGTTCTTCTCATCTGCACTCATTTGAAACATTGTTTTCAGTTGTCATTCGTTTTGGGTGTGTGTGTGTGTGTGTGTGACAGAAGTCATCATTAAATGATTAGTCACAGTTAAAGGCGTGTGTGTGTTTGTGAAATGTGAGCAATGTAACAAGTTGTCTGATGCTACAGACGGCTCGCTTTGCATCCCCCCGGGCACCGGATCGAGCCTCAAACACGGGATTAATCGCGATTGTCCGCGTGCTTGTTTGCGTTGCAGTTTTGTCGCCGTGCGCATCTGGACAGGCGTTTGCGGTCGAGGTGCAGAAACGGGTACAAAAAGCTGACAAAACTTTATTGCGCGGAGCTGATAACGGAGGCGAACTGCTACATCATCCAGGGTCATTGAGACCTGACAGGGAAGAGGTTGCTGCCCCCCCCCCCTTTCTGTCTCTCTCTGTCTTTTTCTTTCTTAGTTTTTGCCTGTAGCAATGTGGTGGAACATGTGTCGTTTAGCAGAGGTCAGACAGTGCGGCTTTTAACGCAGTGCAGGCGACTCTTTCTGCAGAGCAGCTGGAGGTGTAAAGTGAGGTCTGACGAGGTGAAGAAGATGCTGAATCATGGCTGCGCCGTGCAGCCTGTCAATGGAGGGAGAGAACAGCAGAGACAAAACACCCTGCATCCGAGCATCACATTTGATCTCGTTTTATTTTATTTTTTATTTTTTAACATTCACATATACGTCATCAGGTCTTCTCTAGCCTGTTCAGTTTTCTGGACGTGTAAATCCTATTCTGACTGCTTCTGAGTTGATGTCGACTAGAAAGTACAGGAGAGGGGAAAAAAGGTTCGGAGTCCAAAGGAATTGCAATCTGTGTATTACAGCATGTCTGCTCTGTCTTTATATAACTCTAATTAAACTAACAAAAATGCATCAAAGTAGATGATTCATGTAATGATTAGGGAAAAGAAATGACTACTTAACCAGTTAATCACTGATCGGATCTGAATGAGTGGGGAATTTATTGGTCCATCCCTACATTCATAACGTTATGGCTTGATTTCTGATCGTATATGTGAAAGAGGAGACCCACCCCTGAGAGACCCACTTCTTTCATTCCTCTTCAGTCAGAAAAGAGTGAACCTCTCTTCGGAGTCCCTCTGCATGCTGTTTAGATGGGCGCAGGTGACGTCTGAAGGACCCACTCCGTTCTGCAGACCCATTCTGCAGGACAGAGTGGGTCTGTCCTGCAGGAATGTGGGCTCTGAGAAGACACAGCTGCTGTGAGCATGAGCTGGACTCAGACTCCAGCAACTGGTTCCCCGTTGACATCTGACACCCCACAGGCCCCTGGCTCTGCTATTTCTAAAGGGACTGGCCACAGTTTTCTATCACGTCGGTGGTGTGCGCAGAGATACGACAGACGCCATCGGGGAGAGCAGGGGTTCGGGATATTGGATAACTCTTTCAGTCTCTGCAGGAGATAAATGAAGATGATGGACAATGTTGGTCTGCCTGGAGCAAAAAATCCTTGCAACTTTAGAGAAATGTTCTCAAGCATTCTTAAGAGGATATGCTTGATGAATGAAGATGAACTTTGTCTTTTTTAAAAAAAGTTTTTGGCTTAAAACTTGAATGTGTGATGTGTGCATTTCAGACTTAAGTGTATTGGTTTCAGCACAGCAAAAATCTGAATGGCTTTCACTTCAATGAGGAGACACACAGAGCTGGAGTGAGTTAATTTGATCTGCAGCTAAAAGTAGAATAGATAAAGTTGTTGTATAAAAATCAGTTATTTCCAAGGATGGAGTCGCACCAGCTTTCCGTAGCCCGCTTTAATCAAACTCTGGATCGTTTGCCTACAAAGTGCTTTTAGTTTGGGGAGATTTGCATATGCAATTGGACTCTGATGCAGACTGGAAAATAAAATTTGTTTGCCTAAACCCCTGGGTATCGGTTCTCTTGGTGAACTGTTCAATTATATATCTGAATTTCAAGTGGACCAGATACCATTCCGAAAGCAGGAAGTGGACTATAGTGTAGGATATTCTGGACAAATGCAACCAAAACAAACTCTCAAACCTAGCACCAGCAGGAGAAATAGCTTGTGGTTTTCTTTCACCACCGACAAAAGAGAAATTCTACGACCGCTAAAATCTGAAGCCACTACATTTTTGTTTTTTACATTTTATGAAGAAGGAAGTTGTGCTCATGTTTTCTTCAGAGGTTTCCTTCTGCGGTTCTTGGTGCTGTGCCACTAAAGGCAACATGGGAACAGGTTTTTCAAGGGCTTGGATCGTTTTACGCAGTGCAACGTGAAGCCAACACACCTCCTGAAAATAACACAGCAAATGTTGCAATTTTGGTCACCAATCAAATAATCGGTTTGATTGGTGACCAAAATTGGTGATAGTTGGTGATACCGGACTACCAGGTGTAAAATCAACCTGACCTTCTGTCCTCTGGTTCATCCTATTATTGCACCTAAAGGTTTTTCAGGAGAGAAAATCTTGTTTTTCACAAACTTTACTGCTTTAAAGTGCAATTAATTGCAAAGATAATGAGAGTTAACTTGACCTTAAAAATCTAATTTGCTCAAATTGACCTGCTGTAGCATCATTTTAATAATCCCATCATTGGCTCAGGGGAAGTTGTAAACCAGGACAGAGAAGCTGGTATTCTCATTGAGTTAGAAAAGCACAGCGGTCGTGTTTAAAGAGAGAACTGTATGAAACAATTCTTCGTCTCTTTGCGTGCAAAGAGTTCTTCAGGCAAGTCCAGCAGCCACTCGGACTCTCCCTTTAGTAGGATTTGACTCTGCAGGAGGTTCAGAATTGGACCGAGAAGGACTGGGAGTCAAGTTATTGCATTGAATGATACTCTCTTCTTATTAGCTCTTCTTATTAGCTCACTATTGTGAGCTCATGTCTTCAACAGCCTTTGGGACCTTAATTTTGTTCAAACACACTGCAGTAAATAAAGAATTGGCTCAAAACAACTTTTTGTGACACAAATCACTTTGGGGATGATTTTTTTTCCCCCCTGTACGATGAAGGCCTCTCTCCCAGGAAAAAAAGTGAGAGCTAAGCAGGCTACCAATCAGAAATGTTGAGTCTGTCGCCAAGAAACTCTTGCATAAACTTTTATGGGCGTCATAAGAAAAGACAGTAAAACTATGAAATGTTTAGCATTAAACTTCTGTCTGTCACAGAAATCTTGCAGCTTCATCCAAGCACACTTAAATGATGATGTTTTTGAATAGCAACGTTTCTGTTCGTCCTAAAGTTTTGACATCTGTACAAAACTGAGCTAATGTCTTCCACAGTCTCCTGTTTGCCTAATTAGGTAGAAATATATTAAACGTAATTTTTATAGAGAAACATACAGAGTTAAGCATGGTGGGGCGACTTTTCATCAAACAAACTGCAGTGATGGCCCAAATATGAGCTCCTCAAGTCATCATTGAGTTATTAGGCCGGTGGCTAGATTGAAGAAGCACAATTAAACCGTGACTTTAACATGTGGAGAAAGTAATAATTCATTTGTTTTCATCCCCATGGCTTGCTTTGCATGCTAATACGAGTTGTTATAGCAATACATTAGTAATGGCAGAGTGTGACTCTTTCAGATCTTTTATTGTTTACAGACCATCAATGTTAATGTTCTGTTTAATCAGGTGTGAAGTACAAATATTGTGTTTGGAGTCAGTTGATCTCTTTCACAGCCGTGACAGCCGAAACTACCACATATTAAGTACTGCATGCTATCACTTTAAGACAAGTTGTGAACATTTTGTGAAACAATGAAATGGCTTCAGGTTTGGTCACCTCTTGAATCACCTCCTGCCGCCCTGTCAGACCTGATGTGTGGCCTCGCGGTGAATGAACAAACCGGATGTCTTTGAAGCTGAAAATGTCACTGAAATGTTTTCCAAGCCTTATAAAAGTACAAATTCTAATAACATTTTGTAAAGTATTTCCTTTAAATATAAAGGACTGTAGCTGTTGTGCATGCTTTTCTTTGGTATACACACTACTTGGGTTTACGTTGCGCTTGTAAACAAACTGTTTTGTACCCATGCATATCTTGCCATTGGGTGGACAATATGGACTTATAATTTTATCACAATGTTTTGTGATACTATTATAATAATGATAAATGTGGTGTTAAGAATTATTTGTTGCTCCTTTGTTATGAAACTAAAAAGAAAATGGAGTAACACTGAACATTGATTGCAATTTATATTGACAATAAATGAAAATTCTTTTGATTACGCTGAATGATAAACGATTTGTTAAATGCCCCTAGTTTATCAGGTTTTTTTTTTTTTTTTGCTGGGTAAATTATTTTATTAATAGTTGATGAACATTAACCCTCCAGCTGTCTTAGCGCGGTTCTCAGGAGGAACGCAGCAAAGTTCACGGACAGCCGGGAAGCAGGGGGCATCGTCCCATCAGCCTGTTTCCGAAACCACACTCAAAAAACCTTGTGAAAGCGCACGCAGGGTCAGTATGACCTCGCTGGACCGCACATAGAGAAAAACGCATGGGTTCTAAGTGACCCTGTGTCTCATGGCTGTGGGAGGGTTAATTAAAAAAGCAAGATCCCTGTTTGGCCAGTGAACATTGACCATAAGATTATCTAATGATGGTAGACGCTCAGTGCTTCAAGTCAGAAAAACTCTAGCTACATTAACATTATAATAATGTCTTCTTCCCATCCATGAGACTGTTGTAGAACCGGAGAGTTTCCACACTGACAGACATCTGCATCCTTGGTCCACAAAGGCATGTAGCCACAGATCCTTCCTTTCTATTCTATTCTATTAAGGAAAATTCTGTTAAATCCACATGGTATTAACAAATGCCAAAGGTCTTTCAGTAGTCTACTCTGGAAAAAATAATCCATTAAATAAGCAAGTCTTCAAAAGAACTACAACATTTTAAAAAGGGCAGCGCGACCAGCACCGGTCTAGAAACATTGAATTTATGATTATAGCAATTTGTTGTTCTCTTGTAAACGGAGGCAGTAAACAATCTGTTACCAATTCAATAACATGACCCCATCTTCATCCCCAACCTGTTACTTTCTGAACTTTTGTTTTTTATGGTTAAGAATTGGATGCTGTTTTGCTCACATGATCGGGATGTCTCTGAATGGTGGTGTGGCTGCATGATGGGGTTGTATGGCGTAAGTGATTGGCATGCCATGAAGTCATTAAAGAGGAACCTGCTTGTGTTGCAGCACAAAGCTCCCCTTTCTTCAGCAGGCCATTATGTGAGGGAGACTTTGGCCTCACAGGCTTCCTCACATTTTGCATTTCCCCTCATTAACTCACTGTGGCTCCTAACAACGGTCAGAGGGAGACATGGAGCAGAAAATGCCTTGCTTTGTTCTTCCTAAATCTAAATGTAACCAAATTGTTCTTTAGAAACCTAATTGCTTAAAAATAAAAAGAAACCACTCTTACCAATATTTTGATGGGCTGGTCCCTGCTATTTGTGGGGTATGTTCGGCAGTTCATATGTATATATTTGGGCCATTCTCCTTCCATTTATGGATTGGGTGAACAAAGCTCGTCTCTACATAAAACGAGGAGGTAAAAAGGTATGAATACTTTTGCAAGGCCTTGTACAAGGTCCGTTTTGAAATTATTGCAACGGTAAGCAGCAGCTGTGCATGGTGTCTTAATGGGTTAAATGTCAGCTGCTCATTCAGATGCTCCCTGAAACCAAAGCTATATTTTGCTGAATTTCTGCGTGTTATGTTACAGTGGTGACAAAGCTGCTGGCCCCCCTGCAGCCTCTCAGCACAAACATGACAGGGCCCATGGCTAATCCCCAGGCATGTGCTGCTGTGTTATGGTGGACAATACTGCCCATTTGTTAAACATGACACCACTCATCATTACCTGCTCAATTTTTTTGTTTGCATGTAGGAAAATAAAAATAAGAAACTGCATGTGTAACCAACAACCAACTTGACAAAAAATGTTTTTTTGTTGCATTTTTTTTGACACCCATGCTGCATAGCATAAGATGTCAAAGTTTTGAGTAAATGATCTGATGCATTGAGGTTAATGTCTGGGATGGCTTAAAGTTTTTTCTTCACTATTGCTCTGTTGGCTTTATCTATTAGAAATTCTGGCAGTCCACAGTAGTCTGTTTTCTCTCAGAATGAGGCAAAAAGGGGAAGAAGAGTGGAGATAACGGAAAGAAACTGATAGTAAACCAGCCTTGATAAGATGGATTTTGAATTTGGCCTCATGTTGGGCTCAATAATGGCAGGCATTCCTCTCCTGCCTCATCTAATGCGTAGTTAGTGTCGTAAATGAGACGATGATATAGAATTTTTAGAGGTTAAACTTAAGGTTTTTCACTTTCTAGTGAAAATTGGATTAAATTATTTAACCAGTTTGTTTATTTGATATTGGGAATGGGTGTGCAAACCCCTGCCCTTTCCTGCCAAACCAGCTCTGACAAACACAACCTCAACTCCTCGCACTGCATGCGGTGGGCAAAAAGGGAGGACACCTCTTTAATGTTGCATGAAGTAATGGGGCAAGCCCTAGAGATTACCAGACTGGGGTCTTGGTTCCAATCTAAGCTAGAGGACCAAAGGTTATGTTATGCATGTATCCCTGGGAAAACTTACTTCAGTGTGTTGAAAAGGAGTCTCTGACCAGTTATCTGTTAGATTAACTTGTCCTGGATGTGAAACGATGGACCATAAGGACCAACTTCACAGGTGATGGGAGTTTGGTTGTCCTGCTACATTTTAAAGTGGAGACTCACAGCAGTCCTTGACCCTCAATAGAATATGGTGCTGCAGTTTCTTTTAAGGACTATCCAGTCCCTCCTTAATCAGAACAAGAACTGTGGCTGCATCCTTTGCAGAAAGTCAAGCTTGTTACTAACGCAGATTAAACTCTGGCTGCCTCTCCTCTCATATCCTGCTTGTAGAGTTCAAGGACAGGATCTAGTTATGGAGATAGTATCCTCTGGGTTGGGAAGCTGAGGGTTTCGTCTCGACGCTTTAGATGACGTGATTCTCCAGGTGTTTTCAAGCCCCAACCTTCAACATATAGTGGAGCAATTTGTAGCTGAGTGTAAACCAGTCATGACTAGAATCGGCTGCTCAAGGTCAACAGTTCAAGGTGGATTGTTTGTTCCCTTTTGCTTGGGGGTGAGTCTTCTACCTCAAATACAGAAGTTTGAGTGTCTTTGGTCTTCTTCGTACCAAGATGGGTTGATAGATTTTGACCTTTTCTACGCCCTACAGCATTGCAGGCATAGTCTGCCATAGAAAGAGCTGAGCCAAGAAGGAAGAATCTTAGTTCTCCGGTCTGTCTACATTCCAGCCCTCACATGTGGTCTTGAGATATAAATCATTATCAGAAGAATGATATCCTGGACACAAGCAGCTGAAGTGCTCCATTGTCCTGGCGGAGTTCAAATAAGAGTCCCTTCTCCCCCACATCGAAAGGAACCAGTTTAGGTGATTCAGGGGTTTGAATGGAATACCTCCAGTGAGCCTCCCTTAAAAGTTTTTCTGGCATCTCTGACTGGAGGAGACCTGAGGGTAGGCCCAGAATCTTTATTTACACCTGATGGTGTAAATAAAGTTTCTAACCAAGTAAGTTAATAATTTTGATCCATGTTTTGTGGTGGATTTTGAACTGGTGGGCAATGTAAGACATCCAGCTGACTTAGCTGTGCAAATGGAGAGTTGAAGTTGGTGTGAGCTCAGCAGGACTTCATGTGAAGGGTTTGACTGTTCTGACCTCAGCTGAGACAATAAAGTATTGTTCAGAAAGGGGGCTAAGGAGTTTCTGCAATACGCCAGTTTCTGTGGATTATTGATCTGCTTTAGTTGAATAAAGACATGAATTCAACAAGTAGACCTACATTGGGAACAGGTTTGTAGCTGTGGAATGTTTTTAGCATTTGAATGATTTGTAATTTGTTGGAGTATCCTTATGTGCAGCTCTTTAAGTGTATTCAACCTTAAACTGTATTCTAAAGTAATTTATGCAAAGTCTTGCAAATATACTCTTACCTTTTTGAACCTTTTAGTATGAAATAATATATTTTAAGGGCTTTTGCAATCAGCTGGGGGTTATAGGTTATCCTTGGCTTACATCAATGGTTAGGTATGCAATAAACTAAAGTCCAATAGCTGTTTTGCTCGCTTCTTTCGTTAGAACAATGGAGAGATAAACTATATTGTTCATTGCTGGAGGCTTATTACTTGCCTTGTCTTGTCTACAAACTCTTGACTCTTTTTCACACTTTTCTGGTGCAATGGCTCGATGCATGAACAAGAGAAGTCAGGCTAAATAAAACAATACCTTGGTTGTGTCTGGATTTGTCAGAAGGTGTTCAATCTAAGGAGGCAATCTTCAAAGAAAAAATCTTACAATGAACTCTCAACTCCTGGATCTATTTGAAAGATTTCCTTCCACTATGAACCACCATAATCAATCTATTTTTTCCCTCACTACATATTCTCACCAACATCTTCTGTCATCTTCCCCTTTGAGGCAGGCAGCCAAATCTGCGTTATCATCGCACAGCAGCTCACCCGGTCTCTCCGTGGGCTGCGGCTCAGGCTGAACCACCAGGCTCAGATTTCAAACGGCCTCCGATCTGCTGAGGGCAGAAAGACGGCAAGTCATCCCCCATCCTCAGAGAAGACGGCGAGAGTCTCTGCAGCGCGCCCCTGTAATTACAGGTCGGGATTCTTTCCCCCCTAATACGCTAAACAGATGTGCTCAGGATAATTCTGCAGCTCAGACCCAGCCTTACGCTAGATGTCCTGTCATTACAATCAGCTGACAACCTGAAAAGTGTGCACTGCGCTTGCTGTGTGTGTTGCTTGGATTAGAGGTTTGTTATTTTATCGCTTTGCTCCACAAGATGATTAATGTCTTGACCTTGACAGTGACACGTGTACCTGCTTTCTTTTGACGGGGACCTCCTTGTTCACACCTTGATTTGTGGTGATGAGGCATTTTATGAGCAACTATAACCAATATTAGCTGTGTTGAGTTAGCTGCAAAAGACTTGATTTATTTTAACGTGTAGAGTCTATTCTAATCTCTGTGCCTTCTAGTATGTTTTTTTTATTTACAAAACTCTGGTCTTTTGATTGGTGGTTTAGAGATTACTGAAAGGTTTTAACAACTGGATCAAATGTCTAAATGTACAGGATGTGAACTCTGCATAATCTCAATCAATGGTATCAATCAGAACCTGTAAAAGTGGTGTGAAAGTGAAAAAGTCATTTTTGTGCATATAAACTTCTACCTGCACCTGTTCTTCAAGTTAATATTCTCGGTTGGCATTCCCTTACACGAGACCATGCTTGGAAAATCATCTGTGCATCAAGTACTTCATTACAACAGCTTGATTCATTATACATGTTCTATTTGGTGCATTATTGTTGATCCCATGGATTTTTGTTTGCATCTGTCTGACTTCCAGACCAGTCTACCGCTCAGTACAGCTTGACACAGCATCTGCTAAAAGGAGACTGTGTGTATTTTTAGTCGTGCAGAGAGCCACCTCTGGGATGCTTCTGAAACACGCTGTGGCTCCACCGTCTCGAGTGACTGTGATCAGATTAATTCAACCCAGCTGCTCCCGGTGGAGTTCTGCGTCTGGCCTCCTTTCTTTCTTTGGACGTTCATATCAGACTCTGCATATGTAACATGGCTTTTCACACCCATATGTAAGGTAGTCACAGGAAGTTCAGGTTTTTGGCATCTTATAAAACAGAAGTGTAATCACCCATGTTTAACTTCCAGGGAACCTTTAAACTTAAAAGACAAAATGTCCAAAGAGTAATTGTTGATGCCTACCGTCTGCTGGAAAACTTCATTGCAGGGTGGTGCACTTTTCACACTCTATCAGCCAAATGACTGTCATATTGATGTTTCCAGAGCTAAAAGGGAGTCCAGAGTTGAAGAGGAAAACATTTTCCCATTCACTACAACAATTAAACGTAAACATGAGGTGAGCATACTACCTGTAACTTGCCAACTATAGTTTTAAAACTGAGTTACCATAATAAAGTAACAGTCTGTTTCATGACCAGAAATGTTTCCAAACAGCCAAACTTGTCTTTCTGGTCAACATAGAATAAGTGTAGCTGACCAGGAATGAAATGTATAACATGGGAGAAAATTTCTCTGGTATCTTCATTGGACCAGTACCATTCTTTTCTTTTTTTTATTCCTATCTTTCCATTAATATTCTTAGATACAGCTCTCTATGTGGCAGCCAACGTTTTCAGATTTGGTCTTTTGTGGCTCACCCTCCATTTGCAGGTTTTCAATGGCTGTGTTTTGAACTACTGTCAAGTAATCGGTCTTTCCTGTGATTGTGTTGGCAACAACAATGTGTTTTAAAAAATTTATGTAATTGTTTCCTTTTCTGAGACTGAAGTTTGCGTTTTCTTTTTCTGAAATTAATGGAAATGAGCATTTGTGTCAAAAGAATGACTTAAATAATTTAACATAAGTATTTAAATGATACTTGTGTTGATCAGTTTGGTACATATGGATACATCATTTATAGCACAGTTTGTTCTGACAAACATATTTGACTTTCTTGGAGAGAAAGTGAAAACCTTCGTTGAGGTAAAAACATAAATATTATTCAACAACAGCGGCACAATGGTGTCATATTGCTGAAGCCCCCACGGTGCAAACACTTCCTGTTTCACCCACGTCTGCTGTCGTTGTCCTGGGAGTGGACATGGGAAGTGGAAATCTCCTTGGTAACAACAGAGGAGTGGCGCTGTTTACTTTGAGCGGTGCTCTTTTGTATAAACTCCACATTTTTCATCTTTAAAATACCTGGTGGCTGTTTTAATCGAAGTGCATGATAATGATTTAAATATATCTGGTTTGCTAACGGTTTAAAATTTATTTTTCACAACTTAGCAAAGTGGGAGCATAATAAATTAGAAAGTTGTTACAAAAAGTCAGGCTTACAGAAGAAGGAATATTTTAACAAGTTTGTGTTTCTTTCAGACCCGTTTGGATTTGTGTAGGGGTGCTGAAATAAATCCAGCACTCATTTAAGAGCTTGTGACTAAACTTTGCTCTTTCAATTTGTTTTTGGCTAAATTTTATGATTTGTTGGATAAAATTGATTGCAAATGTTTGACCCACAAGATCCAGCTCTGTTCTGAGGTTTATTGTTGATTTGTCGATTCAAACCAGAAATCTGTGTTTTCCTCCCGTGTTGTCCTTGGGACTTCAGCTGCACTCAGTTGATTTCCTTCCTCTGTTTTCTCCCTCCTCTTTCTTCAGGCAACAACAATGATTGGAGCCTTCTTAGAAAAGACAGCCTCGTAGTTTAGCAAGCACCTTTGGTACTTCCTCCAGTGTCATATTTCCATGCTGGTAATGTGTCACCTGCTGACGTTTGGCCAGAGGAATACAGAGGGAGTCTCCGCCGGCCCGGGCGCCCCCGTCCAGAATGACCTGCCTCAGATATCCGTTGCACCGCTAAGAGGCCTACAGTCATTTTTAATTACGGTGCAGACAGTGATCCAAGCACAGACTTGCTACTCCTAGTCACCAGGGCTTCTTGGTGACACCTAAAAAGTGCTGGAATTGTGACTGGATTTTAATTATCTGCTGTAAACTGTTTGAGTTTAGTATTTCTGCAGTACAAAAAAGTCAAATCTTCATTTTTTTTTCTTTTGAGGGTAAACAATTCTATATGACACTGTAAGGTATGGTTTCCGGTTTATTTTTGAATATGTTGCAGTACTGTGGGAAACTGTGACTCAATGGGAAGAGTAGTCATCATGCAATCCGAAAAGACAGCCTCGTAGTCTTGTAGATGTAATGTAGGTGACATTACAACTTGATCCTGTCTATTTGCAAGGGCAATGTACTTAACTCCAAGCTGGTCAGTGAGTGTGCCTGGGTCAATGTGGCATCGGTCTGCAGGGCTTTGAGTGGTCGGTATGACTTTATATGTATATAGTGGACCTGCCTGTTTGTGGTTTATAATTCACAACGTCCCCTATTTGGGATTTTGTTTATGAAAATGCATACAGATTAATCATAAAAAATTCACCTGTTCATGGATTTTTATTTTTTTTATTTATTTTTTTTTTGCAGAGCATATCTAAAATATTCTGGGGAAAATGCAGCTTGGGAAGCTAAAATTACTAACTCGCACAAATACCAGGAGTCGACTGATGATGACAATATGACCATTAATATTATAATTAAGGACATTCACCGTTGGCTAGAGATCCACCAGGCAAACAGCCAGAAATTGTAATCAAATAATTTTTCATAGGTAGGTGATACTAGATTAATTAAATAATTAAAATTCAGATGTTTTTTTTTCTTTTTCTTGCTTTGTCAAAACTGAAAACTCCAACGTTTCGCATGTTTTTCTTGTGTATGCACTACGGCCTCTTTGAGTGGAAAAGCAATTGTTATGAAATACTTTGGGATTTGATAGGTTGTGAAACTCTTCATGTCAAACTTGTCGCTGCAGACACAAAGTGAAGGCAAACCACCAAAGAGCGGTAAACATTAAATGGAGCCATGTTTCGGTTTCCTCAGCAACGAGCAGAAACCTTTCTTTTTGTTAGGGATTGACTTGAGTAGTTTTCTGCCTGGAGCAGCCTATTACCAAGTCGGATATCTTTTAGCTGGAGGTATGCCGACTTCAGAATAGCTTAGTTTGTCTATTTAACTTGTTAATTTGTTTCCAACTGCAGCTCAGTAAACCTGATCAGCAAAAAAAGGCTTACATCTGAGAGTACAAAGCTTGGACTTTGGAGCAATGAAAGAGGGTCATGTGGTTGTTGATTCTCGATTCGCCCCATTTCTGGGTGATGTGCACAACAGGGAAAAAAGACGGGTAACCCTTGTGCCTAATGTGGAGGGAGTGTTTTGGTCAGAGGCTGCTGCAGTTGGTCAGGTCGATAATCATTGACATTCTTTGCCCAAAGGTGAGGGTCACCTGATGGCCTGAATATACTGAATAACCAGGTTATTTTGTCAAGAATATTCTCCTAATGACACTTGAATATTTCAAGACAAGATTGAAGTCAAAAATGAATGCAACTCTTTTTGCACAAGTCTGTCACGTGAAAATGTTTGCAGATTGAATATATCCTTGATTTATAGATTTCTTCATATATGCATTCTGCCCTAAGACGCAGCAAAGATATTTTTTTAGTGATGCCAGTTAATGCAGAAGAAACTCAAAGTGTTGTATGTTCATGAGTGAAATTTTGTGAGGTGTTACTACCACTGCATCTTTTATAAAGTCACTAGTAACAATCTGATTGTTTATGGTAAATTGTTATGCAGAAAAACGAATTAATACTTCTGGTTCCTCTCTTCCCGACTCTAGAACTTCAAAAGAAACTCTTAGGCTTGATGAGGCCTAGCTCTATTAATACATTGTAATGACGTCAAACCGGTTTCGACTTCGTTGGAAAGGTGTAGCCAACAATATCAAATTCAACAGTATCACTTTGTTTTTATCTTACAAGTATCATCTAAAAATTAGAATTTTTTCCCCCCCACTTTTGTTAATTTATCTGGATTAGGATTTTACAGCTAATCAACAATTTCAAGCAGGAGCAAAGGAATGACATGTACCAGCCAGATATTGTGCGGCGCTTGCAGAATTTGCAGCCTTCAGTTGCTTCCTGCAGCATGATCAGATGGATCAGAGTCGTCCTGTCTTACTTGGGTACCTGTGGTTGATTATTGTACTTGTCTACTGTGATCGCAAGCAGTGGTGAGGCAGATGCATCACACCTGGTCCAGAAAAGTCCTGCTGGTTTTGTGAATTGGACAGAAATCAGTTTCAGCCTGTGTTGGAGGAATTATTTGGAACATCTTGTTGGAGCATCTTGTGGCATATGGTGGAGTAGTGCCAGAAAACCCTCCATTGTATTAAATAATCATAAAGGCTTTGTCAGACTAATTATTCGGCAATATGAGTGCTTCGCGCTTCATTGTCCTCTGTCCAAGTTGATGCCAGACTGGCTGTTAGTCTTTCCTCTCTTCCTCCCTGCTTCTTGCTCTCACATTCCCACAGCTCACATTTCGGAAGACTAACATCCTATCATTTCTGTCCGTCTCTGTCTGATGCTTCCTAACATCTCTATTCTTGTGATCCAGCCTGTCTGTCTGTGAGCCTCTGCGTGTATTTTCCCACGGTTCATTTTGTGTTCACTATTTTCCATCTTTCAAAATTCAGTCTTGGATGGTATGTCTGGCGTAAGCCATTGCTTCATGGTTGTTTAAAACTTACCAAAACATACTCATCATTCAAAATGATTGATCCACTTTAAAAACAAAAAAACATCACAATCAGTACATCATTCATTTTTAGACCTTTCACAACATCCCTGGCTGTAGTTCAGTTTCATTAACAAATCTGGTACTAAAAGTGTTATTTAGTGCGGTTACTGTTTGTTTAGTTTCCTTTTGGTGAACAGCCTTGTGGGTCTACTCTTTTGTTGAATGTCCTTGTTGACACAATCAATTTATCCAAGCTGTGGGCTACTACTCTCTCAGTTGCTGGTTTATAGAAGTGGGATAAATAAAACCTCAGAAACTAAATTGAGATTTTTTTTTTACAACACAACTGACTGCTTAACACTATGATCTAGCAGTGCAATCTCCTGGCACGTAGCTAATAAATGGGATTGTAAAAGCTAGTAATCACAAATGATACCTTAGAAAGTTGAAGAGGTCATGCGAGTTTGTTTTACAACAAACTCCTGAGTGCACACAAACACACACGCACACACACACACGGAGAACGATGACAGTGACAGTCTTCCAGTTTTCAAAAGGATGACCTCATGTTGTAGAAAGCTGACCAAACTCGATTCTTAACACCGGTGTAACAATGGCCGGCATTGTGGAGTCAGACAGTTACACTTCACTGCAAGCGTCCAATAAGGCTTCACTGACAATGCTCCGATTACAAAAAGAATGCAGAATCTTCCTCCTCCTTTTTCCATCAGTATCTTTTAAACAGACTGTTCACAAGTTTGTAAGCAACCTTGGACCGAGAGTTTCTTGTGTATAGCACTGTAAAGATGCCAAAGAAGAAAGAGATAAGATATATTTAATGACAGTGTGATTGTGCAGAGTGTTTGTTCTTACTGGTCTTCCCTTTGTAAGGTACATGGAACCTGAATATCTAAAACATTGAATTAGTCTGTTTATTTTAGCAACAGACATGCTGACAGCTGGATGATACGATGTATATTGTAGCTAAGCAGCGTCTATTTTTCCCAGCTTCCCTGTCTAAAATAATTTTCAAAACAGTCCACTTTGAATTTATGCTTAGTGTAGAAAATAAAACCTTGGTTTGGTTGACATGCAAAGTCATGACCCATGGAAACTTGACTAACCAGTCTTTCAGATATGTGTACCTTTTTCTACAACATCCCATTATATAAAATACAGACTCTGAACACCGCTTTGATTTTTCCAAGAGAAACCTAACAAATTACATCTGGCCTACTGAATGTTGTGCGTGTTTATGGATAGAGTAGGTTTAGAGGAAGGCCTCTTCAATACGTTCGGTACGTTTGCTCTGATCTTTATTGGTTTTCCATACAGGACAAACTAAAGAAAATTGCTAGTTAGATATTAACGTCACCAGTTCAACCAAAAAGCACAAAAACCTGTTATGTACGAGAAAGCCTTGCATTCACCAAAAGCGTTTTTTTTTAAAAGAGTGACTGTGTGACTGTGTTTACATAAATGACTCAAAACCTTTCACATTGTTCTTGAACATTTTTTGTGTTGAATTTTATAATTGGTAAATATCAGCTATTGTTCCCGTAGTTTGCTCATGGTAAAGGTCGCACTAAGCCTCTAATCCGAGTTCTGATAATTATTCCCAGCCTTGTGTTTAACAATAATAGCATCTGACTCAAGTTTAACTTTAACAATACCTCAAAGCAGGAACTCTCCTCTTGTGCCATCTACAAATCCAATATTTAGCTCATGTGAAATCCAGCATTGCTTATTTCTGGTATGTTGAGATTGTATCTGCCCTGATCTGCTGCGTCTTGAGGAAAAGGGGGTGGAGGGAAATCTGCCCTCGCTGATTTCAGATCAGATAACTCTCCTGTGTTGCCTTAACGCTAACCATTCATGTCATGTAAATGGATCTGTTTCTGGTTCAGTTGTGTGAGGAGAAAGGAGACGGGGGAGAGGCCTCAGTAGGCTTCTTCTCGCTGGGCTCCGTTTGCTTTGCTTCTTCCTCCAGGACCCAAACTTCCCACTTATCTAAACCTTATAACATTTGGTGGGTAGACACGGCCATCAGCTGACATGATGTCATACCTCAGAATATTTTCTTCTTTGTCTCACTCTGCTCTTCATATTTGCCATTTTTACATTATTTACAGCATGCAGTAAATTAGATGCTTTTTTTTTAAACATTTTTTTGCGTCATGGCTTAAAGACTGTAAGGTGCTTGGAACCTTTTGCTAAAAATCCTGCCCAAATCAGCATGCGTCTGGCGTCCTTGACAATTGGAATGGGACGTTTGTGCTGCTGTTCATTAAGGCCAGATGTGTGTAGTTTGGCTTCATCGATCCAGAGAACCTTGTCCCACAAGTTCTGTGGTTTGTTCAGATGCAGATTTGCAAACTCAGGTCATCTTGTCGTAGTCTGGGCTCAGCTGTGGGTAATGTGTCGATACAACACTGTTTTGGATGCCCTTTTAATGGTTACAGAGGTCATAGGTTGATTACTATAATAAAGTGTGGAAAAACTTAGGAAACTTTTTAGAGAATCTAAACGTTAATGAAGTTAATGCCAGGTATTTGCAACTTGAAACTTAAAATATTTTTCGCTACACTTAGTCAGTTTGTTTTATTTTTTTAATAATTATTTAATATTACATTTACTGACTAAGTACATTTTTATATAAAGTACCTTTTGTTTATTAAAACAGCTTTTTTGCGCCTATTTTCAAAATGGAGTTCTATGCTGACCTTTAATTTGCCCAAACATCAACAAGTAAAACAATGTGCACAGACCGTACACAGCTGCATTAGATTTTCACATCGTACATATCGCGTGAAAACTTTCTCAACGACGGTTCTGATCGCACTGTAGCGATTGGTTGAGGTTCTGTTTGAAGGCAAATAGTCAGTCAGTGCGGTCCTATGTGCAGCTCTAAGACCCCCCTCCCTTTCCGTTAAGCAGTGAGCTGACCATCTGTTCAGGACAACAGGCTGTGACTTGCTGCCTGAAACACTCACACTCCTATGTGCAGACATAGACTGAAAGCTTAAACAGGGAGACCGAAAGCTCTCCCACTATATACTTCAATTTAACATCCTTATATCAAAAACTTTGCGCTATTTCAAAGAGAAGTTTCTCTCTTTGCTTTGGTATTTCTGCATTGATAGTAAAACATTGTCTTGTGCAGCATTTCAGTGTCATGCGGGTTGTGGCAGAGCTGCTGAGGCAACACATGGCAGGTTAGGTAGAGGCTGACAGGAAACTATCCGGACTAGGTGCAGCATTGTTGTCATTTCCCTGTTGGAGCCCTTCATGGTCGTCTGTGTGCACAAGCTAATTTTATCCCCTCCATCATCTCGAGTTCACGTTTTCTGCTGTGGTTGATCTTTAATAAAGTATATAATTGGTTATCTTCAGGTGTTCTTAAAGACATATGAGCTAAACTCCTGGTTTATTTGTGCCAGAAATTGATAATGGCGATTAAGTATTCAATAAAACACGCAATGTACAGTATGACGTTTGGTGGTGGAGGCAAACATTTAGCCACAACTCCAACTTGACTCCACCCTCAACATTGACGCCAATATGCTGGCAAAAGTATAGCACAGGAAGCAGAATATGTTTTTTAGATTATGAACAGCAATCACATGCCTCCACAAGAAAACAAACAGAAAACATAGTTTTAAAAAACAAACAAACATTAAAATACCTGTTGTAAGTTTAAAAAGTGGGCTGCGCAAGAAGGTCCTGGGTTTGATTCCCGGCCCAGGGTCTTTCTGCACGGAGTTTCTATGTGCATGCTGGGTTCTCTCCGGCTTCCTCCCACAGTCCAAAAACATGACTGTCAGGTTAATTCTCCAATTCTCACAAGGTGTGTGAGTGTGTGTGTGTGCATGGTTGTTTGTTCTGTCTGCCTCTGTAGTTGCCTTGCGACAGACCGGTGACCTGACCAGTCTGTCACCAGTCTGCCCAGCACCCCTCATGACCCTACTAAGGACAGAGGGTGTTAGAAAATGGATGAAGCTTAAAAAGTGATAAATTATTCAAAAAATATGACATTAAAATGTCTTCAAAAAAAAAAAAAAGAAAAAGGATCTAAATCTAATGATGCATAGGAACGTAATGTCTGCTTTATAATAAACAAAGTGTTGTGAAACAGTTTGTTTTTTTTAATCTGCTGAATTATAGCTTAAAGTGTTCTAAAAGTAGAGATCACTGTGAAGTAATACAGAGCTTCATTCACAGAAAGTCGGAGCCTTTCCAATCAACCACAAAGAACGTTAATCCTCAGTTACCCTCGGATACACTGCTTCTCATTGTTATCCGATGCGATGCATAAATTTGCCATTTGCAAATGTTTCTGCTATTTTACAGGCGCTTCAAAGAAAAATAGAACAATTTATTATTTCATTGCGTTATTCTTGGTGACATTTGTGTGACAGATTTATCTCCAGCATGATGATTAAAATGGAATCAGAATGGCAGAGAAATCTCCGCAGCAGCTGGGATGTTTTAATTTAACCCTGCCTCTTCCCGTCTCTCTCTGTTGATCCCTCGCTCTCCCCATGATGCCCCGCCACTGTGCATTAAAGTGGGAACTTGTGAATGGCGTGATTGTGCGTGGCGCAAAGAGGATGGCAGCTGCTGCTGCCGGGGTCTGCGAGGAGCTTATGTGAGCGTTCGCAGTGGGCATGAGTGTTAATGGTTATCCCACTGAGCTTGATGACTTATCCTTTAGCCAGTGTGAGTTTGCATGTCAGTCTCCAGCAAAATAATATGACCCCATAGCAGATTACGTAACAGCACACCAGGGCCACGTGTTATAATCTGGTGCATTTCGTAATCTGGTGGGGTGGAGTGGGCTGTGTAGAAATCCCAGACTGTAAATGAGTTTCGAGAAGTTCATTCATTGTACAGATGTTGAGATTGTTCTGTTTTTTCTAGTGCTATCAATCAATTAAAAAAAAAAGATCTGATTAATCGCCCTCTAGAACTGTGAATAATCCCTAAAAGCTTAATTTTGTAAGCTTGAAATGTAAAAAAAACCCCACGTTTTCAAAAATGTTTTTATAAAAATGTCTCAAATCACACATCTCAGTTTGTCATGTTTTCATATTCAGGAAGGTTTAAAATGGGTCATTTTGTTTTTGAATGTAATTCAGAAATGGTAACTGTAAACTGGTTGTGTTTTGGTGGGAAAACAATAAGTCAGCAATAATTAAGCTACACAGTAGGCTTTATTCTACTGTGTTAGTTTTTTATTTGGTGGCCTTTATTTCACAGTAATCTGGCAGGTAGAAGGCGAACTCTGGATGTCCGCTTAAAGCCTCTGTATGCGGGGGTACCCGTTCTAACTGCGTCGTCTTTTTTTATTTAAAGCAAAATTTGCCGCTGAGCACACCACGCTGACTCTTCACGTTTGCGACTCTGCATTGATGAACGCAGTACAAGACCGTGTAGCACACTGCTTTGAACTAAGTGTGCTACACGATACAGAACTCTCTGCAGAAGAGAGACTTTTAGGTCAGAATAGGTAATGCGAATAATCTACACCAGGTAATAATATGCATTAAACGAATTAAGATTAGTTGCAGGCATAAATGCGTTAACATTGACAGCCCCAGTTTTCTTACAAGAACTTTTATACTGATTATTACTGGTCTTTACCTTGTTATTCTTCTTTCTTCCAGTGGTGATGTCATGAGATAGTGGTCTCACCAGTCCAGTGAAGGACGTGCCAGGACCAGGCCTGCTGCCTCTAATGGGAGCTCCTGCTCCGCCATGAGTGCTCGCGATGGCGTTGGTGGCGTTGGTGGCATGGGCACCCTGGGCCGACGGCAGCGCTTTGAGAACTCAGAGCTCACCGTGCGCATCTATCCAGGCGCCCTCGCAGAGGGTACCATCTACTGTCCAATCAGTGCCCGCAAGACCACCACAGCTGCTGAGGCCATCGAACGCGTCATCGAGCGGTTGCAGCTGGACCGCACCAAGTGTTATGTGTTAGCCGAGGTGAAGGAGTTTGGTGGGGAAGAATGGATTCTGAACCCCAGCGACTGCCCCGTGCAGAGGATGATGCTCTGGCCTCGTGTGGCTCTGGAGCACCGTCCGCTGTCTGGCGGTGATGATTATCGCTTCCTGCTGAGGCAGAAAAATCTGGATGGCTCTATTCACTACGGAGGCAGCCTCCAGATGTGGCTGCAGGTGACGGAGGAACGAAGGCGCATGGTGGAACGCGGACTGCTGCCGCAACCCGATTCTCAGGGCGACCACGCCGATCTGTGCTGCCTGCCGGAGCTCAACGAGCGCTCGCTGCTGGACAACCTGCGCTCACGCTTCCGGCAGGAAAAGATCTACACCTACGTTGGAAGTATCCTCATCGTCATTAACCCTTTCAAGTTCCTGCCAATCTACAACCCCAAGTATGTGAAGATGTATGACAATCATACGCTGGGAGATTTGGAGCCGCACATTTACGCCGTGGCGGATGTGGCCTACCACGCAATGCTGAGGAGACAGAAGAACCAGTGCATCGTCATATCTGGGGAGAGCGGCTCTGGGAAGACGCAAAGCACAAACTTTCTCATTCATCATCTGACTGCCCTCAGTCAGAAGGGCTTTGCCAGTGGAGTGGAGCAAATCATATTGGGAGCCGGACCAGTATTAGAGGTGAGGAATACGCTTTTATTCATTGGTTTTGTTTAGAACACATCATTTGACAGGACTTGGAAAAACAGCACTTGACTTGAGGGCCTAAGGAGTTGTTGCATTTGGGGTGGGGAGTTGTTATACTGTTTTTATTTAACTACGTTTTGGTGACTAAGAAGCAATCAAAAGATTTTTCGCTGCAGACGTCACTTTTTGATCTCTTTTTAAAATCAGCTCTGGACACGATTCCACACAAACTTTTTTTTTTCAGGTTTTAGAACTTTAAGTGCCACTTCACAATGTTGGAAGGTCGTTCAAAAATGTAAGACACAAAGCAGCCATAACCTGGATTTTTTTTTTTTTTTGCAAGGTTTTGCATATATTCTGTGGTTTATAATTGTGGTTGTACCTTCTCAAGCTGCTTAGTGGAACAAAAGTGGTGATAGATGACAGTGTATCTGCAGGGTGAGAGGCCTGTGTGCACCAGTGTGCCTTGGTTCTTAGTCCCCTGTAAAACATGTGGTCTTGTGGTGTGCTCTTGCTGCATCCTTAAGACGTTGGGAGAGTGTTGTGCTGGTGTGTGACCTAAGGCACAGTGCGGTCATGGGTCATGGGATTAAGGGGAAGGCTTGTCTTGGGAATGTGCTGCTTCGAGATAGTCTGGTGCAGGTCGTTTTTCCAAATCTGCTGTATTTGAGTTTCATCCTTTGAGGTGTGGCGGAACTAGGGATATGATAAACACAACAAAGGCTTCACGTTTTAAGCGTAATGGATAGTTTTGGACTTTCGATTTCAGAGTTGATTTGGACCTGATTAAACATAAAATCTGGGATTATCTGATGTTGAAAACATTAGCTGGTCTTTATCAAAATATTTTTGTGTGGTTAAAAACTTGATAGGAATTTAGCACTTGTGAAATTGACTCCTCCTAAAATTACTGTCTAGTTCTCCTTGTTTGTTGCCAGAACTTTGGAAAATGGATGCTAGCTATTCTGAAATCTCTGCAGTCATAGTTGACACAGTGCATCTTATTGCAGCTGCTTCCACACATAACATTAGTTACACATTGCTGCTTTTCTTGCCTCTGTCTCTTGTTGATCTTCACTGGCACAAAGAAATTTAGTACAGTTTCTGTCCAGCTGTGTGGGGATTATTTGGAGAACAGAGGAGCCTTATCTGCATGCAGGCTGTGAATTATCAATGGTGAAGTTCTAGATTCTTGTTTCTTTTTTTCTCCACCATGGAAATAAAGTCTCAAGGTGGATGTTGCAGAGGCCCAGCCAGAGGTCTGTGAAGGAAACTGGTTGTTTTCTCATCACTCAAGACATTCCACTCATATTCTTTTTTTTTTCCTTCAGAGTCCTGCTACTATAATGCAATCCATTTCATGATCTTTGATGGGTTCACAGCTACACATTGTTTCTTCGCCTGGCTGAATTCCTGAGAGTTGCACAACATTGATCAATGGCATGCATAATGCTATCTGTATGAAAAGGCAAATATGGGTTGTGTTGAGATTCTTTCTAGATGTCGCAATGGGTTGCAATGCTGGCTGTCACAGTTCCTGATCGCTACATGTTTACTTTTGGTCCACTTTTTAAGAATGAGGCGGTGTTCTTGCTTTGAGTTCAAGCAGCTTAGAAGGAATTTACTCTTGACTATTACATTTTATTTGTCTCAATTCACAAGTTCACTGATCTGGAAATGCCTTCTTCATCTTCTGTTAAATGCTGCAGTGACTTTTTTTTTCTGGTATAAAAAAAAGAACAAAAAAAACCCTCTCTGTTCTGAGTCTTTCTTCAAGATAATGATCCCATTAATGTATTCTCTCTTAAAAAAAACCTAAGTTGAAATAAGTGTTTTGCATCAATGTCAAGCTGAAACTATGATCTCAGAAGTCAAGGTCAAAGGTAACCTTAAAAACAACAGTTCAGGAACCAGGTAGCTCCACTACTCCACACTTTATTGCTTTCAGTTTAGTAAATACAGTCCCGAGGAATGCCATTGATGTGTGTGACTCTCTGGTTAATGTGTAAGCACATTGTCTTGATCCTCAATGCCTCAACACGAGTGAGTAGCTGTGAGTGCAGAGGAGCTGCCCGTAATTGTTTGCACAGTGAGATTGCATATCTGCCCTGATGGTGATTGATGCCAAGACTGGAGCTGCTGTGCTACTGCAGGGAGAGATGGACGACATCAGTGGAGGAACAGTTTGCGTCAGTGGGATCGTTTGTCTATTTGCCTCTCTGAGGGTTTTTTCTTTTGTGAGTCCCTCATATAAATAATTCATGAAGAAAAATTTATATATAAATGTAAGAGATGCCAAATTTGTTCCTCTACTTTACTTCACTACATGTTTTAGTTTTGCTTTGCGCTCTAGAATTAGTGGAAAACATGCTTAAATCTGATGTTGAGCCAGGGATGTTGTCGCCTCAAAATGACTCATTATCTGCATGTAAACGGTGCCACAGCAAAGCAAAGCCAACATTTATGCTGTAAAAAAAAAGAAGCAAACTTTGAGAGCTAAGTTCATTGAAAGACATATTTTTTTAAACCCATGTCAGAAAATGTCGCTCATAAATAGGGGTTTGTTTTGGAAACCGGCCAACAGTTGGAGCTCTTTGTGGAGATCCTGATTCTTGCTCCAGAGTTTCAATGATTGCAGCTGAGAACGACATGAAAACATACTTTGTAAGGACACGTTGTGTTGATTAGATGAACTCGGAAAGTTTCTGCATTCCTTAAACACAGTGATTATTCCAAATGTAGGCACTTAGAAGTCTGACAGGCTTTAATTTCAGCAAAGTCCCACAGTCATAAAGTGATTTTTGCTATTCCTGCCTCGAGTTGAACAGCTTTGGACTTGAGCTGACCCTGTATTCTCAAGACAAATAGAAGCATACGTGAAATGTGACAAATACTTCACACAGTTTTGCTGTAGTGCTTATCTGCTGTCGGTCATTCCTCACAATGTTCAGCTTTTTGTGGCAGTGTCGTCTGAAATGACGTTAAGCCTCTAGTATCGGTGATTGCCTGCATATATAGTAAAATGTACTGCTCTGTATTGTTTGGGTTGGTTTTATCTTCTATTGTCTCTGTTGTGGGACTGTTTATACATGCAGAATCTCTTCATTCATTCTCAGAAATGGACCTCATGAACAAAAGATTTGCGTGCTTTCTTCTCAGTCTACATACGTTCGAGCTCTGGCAAGTGGGAAGTTATGTTTTTAATGTATCTGCCTGGTATTGTCTTTTGTAATCTGCTGTTCAACAACCAGCCGCTTTTTGAATTCTGGTGTCGGCTTGCCGAGTTGTGGGTTTTCAGGTGGCTGCCTCACATTTGGGAACGATTGAAGTTGTGACTGAACAATGAATTTTCTTGGTACATAGTGCACATTCTGGATTAACTGCATTAGTGTGAGTCTATCCTGGATCCCTAATATTTAAATAGCGGACTGCAGAACCTGCTGCAGTTATTGGGCCAGAATCTTCAGATGTTGTCTTTAGTAAATGTTCAGTACTTGTATGGCAGTTTATCAAGTCCAGAGAACCTCAAAGCGCTTCACACTACATTTATTGACCCATTGATACACACATTCATATTATTCACACACTGATGCAGGTGAGCTACTACATTGTAGCCACAGCTGACCTGCAGCGGCGCAGCCTCTGACTACCAGCAAGTAAGATGGTACCTTGTTGCGCCCAAGGTCACAACAACTGAAACAGCCTGGGGGTTCAAACCTGCAAGACGAATTCCCAATAGGTTTATGGCAAGTCAATCAGCTTGATGTCTCGATTTCATCCGGTCCAACTCCAGTCTTTTCTTATTCAGCCATAGTGGTGTTTGTTTTGTCTTGTCATCATTGCAATATTGATGACAAGACAATACCCATTTTTGGCAAAGTGTCAGGATTTAGCTGTAGGATACTGTGGTATACACAGGAATTCATTGTCACCTCAATGTGTGGTGCACTGGTCCTCTGGCTGAATAACAAACCCAAATCACCAACCCTTCATTCCCATACTAGACTGTTGGTTTGTTTCCAGCTGTGACATTTCTAGTACCTGCAAACAACATTGTTTCTGAAGTCTTGCGGTTCATTTTGATGCAGCTTTGCAAGTATAAATTGTCCTTTCTGCTTAAATAAGACACTTTCTCCTGGAAGCCCTTTCAAGTTCGGATATTATTTCTAAGACCTGGGAGGTGATTGTATTAGTACTGATTGTGTGGATGTTAGGGAATCCTCTCTGTGTGAACTCAAGTACTAAGCTGTTTTGACAGACCTCCTTGGCCCAGTGAGTTCTGGAGCTCCTGTTGGGTTCCTTTGTGTTCCCAGCCAAAACAAATATCCCTGGTGTGAGTCATCCCAGGTCAGCAGTTTCATTGCTCAGCATCTACTTCAGTGCTTCTTCAGTATACTTCTGCACTGAGACAGAGATGTTCTCATAATACAGGCAGTCCAGAGGCCTCACTATTATCGGGAGGAGAAGCGTTTTAATATGGGTTTTCCCCTCACTGGGTGAGGTCAAATAAGATTTACCTCAGGCTGAGATGGAGGAAAGGGCATCACAAGAGAGACGGGGAATGTAAGAGCCAAGATTATACTTCTTATTTGTCAGAGCTCTGTGTTTTATTGGAAGTTAGATTATTGGTCTTCTTATGTAGTTGGGCGTTTTCTAAAACAAAGAAGTTAAATAAGAAACTTAAATCAAGTTTTTCTGCTATCTGGACTGCATTTGAAACTGCCTTGCAAAAAACAGAGCCCAAAAAGGTTTTCTGGAACAGTTGGGATCAGAAAAGATAAACTCAACACAGCTGATGTCTTTTCATATCTCCCAGCAAAATGTGGCAAGTCATGTATCGGCTTGTTCTGATTTGTATTTAAAAAGCAAATGGCATGATAATGGATGTATCCCCAACTCAATAAATATTTAAAGAAGTTGTAAATCAAACTGGGAGGAAACCTCAGTCATAATTTGAGAAAAATTAATAGACACATTTTTGGAAATTATGTTGCACTGCAACAGCAAAATGTGAGAGGTCAAGATGGAAATTTAATACCTTTTTTCCCCTGCCACATTCAGAAGGATTTTACCAAACCTCTCTGCTAAATTTCCAGCTGTGAACAGGGAAATCTGATTCCGTCTCAGTTTATTTTTACATAACTACTAACATACATTGTTCAGTAACTACATCAAGTAGTTGAGAGAACATGAGACTGATGCTGTCTTCCTGCACCTTCTTTTTCTAGATTAATCACTTTGATTCACAAAAACATCCAGATTTGTTATGGTATCACCGTTGACCAGCACTTGCATTAGTAGAGAACTGCAGTATCACAATGTTAAAGTTGACAAGTGTGAGCAAGTTGTCATTCAATCAATGGAGGCCACAGAAAGCCAGCCAGAGGAAATGGGTGTTGACCCACCTCCAGTTGATTACATATTTTTCAGTGAAATTATAATGCTACGAGTTGCACAAGCAGTTTATCGTTGGTTCCCTGTTGAGTGTTTCTCATGTTATTTAATGAGAAACACTCTTGTGATGTTGCAACAACTTAAAATGTTGTAGTTCCTTGGTTTGAAATGCGCCCAAAACCACCAAAGACACTACTACTGAGTCACCTTGTCGTGATAATCGGAGGGCTTTATCTGGTTTTATCATCTTGGTATTAGTTCTTATTACTGATTAGATTGGCTCCATTACTTAGAGATGAAGTCATGACTCAAACTACTTAGTCTGCAGATAGACTTACTGATAGAAGTGGAAATCTCCACTGTTTGAACAGGAAATTTTCATCAGGTGAGTCCAAACTCTTCTTTCATTCTTACTACCTACCAGTTTCCCAACACTCTCTTGTATAGAAGTGTAGTAGTTGTACAGCATTGGATCTGCTAAATGTGGTTTTTAACACATTTTGGTTTGCTTTAATCTAAACCTTTGACTCACCCTCATTTTTATCTCAACATGTTAAATGATCCGTACATACTCTTAAGAAATTATCTGTTGGTTAGAGTTCCCATTAGTATTCTATTAGAGTTATAGTCTGGTATTTATTTGCAGATTACTGCTGTTTTTCTCTTGTTTCACAGAGAGGACCTTTTGAAGAATCAGGTTCAAATAAATTACCTGGACTGCTGGTGACTTAAGCTGCCTATCTCATTTAAATGATTGTGGCCTCCTGCTGCTCTCTACAAACCTGGAATTTGTCATGACTCAGATCCATTAAGACAAATCCCAGGAAATGACTGGACATGACTCATCTTCCACATCAATAGAAACTCTTGAAGGAAACAGAAACAGAGCAGTAAAATCCTAAAGGCCCCGGTCATGCCTCGAGTAATGCTGGTATGCCTCAACAACATTTACAATAAATGTTCTTCCTTCTTTTTTGCTATAAACACAAACACTAGTGATCTGTAGAAAACAGAACCATGACAAATAAGGCATAATAAAGCTCCACTTTTGGTGTTTACTGTATCTTATGCATGGGTCAGTGAACATACTGTCATATGGCCTGTAGCACTTTTTTGAAAAATGGTGCAGGAAACATAGCTTAGTGAATCTGGATGTCAGATGTGTTGCTCCCCTGACATGCTTGTTCTAGATGGGTCACTGATATGTTCACATGTAAGGTTGTGGCAGTATTCGACCATATGGTTGAAAAAAGCAACAAAATGCATCGCTATCAAACACCAGTTTACAAGGCCTTCTCTGGCTCTTCTGACCTCCAAGTCACCGTTTTGGCTATTGGATCCATAAGCAGCTGCCCGCAACATCATTGATCCATGCATGAAGCCACTTTGGTGCCCTTTGTTCTAGTTGTTTCATCTCCTTTGTAAGTCAAATCACTTGCAACCCAACAAAGGTCTGCATATAGATCAAATTATGTTTAATTTTGCCATTTCCTTTTGGGTAGAGATGCACCAATCAACCAGAGATCTGGAGGTCCAAACATTAAATATTAGAAATGCTTTCTGTTGATAACATAAGAAGTAAAGATGTACCAACCAGGCGTTTCCAGATAATACCGACTTCCTGTTTTTGTTGAGGTTTGATCTTGCCAATTTTTTCTTCTAAAATAAAAGATGCACACACTTGGTGCATCCCTGTGTTCAGGGTGCTTAGCTTATTGTAACCCAACGTACTTATCATTTAGAATACCTTGTTCGAAACAGTGAAAATGTCTTGTTCTCGTTCTTATTTCACCACATCTTCATTTATAAAAGCAGGCAGCAAATTTATAAATGTGTACATTTCACAAATGTAGATTAATTTCGGAACCTTTGTTCTTTCCTTCATTTCAAAGAAGTATTAATTTCCATTTTTGCCAAGACTATTTAATCGGACACTATTCACAATAATTCAAAGGCAATGACTTTTAACAAGCATGGTCTGCATAGTTACAGTGTTTCACATTTCGTTCAGTTGAAAAATGAAGAATTCAAGCAGCTGTTGCTTTTCACTTTGTGTTTATCTCTGCACCCCAGTGCCAGGCTCTTTTTTTTTTTTTTTCCTGAAACTGTATACTAAAACAAAAAAACAAAAAAACAGGCAATATCACATAGTCTTCCAGTTTTGCCATCCCATCAGTTGTATAAGGCACAACTATGCTCAGTGGCTACATGAGTTCAAAGGTTACTGAGGGGTTTGCTGCTGCAATCAGTAATGCTCTTATGGTGACTGAGTTCAGTTTGTGTTTTGCGCAGATTTGGCAAAAGTTGATCCGTCATCTAGACGGCTGGCCTACCAAGTGCAGAGAAAGTACAAGTTGTTTAGAGCAATAGCGTTTACACAAAGAGCTGAAAAACAGTGGCTCGCTTTAGTGATAAATGACGACTTAACTACACTTAACTATTTCAGCTGCTCTCAAAAGCAAGCCCTTATTTTCCATGCAGCGGAAAACTTTCTTTAAAAGATTTCCAACTATGGAAATAATTTGTTTCTTCTGTCTGTTCTCACTACCTTTTTGGGAGAGAAACACAAGCTTATTCATCTCTTTTAGCTCTGCTGGCGTTTTCCAGTCAAGTTGCTCATCGGCAGCTGTCCGACAATGTGCCTGTTTGTTTCCATTCACAGGCTCTTCATTTATGCTGCGGTTTGCAGGTGCTTCGTCAACATTGCCCCCTTTAATGTCTCAGTCAGCACCTGCTGTCAGCTGTCCTGACGCCCCTCATGCACCTGCAGCAGCGCCTCACGCTGAAACGAGACGCACAGAAAAGTCGTTATTTTAAGCGACAAAGAAACGGCGATGCCAGATGCAATCGTAGTGGACCCGTGGTGATGTCTGGAGTCCTTAATCAAGAGATTTTTGCTGCTCTTGATGCCGCTAGCTGTGATTTAATTTTTTTGTGGCGAATTTGGATGAAATCATAGTTTTGAGTCATAGTTCACATTGGTTATAAGGCGGAACTATTGATAATCTCTTTCCTTTAAGGAAACTCATGGCCATGTTTCTCTTTAGTAATAATTTCAATGATTATTTATCCAAAGAAAAATGGTTTGAGTAATATATACACAGTATTTCAAAAACTGTTGTATTTGCTTCTGGGTTTGAAGATTTGGAATCATTTAATCTTTAATTATGTGTAAAACCAAAAAGAAAAACAAGTTGGATAAGATTTAATATGTCTTACAATTGTATATTTAGTTTATTAATTTATAAATAAGCTGTTTATTTTACAGACATCGTTTATTAGTGTGAATGCTGCAGGCATTCACGCTGTTGAGATCCGCTTTTCTGGTTGCACTGTAAATTTCGCCGCGTTTCTTCTTCTGCGTACTTTGTCCTATTTTCACTATTCAACTTTTATACTATTCATCCTGCTCTCTTAATGCTGGAGTTCATAACCTTCATGCTTTTTATAATTTTCAACTTTTTATGAATTTTTAACCCCATTGGGGAAACCGCTCCATCCATCGCAATATAAAATCTCCGCTGTTTGTTTTAGATCCTGCCTGTTAATGGCAATCAACCATCCAGATCAGTGTCAGATGGAGGACACAAGGCAGAGACCATTTTGAAGTTGGGAAGTTGAACGGCTTTTATGCTGTTTAACACCTGAAATTAATTTGATCTTTTGACGTTGGTTTTTTCATGCTGCATGTTGCATGTTTTTTGTAGTCACCATGCTAAAAGATGCCTCCAAACAAATGTTGATCTCTCAGGAACCATAAAAGGAATGAATTTCATTCACCCACCATTTTTATCAGAAGAAATAAGGGAACATTTCTGTCTTTTTCAAATTTTAGGGTTTACATGAGTCTTTTTTCTTACATTGCATAGAATATATTACTGTAACTCAACATGCCAGTAGAAGCCGAGATGCAACCATTAGCGTTTTAGCTACTTTTGGCCTTTTATATAATTTTACCTTATAAACTGCGGTGACCCTTCGGTTTAGTTTAGGAACCACTGTTCTCCAGCAATTTCTAATACTGTTTTCCCATTATTCAAAACCTTTTACTCCTCTTCTGTGATAACCCCATTCAGGCACTTTGCAGAATTATAATTTGTTCTGGTGTGTCTGCCTGTTTCTGGCGTTTCTGCAAGTCTTCAGCAGTTGACTTCAAATGTTTTGGCATCTTCAACCAAAGCATTCAGCACTCACACTTGCATTGTTGCAGGAAATGCACACTTTTTATTTTTTTTCTTTTTCAAAAAGAAAGTTTATTTCATAAGCAACATGGAGCCTTAGTTGGTTCAAGGGTAATTTCAAACAGGAATGGGAGGCTGTTGCTATGGTAATCTAGTATCATACACCATTAATGTGGTCAAAACGAGATGATCGTATATTAGACGATCCTAAATTTTGCTAATGCTATGCTAACATTGGAGAAGTGGTCTCCCAATTCTCACCACTTTGTACTGGGAAGAATTCAGCTGGGAGTCTTTAAAAGGGTTTCAAATGAGACGTGGACTAACCGTCTTTGTTATACCAAAAAATACAAACCATATTGAAGTTTGTAGAAATGTTGCCAGATAAATAAAATGCAAGTAAAATCACAGGATTCCTAAAAATCTTCTGAACACGTCTAAGACCTGTCAGACCAGAATGAGTCAAGTTATTAAGAATGAATAAATTTTTTCCATTATTAAAAATAAAATTTAAAAAATATATTAACAGTGACGATACAATTTTTCCCCTCCTCATAACCTTTTTTCTCATCCATGTTGCCGAGTCTTGAACCCCAGCTGACGGCTCCTTTAGATTATGCAGTCCTCCTTCCTTTACCTTTGACCCCTGAGTTTGACTATTACATAAATGCTGAAAGCGCACCCTGCCCTCCGTACTTGACTTGCCTAAATCCTTGCAGGTGACCTCTCTGTCTTGCGAGGCTCTCATCTGCTGTGGAGTTTGTGGTCATCTTGTGCTTCCCACATGTCCAGATGTGGTGCAATAAAACTTTGTGTGAAAAGTGCAGACATCTGGAAAGGAGCAGAAAACATGAGGGATGTTACCCCGGAGCAAATCGCTCATGGAAAGATCATTCCAGTTGGCCATATGCAGCAGAGTACAATTCCTGCAGTTTGTGTGTAGATTAGTTGATTTCACGTTTCTTTCCCCCCACAGATTTTCATGTCAGCTGTTGTCCAGGTCACTGGAAATAAGCATTAATATTTTAGCAGTGATGAGAAGCTGGTCGGAAAAAATGTGGATGCAATTAAATCAATACTTAAGTCTTCTTTGGTCAAAGAAATGCCTTGAAAAGTAAAAGCACCAGTTTCATCTGAAGAAATCCTGATCATGTTGCTTCATTACGACTGTTTTTACTTTTCTTGATACATAGTGTTGTTTTTACTCTAAAGTTAACTTTTTGAATATTTTTCCCAGGGTACAAGGAGGGTTTCAACAGATTCTTGCTCATTCTTCCTCATACTCCAGGTTTTGAAAGAGTTTTGCCAGGCCTGGATGTTTTCCTTGGTATAAGGAAGGTTTATGTCTTGCAACCCGACTCCGTAGTAGAGAAATATGGATAATACAGAAGATTGTTGTCACACGGAGAACAAAACTAGTTTTTGGCAGAAATTTCTGCAGCTGCTTTTTCTGTTGTTGTCAGTCATGGCAGCTTCCCTGGCCAGTTTCTCTTGGAAATACATCCAGTTTTGTTAGTGGCTGTTGTACCATATTTTACGAAATTGCAGTTTGGTTTATGATTTTATGTGTTTTTGTTTTAGAGATTATTCCACATGCTGTCTCCTTTGTAATAAACAGAGTAATTTTTGACCCTTTGAACGATTAACTTGAACAAATATTTACTGTCTTTAACTACATGTATTATGCTATAAAAGGACTTAAATATTTAGTACATGCACTTTTCTCTTTGGTTGAATTTCAATTCTGACAATTTTCAATAGGGCTCATGTATTAGGACTGTTGTAAACGAATATTGTAGTAATTGAGTCATCTATTGACTATTCTTAGAATTAACTGGGTAACAGGATAAAAAAAAGACTAAATAAAACATTGGTAAATCTAACATAACATCAGTGTTACTATCAGACACCAACATCAGTCCATTTTTTCACATTTGAGCTTTTCAGTAGTTTAGAAAACTAACCTGTAGCAATAATAGCTCACTTTCTAAGTTAACCTGAAGAAAAGCTGCACAAAAATCTGATATTATACTCAGTGTAGTAATGAAGACGCAGGCTCACAAATATGCTTATAATTTGTGAGCATATTCCTGTATCATGTTTAACATTTTGAGCTGCATTAGCAACCTTCCTAACTTTGTCTGAGGCTTTTTTTTTTCTTTTTTCTTTTTTTTAAGACAGTTGTGTGTCTTATTTTAATGGTTCAGCACATCTGTGCGTCTGGAGCAGAAATCCTGACAGATTTTGTGAGACCAAACTGGACACACAGGCTGATGTTTATGTCTCCCAGATCAAACTAATTGGATTGACCCCCTTTCTGCCCTGACGAGGTGGATTAGTTTTAGTGTTGAGCTTGTGCTACAGTAAGTCACCCGCCACACCTGGCTGCACCCTGTTGCCACAGTTTAACTCCAAGCTAATGTTGGACATGCGGCGCACATATGAGCAGGTTGCCACTCGACCACCTGTTGCGACTTTGTTCCCGCATGGAAAGCCGTGTGGACGGAGATTGACTCAGTGTTGGTGTTGGATAATGAGAGAGGTCAACATACACATGCTGGAGGGTATAACCAACACACACACACATGGACATTCAACCTGTCAGCTTGAGTTGAACATTAACTGGATTTTATTAGCATAAATGGCTAACAGGAAGCTGTTGATGCAACTAAGTTACACATAAAACAGTTTATATGATGATCAGTTTTTTTTCTATTTGTGTGTTTTAGAGAGTGAATCTTTGTATGTCAGTATTTCTGCTATTTTATTAAGATTTTGTTCATATATTAATACTGTAGTTGGCAGTGGGTGAAAGTTGCTTTTCCTTTTATTGTGCACCAAACCCACCTCGAGTTTTTGTTGCTGAACGGCTCCATCTTAGTCTTGTTTTGAAGTTCTAGTTCTTGTAAACTTCATAGTGTTTACTGTTGTGATGGAGGGAGAAAACAAAGGTACATGGTAGACTGATAGTTTACTTTCTAACAGTTTGTAGCTAGATCCTTAAAAAAACCTAGTGGACAACACATTTCAGTGTTTAATGGACCTGCTATTTTCATCTGTGGCAAGTGCAGAATAAAGGCTCGGAGGATGGAATTGGTTTTGGCCGATGTTGGTCTTTTTATTTATTGTATTGTTTGCATAAGTAAAACAATACTATCATTGTAGTATATTTTTAACACTTTGATATAAAAAGACACCCTCCACTACTGGAGTAAGTCAGCATTTCTGTTAGATGGAGTTGATCAAAGGTGAACTTCGACTTGGATTTCCGCTGCAGGCGGCTGAAGATGCCAGGAAACTCAGGAAGCGCTTGGCCGTATATGTAGGTCAGTCAGCTTTTCAGAAAAGCAGAGTGAAATAAATATTTGTGAGTTTGATCCTCCCCTCTAACCTCCAAAATGCAAGCAGCAGCTTTAAGAAGTGAGAACTATAAAAGTTAAAAGTTACCTCATCCTTTTTCTTTTTTTTTTTTTGATGCACTTATTTCTTTTTTGTTTGTTTGTTTTTTTAGTGTTTTCTTCAGTTCTGGTTACGCCCCATTAACTCGCAACAGCAACAAACAGCAGTCTCAAATTTTCAGCTCTGGAAGAATTTGATTCAAAGCTGACTTATAATTAGTCGCAAGTCTGTTGCAGCTCGTGCCTTTTTCCTGACTTCCCGTGTGTGAACACCGTAAATTGGGACGTGGCTCAGTGTTTTCCAGGACATTGTGTCCCCACCTCACACTCCCCCTCACTGTAACATTCCAGCTCACTGTATGGCGGCCAGATTTGGGAAGCCTCTCTCTGCGCCTCGTGCATTTCCTCTTTTTCTGCTGATGTCTGGACTGCGAGCGGCACCGGTTTTTATGAGCTCAGCGTTGAGTGAGTTTTTTTTTTTTTCTCATTTTCTCAGTGGCTTCATGAAGTCTCAGCCAAGACGTTGAAATTCTACATGGGGGAAACTAACAAACAGGTGGTTTATTGTTTGTTTGATGCTGGGCGTTGCTGCTCACAGACTCTCCTGAGGTGGGACATTTGTCAGCTGGAAATGCAGCGGTGGCTCGCCATGTTTGTACAAACACTCAGCCAGAATGTAAAGAGTTGGATTAAAGTTTCTCTGTGGCTCCGGATATCTTTCACCACGCCACAGAGCCAACCCCATGGCACACCTCCAAAAACACAGAGACAAAGCCACACACAAATCGCAGAAGCATGCACAAGACGGAGCAAAACATGCAAGGTTCTGTAGACCAGTGCCGACTATTGTTACCCACAATTATGTCAGGTAATCCAGATAAACTCATCTGTACATGTACGCCAGGGCTCTGCAACTTTTACCGCCTAAAGAGCCATTCTGATCTCAGTACTGGCAAATATAACTTTGGAGCTGAAAATGTCACAAGACTTTTAGAAAAAATTAAATAAATACATTTCTGAGAGTAAATATTTGTCTGCAAGAATGGCCATTTAACTTCCGTTTTTATAATATAAAACAAAGCATACGATTTAGCAGAAGATGGATGGATTTTTTTTTTTCCATTTTGGATGGCAATTGAAGTAAAAAAAACCATATGTTTTAGAAACTGTTAAATCTATTACTGGTACTTCTAGTGTTATGCTTTGTATAACTTCAATGTAGGTTTTGCAGGGGAAAAAAATGGTATTAAATCAGTTTTTTTCTAAATGTTATGAACTGCTTTTTGTCACAAAATAAAAACTTATATTTAAAAGCATTACTTCAGATTTCTCATTTTTATAGTTAATCTTTGTGAAAAAGTGACTAATTTCTCTTTCCAGTTGAATTGCGCCATAGCTTTCAACAAACATTCAAATGAAATGCAGAACATTTTCACAAGTCAGAATCCGTTGTTCTTATGGGCTCGTTTGGATCAGTTAGCCGTCTTCCAGCAGGACACCGAGGTAATCCCTGATCGCTCCTGTATAAACTCGATCTGGTCCGAGACCTTTTCATGTTTTCTCATCTTTTAATGTATCTGGCAACAACATGTCAGATAATGAGAATCACCTGTTCTGCAAAAGGAGTGACTGAAACATTTAATCTGGACAAAGAGAAATCCCCTATTGACACTGGCGGCATGGGTGACAGAGATTAGTGTTTGCTCTAACAGATAGGCCTGTTTTCCTAAAGGCAGAGCATATTTGCTCAATGCTGGTTAAACACATCCTGAACATGCTGACAAATTGACTCTGGTCACTCAGCCGGCGGCCATCATCAAAGCGAAGAGCTGAGTGGAATGACACCGAATTTGCCTCATTACTCAGTTTGATTTCAGACTATTAAAGTGATGAATGTTATTATCCAGATATAAAACACTTTGATATAAACATTTTAGTTTTTGAATCAACTGTTTTTAGAGCGCTGTAACTAACTCTCTGCGTTGATGTAGGAGTCCATGACCAATGCCTGATTACAATCGGTTTTCATCTGATGTCGGGTCGACCAGGAAGATGGTTCTCATTCTTTCTCTGCTTATAAATCTGTGGTGCAGGTTGTCAGTACGAATACATTCCCAACCCAAATTGTGACGTAGAAACTGTTGGACTGAAAGAAAACTCCTGAAACGTGCAAATGATAATTATTGGCAGAACTTCATCAACATCCACCCAGATCAGTGGAGTACAAATCATTCTTCACATTCATATCAAGTGCTTAGTGAAGAACAGCAGCTATGTATTTATATCATCTAGATTTGCTTGCATACAAACATCTCAATTTTTAAAGCAAAAATAACCATGAAGCAAACTAATTACCACCAGCTCAGTGGCGACTGAAGGCGTCAGAGTGAACTTCTATGTTCGGTAACTCGGGCTTTAAAATTTGTTCCTGTAATACTCTATAAAGTCAGTTAGCTCCCATCCCATAAATAAACACATGTTGACCAATAAAATGCACTGGTGTGTGACTCATTCATCGTTTTTCAGTGGTTCACAGGCGAACTTGAACCCGATGTTATCCCCACCCAGCCAACGAAATAAACACGTTGAGAGGCTCTGAGCGAGGAATGCAAGTGGATGCTGGTGTGTGGAACGTTACATCATTCGAGAGCGCAGACATGTAAACATTTGTCCAAACCATTAAAAAAAAGCAAGCCTTAAATTATTCTGCAGTCTCTCTAATTTTTATGTTTTATTTTATTTTGCAATTGTCAATGTGAAATGATGAGGCCAAATTTGTATTTTTATTTTTGGAACATGTTGGGGTTTTCTTGAATAACTTTTTTTTTAAATTTTTTTATCCAGCCTACACCTGTGAAAATTGTCACAGTTAATATCTAAATACATTCCAACAAGTGAAAAGCATTATTAATGCACAGACACAATTTCCACTGCTGTAAAAAACCCAAACAACTTGATATTTTCAGACTACATGCAAGTCTACCACAGACGGAGCTCACTGAAGTCCCTCAAAACACTGAACTTCTTATTTGTGTGGTGGTTGTATTTTATTTCCTTCTCTGGCAAGTTGATCCCTCGTTTATATCCGTCATTTGCTATTTGACGGCCAGTCCATTACTAATGGTTCTGGATTCTGTGCTTTTCTGTCCAGCTTTGCTTTTACTGCTGTTGGATCTACTGCTTAGATCAGTACCATGCTGGGGGAAAAGGGAAGTTTCTGCCAACCTGCCTCTATCCAGTTGTGATTGTAATTTGACTTTCTGTTTTCAGAATTTTATCAGCTTCATTATAATCCTGGACGCAACCTAGTCACTCATAAACAGCACAATCTCTCCCATGTGTCATTTAATTTTCAAATGATCTCACCTGATTCATTGATCAATATAAGATGTATTACCACAGATTTTTATTATTTTTTTCTTTGTGTGTAAATTGGCTCGCCAGCTTCCTGCCCCCTACGGAACCTAATGCAGCAATAAAATACAACAGGATTACCTTACAGTTTTACTTTTAACCAGTCGTCTTCAGTTGATTTTTGCTCATGCAATCAGACTTGCATTTTTCTTTTAGAGGGAAAATGATTGTTTACAACCAAGAAATCTTTGAAGAGAGCCTTTAGTGCTGAAGATACAGAAAACATAAGTTACTTTTTTTTCTTTCTATCTTTTTTTTAGGCTTCAGCTTTTTCATGGAGCCACTCGCTTCTTATCTGTTTATCTAACCGGAGGCGTGACGCTTTAATGTTATCCTAAAAGTAACACTCTGTGGTTTCATTATTGATAGAGGTCTCTATTCAAGTTATCACTTGGACTCAGTGGCTTCATAACATCACTACATTTGGATGAGGAGACCGACTGGGGCCGCGCCCCTGTCTGCCGTGCTGCAGTTCGCTGGCAGACGTTCAAGCCGGATGAGGGGAAGTCTGCGTGCTGCAGCACGAGGCCCAATGCGAGCGAAGCTGGTGGGCCTGTCAGAGCTGTCATTAGCAAATGATAACACGATGCAAGCTAAAATATCCAGCCGCTTATTTTGGTGGCTGAACATTGTGGTGGGCGCTGTGGTCAGTCGGACCCAACAATCAGGTTTTGTCTCGGAGATGTTGGTGGAGTGACTCAGAGTTCAGTGGGGTGAGAGGAAAGAATGACAGCATTTCTCTCCAACGCTGCAGAGAGACTGATGATGATGGAGGACGCGCTGCTGCTCCTCCATCATCATTCAGTTAGGCTTTCTTTTACACGTCGTTTTACTTTTTCAAGCTCAGCTTTTATATACACACTCAACGGTTACGTTTCCACTACAAATGTGATCAAGTCTCTTTCTAATGTTGACAAAAAAAACCCCACAATTTCTCAATTGCAGAGTTTCCATCAAAAAGAAGTTTTTTTTTTTAATTGTTAAAACGAGTCAACACTTTTCACGTTTGCGTGTAATGAAGTATTACAAATTTGGACTCCTCTACCCAGAGCGAGTAATTACACTAAATTCAGAACAGAGTGATTCTGTTCTTCAAGCTCGTTTTTAAAGACGCCAGGCCTACAGTTTAAGTGAAAGATTTTGTTTGCATACAAGCTTCATCATTTTGTTACTTTACGTCTACTACGCCATTGGGAGATAAAGTACACATACAGTATTTGTCTATATTATGACTTGAAGTGCTTTAGTATTTCATCATTTTTATTGGGAAAAAAAGTGGATTTGGACAATTTTCTTATGCCTGACTGTATTTTGCAGTTATTATGCATTAATTTATTTAGCCTTAAAAATACCAGAATTTGTACACACCCTGATATCTTTGTCTATCTGATTGCATCATTTTTAAATATTAATTTGATGTCATGATCAGTCACTGACTACTTGGAAAGTTTTTCACCAAATAGTTTTTACTTTTACTTTAGTGAAAGTATGCTGTGCTGCAAATTTTGACTTATCTTCCCACCTCTGCCTTTTATCCTAATAAATGCATAAAACCAAAATATATTAATAAAATTTCATGAGCCTTATTTCCTCTCTTTCTGCTCTCCTCTACCTCCTCTTCATCTTCTTCCCTCTCTGTGCCTATCATTTACCTAATCAACAGAAAACACCACTGTATTTTTCATATGTACAACTCGTAAAGCTTGCTCTGAAGCCAGACGTTTGCTGGTCCTGTTTTTCCTTTTTTCCATCTGACTGAGAGGAATTTCTGTGCAGCGTAATTCATGTTATGCTCCAGGATGCAGATTGGATTATGCAACACGGGGCCAGAAGTTCAGCAAAGGAAAATTAGTACTTGCATGGCAGGAGGAGTGAGAATGGGTATGGCTTAGCGACAAACCGACTGGCGCAGTGCGAGAAAACAAAATTATCAGGTTCTGCCGTTAGCTCAAACTTGTGAATGAGATGAGAGATTAGCTTTAGGAGTGCAGCGGTTTCAGTAGAGGTGCAGCGATGGACCTGTCCCTCCCTGACATCGACTTTTTAGTTTTCTGTGAGATCTGAGCTGTTGATTGCGATTTTGACCAAATTTTATATTTACTTCCAAGAAATGTCGCGCGAAAAAGTAAACATGGTGCAGACCTGCAGATTCACGGTTAACAACAGAAACAGACTGCTCCCACATTTGTGACATTGTTGCTGTATCTAGTGACTTTTTAAACAAAAACTCGATATTTACCAAAAGGTCAGTAATAAAACCAAAACACTGCAATTGGTGCTCTTCTACTTAGATCTCCCATCCTTTTAAGCCTATGTGGCATCAAGTAAGAATATTTGTTTTGTGTTGATCGATATCAGGTCTTCTGTTTGTCTGAATTTCTACATTATTTCTCTTTTCTTAGACAAAGTGCTGCTGCTTTGCATCGCTCTGTCTCTTGCACTAATTGGCTCAGAATTTGACATTCCAGCATCAGGTTTAGTGAGGAATCTGCTAATAATGCTTCCCGTCTTTCCATACCTTCCAGATGATTTTCTGCAGATAAATTCTCGCATGTTTATCCTGCAGTATTTGGTTTATGGCTGTTCCTCTGTCCGCACAATTTCCTGCATAACCGTCTCACTTTTCAAACAGTGAAATCTCGTGGGCCTGTTGACATTGCCTGAGGGTGAGGATGCAGTCTTATTTGAAAAATTCATTCAGACATCGACTGTTTACCGGCTGGCAGGGGAAGTTAATTGGCTAATTTTTAATATGAGTACAGTTTGTGTTATGCTTTTGTCTTTGAGGGGGGCTGGGACTGAGGAATGTTTTTCACTCATCAGCTTTAATTCAGAGGTTTATGTTGTATAAAAGATGTCTCTGATAGCTGAGGGGAGCCGGAGAGCCACGATTATTTTTCTATTGGCTTTGCCTTTTAACTCCATCGCTGTGTCTAATGCGCACTTCCTTCTCACTAACATAAGAGAACTTTTTGGTTTGGCCAAATGCTTCATTCAAACTTTGCTCCGGTAACAAGCTGCCTGTCTTTGTTTTGTTTTTGAGTAATCAGCTGAGAGCTTGACGAGAAGATTGACCTAATAGGAAAATTTTTGCATGTTTTATGCAGCTCTTAGTTCTTGTCCCATGTATGAAGCATAGCTTCTGTGGCTTGAACTGCATTAAAAGTGTCTGTTTTTCCTAGATGGAAAGAAACAGCTGGCCTGGTCATGGTTAACTGTTAGCAGATTATTTACTGATAGGTGTTGCTGAAGTATAAGAATGAGTTTATGATCCATGTTTTTCAATGGCAGGTTAACCCTGCACACTGGGCCAAACTTTAGAATAGAGTTCAGTTTCCCCAGTGCATTTTAAGCCTGACGGGCCACCAGGCTTTACTTGTGGCCTCACCAGACTAAACATTACTTATTTATTTAAGTCGTTTTCAAATGTCTGCATTTTTTAAGACTTTATAGTTGGTGTTCCAATCTTTCAATAACACATAATTATCAAGTGATATTTTCAAATTGCAAATTTCAAGTTAGTCGATTTATGTGGAAAAAACACAGTTATTGAATAGAGGATGTATTAAACTTACCATTCATTGATTCATACTTGCTGATGTATATTACTAAATCTCAATGTACTGTAATTTGCATTAGTAAAATAATTTTTCTTGGGTGGACAAGGGCACCGAAATGGGCTCCAGCCCAGGGGCCCACATCCTCATAAATCCGGCCATGCCTGTACGCTGCGCTCAGATTTTTAACACAGCGGCAGTGACTGCCAGAACCCACAGCCCTCTGTGCTTTCTCTCGGCTTGAACTCATGACTGCACCTCTCACCGCTGTGATGAAACGACCACACAGACCACAATCCACCCAGGGAAACTCTGCCTCAAGATTACAAGGGTCGCAGTTATGAATTGGCCCCGGGACAATGCAACGAGCCCACACACACCACACCACTAGGAAATAACCTGCGTATATGAAGGGTCAACTTAGCTGCGGTTTTGCTTTGTTGCCGTCATGCTGTGCATGAGCTGTAGTGGAGGAGTCAGCTGGTGGAAATCATGGAGTCGGAAATGAATCTGCAGGGTTCAAATGAGAAATGCTTTCTTTGACTGATTCAGATTTGGGTAATTTTCCCCTGTTTTTGGGGAAAGAAATGCTGAACGTTTGGTGGCACATCCTGGAATCCAAGTGTGGTCAGAGGAAAGCTTTTTTTTTCTTTTTTGTTATGTCACAACTCATTTGATTTAAGGGCTTTAAAACAAAAACAAAGCTGTTCCCAGTGTGGCTCACATGATCCCTAAACACAAGGCGGTGTGAAAATCTCCAAGCTGTTGATGATGTGCAAAAGCATAATTCTGGAAAATAAAGAAGCCCAAATTAGGTCATCCTCGTTCCATTTAGGGTCACATCACTAAAACAGCTTGACGGCTAAATACTCTGTGCAGAACTACATCAAAAGTAATGACAGAATCTAGTTTGATTCCAAAGAAACAGAGGGAAATCTGCTTAAATGCAGTCTCTGTTGGAGATTACATTGTATTGAAAATGTCTGACTTGAGGTTCAGACCCCTTTAAAACATGCAGAGTGGCACTGAGATTTTAAACAATGTTTGATTTCTATTTTACTTACAATCAGGAACCAAACTTTGTTGCAGAAGGTTTTTGTCAATCGTTCTGCATATATTTTTATTGTACTTTAAAATTTTCTTTAAAGCACACTTTGGCCTTGATTGCTGGTTTACTTATTTCTACCTGTATATATAAGTAAAATTAATTTTTAAAATGATAAAAATAATTACTGGGGCACAAAATTCACAGAACCACAACAAAATATCTATATATAGCTGCCGAACTGTGTCTGGGTCATGGTCGTCTTTGACATTTGAAATCCTGTCTTAAGTAGCTTCTTTACAAAGTTGTTTTCATGTGTAATAACACAAGCTAGAATTCATATTAGTAACTTAAAGCTTTAAGTCAGGGGTTTAGCATAAAAATATTAATGTGTACAAATACACCAATCAACCAAAGATTGAAATGAGCAGGTCAAATACTGAGAAATCAGTTCTTGTTCATTAAATGCAGTTAAACAAAGAAGTCCCACAATTATCAGTTCAGAAAAGAACCATTCAACATTTACTTAGCTTTTTATTTTAGTTTAGTAAAAAAGCAACAAGGATCTGTCAAAACTGTAATGTGTGAAAAAGAGCCAAAATCCACCGAAACGCTCAGAATGTCTCCAATAAACCTGACATACAAATTTTCAGGGCATGGTTGCATAAACACACGGTAATCATACTGTACTATAAACGAGCACAGATGTTTATGTAGAAGCTTATACTAATGTATGCCTGTTTTAATAGATCAGAAGGAAAAACAATGACTAGATATGTAAAAAAAAAAAAAAAGCCAAAAAAGAAAAAATGAATAAAAAATCCCAGACAAATGCAGGTGTGGAACAGTCGCGCGACTCACAGGTCATGACATAGACTTACAAGGTGGTAGTTTAGGAAAGCACAAAAAGCCTCTGTGTTCGACATAAATAGCTTTTCATTTGGAAATGAGGTGCTGGATTAAAATCATGTTACCTTGATGTCTTTTGGCTCAAAGAAAGGGAATAAATATTACTTTTGACTCTGACGCAAAGCTAAAAATTATATCCCAGCATGACTGATTCATAGCCAGACATCCAGGGTTTTTTTTAAAAAAAAGAAAAGTTTGACATCATCCTGAGGACAGCGTCCCTGACTGTGAGCCTGCACTCAGACACATTACACCCTGAACACCCGGGCACCGCCTCGAGTCTGTCACTGCTCTGCCTTTTGGCTCGCTCTGTGGTCTGAGGCCAAGAATAATGTTGTTGACCCGTTAGAGTAACTGAAGTGGTGGGAATCATGTCTGTCTAAACACAGCCAGTCCCGCTGTCCCACTAACACTGTGGGACCGAGAGCAGGGAAGATTATAATCTTTGAAAAATGTTATTATTAGTATTATTTTACCCAAATACATTGTAGTTTTGGCCTGCAGTGATAGAGCGGTTCCTAAATAGTTCTTGACAGGCCTTGCAGGAAGGAGAATGGACACATATATTGTTGTAGTGAGCCTGCAGAACGATTTAAAATGTTTACATCGCTCTCAATTTGAGTCACACATTTTTTAGATTTATATATTGATTGTTTAATTGGTCTTCTGCAAATGATTTGGATGTTGCTGAGGCATAAATACCGTCCAGCTATTTCGTCATGCATTAAGAATCTGGATTTCTTCACCTTTGTTATACAGAGCAGGTGAAAGAACGAACCGGAGCTCAAACATAAATCAGCTCTCTGTGTTTTAGTTGCTCCACATCCTGCTTCCTGCTGAATGTTAACAAAAAGCCCAGAAATGCTCCCAATACCTGGGGTCCGTGACCTGACAGCAGTCAGAGGGCTGCAGTTCTTGGCTTTTATTGGCTGAAGATGCTGGAAATTTTTATCATCAGCTAAGGAACTGTTGTTAGTCTGTTCCTGTCTGACCTGCAGCCACTGAACCAAGCAGATCAGAGGGTGCCATGAACAACAAGCACGTCTGGAAATATCGGCGTGCAGAGATATCATCACGGTTCTTCATTTTGACCTTGTGGGCCAATAGAATCTTAATGTTTTTTTATCTCGGCGGTAAACAAAATTTGTCTTCATAGTAGGACATCGACGAGGTGTAACAGCAGGAGAACTTCTTCCAGCTCTTCAAACATGGTGACAATTTGCCTGACCATTGCCTTCCTACTAAATCCTCTTCTCACTTCACTGCTCCGTCTGAGGTTTCTCCCATCGACCTCGATTCCTCCAGTGGAACCGGGCCAATCGGCGAACAGAAAAAGTCGTGAATGATGACTTTTGGAATTGTAGTTTTAGCAATGGCAGTGGAAGAAGTGAACAAAACCGTTCAGTATGTGTTGGCCAGGCTTCCAAATATTGAATTAACTTTAACGACAGTGGCAGATGGTTATTCAGAGTGCAGGCGATCTCCGGTGAGCATCATAGCATCGAACTGGCGAATTACATTCTTCACAACCAAAAGTTCAACGCCTCCAGCAAACAATCATTTCTCAAAAGTTTAGACTGCAGACCCTCTGTATGAAGTTAAGCGTAGAACTAAGGACTACGCTTTGTTTACCAGACCACATGACCAGTGAGCGTTGTAAAGCATCATCTCCTGATACGCTAGCAACTTTCAGCGATCCTTCTCCACACTTAATGGTGCTGCTTTGCTGGACACCATTATTTAGTCTGCAGGTTTGGGATAAATAAGTAAATGTGAGGATATTTTCCTTCAATCTGTTTTGGTCGTATTGGGACAAATACTGAGGCCATAGCTTTTATTACAGCTGGAGCTATTTCTTGGAGCGTGTTTGTAAGCAGCGTTCAGTGAAGGGCGAGGTCAGGGAGGGGTGTTTTCCCTTTTCACAGACGAGAGGCTTTAGACAGCTCTTAGTGCTTCGCAGAGGAATTTGTTTACTTGTGGAGCTACAAATAACTGTGGGGTTTATATTTGGTTAAAAAAAAAAAAAAGCTTACTTCCCCTCCAGGCAGCCATACAACAAAAACAGAGCTCTGAGGGGAAATACTGGCTTGTCTTATTGCAGCACCACCACTACACATGTTCCACTCGGCCACATGGATCTCATTACTCACTGAAGCCTCCCCCTTATCCTGATGGCCCTTCTTTATTCTTCTCTGGCGATTTGTCCGACACCTTCTTTAAGACATCCTGGCAATTCGTTATTGTTCTCCGTCAGAATGACATTGTCTTAACCGAGCCGTCGGGGTTTGTGCTGCACCAAACTCTCTAACCTTGACCTCTTCAAGGTAATCCGACGTGAGGCAGAACAGTCTCCACACTCGATCCACATAACGACTGTCCACACCTAAAGTCGACTCACAGCCTGACCCTTTCTGCTACCAACTTCTGTGAAATAAGAAAAAAAATACAGTTTTGTCTGTTTTCTTTTTTTCTGATCACATCTTTCTGATTTTCTCCCCTCAGGCATTTGGGAATGCAAAAACGGCACATAATAACAACTCCAGTCGCTTTGGCAAGTTCATTCAGGTGAACTACCAGGAGAGCGGCACTGTGAGAGGGTAAGGAAGACAAGTATCTGCCGCTTTCTGCAAACCTGCTTTATCTACATGGCTAATGATTTGTCCGTGGCAGATTTGAATGTTTAATCTGACCTTTTAATTTGATCAACATGTGTCTGTAAGTAGTGATATTTGAGAGAGGCTCAGCAGGAATCCTGACTTGAATCTGACAGAGACTCTGTGAAGGGAGCTTGTAACATCTCGTTATGTAGCAACACCGCAGTACGTAATGAAATCCAACTTTAAGATGTAATAAAACATAATTAAAACCGCATTATGCAATAATTGAGACAAACTGATCAAATCCATTCTGAATCATTTTACATTGATTGGTAGGTCGGTTTATACTGACAGTTTGGGATATGAAACTGAAAAGGCAACTAAAGGTAATACAAATTGGGATTTGGCAAAAGTTTCAATCTAATATAGGATCGACAACCTGATTGTTATTTAAAGTATAATAATTGGGAGGAACATGAACAGTTTGTGATTGTTTATTACATAATCATTTCTAAAAAAAAAAGTTTTACCGCTGCGTTTGGTAGTAATAGACACAAAATATAGTAATATTGTTACATATGCGGCATAAAGTACTGAAAAATGAGTTCAAGGATTTGTTACATTTTGCATTGATTTTTAAATGATGCGTTACAGTTCTAAAAATTAGGGTGATGGAAAAGTGGTCTTATCACCAAATATAAAGAAAAATAAAAAATCAGTGCAGATGAACAAAAGGCTGGCTACAGAGTAAAAAAAAAGTTTGATTGCAGTATTGCCAGTAGTAGGACTGTCCTCGATACTTCTTCCCTTCTGATACGATTCAGATATTGCTGCTTTGAGTGTTGGCCCAGACTAATATTGACCCGATGTAATATTGGCACAAGTCAAATGTACTTTCATTACTTAGAATGTTAGAAAAGGCTTAATCAAGTGATATTACTCAGAAAACAATAGTCAACAGCGAGTATGAGAACAACTGATCGATTTATTAACAAACGATGATTGTGCATATAGGATATCGGACCGATTTCCAATATCGGATCTTAACAACCCTATGCATAGCTCACCTAATTTTCAAGATGTCTTTTTTTTCTTATATTTCTATTTTTATCTTATGAGATGTCACTCTTTTCCAGTCAAAAATAATCTTCATGGAAGAATAAGTTTCCATTTTAGTCCGAGGACTTGAAGAAATTTGGTCTCAGCTGTAATTTTTATTGTTTTGTTCGTACAGGGCGTATGTAGAAAAATACCTCTTGGAGAAGTCGAGACTGGTCTATCAAGAGCACAATGAACGGTAAGTACGTCTCTACACCTCGAGTGGATTCAGGATGTCTGACACACATAAACGAATTTTAGGGCATTGCACTCCACAACCTAAAAATCCTATTTAAATGTGTAGGAACAGAATGTTCAAAAATTCACAGTATAACCACAAATCAAAAAATCTGAGGAGATTGCTGCCTTTATTAAATTTTAAATGGGAGTATTGTAAATCTAAACTGCTCACTTGCACTGTGTGAGCAGTTCAACTATTTCACCAAATAACTGATTGATTTCTGCAGAGATGGAAAATGAAGGATTTCAAACTACTAAAAATAAAAAGATATAAAGACTTTTTTACTGTTTTAGTGAAAGTGTTTCTAGGCTCCGGGACCATTTACTTAATCATCCATCTATATATTTACGAAGTGTTTTCTTTCCTCCTCTTCTTTTTCCTAGAAACTACCACGTGTTTTATTACCTGCTGGCAGGATCGAGTGAAGAAGAAAGAAAAGCCTTTCACCTCAAGAAGCCTGAAGAATATCATTACCTCAGTCAGGTAGAGGCTTTTATAGCACAATAAATGTTTCCCATGTGTTGAGCATACTTTCTGTACAGTTTTTCTGCCGTCAGCTCATCATTCTTAGGGTCCAGGCGCAGCAAAACAAAAAGTCGGGACACAACAGAAACGCTCTCTGTGGCTTTTTAACACGAACTAGTCACTCTTCCCTTCGCGAGCACATGATATTTACCATCTTAATTCTCTCGTCTGCTTCCACAACACAAGCCGCTTAATTTGTTTGCTTTGCTTTTGTGGGAGTATTTGTGATAATAGCTTCTGCATATGCGTTGGGTAGGTTGCAGCACATGCTTCCTGACTCATAAAACGGGATAAGAGGAAGGGAAGAAAAGCTTTCTGCTCTTTGCCACAAAAACGAGTTTCGCATAAAAACACATGAAACATACGGAATGCGAATGTCCTATAAAACTTGTTGCCTCTTCGCCTCTGGGCTTTCATAGTCACGATATGACAACCGAGGACCTGGTTCCTCCTCCTCTTCCTCCTCCTCCGCCTCCGCAGAGGAGAGCAGGGAATTCCTCCCATTCCTCCCAGCCACCGGCGTTCACATGCAAACAAAACGACATTCGTGTGCTGCATGTTGGTTTACTGCAGCGCATTGTTTTGAGGAGTTTAAAATGAAACTCAGTCACCAGAAAGAGCTCATCTTTCATTTTCTTTAACGCCACCTGATCAGCCAACATATTGCAGTTTCTTTTGTCAGTTTTCATTATGAGTCCTTTGGGGTCACTTGTATTTTTCTTAACATAAATTTGTTCTTGCAACCAGAAATGCAGTTCAATTAATGTTTGTTCTGGTTAAGCCTTGTAGGTTCTGCATTCTTAAATTAAAGCAGCCTGTTCGTTTTGGTGTAAATGAAAAACTATTTATGAGCGACTCATTTTAAGTGCAGGCTCTGTTAATTATATAGTAATGATTCAAATATTTACAAACACACAACTTTCACAATTCATGTTGCAAGAGTTTTCTTAAAAAAAAAAAGTCTTTTTTTTTTCTTTATTTTAATTTGGAAAACTACAGATTTACATGAAATTACGTATCACATATGTCACACTCATCTTCCCAGTTTCCATGTTTTATTCCCCAACATTGATCATTTCTAAACTACAAAGTCATGTCTTGACTGCACTTTCTATGCATTTTTCATTTTAAAAGTCAAAATCTTTTCATAAATGTGTGACGTTAACTATGTATTTATCACAAATAATTGTATGGACTTCAGGCTTTAAATACTACACCTAAAGAAAATATAATGGATGGATGGATGGATGGATGGATGGATGGATGGATGGATGGATGGATGGATGGATGGATGGATGGATGGATGGATGGATGGATGGATGGATGGATGGATGATGGATGGATGGATGGATGGATGGATGGATGGATGGATGGATGGATGGATGGATGGATGGGATGGATGGATGGATGGATGGATGGATGGATGGACTCACTCATATTGATTGATTGATTGATTGATTGATTGATTGATTGATTGATTGATTTGACAGAACGCACAGATAAAGCAGGGCTGGTTTGTAGAACATTTCTTGTAAATGGTTTATTTTAAAACAACAGGACTTGAAGATAAATTTAAAATTCTTGTGTAATATCTGAAACACTGTGCTCTGTTATAAATTAGATTAAATTAGAATAATGTTTTTTTTTATCATAATAATCTTAATTTATTTTGTTTAGGCATTTTTATGAACAGGAAATAAAAAAATGTCATGATTAAGACAGGCGTTAATTCATAATTTATTGTGATTACTACATGAAGAAAGGTTGTGTTGACCTGCTTTCTTCCCTGTTTGTCTCTAATATCTGCTCTGTGTTTCTGTGTGTGGATGTTTACTCCTCCGCTTTTAATCATGTTATTCAGTCAGATCGAATAAGCATTAATCTGCATTGTGATGAGCTGGTCATTCTGCTGCCGTTGAAATGTCTGAGCCTCTCTGTTGACATGCCGCCGTCTAACCCTGACCCCGCCGCCTGTGAACTCTGCCCTAACATTTCCAGAAGACAAAGACAAGCAGCCGTCCGCACTGGGACAGTTACTATGAGAGTGAACCGGTCAGTATATGAGCCTCAGCTGAGTGTCAACTGTCTGCACCGTTTGGGGTGGGGGTAGATTTACTGTCACCTGAACGCTTTGGGAGCAAGCCGCACCTTTCCTGCACACCCTCTCCCCAAAGTCCCTTTCCTTCACTGGTTTTGTTGCCTTTTGGGATATTTCCTGGTTTGGGTTGGCTTGTGTTTATTTTAGCTCGGTTTCTTTTTGCTTTCCTCTCCGTTGTGCTGCTTCTCTAAGTTATCCTGGTATGTCTAGTCTCAGTAGCTCTCTATGCCCATTTTGATTTTGATTTTTTCCAGTCCAGCATTTCCACTGTAAACAGAGCATTTAATCCACCCATGTACTCATTACTGACTGTTTTATGAAATATTTTAAAACATTGTTCTCTTTTCTGACCATGGAACAACCAGCTTGTCCATCTTTCAGCCAGCTGACTCAAAGTGTGCAGCACAATCTGCAAAGCAAAGTGATTGAACGTTTTAGCAGTTTTGAAAGCATAACATTTTGAAACGTGACCCTGGTAAAATTACCCATATCTGTTCAGTTTTTAGACTTGAGTGAATTAACACTCACTGTGGAAATGCTGGATTGGTGAAGGTTGGTGATCAAAAACGATTGCTTGTAATTGGTATTTGGTGTTTCTGTTCTCTCCTTTCTGCTTTCTCACCACTCTCATTTTCCACTTTAAAATATTGCTAAAGTGCACCATCTTATTATAAATGTCCTTGTGTGATATTCGTTTCACATCATGAAACGAATATCACACAAGATGTGAAACTTTAGAAAAGTGTCGGGGAAACAATATTTATTTTAATGTCTTGATTCATAATTCTTCAGGCTGTTTCAGTCCAGCATCTGAAATCATTATAAAGTCGAGGAGATTTCAGAAATGTTTCTTTTTTTGTGCATAATTGAAATTATCTTTTGCCATTTTGTAATTTTGCAGTTTTGAGCCATTAACCCTTTTGTATCTGATAACCAAACATTTAGAGTAATTTTCTCTACTAAATTTGTTTCAAGAAAATGTGACGCTGAGCCAGCAAATAATATCTAACGGGAGATGTTTAATAACATAGAGTAAAATGAAGTCATACGACAATCATAGCTTGATGCTGAACTACAGCGATAAATTATACTCTGGGACAATGGTAAGAAAAATAAAAGTAGGAAGGTGTGAATTGGCTAAAGCGAGGACTTAGACTCCTAATCTCCTGTAACAAACCATGTTGTGTTGACACAACTTGATTTTAAAACATTTTTTCCACAACTAAACAATCTGTTCCAACATATTTTAGTTAAATCAGTAAAAAATATCAAAGATAGCACGCCTTAGCAGATCTTAACTAGTGAAATAACATCAATATGCTGATAGTTAATCAACTAAACAATGATGAATCTTTACTATTTGCTAAAGACACAGCTTTCCAATCAACCTCTGCAGAACGTCCTGATTTGTTCTCCGCTTCTTTTCACTTCATTTCGTTCTAGCCCATGCTGCAATGGGCAAAAGATGAGTGAGGAGAAAATATGAAGTCATGCAACAAAGTCCAAAAAATAAATCTTTCACAGACCTCAGGAAATCTAGAGAACTGCTGATCACCAGTGCTGTTAAAGGATCAGAAGGAAGTCTGACTCACTGAAAAGACACGACAAAGAGTTTGGAGGTGGTTTCTTTCTGCGGTAATGTCAGTCACTGATTGATTGAAACTAGAGACTGACGGTTTGTGATCATTGCTGCAGTTAAAGATTTTGGATTATGATGAATTTGTGAAGCTATGCTAACTTTGTGGTTAGCTGATCCTCTGCTCATAAACAAAGAAACCCAGATTCAGCCACAATCTCATGTTGCTTGAACTATTTTTGGCTGCTAAGCATTTTATGTCAGCAGTATTATAATGACAGATTCTTTTTTCCACCCATAATTGCAGCGACTACATGATTCTAGTGTAAGTGCTGTACAGTGCTAATTTAGCGCCGGCTACGTCCAAATCATGACCTTAAATCTGCATCTTTTTCCACACGTTGCTGCTGTTGTCTAAAGACAAACGCCTCCCGTTTCTCCTTCCTGCTATTTTAGTTTGTCATACATCACTTAAACACAAACAAAGCCATAAATCACGTCCCCTCTCAGCTCTCTTGACGGCTTGCCAAATTTCTCGTTTGAAGGAGGAAGCCAGGCAGGCCAGATTTTCAACTAACACAAGTCACTCTGCACATCAGGCGGGAGTGCTGGTTTGACCCAGAGAGTCCCAATCACAGCCTGCTCTGGCACAAGTCGCTTAATTTGACTCCTTCAGGCAACCTGGCTCTTTCTGTCCCAGTTACAAAATGAACTCCAAAGGTCTATTTCAAGTCTCTTTATGCGACAAGTTTGATGAACACCGAGTGGACGTCAGCAGGCTTCAGTGAGCTCACAGTAATTTGCCGTCAGCCCCGATGGCTCCCAGTGGATGTAGGGGCTGGTAACATTCAGACTCTGCTTCTTGTAGGACTGCTTCACTGTCGAAGGAGAGGACCTGAAGCATGACTTTGAGAGGCTCCAGCTGGCCATGGAGATGGTGGGCTTCCTCCCCGCCACACGCAAACAGTGAGTGACGGAGGAAAACCGCCGTTCAGTGGGGCTTTCCTATCCTAACGCTTTCTCGCCAACATTAAGTTGTTTTCCTTTTGTCCACTGTGTGTGAAACAGGATCTTTTCTCTGCTGTCGGCCATCCTTCACCTGGGAAACATTCGCTACAAGAGGAAGGCCTACAGGGACGACTCCATCGACATCTGTAACCCTGAGGTGCTGCCTGTTGTCTCAGAGCTGCTGGAGGTATGACAGAGGAGTTTTACTTTACTTCTTGAAATCCTCATTGCTTTTAAGGATTATCTGTTTTACTTCCTTGAACAGATTAGGATAGATATATACTCTATACAAAACATACTCGTTACACTTTTTGCTAAAAATCATTCTTGGATGATGAGATGTTAGTTTGGTCAGTTCTGCCTATTTTGAGTTCCTTTCAGAATTAGCTGTTTTTGTCACTTTAAATCCTACCCTTCCCCCCACTGAAGCATTACACTCACACATGAAAACGGCTGCAAACAGATGCACAATTGCACAACAGTACATCTTTATAACAGCGGTAGAGCCTCCTGCACAACCAAGTGTTTTCTGCTTGGTATGTCGGAGGCAAAACACTTGGTTTTTTCAGCAGCCATTATGCAACGCATCCAGCAGCAAAACCAGCTGACCAAATGGGCTTGATTTCTGATTGCGTTGCTAGGTGATCGGCTGGGCTTTGATGGGGATGCTTTGGTGAAGCAGAGCCTTCTGATTGTTACTTATCATTTGGAAAATATTTGAAATGGCTCATTTTCCAGACACCAAAAACTTAAATTTACTGTAAAAAATGATTTGATTTACTGTAAAAAAAAAAAAAAAAACTACAATCAGGGCAAAACTAATAGAAAGTGGCAGGAAAGTTATCATTTTGATCCATCGTTGCCACCAGGTCAAAGAGGAGATGCTGTTCGAAGCTCTGACAACAAGGAAGACGGTCACTGTGGGAGAGAAGCTGATTGTTCCCTACAAGCTGGCTGAGGTGAGATTTTGAATAAACATTTCTGTTTTAAGCTCAGCAGATTCCTGAGTCAGTATGAAAGTATTGGTCCTATGCTTTCATTCATAGAGCTTTGATTGGTCGTGTGCGAACTGAAGTCTTCAGAAGACCTTAGAGGAAAGCTAGGTCTTCAAGTCATCCCCTGAAATGTCTTAGAAAACCTTCTTCCTGTTCTTAGCAACATTTTATGTTAATTTTTGGACAGGTGAAATAATGACCATCGTTGCTTGCTTCTTCATTTCTGATGGCTGTCACATGGCAGAAATCAGTTCCCTTACAACTTTTGGGCTGAGAAAGTACAAAATGCTGAAGATATTAGATTAATTTCACTTTGCAAACGAGTTGCTGCAGCATCAAACTTGGATACTTACTACAAAATTAATACAGTATAACAGATTTTGTGTGTGGTTTAGCGACAGGGACAAAGCTGCCCGCTCAGTTGTACATCTGAGTCACTTCTGGTTCTACTAAATGGACCTGGTCGGCCCTCTCATCGTAGCTGCGGGTCTTTTTGAGCCTGACCCGGCCCCGTGTTTACAGGACAGGGTGCGCCAGCACCGGATCTCCTCCTGCTGGCTCCCTCAGTCTGCAGCCATACGCGCACACACACACACGCAGACACACACGCAGACACACACACACACACACACACACACACACACACACACACACACACACACACACACACACACACACACACACACACACACACTGTCATCACATCACAAAGTCTTTCAGCATCCTCATGGAGAAGGGAATACATACTTTTCATTAAGATCTACACCCTAAAAATAAACACACATCACAGTCTACAGTTTAAAGGCATCAGACATGACATATTCTGGCAACTGTTTCAACTTTCCTCAATATTTGCAAAGATATAGACATAATTTTTTTTCCTTACTGCGCCTCGGCATCCGAGAAATCCACTGTTGTGTTAAATATTCCCACCAAACCTCGTAATGAAGTGCTGGATATTTGGGAGTCGTTCTAAATGAACAAACAGTGACGGCTATGGGAGCTCACTGGGTGGTCTTTGTGTAAATACTGCTCTGACGGTCTCATTCCCTTTTGACTGCAATAATGCAAAACAATACTTAAAAGACATCAACTCGTATGCTCTCTGGTCTCGATCGGGAATGCTTTACATCATCCTTCCTTGCAGTAATGACTAGCTGTCAGATGGCTAAAGCAGAAAGGTAATATCCTTCCTGGCGCAGAGAAGACATATTTGGTGCGAGCGTGCTAAATAAACAGCCTGGTTAATTATTTCGAGGAAGGGAGGTTTTAGTGTGAGGAAGCTGCTCTGCGGTTTGTACTCTGTGTTACAGGAAGGTCAAATCTTCCCAGAATATTTGACAGTGTGATTCATTTTATTGAATCACACTGTGTCGATTAAATGACAATGCAGCTGTTATCACAAATACAGAAGAATCATCAGTGTATTGTAGTGTTAGTGGGACTTTCTGCTGTGACACAATGCTGCATGGCAGAAAGGCTGCACTGTTCTCATGTGGGCCAAGTTTCTACCATCAGTGCTCTTTCTCCTTTCTGCCTTTTGTAGTTTTTGGAATTTATTATACATTGTCATAAATCCATATTGAGCAATTGGAGACATGACATGACCATGTTGAAGGGATTTATTGTCAGGTGAAAGTTCAAAAGTTTGATTTTTAAAGCAGAAATGTAACATTTAAAAAAAAGATAAAATAAAAAAAACTCTTCAAAGTCCGCTTTGTCTGAATTTTATATTTCACCTTGTCTTATAAATCACTTTTATTCTCAATATTCTGTTCCCATTTTTCAGCGTATTTTATGACTGTTGAATACAAAAGCTGCCACAAAGTCAGATACAGATTGGCGAGCTTTAATGTCTAACACAGATGTGTCTTGAAGTGAACTCAACGGGTGACTCGGGGATGGTGTCTTAAATTTCGACTCCAACGTTAAAACGCAAAAATTGGGAGCCCTATTATAATTTGCTTCTCGATTTCTAAACTTAGCCTTGCAAAAGCAGGGTCACCAAACATTTAAAAAGATTAACCACATGTATGTCTAAAGACAAAAAAAAAAGAAAGCATAAACTTTTTATGCATCCCTCCACTCCAAGAGGGGAAATTTGAACAGGACCAGCAGTAAATCGAAACCTACGGGAAGCTAAATTCTGCCATTGCATCAAGAAATATGGGTTGATGCAAACAATAGATTCACTCTAAAACCCTTCAGATTTACTCTGCTGTTTAAGGAATTTCAGCCTCTGAATGGAGGTTATAAATACTGAATTAATAACCAAAATAATAAGAGCCACGTATAGGATCTGGTCTTCACCAGGTGACAGGAAACCATAGTTAGCCTATTTTCCCAGTTCTGTAAAGTAAAAAAAAACCTTCTGTTTGCCACTTCCTGTACCTTCTTCCCTCTTGAGGCGTCACAAAAATCCCATGTATTCTTAAAATATCAAATACTCTTTAAAAATGAGCAGGGCAATAATAGATTAGGTCACTCTGTGCATTTTTCAGCAGACTCCAGCTGAGTGTTGCATTGCGTTCTTCCTCCTCTCAGGCCGGTACGGTGCGAGACTCGATGGCCAAGTCTCTGTACAGCGCTCTGTTTGACTGGATCGTCTTCAGGATCAACCACGCTCTGCTGAACAACAAAGACCTGGAGGAGACCACCAAGGTAAAATTAAACGGAAGCCCTCGAATTTAAATTGTTTATTTTTTTATAAACAGAGAAAATTGTAATGTTATAAAATTGCAACGTTTTTTCCCAGATTTCAGCACATTCCGAATGGAAAACGTCCATTTTGGTCATTTCTTTCTCTTCTTCCTGTACTTCAGATCTTGTCCATCGGTGTTCTTGATATCTTCGGTTTTGAGGACTACGAGAACAACAGCTTCGAGCAGTTCTGCATCAACTTTGCCAACGAGCGTCTTCAGCATTACTTCAACCAGCACATCTTTAAGCTTGAACAGGTAGGTCATGTTTTTTCCCTCAGTCAGAGGAAAGTGTTCCTACTAAATATGTAAATAGTTCAGAGGTTCTGTTGTAACAGGACCTGAAGTGATATACAGGTTCATTATACAACAATTATTTCAAAAAGCAACTTGCTTGCACTGATGCCAGAGGCCATTTCTGTGAAGTTTTTGCAATGGAGATTCTTGTCATTGCATTGTGCAACCGCATAGTAACACTGAGACTATGTCCCCTGTGACTACCCAGATGAAGATGCAAGCCCGAATAAGTGATCTGATTAACTTTAAAGGCCTTTTAAAGTCATGATTTAAGATTTGCCTGCAGGTTTTCATTGGGTTTACTTGGAATCAGCGGCCTGCCTGGACCTGCTTGGTTCTCTGGGCCCCCTTTTAAAGCCTGCCAGCAGATGCAGAATTAAACAGTTTAGTCAAACAACAAGCTGCTCCAGTCACTGCTGTACGTGTAAAACGTTGGGACTCTCAGAAATGAAAATGTGCGACGATATTGAGATTGCTGTCATGCGGACAACCAGTATTTACATAAATTAACAAAACTGACACCTCTCTGCTTTAGGTAATCCTGCTCTTGATCATTACCATCGTCACACGACCAACCAGTTCAGAAACACAGACAGCAACAATATTGAAATAAGTAGTACTTTTTAATGTCGGATCAGATCTGCTCATTGGACCGATGGGTTTAAAAATCGCTCACCAAAGATGTTGGTTTTTATCTTTTTATTGCAGATTGATTGACATAGAGAGTTTGAAGAAAATTCACATATTTTTGTTTTCACACTCATTCAGCATTCTTATTCTTTTACTCTTTATCTTAAGTACACTTGATACGACCTGATTAAACCCCGTTTTTGAATCCATGCCTTTGCGGCATGGGTTCAGTGAGGTGTCAGAAACATTTACTCAGAGGTTCTGGCCCATATTAAGATCGTGGCATTGCACTCTTTCTGGAGGTTTGTCATCTATCCAAACCCATGAAGCAAATCTCACGTTCCACCACATCTCAAAATCTTCTTGATTAAGATCTGATATGACGTCGGAGTACAGCGAGGTCATTGATGGCTTCACAAACCAGATTTTGTATTATACCTTTTGACATGGTGCACTATACTGCTGGTAGTAGAAGATTGGTACCCTGTTAGCATGGTCAGCAACAACACTCAGGTACGTTTTAGTGCTTTATGATTCTCAGTTGGTACTAATGGTCAAAATTGTGCCATAAAAATATCCACCACCAATACCTGCCTGAACGTTTGATGCATAATATGATAGAACCACATGTTCTCATAGTTCAACCCAATTCTGGTTTTTATCACATAAATGAATGCCATAAAATTGACAATGTTTTCTCTGTGATTGTCCAGTGTTGGTGAGCCTGTGCGGACTGCAGTTGACTGTGTTTCAAGGTTACTTAATGTGTTGTGTTTGCAGAAAGGGTATGCTGCCTGCCTTGATTGATATGAGTGGTTGATTGGCTGATCAAGGCTGCCCATTTTCCTTTGCCATCAACAACACATTTTCATCAGTGTAGCTTTTCCCGGCTCCATCGGTTTGCTCTCTCATTTTTTAACCGTTCTCTGTAAACCAGAGACATTTATAAAACTCCCAGTAGATCAACAGCAGGATGCAGCTGAAAGAAAGTACCAGAGTAAGAAGTCACACCCTATGACTCCCCACACAATGAGGTCAGAAGCAAAAGTCAGTTTCCGTCTGTCAAGCATTGGTAGGATTGGTTCTCTGCTTTGTCAGGTCCAGATGGATAAACACTCATTGCTGGACAGAATGCATCATTGTGCGTCACCAGTCCAGCCATTTTTGTTCTGGTGCCACTCGAAGTCCAGTTTCCTCTGACAGACTTTGCATGATCACATGCAAAGATTCCTATCTATGTCCTGATGGCGTGCACAGATATAACAGAACCAATGAAGGCATCTCCTCATTAGTACTGACAGTAACATCTGTTTACCCCATCATCTAACTGCGTGACCTAACCACTTGGCCTCCTGCGAGTCTACCACAGAACCTCTGTAAAAGTCCATTAAGGGCTGATAAAGCTGTAAAACACAGCTATAAGTCATCCTCTATGTGCTGACTTTTATGTACTGTTTTGACTGCACTGTAAAAAAGAAAACGGCTCTAATTTACGGTAAAATACTGGCAACTGTGGTTGCCAGAACTTTACCGTCTTTCTGGCAACCAAAGCTGCCCATATTTTACCGTAATTTAAAAATACGGCAAAATATTAATAAAAATGTAACCTTAAGCAATATAAATTCTTGGGGGAAAAAAAATACAAAAAACATATATTAGCAATTCAATTGAGAAGAATTTGGTCCTGGACTGCACCATTTGCTAAGTTGAAGTCCAGATTTTTGACTTTCAGTGTAGTGTTTGCTTCACTGTCATTGGTATGCCAGCGTAACACCGTAGCAGTGACTCTGTATTGTATTTTTTTTGTCCTTAGACTTCAATGTAAAATTTTTGAGTTAATATCACAGCTGGTTCTGATACCAAATTGCATCTGCTTGTGACATAACGTCCGGTTATAATTGAATGAAAAAAACAGACCTTCACAAGCCGGCGAGAGTAAAAGAGCAATATTAGAGTGGAAAAATCGATGCGCTCCACTGAGTCAGTCTCTGGTAGTGATTCAGCCGAGATAAAACGTCCAAAAGCTGCTTTGGTTCATGTTTCCAATGAGGCCTGCTTCACACCCTCCTCTACAGTTACAGTGTTTCCATTCATCTGTTGACCTCTGAGTCACTCTGGTGCAGCTACAAAACAAATCCTTTAGAGCTGTGGCTCCCAACCTGAGAGCCCCCATTTCCTACACCATCAAAAATATGAAGCGCCCACTACCAACGTAACATTCGCATGCATAAGTTTGTATACACGCACGCGCGCACACATATGGACACATTTGTGCTTGCTTGCACATGCACTCACATGTCAGAATAAAAAGGCTGTAACTGAGATCTTGTGTTGGTGATATAACAGTTTTTATAAAGACTAACACCCGACTTTTTCATCAAATGTTTTGATTTGAGAGCTTTTACAGACTTCTCTGAAGTTTCCATCACGCCTTCTTTTATAAATATCCTTCTGGATATTATTTTGCTGCTCTGAATCATCTTGAAGATTAAGTTCATCATTACAGATGATTTTTGTGAATGTCATTGCCCCTTTAAGAAACAGATGATGTAAATTTGGTAAAATTTCTTCCGAATGAAGTCTTTTGGTACCCTCGCTGTGACAAACCTCTGAGTTTGTAGTTATATTGCATACATATGAAGTCTTACTGACATACATTGATGTCAAGACACATGCAGCTGAGTTCATTGCAATACTCTAACTAATAAAGGATGTGGAAGAGTTAAAGATCACTTTCAAGTGAACAACCGGATCCATAGGTGCAATGAAATGGTGTAGTAGATCAATCTGTAAATGTGTTAGGATGGCCCAGTCAAAGTCCAGACCGAAATTCATTTCAGAATATTCAGCCAGACTAGAAAACCAATGTTCATAAATGTTAGCTATCCAGATTTGGTTATTTTCCAATGAAAATTGAAAACAAGTGTGCAAAAGTGGTGGAGGTTAATTTCTCCAAATGTTCCAATTACAACATGAATCATCGAGTCAGAGGAGCTGAAGGTTTCACGTTTACTTTATGTTGATGCTGGCCAACGAAAGAGAAGCATAAATGCTGCTGTTGTTTCATTAAACACATTTAAGGCAATAAAAAAAACCCTCAAAAATGGGTCATTTCTGTAGTAAAAGTCTGAAATGTTCTAGCAGACACCTGTTCCTCATTCAGTATAATGGCGCATGGTTGAAAGTATATGAAGCAGATAATATTCATTTTGTGAGTCAGAAGGGAGCTGACTCAGCTTTGGGTAATTACTCAACTGTGGTTTGTGGAGGAGGAGGAGGAAGAGGAGTGTATGGTCCAGGATATTGTACTCACTGTGCATGTCTTTAGATCTACTTTATGAAATTAATCAAGTGCTATCTTTAAAGCCAGACATTCTTTTAAAATTGAAAAATTCAGAAATGACTTGTTTGACTTATTTATTTTTCATTTTACTCATCTAGTTCAATGAAAAACAAACAAATACTGAGATATTGCTCCATTAACTACTTGATATTGTTACATTCATATTAAAACTCGTGAATCTAATTTTTATTTTGCAGCACATTGAAGTTTTGTTGTTGCATATTTTTCCCCTATGAACTTCACGTTCCTGCACACAGACGAAATAAACAATTCTTTACACTCAATTAGGTTTTTTTTTGGGTCTTTTTTTTTTGCTTCCTGACTCCAGGGTAGGAACAAGAGGAGCAAGAGAAAAAAATCCAGTCATTTTATTAAACCTCTCCTGGATTAAGGTCTTTGTTGGATAAATGTCTTTCCCAGGAAGACATGAAACTGGGCAAGACGTCGTTTCTCCGAATAAGAAAGCACAGAGAGGTCACACAAAGCCTGCGAATGTTGCTTTAATTGGTAAATTATAAACTCGATGGGTAAATAACTGGTACTTTCGTGAGGCAAATGAATATTTTCTGATAGCTGAAGCAAGTCAAAGTGCTTTACAGGAAAACAAAGGAACAAAGAAAAGACACTTTAAAAACTCCAAAACACAAAATAGTCCAATACACTTTAAAATGAGCACGAAGATGAAAAATAAAAGTTGCCCAAGAGTGGAGCCCTGATGTGCCCCACGTGTGCTCAGATTTACCGATCCTTGGAAATAACCTAAAGTAGGATCTGAACTCAATCCCACCGAATAACACACCTTATCAAACCAAGCGGCTGAAGGTCGGGTAGCGTTGACGCTTGGCTTTCTTTTTGTCTTTATGTGACCCTGCAGGAGGAGTACAGAGCAGAGGGCATCAGCTGGAGGAACATCGATTACATCGACAATACAGGCTGCATCAGCCTGATCAGCAAGAAGCCCACAGCGCTGTTCCACCTGCTGGACGAAGAATGCAAGTGAGTCGTCTAGTTTCACTGTTTCATTGCTTTAGAAACTCTCTCTCTTTTTTTTCCCCTTTTGTTTCTCTGTGAAAAGGTTCATCCAGTGCGTTTGGCTGGCTGAAGCAAAACTGGCAGACATGCTGACACGACAGCAGAGTTTCTGGTTTCATTCCAACTGAGACCTCCGTTCTGTCTTCATGCTAAAACCCTGAAACTCCCATCTGCTGTAAAACCTGAAACTCTGGCCCAGGACTTGCGTAACCTCGCACTGTTGCTTCTCGCCTCGGTTTTGGTATTAAAATTAGATCAAGTGACGATAAGACATCTTAAAGAGGCTGTTTGATTGAGGAGAGTATGAAGAAACATGAAGACAGATCTATGTATGCACAGATAAAATGAGGATTTATTCCTCCCTACTTCTCAGGCAGCCTGACACTTTAAAATCATCACTCATCTACCTGTGTGACGTTTCTGTCGCATCCCGTCGTATTAATGCTATGAATAAAAGGTTTCAGGATGCGTCTTGATTTGATCTTAACTCTTGTTTTCTGTTCAATTGATTTCATCAAAGCAGGGGAACAAAAGTACATCTGATACTTTGAAGTTCACGGCTGTTGTGCAGCTAATTCAGGAACAATATTTCCTCCTTTAAAAGCCTTTCTTCTCCTTTTGGACACTGAAACAGAGTTTTCCCACATGGAAGAGCTGGAGAGCACAGAGCCTTTCAGCTGTCTTGTTTTTGTAGCTCAGGTTTCACCCTGTTCCAGAACCCCTGGTGTCTCATTCTTCCTCCGTCTTCTTCCTGTGAGCGCCTGATGTCTTTTTTTTTTCTCTCTCTCATTCTTAATAGATTCACTGGCTGTTACTATTAATGGTATCGAAAGATTTCTGACCTGAAATCTGCCTTAAGATCCTTTCTGAAGATTTTATAACTCTTTGTGCACAGTAAAAAAAAAATAGATCAATCTGTTGTCGTTTTATTATGTCTGTTTAAAATGGTTACTTTATGGATTTTTCACAACTTTCTTTTCAGTTTTCTTTTCTGAAGAATTATTTATTTACCTATTTTTAAAAAATACCTTAAGCAGAAGGCAGATAGTTGACTTTAATGGGCATCAGGACACGATGCCCAGCCAAGAACTACGCACAGTAAACCTTTCTGCTCCGTTCTGAGCTTAAACTCTCAGCCTCTTGTTGTCAAGCTGATTCTATGAGGAGCAGCTTTTAAAACCAGTCTCTTCAAAACTCAAAGAAAACAAATAGTCAAGGTGAAGCCCAGCGTCTCAGACGTAATGGATAACATGTGAGCGGAGCTCAACAATCCTGGCTGGCCTCAGAACAGTGTGTCAGCTCGTGAAAAAGCAGCTTCACGTCTTCCTGCGTTAGCGCTGAGCATCTCCTAACAGGCTGCAGATCAGATGACGTGTGCCACGATCTCCTTCATTTATTCTGGACTTTATAAATTCATCAGAGATCAAAAAACCGTCAAACGTTCTTGTTTCTTTTTAAAGTGTGATTAATGCTGCAGCATCCATGACGCAAGCGACGGCTTTAAACAAGTGCATCAATATACTGATTCTCTGGCGGATTTCTTTTTTTTTCTTTTTCTTCTTCTTCTTCGGCATTAAAAGCAGATGCAACATCTATTGTTCTTCAAAGCGCTCGCCTCTGTTCCTAATTCCAGTTTCCCTCAAGCCACCAATCAAACACTGTTGGATAAGTTCAAGCGGCAGCATGAAGGGAACAGCTACATCGAGTTTCCTGCCGTCATGGAGCCCGCCTTCATCATCAGGCACTACGCTGGCAAGGTCAAGTACGGCGTAAAGGTCAGCAGGAGTTTTCACTGAGGTTTAAGAGCCATCGTCTTCTGTTAAGTAGGAGATGTTTATATCCAGATAACAGGACACGTCGTCATTTTTATGTCTCTGTCACTACAACGCAGGATTTTAGGGAGAAGAACACGGACCACATGCGACCTGACATCGTAGCTCTGTTAAAAAGCAGCAAGAACGCGTTCATCTGCAGCCTGATTGGCATCGACCCGTCAGCCACTTTCCGCTGGGCGGTGCTCCGGGCGTATTTCAGGGCCCTGGTGGCTTTTAGAGAGGCTGGGAAGAGGCACACACACAAGAAGACTGGTGAGAGAGTGCATACATAGCAACTTTTGTGTCTCCTTTAAGACGTGTTAAGTGTTGATGAGCAAGTACAAAAAGTGAGTTGATGTTTTTTGTGGTAATATATGGAGAGAAAGAGACTATTTTCTAGTAGGCAGGCACTAGCATTTTAACCTTGAGTTAAAATATCTTCGTATCAGGTTAGTAACTTATTGAAAAGGTAAATAATTGTTCCAACTCCTGACAAAATATGACACTGCAATTAAAAAACGTTTTGTTTTTGAAGCAAAAAGCAGTTATCCAAGTTAGTTGTGGTTTTCAAGTGCAGAATATTGTACGACTTCTGCTGCTTTGCTCTTGGTAAGACAAGTACACCAAGCTAACACCAGCTGGGTAACCAGTCAGGCGAGTCTGCAGCTGAACAGATATTCTGCTTGTAAAACTGCGTTTCCTTTGACCATATAAGTGCAGAAATTGAAATGACAAAAACACATTTGATTAATGGAAAGGATGAGGTGGTTTTTCAACTGAATTGAAATTAGTGTATTTCACAGAGCTGCAATCTAAACTCTAATTTAGCTTAACACGAGTCGTGATCAATAACCGGATGTAACTGAAAAGATAACAGAAAGTGGGAGGAGGGCGATGGCATGTTTTTACATTTTTATCACATGAACAAACTTATTCCCATGTGATTTTCTTTGCATTTATCATTGAATAAATACCACACAATTTTAACATTAGTATTTTCAACATTTGTGGAATACTGAGAAAGTTTTGCACACACATGTAATGGAAATGGAGCGATTAATGGGCGAACTTGTTTGTGTGCTAGTTTTTTCTCTACCAGGTAGTTACCAGTGTGTAGTAACACGTGTGGGAGGGACAGCACTGCATTGAGCTGCCCACAAAACCGTGGAAAAACTGCGACTGTGGGTCTTTCTTTAGAGTATCTTTAAACAGACGATACAGGAACAGAATGACATCTAAAAGTTGACATTCTACCTTTTTAAAATGTTGTGACATCTTTACATCAGAAACTGACTCGGAGTTCAAGTAAAATAAAGTTTAATCACTAAATACAAAGAGAAACTGATGATCTGAACTTCAGTTCTCACCACATTTTGTATCGATTGTCGTCATTCTGCAGTGTTGCTATTAGTGCTTGTAGTTTTGTTATGTATTTACAGTAGTTTAGCTCTTTCTCTCTCAGCTTCCTCTCTCTGTAAATGCATTTCTCTCTCTTTAGAGTTCACTCTTATGCCATAGATTTTAGCATCAGATTGTTACTGTAAGCATTGCTGCTCCCTCTCCAGCTCTTCCTTCACTTTCATTGTGGATGTTTGAATAGACTTTTAGAGCCTGTAGAAATCCTTAAACTAACTCACCCAGCGGTGTCTGTTAAAATGCATTCAGAAAAATCTCTGCAACAGCACAAAGATGCTCTTGACTAAATCCTAGTGAACTGATTTGTGTTCACTCACCACCATCTTGTCTAAAGAGACTAGATGTGCAGAAGGGAAGAAAGAAACCGTAGAAGACGATGCATGGAGGTACCGTATGGGGTGAGCACGTATAATCGTGGCCAAATGTTTTTGACAGTGACGCAAATGCTGTTTGATGAGATGATTTCAAAGTGTTCCTGTTGTATGTTAATGAGAAATTAAAAAGCTTGAAACGCATCAAATTATAAAATGCATTTGTTTAGACGGGAGCTGATGTGGATGTAATGTCACATTCCTCTTTAAAATTTCTGCAGTTCGCTTTGGACATCGACCTGTTTGCCAAATTCTGTCTGATCGTAGATTTTTATTTTGCACTGTTGGTGCTTGATCAGTATGTTTGCTTCTTTTTATTCTTTCTTTTTTTAGAAATATTAATAGATTTTCAATATGTTCAACATCTTTTTTGATAGCTTCTTAAGATGGGTTAAACCTAAGAGTTTTGGTCTTTGAATGACTGCAAAAAAAAGTCTTGCAAAGTATTTCCTGTCTAGTTTCTAGTGAAAATAGTAAGTCAAAACTAACTGAGTGATTTTTCAGCAAGATATAGGGGTTTGTTTTAAGTCAACAACTTCTGTTGACTTTCCAGCTGTTCCAAACAGAGAAAATATCTTTGCAGACGTACTTTATCCTTCATCATTTTAGTTTTGATGAATATTTCCCCCAGAATTATATTTTGGACAGAGTGTGTGCAGATCCATCCACAGAGCTCTTTGGAAACCTCAAGCTTCTTGACAATATCTAAATCTCTCACTGACCATTTTAAAACGGTATAAGTTGAAGCTGCTCATTTTTGAAATAACATTTGCAACACTGCAAAAAAGAAAAGAAAAGAAAAAAACTTTGGCCACGAACTCTCACAGAATCCCACAGAATCGAACATCGTAGTGTTCTTTTGAAATGTTTACCGTCTTCTCTTCAGGTGTCTTGTTCAAGTAGAAAACTGCATCTCCTGAAATCCTCCACTTCTACACCGTCTAATCTCTTCATTTCTCTCTCTCCCTTTCTCCCTCCTCTGCCCTTATGTTTTGTTTTTCTTCTTCTTTCTTTCCTTTTTGTTTTGCTTCTCCAAGGGCATGATGACGCTGCTCCCTGTGCAGTATTGAAAAAAATGGATAGTTTTAGCTTTCTGCAGCACCCTGTGCATCAGAGAAGCTTAGAGATCCTGCAGAGATGCAAAGAGGAGAAGTACAGTAAGGCTGCCAAGACAACAGTAACCCTTCCTAACTTTCATGTTCGGGGAACTGTAGGGATGAGAGCGACCAACATCATCAGCTTCTACTGTAGCCACATTGAGACAAAAGACTTCAGTCACTGTTTCTTAAGAACATGTGCAATGCCTTTTCATATTTTGCCACTTTGCAACCAATATATCAATGAGGTTTTATGTGATAGACCAACACAGAGTTTTGATTTTAGTGATTTGCTAGTAGGCTCCTTCAGACTAGCAGCAGCAACAAGCAGCAAACACCTGGTGCTGAGCTCATTATACATGCTGCTTCTCGATTAAATGCTGATTAAAAACGGTAAGAGGTTAATAGAGGAGTGATGCGATGACTTCTTGAAGGCAGAGTTTTGGAAAGAACAGTAATTTCTTAAAGAGACAAAGGCTCAATTTCAAGGCACCAATTTACAAAGTCAAATTTCTTTTTAGTCATATTTTATATATACAACATTATAGCAAATGAAGGTAACATAGTTACTTGGTTGTGCCATAAAATGATTCTGTGTGGCTGGAAAACACATAATACTGCCCCTTTAAAGGTTCTGTTTATGTTGGCCACATCAACAGCTGTGGTGGGCCAGATTTCTTTTCTACTTTCCAATTAGCCAGTAATTATTTGTCTGTCACATAAAATCTCATTAAACATAGTTAAGTCTGTTACTATACTGTGACAAAATGTGGGGCACTGTGCAATGTTTGTTTCTATGTATTTATTGTGATTTTTGCAGCTCCTACTATAGACTAGATGCTTGGTCTCTGATCCCTCCGTCTCCCTCCTGCATGTTGTTCAGTAGCATGCTCCAGCCATCCTGACACTCCTGTCACACGTTCATGAGTCCTGTAGTGGTGGGAATGCATGGTGGCAATGCGCTGTCTGGGGCAGAAACTCCTCTGGGTGGTGTCCTTCTCAGCGGTGTAGCTTACCTTACAGTCTGTCGGTGTAGTCGCTACTTCACCTACACCTCAGATGTCACTAACTAATCCTGTGTCGGTGACGGCGTTGGTGGCAGATGAAGTGACTAACTCGCTCACATGGTGGCGGACACACAGCCGACCTCACGGACGTCTCGGGCCTCCATAAACTCTTAGCTACACTCATGTTTTGTTTCTTTTTGTCTTTTCTTGTTTTGTTTTTTGTTCTGTGCTACCTTTGCAGCTCCAGATGAGAGTGAGAAAGTTGTGCAAAGTGATGATGAAACAGAGAATGGTATTATGTTCGGTCCCAGTTTGCTTACTGAGTAGGCTAACCCTTGTAGATCTCTGTGATTCTTCAGCACGACTTCAGAAGCAAATGCATCAGTTAGCTCACTCTGCCACCGCACTTAGATTGTAGCCTGTCTTGGGTAATTAAAACCCCAACGTGTCCCTATTTGAAATGACTAATCGGATTAATAAGCAAGTGTAAAAATCCAGACTAATTTAAAATAACGCTTCAGTATCATCTTCCATATTTCAGCACTAACAAGATCATATCCTTGTTAACCTTTAATACCAAATCATCCCCATTAGGTTGTATGGCTCATAAAAAAAGACAAAAAACTCTCACTGTAATAACACCAGAGTGGCACATGGTGTCAAAAGTGTGTTTTTTTTTTTTTTTTTTTTTTTTTGTTGGTGTTGTGTGACCGTTTGTCTCGTTTTGTCTTCTGTTTTTAGTATTTTTGAATTATTTGTTATTTCTGTTGCTTTCTCTGATGCCCGTTTGTTTGTGAATCAGGCATAACCAGAAGGACGCCACGGACGCCTTTGTCAGACATTCAGGGAACCAACGCCATCGCAGAGAAATCGCCACGGTAAGCGCGCATCTGCCGGAAATGGGTCAGACCGCGAGTGGAACTTTTGCTTGGAAACATTCCCAAACCGTCTCTGGCGTCTTGTTAAAGGAGTGTAAACCACAGGAAAGGAATGATGGAAAATATTAGGGGCTTTTGAAACTGTAAAGGCTGAAATGTCTCTACTTCAAACAGGCTAATAACTTCTGCAGTTAGTTAAATACATAGATTGTTGTTTTTAGGAACTTTTAATCCTCTTTTGAAGAGGAGAGAAAAAATCATCACATTAATTAATATCAATGATTTGCGATCATAAAACTGGTTTAAATAAATTTTAGTTAACCTTGATGGGTTTTTGTAAATGATTAGAATATTACAAGACAATAAAATAGGATTTTAAACCCATAAATGTTATGCATTTACCTACATAATCATGGGAAAGCCTGCTGACTGGTATAGATGTCCAACAGGAGTATAAGCCACAACATGTTATTGCTAAAGAAGCTGCTTCTTTATTCAACTGTATAAAATAAAAATTGTGTAGAAGGATAAAATCAGGCATAGCTCCAGTCCAGAATGCCAAAAGTACCAGTGCCTGATGTATTGAACATGGTATCACTGTTTGGATACAGACTCAGAGAGCTCTAAACCTAGTCCAGCTGAGAAACTGAGGTATTGTCATGAGGAAGATCAGAGACTGATAAATCAACCTGCACTTTCTCTTGGATGCATCTGTTGGCCAGTACATACTTCGTATCTTTAAAAAATTTTTTGACTAAAGTGTCGTCAGTCTTGGCGATGCTCTCATTTAGCTCCACTTCCTCTAATCATCTGTTGACGGTGAGGTCAACAAGCAACGACCGTGACTTGCAAAGCCGAGACTTGCAAAGCCGAGACTCTCCAGTAAGGCGGCTTTTGTTACACAGGAGCGAATCCGTTAACCCCTGCCCTTAATGCAACGCGTGACCCCTGGCCTCCTTCTGTCTCCCTCCTCACACACTCATCTTCCACAGACCCACAGAGCTCTAAACCCAGTCCAGCTGCTTCCTTCATGATGTAAAGTCAGAGTTATGCGTTGCAGAAGATCATCTGGGGGGAGATAAATACCCGAGTGTGTGTCAGCTGGACGCAACAGTGCACTACTTAATGGGACTCTCACAGAGGCTCTGGAGATAAACAGTCGGGACAAAAGGTATATTGTAGCGTCACCGTTTACTGAGATCGATGATCAACTGGGGGAAAAATTCTTCTTTGTATTGTAGGCCAGATGCAAACAGAAGAGTTGTGTTTAAGCAGATATTTTGGATCCTAGAGTTTGAGATTTACCGCCTGATTTGGACATCGACGAGTTTTCTGATAGATCACGAAAGAAAGGAACATAACCCTGGAAGTAAATCAGAAAGGAAATTAATTTTTTTTACTGGATGTTTCCGCATCTTGTTCTGTAATTAAAGTTGTTGGGTTTTTTCCAACATTATTTTATTGGGTTTTCAACAATGTTTCCAGTAATATACAGGATTTTAAGTCATTGCACTGTAAACCTGCTTGGTCATATGAAACTGAGAATGTAAAGTATAAACGAAGCGTGAGCATCACTCCATACAAGTCATTACTTACATCTGCAAATCTGAATCTAAAGGCTGTATGACCTGCATTCAGCTCTGTTCAAGCTGTTTACTTGATTGAACTCGAGTAATATTGAACCAAATAATGCATTTTTTATTGTATTTGTGACAAATATAGTGGAAGAGAATGTATCTACCCACTTTATAATGTTTTTTAAAATCTAATAGAAATAGAATTATTGTTTATCAGCACATTTTCTGCGGTAGATGTTTATAAAAAATTATGAGCAAAGGATCATGTAATATTTGGAACCATGAACAAGTTTGATTCAGTTGGACTGAGGGCAAAGGATCACAAAATCTCATCCAAAGTTTCCAATTAGCTGTTTTAGTCTGAAACACACAGCAGGTGAAATCCTTTCACGTCTTCCAAGCTGGTCCTGTCTAAAGCTACAAAACAGCTTTACCGTTTTTGTTTTATCTGCTATTGAAACGTTTCCACTCGTCCTGCCTCCCCTCATTATTTTTGGAAATCAAGTCAACCGTCTTTTAACACCACGCGGTATAAGTTTCCACACACATGTTGCTGCTGCTGTTTGTGCGTTGTGCTGTGTGTGGCCTGCACCGAAACGCCGCTGGTGCAGTCCTTGTAAATCTACAAAGGAGGAAAATGGAAACTAAATAAACCGCTCAGCTGCACCGAAATTATCATCAATTGCTGCCTCTGCAGCAGCCCCTGTTGTCTCTTTGTTCCAAGTCATAAAGTAGGAAAGTGTTGTTGTTTTTTTGTTTACATGGGTGTGAACATAAGCACATGGAGTGCAGTCATCTGCAAAGGAAACACAATTTTAACGTTATTTGCATCATTTCATGGTGGGACATGCAGCTAATGTGTAGCACTAGAAGTATTTTAAAGAAGCTGCTTTTCCTTGTGTTGATCGTTGTTCCTGCAAGGTTCAGAAAATGGCAGAATTGGATTAAATTAATTTCCATACTTATTTAATTTCTTCAATAAGTATGGAAGAAAGTAGAGAACGGAAAAGCATTTCTGGATCCATGATGCATAATCTGTGTGTCGTGTTTTGACACCTTGTCTATCCTGGAGAGACGGCGTCGTCAAGATGCACTAGATGTTTTTTTTTTTTTTCCTGTGTGAACTTCCCATGTTCTCACTGGGTATCTGCAGTGTCCTCTGTGTGCCTGCACTTCCTCCCACAGTCCACAAACATCCCTATTGTGGCAACTGGTGACTTTAAATTGGATCTTTTGCAAGATTCTGTTTCTGCATTGGCCCTCGTGACGGACTTGGAGTCCTATCCAGGGTGTACCACCGCCTCTTTACGAATGTGTTTTCAAGGAAGTTGGTCATTTACACAACCACAGTGTTGGAATAAATGAGTCCAGAAAAATTTACAGAGCCCCAATTGGCAGCAAAGCCTTAATTTATAATAGTAACAAGCCAAGTGGTAAAACTGAGCTAATTGGTGAGCTGAACAACCATCCAAAATTAGATTTAGCTACAGTATTGAAAGTATTTGAAAAGTTATTGGAAAATGTCCACACTAGACATAAAAACTGATTCAAAGAAATTCAACCCAAAAGGTCAGAGTTTGTGTAAATATAGTTCATACCGCAGCTAAAAAGGATGGAATTAATATAATAAATTGTGACTTGGCTGTTTCTATGTTGCATAGGAAAAAAATGTTCAAATAATTTTACTATTAATATAAAAACTAGTAGAGCTGGGGGGAGGGATCTAATTTGTCAAGTAAGCAATCGAATTATTTTTCACCAATAAACTCGTTGGGTTTCCATAGTTCAGAGTGATGTCAGCAGGACTAAAGTCCACCGTTTTGTTAAACAAGCATGTTTTACACCTTCTATTTATTTGAACTTTCAATTTAGGACAAGGATGTCAAGAATACAGTCGTAGCACTAAGAGAATAAATCAGTATGACAATGAAGCCGAGAATAAATAACAGAAAAGTGGCATTTTTTTTCTGTTTAAACAACTTTTTTCTTCTCATAATTTTAAGACGTTCTCGTAAAATTGCTAAAATCCTCACGATGTTCTCATAATCAAACAGAAATTCTTGCAGCCACGCCCTAATCTGTCATACATCTGACACAAAATGTTTTCTGTCAATTGTAATTTCTTCTTTTGAAAAGAAAGCAAGAAAAATAAATGATTGAACTGGGATCAATTCTTTATTTTTAAGTGTGACCGCCCCGCCCAAATAAATACTACAACTGGTTAAGTTGTTCCAACCCTAATCCTGTTCCTGTGTCCTGCAGGAGTTCTCCGGGCCTCGGCTGGAACGGCCGAGTCGGTCGGCAGAGCCACCTGTCCTCCGGCGGCTCCAACACAGAAGAAGACGGCATCTTTGTCAACTCGGCCAGCAGTAAACTCCTGGAGAGAGCGCACGACATCCTGATGTCAGTACCTGCAACATGCACAATAAAACGTTCAGCATTCGCCTCCCTGAGGCAGATTTCGGCTCTCCTGACGTCCCATGTGCTTGTTAAACTGCAACCCAGTTAGCTTTTGAATACAATTTAAAAGGTGCACTAGAGGACGTGTTTTTAATTCCAGGTGAACTTTATCTGGTTAGAGAAATCCAAATATTGTGAACAGAAATGTAAAGAAGTAGTTTAGAGATGTCTGGAAACCTGACAGACCTCCTGAGATCCCTTTTCCGCCTGGCTGGAGGCTCCGTCACTGATCCCGACATTCCGACCAGCTCTGTCGGCGCTGCTCTGCGCCTGACCCTCCGAAGGAATATTTCCTCTCCAGTGGAAAAAATTAAAGTCCCACTTCTTCTATGACCCATTCAGAAAGAATTTCAGGAAGTGATTTATTGCTACTCGATGTTTGGGGGGCAAAAAACCCCGTTGGTTAATTTCTATTTTGTTTTTATCTGTATAAACAGGAGGAACAAAAACTACAAGTCGAAACCAGTTCTTCCGAAGGTAGGAGTTGTCTTACTTTAATGTAGAGCTTGGATTGGACTTGTGCTGACTATGACTTTCCGCCTGCAGCATTTACTGAACGTCAAATCACTAAAGTACCTCAGCAACCTGACGCTTCACGACCGCATCACCAAGTCGCTGCTTCATCTCCACAAGAAGAAGAAACCTCCCAGTATCAGCGCACAATTTCAGGTCAGACGGGATGGATAGATGGATGCACTCGCTGTTTTACAGTTCAGCAAATCCACAGCTTACTATGAAAAGTTGTGTTTTCTAAATCTCACAGAGATTGGGAGGAAACGACAGAACACATCTCTGTTCACATTTACATTTGTGGGTTTTTTGTGTGTGTGTGTGTGTCTGCAACACTGTATATCCAAGAGACATAATGTGTGAGATCATGTCTGGTAATAAGAAACATGTTTGATTTCGTATATAAAAAAAGGAAGTGATTCATTCACTGACGCACCGTGATGAAACGGCACAAGACCTTTTAGATGAACTCCTCAAATCAAGGAGGGAGATCTGTGAACGGTCTGTATTTTGTGTTTTTGCTGCCACTTTCAAGGCGGTTCAAGGTGCTTTACATGATAAAAACACAAAATTACAAAGTTATAAAGAAAACACAATACATCTGCTACTTATCAGTGACTTTCAAAGTTAAATTACAGTATTTATGTTTGATTAAATTTGAATAAATCTATCAAGACACGTTGTTTCATGTGTTGAAGACCTGGAGAACAAAATCAGAATCTGTCTGAAACCAAATCAGCTGGAAAAAAAAAGTTTGATTGGTGCATCTCTAAAAATGAAAATAAATAAATAAATAAATAGTTCCGGTTCAAACCAAAATTTTGCCAATCAAATCTGAGATTTTAACCACTTCCAAAGGACCTTGAAGTGTAACATAAGCTCAGCTGCACCACATAAACCGTTTGCGTAGTCAAAATTTGTCTTTATCACTTTGTATGTTATTACATGTACAATGTAAATAGGAAAACCAGGCAGCAGGTAACATGGAAATATAAGATAGGAGCACTGTTGTCATTGCAGGAGCCTGACAGCTGACAACTACAGTGTTTTCTCAGTCAACAGTGCTGCATCTGCTGACTGAAATATGGAAAACAGTCTCATCAGCGGGCAGTAACATTTCTGTAACCAAACACTCGATTCCCCCCGTCCTCTTTAAAAGTGAAGAGTGTTTTGTGGCTGCTGGAGGTGCAGCTGAGGCCCCTGTGGACGGCCGGCGGGGAGGCAGCCTGAGTCCATGTGTGGATGACTTCACTCTCCACATCCTGTGCTGCGCTGATTGCTTTAATCTCCCATGCTGGAGGAAAAAAAAAAAGTCTGAATTCCTCCTGCCTCTCAGTGATCACACACACATGCAGACTCACATGTGTCTGTGTGTTTAATTACACAGTCACTGCAAATGAAAAATAGAAAAAGGGGGGGAAAAAAAGCTGCATCCTGTTTTCTTCCAAACCGCATGCTTACATAAATGTATGTAGACAGTTACACTGAGGCGAATCGGGGGATTTTAACGCTTCGGCGTTCCTCGCAGATGGCGACAGAGTTTCGCTGTTGTCTGTTAAACAGCTGCGAAGGGTCTCCGTGTGTCTTGTGCTGTTGGGTTTGACGACTTCTTTCCCCATGTTTCGTCCCGCAGGCTTCTCTCAATAAGCTCATGGAGACTCTGGGTCAGTCGGAGCCGTATTTTGTCAAGTGCATCCGTTCCAACGCAGAGAAGGTACGACGGTGGACACAGTCGCTTTAGTTTCCCAACATTAATCCTGCTTTGAATTGGGAATTTGAAAAATAACCTAAAAAAAGAAAATCTGTTTTCCGTTTCCTCTCCTCTCTCTCTCTCTCACACACAGCTGCCCTTAAGGTTTGATGATAACTTGGTGCTGAGGCAGCTCCGGTACACAGGTATGCTGGAGACGGTCCGCATCCGGCAATCTGGATACAACGTCAAGTACACCTTCAAGGTAATGCACGTGTCGTCATCACGGTGATATTCTTGGCTAAATCTCCTCCACTGGCATACCCAATAAAAAAAAAAAAGTGTTCAAAGCATTCAAATAAGTTAAAACTCCATTACAAAATGAAGTTTGATCTCATTTATTCACTGGAGAAAAATCCCACATCAGTTGTTAACAAATTCAGACATTTGACAAGATTAGAGACATGCAGAGATTTAAAGACCGTCTCCAGATCAGTAGATGTGTCCCTGTTTGAACAAAAGGTTCATTTCCAGACATCCTGCAGAACTCGGTGACATCCTGAACGGATTTCAGTCATTTGATTCTAGGACTACAACTAACAATTATCTCAGTAGTCAATTATTCTACCGATTATTCTGACAATTAATCAATACCTTCAACAGAGCTGTCCAGCATGTAAACAGAGAAAAAGCTTCTCTGGAGACTTTGTGACTTCATGATTTCATATTTTACTTCAGGTTTCCACCACTGAGCTTTGGGGTGTTTTATGTCCCCGTATTTACTTTTTTCACCTTTGTGAGAAATATCCAGGAGAATCAGGGATGTAATTAAACTAACTTTTAGTTACATTCACTTTAAAAGGATTGCTATGGTTGCCAATAATTGTGGAGTTAGTAAATTTTGGTAATAAAGTCTTGATGTGTAAATGTATATATTTTTTTCTAAATTGTCAATACGAGATTATGCTGCTGCATAAATATACAACTGCTTTTTTCACATCTCCTAAAGACGGGGCGATTATGCATTAAGAGTGCGGTACATCCTAAAGAAAATTCCTGTCTAAGCCCAAAAAGGCTACAAATGTGTTGGATTAAAACGTCCTGTAAAGGTTCAGATTTCATGTCGTTGATTAGTGTTCAGTATGATTTATGAGGGAAGCCTCATTCATGTGTTTTTAAACTCTGTGCTCAGAAATCAGGTTTTCCAGTAAACAGTGAGGGTGTTGTGCAGACAAACTGGTTTTCATTTGTGACCTCGCGTCGGCCAAGAAGATTTTTAAAACCGCGCTCTGACAGAAACTGAAAAGCCTCTCAGGTTCTCAGGAGCTGGAGTGCCAGTGATGATTTTTTTTTTTAAAGCCTTTTTTTTTCTCCAGGAAACTTGTTCCTGATTCTTTGTGTGTTGGGTCAGAAGGGACTTTTTGGGGGTGGGACACAGCAGCCGTCTTTAACCACGCTGCCTCTCTGAGGAGTGACGTCAGCCCCGTGAGAAGCGCTGTGCTGCTAATAAGGCGAATGGTGGTGAATGCAGATGGGCGTTAGTTGCTGGACAGAAGACAGTCGGGAGTGGCCCACTTCCACTCCTGTTTCTTCTTACAGTAGTTTCCATTCTCTGTTTTTGTTCACTTGTGCCAAGACATTAGATAACGAATAGGTCACCTTATTGGTGAGACATTGCGTTATCAAATAACATGTCTAAATGGGTATATCTTTCATCGGGTAAAGAAATATTTTGTTGTTCTTTGGGGGGCAGTGACAGACATATTTCACTAACATTGTAGTGGTCTGAAATAATTAAGGAAAAATGAAAGAAAGCACATTTAAAATCTCTGAACTATGCCAGTAAGTCTAGATCAAGGCAAAAGAAATGTTAGCTTATGACATTAATGGATCCATATTTGTTCAATCCATTGTTAGGAAGTGTGAATAAAAGACACAAAGAACCCACATCCTGATTCCTTGGATGTTTACTTGTTTAAAACATTAGAGAAGGAAAATCAAACACTTCGTGGTCTTAAAATTTCCTCATTTTAAGGAGGAAACCAGAATGTGAAACCATGGAAAATTTCAAATTTACATTTTTGTGCCACAATTCCTGAGGAATTTGGGCACAATAACATCACCAAAAATAATACCTATAATAAAAATTGTACCCACAGTGAAGTGTGGTGGCGGTGTGATGATGGGTGGATAGCTTTTTCAAGTTCTTTTTCCTTTTGTTGTTGTTGAACTAAGACTTTCAGATGCTAGTCAGTTCAGACCCAAACCATCAGGTGGAAACATGAGCAGGAGTCTGATTTCACAGAATGAGTCCAAGGGTTCGTCCAAACAGTTAGAGGAATGGCTTCACTCAAAGAAAAGCAAAGTTTGGAAATGAGTCGGCGATATCGAACAGCTCTCGTACAATACGATGAGAATCCCATCGGTCTGAAGTTTCACACACATCATCCACTTCAGATATTTGGCACGTTAAAAGTAATAATAATAAAAAAGCTGGACACGTTGAACAGTTTTTCCACTTAAAACCGAATGTGAAAACTTCATTTTCTGTCATTTCATCTCTTCAGGTCATGGCAGACCAGTGACTTTACATCATACTTAATGTTTACAGCCGCGCATGAGTGAAACTTTCAGTGGCGACGGGAAGAAATCTCATAAAGAATAAGTGTTCTGGTGATCTCACTCTGATCATTACAGCAGCAGACATCCTCATTCATGGTAAATTCCTCGGCATACTTTGTGCCGCGTTCAGCAGTAATGAGAAATATCTTGCGGATGGGATCACTCCAAAGGACTCAGGACAGACCCTCCTCATTGTGCTGGGGGTCTCAGAAACGCCCCATGCTGGTAATTGTATAAACACAGCATCTGTGTGCCTGTCCGGCCCCCCTGCTGGCCTGATTGTGTTCAGTTCAGGCATCATACATGATGTCTGAATCTGTACAAACATGTATTCATTTTATTTTTGTTTGACCTAAAACCGGATGCTCCTCACTGGTTTTCTACACTTGAATTGCATCGTAGAGATGCTGCTGCTGATCCGGAGTCGGTTGAATTGGCTTTCACTGATGTAAAATGTTCCATCTGGAAATGGGATAAAAATCCACATCTGATTTGGTATTTCAGATTGTTTCCATAATCTGGTCTTTTTGTAGGAATTTGTTCATCACTTCTGTGTGCTGCTGCCGGAGGGAACCCGTTCTACGAGGGAGAGCATCCAGGGGAGTATGGATCAGCTGGATCTTCAACCAGAGGGCTATCAAGTGGGAAAGACGAAGGTATGTAACCGCCCAGTGTTAGCCTGAGCCCTCATTATTTCTGTAGTTTTTAAATCAATCAGTGAGGGGTTGTTTTGTATTATTATTATTATAACACATATAACAATATATTAGTCTTTAGCTACTTACATGTAGAGTTCCTCAAGGTTTTGTACTGGGGCCTTTTTTGTTTTCAGCAAAGATTTTGCCTTTTTAGTTTGAAATGTCCAAATACAACTCTTTGCAGATACTATCCAGGTTGATTTTAAAAAAGAGAGGTATGAATATCCTGTTAGTTGTAGCAGGGATGTGTCCCTGCACCAACAATACAAGCTTAAGTAGTTCTGTAACCTATCTATTGAAACAAAGCATGTTACGCAAGGAAAATACAGTTCACACTGACTCTTGAAGACTGAATATTCTACATTGATATTCTTTTTTTGGTTTTCGTCTTTTTTTAACTTTGAAAGGACCTCATAACTTCCCAAATCTGAGTATCTTTGCTGCTGCTTCTCCTTTAGCTTGAACAAGAAAATGTGCAGAAATAAAATCAGTTTTAGGCAGATTCACATGGCTTTCTGTTAGTTTCTTCTAAATTTTGTTGCATTTTTTTAAAGGTTCCAGTTGCTCAGGTCTTGTCTCTACTTAGGCCACCTGATAGCCAGATGGCCTTACATGTTCCACTCTATGAATGCAAAGTGAAAGCGATCCCCAGCTTGTGTGATAACGTACAATATTCACAAATTCAATAACTTCTCAGAGCTCAGGATGGTTCAGGGCTCTAAGAAATTAACTCCTTGGTGTTAATTTTGAGGACGACTTGACATTGGCATGCAAATATAAAGCCTTTGAGTGGAAACAAGAAATTAATATTTGAGTTCATTGAGCTCCAAGAATGACTTGTAACATCGGTACAAACGTGTAATAAACTGCTTAAGTATTGCTTTACAGTAAAGTACATATAAAGAGAGTTATACTTGTGCTGTATTGAACACCTAAATACGACTCTTTGGCAGGTGTTTATATACCTGAAGCCATGAATGAATTGGTTTGTGTTTGGGATGATCTCGTGTTACCTGGAAGCATATTGTCTTTGAAAGAAAAAGTATGTAATGAAGATATAACCTCATGTTTGGTGTTTTTGAAGTTGCAGCTATGAATGGGGTTTGATAGAGGGGTCCATGCTTCTGGGATGTGTCCATATAATTAGAGGATCATGCCTGACATTCTTGTCCGCGTATATCTGGTCTGGGATTTCTTGGCCATTGTGTGCTTTTTTTTTTTTTTTTTTTTTTTAATAAAGGAATGTGTGTATGCCACTTTGCTCACTGCCTTACTCACAGTAATCACGTGGGCCAGCCCATTCTGACTCCATCCCGGCCTTTCCCCCATCAGGTGTTTTTACAGGAGGCTGAGCGCCAGCGGCTGCACGCCGAGCTCCACAGAGAGGTGCTCAGACTCATCGTCATGCTGCAGCAGCGATTCAGAGCTCGGCTGGAGAGGAAGCACTTCGTGAGGATGAGGGAGGCGGCGGTCAGCATCCAGGTGAAATGTTTTCATCATCACTGATCTGATCTGTAGCAAAGACTGTCTTTAGTTCTGTTCCAGTGGTTATTTCTTTATTTTCTTTATTGCAATTGCTGACAAAGTGGGGCGTTAGTTCAGCCTTCGATCGTAATTATTATAACATTGTCAAAATACAATTTTGGAAAGACAGATGTATGTGGGTTTTTTGTTGTTGTTTGTTTTGATTTTTTTATCACTTTGGACGTTATTTAAGGAAGGTGACAATATAATGGAAAAATAACTTTTGTGTGTGCAACAGGTGTCGTGAGATGTAGTTCATAGTTATATGATGCTTAAATGTGACGTTACTAATATTGTATTAAGGTACCATGCAGAGTCCACTTTGAACATAATAATAAAGTTGGTATAATTTTTTCATTATAAATAGTTGTTTTGAAATGGGTCTCAGTTTTATTTATTTGCTGGCCAAAAACAAAAACACTACAAATCAAAAGATGTGCTGGGACAAATTTAAAGAAATCTTGTAAAAAGTCTCAGTAAGGCAGTAAAAAAGGAAAACTAGCATGCATGACTTCAACTAATTCTAGTCAAAAGGAGAATGTAAAAACTACCTTTAAATAGCCAATGATGTGGAAATAAAGGTTTATGCACATATTGGACACAAAACTGCTTGAAAGGTATGAAGTGGACATGTTGAAATTGAAAATGACAAACTTTGTGGGATTTCACAAAAGATATTTCAAGAAGTTTATTTTTCTAGAAATTGATGTTTAATTTTCTGCATTTTTCAAAACAATAATTTATACCTCCTTACAGAAATGGTGGCGAACATATCGGCCCATGAAGGTGGAGGAGGAAGAGTATTATGACCCTGGTGTCCAGGAGAGGGCAGCTGTGTGTCTGCAGGCTCACTGGAGAGGTTACCGGGAACGTCAAAGATTCAGGCAGTGGAGAGAGGCGACTCGGGTTCTACAGAGAGCGTGGAGGTTCTGGCTCGGTCGGCGCTCCTCTGCGGCCCTGGTCATTCAGGCAGCGTGGCGTTGTCACCAGGCCAGGCAGTCCTACCTGCGCTTGTATGCTGCTGTGATTCAGCTGCAGGCAGTAAGCAGAGGTTTCCTCAGCAGGCAAAGGTAGGATATACTGGAAAATGTTTAATGTGAGAGGATGCATGTGAAACAAAGAGTCCTGATGTTATAGTTTCTTTCTGAAAATAGCTTCTTGGGATAGATGACAGCACGGTTTTGCAAAAGCTTGTGGGGAAAAAAAGCAGCTTAATCTTTGCACACAGCACCAGCAGTGTATTTGGGCTTTGTTCTGTGTACAATCTGACTGGTAAGTTCATATCATGACGCAAGCAACTCAAAGCAGCTCTATAATCGGTTGCTGAGCTCCTGAGGGCAAGGCTTTGTACTCCCAACTTCAACTCTGGAGTTGGTTGTTCACGTTTCATTTCTAAGATTCTCATCGTAGTGTTAAAGTAATGCTGGAACTTCTCAATTTGCAGCTTCAGAAAATTGAGAGAACAGCGACAGAAGGAGGAGGAGGAGGAGGAGGGGGAGGAGGAGGAGAATGGCCGGGTGAGCATCTGGCGTGAAGAGGAGGAAGAGCTGGGAGAAGGAATCATGGGGCTGGATCTCAGCACCTGGGAGGATCGTTCCTACGAACAACGAGAAAAGAGCATCCATGCACTCAGCAGCCATAAGGACGGCGCTAAAGAGAAAGAAGACTCTGAAATAGAAACTGAAGCAAACTCCTCAGTCTCATCGACCGCTGTTGCGGTGCAGGATCGAGCAAGAACCGTGGAGGATCCCGCCCAGAAAACCACTCGCTCCAAACGAGAGAACCGGCGGATGAGGGAGTTGGAGCAAGCTAAGTTCAGCCTGGAGCTGCTGAAGGTCCGGGCGAATAGCGGCGGAGCTTCGTCTCCCTCTGAGGAGCAGCGTTGGTCTCTGGAGCTGGTGCCACCGGCTAGCCCATCTCTCGTTTCACCCCAAGGCACGCCTGACAGCGAGAGCTCCAAAGGCAGCTTCGAGCTTCTCATGATGGACGAAGAGCCGCCCAAGGCTACAGAGGAGATCATGGACGGCGAGGACCCCATCTCCCCAGTCCCAGCTGTTGCTCCTGAATCAAAAGTGGAGGTAGTTTCATTGAACCCAACCCAACCACAGGAAGCTGAAGCTGCTGCCCCCCAAAGAAGCCAGAGTCCACCCGCTCACCCACGTCCACCAAAAATCCAGAACTATCTCCCCACGTTTTACATCCCTGCTCGCGAGGGCGGCAGCATCGTCCCCCAAGATGCAAAGCCTCTCAAAGAGAGACGAGAGTCATCACGGCGCCCGGTGGTTGTGGTCATCAGCATGCAGAAAGAAACCCCGCTAAGTGACGAGCTGAGTGCCATCATCCGTCCTCCGGTAGACCTGAGAGATTCCGCAGCCCAGACGGGCGATTCTCCGCCTTCGTCGACCGATCAGTCCGTGATAGAGAAGCTGGTGCGGCTGAACGAGCAGAAGGAGGAGCGACGGCGCAACCAGCAGCAGCAGAACGAGAAGGAGATGATGGAGCAGATACGAAAACAGAAGGAAGTGTTGGAGCAGGAGCGCATCAAATACGCCCGGTATGAGAAAGAGATGTTCGAGAAGCAGAGAGGTGAGGCCCTGCACAGAATCCAGCAGAGCAGGCAGGCCGGGCCGGATTCTACCAGAACCTTCACCAAAGGTCCCCGACCCAGCTCTCTGCTGATTGAGAAGACCTCGGGTCAAGCTCCTCACGGCAGAACGCAGTCGGACTCCTCACCTCCACCTCACTCTCCGGTCGCCACAGGCACTCATGGGAACTCCCGTCCTACCCAGCTGCCCCCGCCACCGTTCTCTGCTCCTGTGGAGCGACGCAAAGACCACCGACCTACCGCAGAAGGCTGGGCCCCTAAGCTCACTCTGGAGACCCGAAATGGAGCCGGAATCAGGGTGAGAGTTGCCGGCAAGAAGCCACAGGGTCAGGAAGTTACAGCAGCAAATCTGGCTGACAAAGCAGGGAACATCTTCTTCTCACCAGACGACAAAGTGATGTTTACCCCGTGAGTCTGCTCTTCCTTTCTCTGCTTGATCAATCTTTTATTATGCCAATTAATGGTGGATGATTGATTTGCAATGCCCTCATCTGGGTATTCTGACATGCTTTGAAAGAATCAGCTGTTACAATTAAGTCTTAAGCAACAAGGAGTGACAGCATTTTTAAGATTCATTGTTGAAAACTGCTTAGTTTTTGCACTTATACACTGTTATTGTAGAACAAATTTTACATTAATAAAACATATTTATCTGCTTTTTGATAAGCATCTTAATCTGAATTTGACTGAAAACCTTATTGCTCAAGTGGGAGGATCTGTTGACAGAACAACTAGTAGAGGTACACTCCACAAGACAGAATGAGAAAACCATAGTTGAAAGAGACAATATTGCAATAAAACACAACAGAGGCTGCAGAAGACTTGAGAGTGGAGCCGAGGTTCACCTTCGAGCAGAACAATGACCCAAAACATTCAGCCAGAATTTATAGATCAGCCAACATCTGAAACATTGGTCCAATTGAGAATCTGTTGCGTGACGCAGTCTGGTAAAACTTGAGCAATTTTCTAAAGAACAATGGAGAAAAATGTCTCTATAGATCAGGATGGATGGATTTAGCAGACTCTTATTTAGGTCTGTGTCTCTTTTACCCATCAGATTTGACGCCGACTCTAAAGAACAAGCTGTAACCGTTCCCAAAGAAGGACCCACACCAGCTTTGATGCCGTCTAAAGCAACAAAGGCTCGAGATGTAAGCAATCTCCCCTCCCTCCCTGCTGTTTACATAGCGTGTGTTTGTAACTGTGTAGGTTTTGTGTTGTGCATGTCTGAATCGTGCAAGGGCGGCTCCAACTCTTGCCCTGAGAGCTGACCGGCTGAGGGATCCGGGGAAGACGATTGGCCGGTGGTCTGCCGCAGACCCATGCAGGAACTTTTTCCTCATGCTGTTCTCGCCTCTGGTAAACTCCAGGTCAGCAGCGTGGGCCAGAAAAAGAAAGCCAGAATGGCGCGGACGCGCTCCGACTTCCTAACCCGCGCCTCCAGCCTCGCAGCTGGCGGCGACTCAGAAGAGGACGACTATGGCGGCGACAGCCTCATCAGCCCACGCCACTACACTCTGCCCCTCTCCAAGCAGAATTCCTCAGAGGCGGGCCTGAGAGAGGCCTGTTTCAGTGACTCAGACATGGTACCCCCTCCAGGCCACCGGTGGCCCCTCTATCTGTACTCTCTGCTAAAGCCTGACTTCTCTTTGACTTTTCTAACCCACTCAGTAGAAACATTGTCGATCTGCTCTCACCTCTGCCTCAAACTGAACTTATTTCTGGTTTTTCCCTGTAAAACCACAGTAAGGGGTGCTTTCACACAGCAGGTCTCAATGCTCAATTCTGATTTATAAAAAAATGTTTTTACTGAAATCTATTTTGGTATGTGTGTGTGTTTTCGTTCATACTAATAATTAGATGTGAGAGCAATCTGACTTCTGTGTAAACGGTTTACAACCCCAAACGAAGAACATCACACAGCCGCGCATTGTTTACAGAAACAATAGTCAGTGGAGCCATTTATGGATCAGTTTTTAAATTATTCTTTAATGGGAGAGTCAACAATATCATCACACAACGGAAAGCTAATAAAAAGAAAAAAGAAAACGACTCGTAGCGATGTGGGGCTCTGGCTGCAGCTTCTTGATGTGTAGTCAGAGCTAAGAGTGGTGGGATGTGCTTCAGTGACACCGACTTCTCTCGTAAGCTCATAATCATAATTTTCAGCCATTGTTTACATCCTGATTTGACATTTCCAATCCAAATTCCTCATCTATCTGAAAATCTCTACTTAAAGCCATTTGTTTGCTTTCGTTTTAAATGTTGATTTTAGTGTTTGAAGACAGGAATGTAGCATCAGAAAAGTCAGCCTGTTTATTTTAGCGTTGTGTCAGACTCATTTTAAATGTATTTTTACAGAGGTTTGCTGCTCTTTGTCTTCTCTCTAACAGCTGCGGATTCTCTTGGTGTTTCTCCATGATTAGCCGTGTTTGCATGTGACTCACTCGCTTTCTGTCTCCTCACTAATCAGACTTTGGAAATCCTTTAAACGGAATGTGATCTGCCTGCATTGAACTAATTATTTCTCTTTCCTTTTTTGTAACTTCTTTTTGTTCATATATTGTACAATTCTCAAAGTTTGGTTGCTGTTTTTAAAGTGCTACTAAATGTTACAAATGGAATTGATGTTTTCAGCAATAGGATGGCGCCATCTGCTGGTGGAATGTTGGGGATTTTTTGGTGTAATTTTTTCAGTCTTGAGTTCCCTGATCAGTTGGGCTGAAATCTTAATTTTATAATCTTTCATCTGTTTATCACTGTTTTATTAAACACCTAATTCCTCACCTTGTTAATGGAGGCATTATTGCTTGGATCTTTCATTAAGCTATTTTTTGGAGCCCCACACCTAGATTTAAGAGCTTAATTAGACTTTTAATAAGTATTTTATCAGCCTCTCCTTCTTGGTTTAAGTCTTTACGTGCAGATTTTCCGAAAAACTTAAGGCCATGACTGAATTTTGTAGACCTTGTAGAACAAAGCTTCATTTGTAACATTTGTGATGAATTTGACATTTTATCTCTCCGTCTTTCAGCCCTTGAGCTCAGAGGAGCAGAAAAAGCTCCACAAAGCCATGTCATCAGGAGATCTAGTCAAGGTGGAGTCGATGCACAAAAATTCACAAGACGGAAGGTTTGTTGAAGTGCAGCTGTCTGTTTTCAGTGTATTCATAAATGACTCCCATCTCTTTGGTCTTGGATGTGTTAAAAGTGTCTATTTTGGGTGGTTGTGATTCAGGGTTCGTGGGAAGATGCGCTTCTGGGGCAAATCGAAGTACGGGGATAAGAAGACGTCCAGAGAGAAGCTGATCTGCGGGGCTGATTCGCTGGACGGAGACTATGGAGAAACTGGACAGCTCCTGGGGGATGGTGAGACGTCTTTTTCTTCTTCTTCGTTTGTGATTTTATCTCGCTAGCGTGTTGCATTTAATTCTTGTCATAACAAAGTGTCATTGTTTCACGCAGCGGGCCAGGAGAACTTGTCGCCTCCCTGCAGTCCTGACCCGACTCTGGACCGAGGCTTCAGGGACTTGAAGGAGAACAAGGAGCCGTCCCCCAAGGTGAAGCGGAGGAGGAGCGTGAAGATCAGCAGCGTGGCGGTGGAGCCTGCCCAGTGGCAGAACGACGCGCTGCAGATCCTCTCCTGCATCAACGACTACAGGAGCATGAACGATTTCCTCCTAAAAAAGGTACAGCTTAGTCACGTTTGTGCGTAAAACGGAATTATAAACTAAAATCCAGGTGAAATTCTGATCCGTTATATTTTAGATCAATGATTTAGAGACTGAGGACAGTAAGAAGGACACCATGGTGGACGTTGTCTTCAAAAAGGCTCTGAAGGAGTTCCGCCTGAACATCTTCAATTCCTACTCTACGGCACTTGCAGTAAATCTTTATATCCTTCACATGTGTTTAATCATGTATTTCTTAAACGTAATCCCTTGCTGGCGCTTCCTGTGTTTTCTCTGCAGATGGATGACGGTAAGAGCATCCGCTACAAAGACCTTCATGCTCTGTTTGAGCAAATTCTGGAAAAAACGATGCGGCAGGAGCAGAGGGACTGGAGGGAGCCTCCCGTCAAAGTTTGGGTCAACACATTTAAAGTTTTCCTGGATGAGTTCATGACGGAGTACAAACTGATGGACGGCGCTCTCAGCAAGGTAGTAGTTTGGAAATTTCACTAAACGGCAGGACTGGAAAACTTTTTTTATTTTAAATGCTGGAACAGGATGAAAAATATTTTAAAAGCTTCTCATCATTAACAGTCATTAAGTGTTTAAATTATGTGACAAAATTAGGCATCTTTTGAAATCTTTAGCATTATATTAGCACTTTGTACGCTCTGTTCAGCCTTCCTGTTATCTGCTCAGGTGGCCTGAATGAACCACTGATTTGTTTCTGTATATTCACCTGTAAATCCCTTGTGATTACAAGATATAACCAACTTTACATTAAATCTTCAATTAGATGAACCGTTCAAATCAAAGAGTATTGTTGTTTGTGCAATCTGTTAGCATGTGGAGTATTCACTGGTCTGAAAAAAAAATCTCACTTTTGTGTTTCTAAACAGCAGCTCACTGATGAAGGATAAGTTTGCTTAAAATTGTTGGATTCTGTGGACATCTTTATAGTCTATTCACAACTGTAACTTTTCAGTGGTTTAGTGATGCCTTTCGTGGTATGCAAAATATCTGTTAGCCAAAATTAATCATCTGTTTTTTTGTTTTTTTTTCCTAATTTAGCCGCTTCCTAAGCCTGAACGTAAAAAGCGAAGGAAAAAGGACACAGATATCGTAAGTCTCTTTAGTTTCTCTTGTTTAGTACATACTTATAATAACACAATACAAGTTGTTCTTGTTTACAGTGTTAAAGTTCAAGAGGTTGAACAATAAACGCGCTCTGCTGCCCTCTTCAGGTAGAAGAACATAATGGACACATCTTCAAATCCACTCAGTACAGCATCCCGACATACTGTGAATACTGCTCCTCTCTCATCTGGATGATGGATCGGGCCTGTGTGTGCAAATGTGAGTCTGCAGATAAAATATCCAACATCAAGATAATATGTTTCATGTATTTTTTTTTTAAATGCTCGAGACATTGCTTTGTTTCCTCTTGGACAGTTTCAATTTGCTCCGTTTTTAATGATTTCCTCTTTTCAGGATTATAACCCACAACAAATGTCCTGCAGCTTCCTTGGAAGAAAAATGGTTTCAATCTTACAGAAGAAAAAAAAATTCATTTACTTTTTTTCTTTTGTGACACTTAAATGCCATTGAAGGAAATGCTCTGGGTTGGAGTGTTTGTAAGCTGAAAGCTATCACAATTTTTTTTATTTTGATCCATTTAAAGAACTGAAAGAAAGAACTTCAGACTGTTTCTTTTTTTTTTTTAACAGATCAGAGGCAGTCGAGGCTAAATTTAATAATTCTGACTGTATGATTGAGGGAAGGATCTATAGTTCATCAGTTAAAAATGTACATGGAAGAAAGAGCTTTGAATAAGATCTCTATTTTGTTGCTAAGCTATTCAGTGATTTATACATCAACAGAAGTATTGTATTTTTAAAATCTGTTCTCAGGCCAACATGGAGCCAGTAGAAGACATTAGGACCGGGGTGATGTGCTCTGTCTTCCTGGTTTTAGTGAAAACACCAGCAGAAGCTGCAGCTGTCTGATTGCATTAATCAGCAGTGGTGTGATTACAATGGCATTTTTTACTTTTGCTCACAAAAGTAAAGAAAAAACAAAATCAACTTTCAGCTTGCTCAGATGGGAAAAAGATGAGCTCATCAGCATATTATGTGTGCAAATCAGTTGTTTGAAATCAATCTACACACACGCAGACTGTGAGCGTGATGAACACACACACGGTCTGTGTTCAGCCAGGCCTCAGTGGTCAGGCTCTGCCTTCTCTCCCTAATCAGATTGTTTTCAACTGGACTCATGAGGTCTGCGGCTCCATGTCTCGGGAGATTTTTTTTTTTTTTTTTTTTTTTTTTCACACAGCTTTTCCTTTCTTCCCACAGGATGTTTTCTTCATGCCAGCCAATGCCACTTTGTTCCTTTAAGCAATAGCAGATTTTTCTTATTGTTGCTTTTGTCACAACTTGAAGTGAATGATGAGGAGACACTGCCTCTCTGTGGACAATGGGAATGACTTGTTTGATCTGTCTGGTTGTGTCCATCCAGTGTGCCGGTACGCCTGCCACAGAAAGTGCTGCCAGAAGACAACCAAATGTAGCAAGAAGGTGAGTCGGCCATATTATTTCATAATAACCTCCCGTGACTTTAATTGTGTTTTCCGCAAAGTTGTTTCACAGCCTGCTGAAATTATCCGAGATCGACTGTAAATGTATGTTCTTTTTTTTTTTTTTTCTTTTTCATACGTCTATGCTTATGTGTGGACAGTTTGATCCAGAGCTGTCGACCAGACAGTTCGGAGTGGAGGTCGCCCGTCTGACTAACGACGAGCGGACAGTTCCTCTGGTGGTGGAAAAGTTGATCAACTACATCGAGATGCACGGCCTCTACACCGAGGGAATTTACAGGAAATCCGGCTCCACCAATAAGATCAAGGAGCTCAAGCTGGCACTTGACACCGGTAAACGGCAACAAGAAACTTGAAGCAGGTGGCGTGATCAAAACGGATTTCTAACGCTTCCGCTGTTTGACCTCGCAGATGCGGAGAACATGAATCTGGACGACTACAACATTCACGTTATCGCCAGCGTCTTCAAGCAGTGGCTGAGGGACCTGCCCAACCCACTGATGACGTTTGAGCTGTACGAGGAGTTCATCCGAGCAATGAGTGAGTGCCGAGCACCGGCGCACTTTAGCCTTTGTGTTGCGCCTCATTGGAGATTATGAGACAGACTGGCTTTTGTTTTCTGGAGCTGTAAACAGAGATTTGCCTTTTAGGTTTGCAGGACAAGAAGGAAATGATCCGTGGGGTTTACTCTGTCATCGACCAGCTCAGCAGAACTCACCTGAACACTCTGGAGCGCCTCGTTTTTCATCTCGTCAGGTCAGAAGCCTTTTTTTCCCCCCCTTTCTTTTGTTCCTCTTTGCAGTGGCTCACAAAAGTAAAACACCCTGCATCAGAAAATAATTTACAAAGGTGGTAGCCCAGGGCTGCAATTTTTGGGGGTAGCCCCAAAATTTTGTTTTTGTTTAATCAATACTCTTTTACTCAACAAACATTATTTTACATAAAAGTCGTAGAGTATAAACAAATGCAGGAAAAAGGTAATATTCATGTTAGTGAAAATTGTGAAGTTACAGTACGTTTTCTGGGAACAGCATTAAAAGCTAGCATGCATCAATTCATATCAATTTATATCCACTGATCTCTGCAGCTCCCAGACAGGGCACCAAATCTGGCTCCAGCCCAGGGGCCCATATCCTTCTAAGTTTGGCCCTAAAAACACCCCTTGAATTTATTACATTTTCTTTGCTACCAGCATTATATTTCAATTGAATTTTAAATAATCAGACATACACAAACTAGTCTCTGATGTGTTGAACAATTTTTGAAAATATTCATCTGAAATTGATTTCGTTTAACTGGTAAATATAGTCAACCGCTTTATTTAATATCTGTGTGAACACAGCAGCATAAATACTTCGAAATCCTTCATATGGCAGAAAAATAACTCTGCACTTCACCCTAAATTAGCCATTCCTACCGTAAAGCATGGCGGTAACAGCATCATGCTGTGGGCATGCTGTTTTTGGTAAGAAAATGGATGGAGCAACGCTGGAGGAGAATCTATTAGAGGCTACAGAAGACTGGGGTGAAGATTCACCTTCAATGGATAGATTGTTCAGTAATTTTGAACAAAGAATGGATAAAAACTTCAGGTTTTTACGTTGATCGCTGGTAGATGCTTACGCCGAGATTCAGCTGTAATTGCAGAGAAAGGTGACAAAAGTATTAATTTTGGTCGACTGAATACATGTTTACTAAGTAATTTTAATTAGCAGAAAAGGACGCCGAGTATAATTTTCTTTCTATTTCACAATTATGTGGGTAGGAACAGTTCTCCAAAGCCTCCTGGATGAGTGTTGGAGAGCAGATGAACCAGTTTCAGTTCCAATTATTTATGTTGCACCAAATTACAGAACTGCTCCAATTCACTCCAATTGAACTCATAACAAATGCATAGTTATGTTCTGATCCCAATTACATCCAGATTACAACACTTCAGAAAAAAAGTGCCAGTTGATAAAAAAGTTGTGTATTTAAAGCTACCGGGGAGAGTCAGACGTCTGCATCAAGCTGCTGACTCGGAGGAAATTTTTCATTCTCCGCAAGCTTGTGGCGACAGTAGAGAGGAACCACTCTTATTTTTTTTAACAAACAGAAAATCCAGTTTTCATGCCTCCCAGATTTCATCTTTTCATCTCTCATTTGTTCTCTTCACTTTTATTCTATAATACTGATACATATTATGCAATGCAGCTCCCTTCTGTCGCCATAGATGGATGTAAACACTGACGTAAACTTTGACAGTAATGTGGAGGCTGCTTTCTTAGCAGAAGTTTTCTAAATAAACGTCTCTTCAGCTAAGTGTTTAATGAAACCTCAGCTGTCTAATGGAATTAGTCCTATTGAATAAAACTGTGCCATTAGCCCTGCAGCCGACGCACGTGGCTGTTTTTAAAAGCATCTCAGTTACACGAGCGTTAAGGCCCGGCTGATGAGGGATTACCTGCTCTCACGGTGGATTTTCTGCTCCCAGGATCTCCTTGCAAGAGGAGACAAACCGCATGTCGGCCAACGCCCTGGCCATCGTTTTTGCTCCCTGCATCCTTCGCTGCCCGGACACCACCGACCCGATGCAGAGCGTCCAGGACATCAGCAAGACCACAGCGTAAGAACGCGCACACACACACATCCACATTTTGCAAGGTACAGCAATGGGAAAAATAAGTTTTACGCTTTTAAAAAAAATATATATATATATTTTTAGCAGATTTTAAAAGTATTTGAATTTACTCTTGTAAATATGTCAAAGAAATATCAGAAATATTGAGGTGTGCATGCTTGATGAAATGTCATGATGATGATTATTTGGTTTGACTGTATCAGGAATTCAATGGGAAATAATTTTTGTGAAACATAAATACCTACATTAAGTTGAATTCTTGAACTTTTAGCAGATAAAATGGCCTAAATTTTAGCAATAACTGCTGTATTTTCAAACAATTTTACTTTAGAATATATTATGAAATGCCAGCAGTTTCTAAAAATGGTTATAGAGATTATAGATTATAGAGACTAGCACAATTATATTGGAGACGTAACCTAAAACTTAAAAAAATGAAAATAATTACATAAAAATAAAAAATGACCACATGACATCATTACTCTGTCAACACACACCAAAATTAATCAAGTGCTTTAATTAGTTGCTCTTTTCTCCTCTTAAATCCCAAGGAGTCAGAAAGGAAGTTCTTAGTTTTTCCCCACATCCTTCTTTCTTTCCAATATTAACGTCATCTTCATTTGACAAAAGGACAACCTGGAATCTATTTTTTTCTTCTCGCACTCGAGTTCAGATCTAAATAATTAAACAAACATTCTAGATCCAGATGTTATCATGTCCGTAAACATGCTCTATTGTTCTCCAAAAAAAAACGACAATAGAGCTGAAATTCTCCTTATTTTTTGCCGCGGATGTCAGTTGGGTTTTCTGCAAAGTGTGATGTGGACACGCATGACTCTGAGGGGAAACGACGAAGAGACGATGTTCAATTAAATTAATCTATTTCATGTGAGAACAATAAGGCACGGATCCAGCCTAACCAGATCATCATATAGATACAAATCAGGACAGATGAATGGGGAGAGAATAAAGGTGAAGTCAGTCGTCTTTCTTTGTCACAGAACAGCCTTGAGTTACATGTGTCTAAATGCTGATGAAATGACTTGCATCATGTTGTTCATTCTGTAAAATAATGTTTTCTTTTTTGTTGTTTTTTGTAGAGATGAGTCGGTGTTTGTATCGTTCACCCAGTTATTCAGAGGTTTTTTTTTCACCTAATTATGCAGGTGTGTGGAGCTCATCATTTGCGAACAGATGACGAAGTACAAAGTTCGCCTAAAGGACATAAATACGCTGGAGTTTGCTGAGAACAAGGCCAAGTCGAAGCTGAGCCTCATCCGTCGATCCATGGTAATGAATCCATCATAGTTCTCAGCTTCTTCTTTGCAGCTTATCTCCTTTACTCTAAACCTGCATTGACAGAAATGGATTACATCAGCATATGCTGCTGAGGTTTACATCAGTAAATCATCATTTTGTGTCGTGACCCTTTTGTTTCTTGTCCTATTTTCTGAAATGTCTGGATTGAATTAAGGAGTAGTCATACAATCATTTGTATAGAAGCGTTGCATGTTGTTTACATCAGGAAATGTGCCCAACGTCGGAGGGCAAAAAGACGATTCCTGTACTTGACATCGGTAGCTGCACTGCAGTAAATCATTTTATTAACAAAATAAAACCTGGAGATGTAGTTATTAATTTAGTGCAGCGCATCACAGCAAAGGAAAGTAACAGAATGCAGAAAAAACATTGAAGACCAACTCAAATTCATTTATATTCTTCTTTTTCTCAGATAATATTCTGTTGCATTATTTTAAGGTTAAATTAACATAATGTAGAAAAGTGGCAGGAGATTTTTTTTTTTCACATTCCTTTCTTCGATCACCACTAGCTTTCCCTTCATCTAGCTTGTTTAGCTTTTAATTTATTCATTTTATTTCTAGATGGAAGCATATTTCCTGTTCAGTTCTGGTGCTTCTTCTTGACAAACAAGAGAATTAAAAAAAACTTTAATTCTGTTGTTGCTTTTCCATTATAGCTGGCAAAAACATCCAAGACGGTAAAGTTGGTGTGCAAATGTTCCCGTGGTGTAGTAATGTTGAGTTGCTAGATTATATGTTATATATATTATATATAGAGAGAGAATTATATATATATATATATATATATATATATATATATATATATATATATATATATATATATATATATATATATAATATATTATATATCTGCAGTACTGACTTACTGATCCAGTTACTGCATGTGAGAATGTATCACTGCTGTTTTTGATGGATGAAAGGTGTTGAGAAAAAAGAATCAAAGCAACTTTTATTTATCATTCTATTAAATCATTCTAATAAATCTAAGATTTAGTTCATCTCTAAAATATTTCAGGGTTATTTGTTTTACTGTGTTATTGACCTGGGCTGCTAAAAACCAGCTGACATGTCCAGATGCTTCTGGTGATGTTACAAAAGGCAACAGACCAAAAACAAGGGTTCTTCTGAGAACATAACAATCTAATACTAAATCTTGATTGGCTCCATTCCTGTGCCTCTTGTGATGTCACCAACCAAAACACACAAAGAGCACAATAAACAGAATGATTTCAGTTAGGAAGTTTTTTCCAAAATGTTGTGTTTTGTGAATTCCTGCGTGGAAATCCATACTCCCTTCCTCTGCTGTGTTTTTCATTGTCTGTGTTCAGTGGTTGATGAACAAAAAATACACTTCTGGACAACATCTTTAAGGCCGTGTGTGTGTGTGTGTGATGCTCAGGGAAAAGGTCAAGCCCATCGGCTGACCTACCACATGCCGTCGCCTCCGGCCAGTCCTCGGCTGCAGTCCAGAGCCGACGCGTTGAGGGAGGAGAGTGGTGGCGAAGAGAGGGCGGAGTCACTGGTGGACATGTCGGAGCACCAGCAGGCCGCCATGCAGCACGAGGACAGAGTGCTGACAGAGCAGATCGAAAGCCTGCAGAAAAAGAAGTTGGTTTTATTTTGGTTAATGACCTAGAACAGACTAAACCAGGGGTGTGCAAACTTTTTTTGTCACGTGGGCCAAAATTGTCAGCTCAAAACGCAGGCAAAGCAAATGTAATTTTAAGATTTAAAATCACCAAAATATTTTTTTTCCCCCTACTTACTCAACAATAGACTAAGCCTGAGCTGTTTTCATAAAACAAATAATCAGATTTTTTCTTTTTTTAGAAACAGGAATTTTTTTCTATGCTCGTTTGAAGAAAACTGAAAACATATTTCGTCTATTCTCAGCAATAAAAACAGGATCAGGTCAGACTTCATTTGAAAACACTTGCTGGATTTAGGCAAGTTGCAGTACAGCAATTAAAAGCACATTTTGGTGCACAAAGATGTAGTTTAAATGATGCAATGAGTACATGTGGCTACATTTACCATGATAATAGAAAGAAAGCAGAAAGATTGGGAGAGATTATGACTTTGTGTTGCATCTAACATTTTCCTAGGTAGCTTTTGATTAAAAAGTCATGGCTTTGTCCGAATTCATTCTTGAATTGTCCGTAAAAATAATTCCAATGACTGCAAATGGCTCCACTTTGAACACCCTTGGACTAGACACTCTCTGTATAGAATAAAGAACAAGAAATTGATCGTTGATGATTATGCGTGCTCATGTTTCTGGTGAAATGTTCGTAACAGAGAGGAGTTGACTGTGGAGATGCTGACACTCGAGCCGCGAGCTTCAGATGACGAGACCCTGGAGTCTGAAGCCTCCATCGGTACGGCTGACAGCTCCGAAAACCTCAACGTGGATTCAGAGGAAGCCATTTCCGACTTCTCTGGTATGTCATTTTGTAGCAAAATCAAAACATAATCGCATTGCGGCTTGCGTGTTTTCATAGTGGAAGGCTGAGCAGCATCCGCCCAGCTCAAGCTCTTGGGGAAAGTTCAAGCCTTTCTGTCTGGATCTCAGTGAAAACTAAATCCCAGATGATTTGCTCTTGACTCACCCTGCAGTTACAACGAGCTTCAAAATGGAGCTGGAGAATGTTAAACAAAAGCTAGAACTAGGGAGTTACCTTAAGATTCAAATTATGAAAATAAAGTCTGAATTAAAATAAGTCCTGGATCCATAATTAAAATGAATTAGAAAAGTCGGATTGGACTCGGGACACAATGGCTGTGGGCTTGGGTCCAATTAAAAAAAAAAAAAAAAAAAATCTAATCTTTTATGGCTCTTTACAGAATGTATGACCATCTGATCTCATTTCAGAGAGAGGTCCAGTGATCTCCTCCCCATGGCCTCGCAGACCCGACAGGAAGGACTCTCAACGACGGGCCCCCCCACACCGGCAGCCCGATTCCCTGGACTCGGCCGACAATTTTTCCACCGCTTCCTCCTACTCCTCCGTGTCGCACTTCCACCCGGCGTCTTCTTCCACTTCCTCCGCCGCTGCCACTCGTCGCTTTCGTTTCCACTCCAAGTCTCCCGCGGTGGGCTCCGGCCCGGCCCGCTCTCAGGCCCCGCCCCCGAACGCAACTCAGGCCTCTCGGTCGGACAGCTTCGACGGCAGCCTGACGGGGGAGCAGGACGACGCCTACGACGAGCGGCCGCAGTTCACCAGTCGCGGCACTTACAATCCAGAGAAGGGCAAGCAGAAACTCAAAGGTGCCAGACATTCTGCTGTGAGGAACATCAGAGACGGCGGCGGTGGGCCCAGCAGGGACCCTCCGGACATACCCCAGCACCTCGTGTTGTACGGTAGTAATGAATTCATGGTGTGAAGGACGCAGGAACACCAACGCGCTCGTACTTTCAGCCTCTGCTTGTTGAAGACGGTGGGAGGCAAGAAGGGCTCGACCGCCACCATGCTTTCACAGTACAGTGCCTTGGCAGCTCTGTCCTCTGCACCAGAAGGGGGCGAGACTGAGCAGCAAGACCGGGAAAAGGGAATGTTGGAATATATATATATATATAAATATATATATATAAAAAGAACTCCTTATCAGAGAATATTACAGAGTTAGAAAGCTAAAGATTGATATTTCCTCTAAACGAGCAAAAACCCACACTCCATCAGACATCACCGATGTTCACTGGACACTAAGCTCCTAAATATTAGCTTCTTTATCGGTTTACAGTTTAAAACAATCAGTGTCAGCAGTGGACACTCTTATTACAAGACTCTTTTTTTGTTTTTGTTTTTTTTTTCTTATTTAATAAATTTTATTATCACAGAAATGCTTTATGACCTATAATATACAGGTATAAATACTGTACAAAGCTGGAACACCTGCCCCTGCTGGGTAGTTGAAGTCTAATATTTATCTTTTTTTTCTTTCTTTCTTTCTTTTTTTTTTTTTTTTTTTTGAGTATCCCAGGTCGGGAAGTTCACGTTTTGAGCATGTGCAGAGCAAGACTGTACGTATGAGTGTGAAAGTCAAAAACCACTTCATGTGTTTTACATTTGTGCTGCTTCCCCCACAAACCCGCTGCCCTCACTAACGGGGCGAAACGCACCATCAACTAAAGGGACCAAGTCAGCTGGCGTGTATTCCAGCCAATGGGATCCCGGCTCTTCAGGAATGTCAGACGTCTACGAGATTTCTGCATTCGACTGTTCGACAGCCATACAACAGTAATGTACTGTACAGGCCAAAAGTACGGCATAGCGGACAAATGTAACTGTTACTCATCCATTTCCTGTGAGCATTTTGGTCAATAGCAACCAAGAAAGAGTATAAAATCACATTGTCTTCTGTCTTTATTACAGTATGCCTGTATTTAAGGATTTTTTTTATTCTGCTGTTGCAATACATCAAGTCAAATTTGTTTTTGTAATTGCACAAATGCTAACTACTTTTATGAGCGATTATTTTTAAATATAGATGATACACTAGATATTTACCAAACTACATTCCACTGAAGTCTTTTACTGACATTTTGCAATAATACCAACCTCAAAAATATTGATCTGGATATTTTCCAGGATGCCTTTCTTCTTGCAGTGTGAAAAAGTGAAGAAGGGGAGCTATGTGCTAGTTATGGATGTCAAATGTCTCATTTTGTGAAACGTACCTTGTAAATGAATACATTTTCATAAAGAAGTTTTCAGAAGTTTGTTGATTGCTTCAAAACATCTGCTCAAAATGGAACAAGGTACATTTCTCCAGCTGTTAATGTGTGTTTTGGGTTTAATCGTCGGTGCATTTTATCTCTCCTGGCTTTTTCTCTCCATCTGCTGACTGGAAATGAAACGGGACTGCATCTGTGAAGGACGGGTTGTCCTTCAAGTTTCTTGTGAAACTTTCAGTTCACACATTACTTTTGCTCTGAGTGGGAAACTATACAAATAAGAAGAATTCATGCACTTTATTATTTTTCTGAACACTAGTCTATAGATAATTGACATCAAATAATTTCCTACGTTTTTTTTTCCCACCTTTAGCGTGGTGTACTATTAATTTAATTTGAATTAAATAGTCCATTCAAAAATTACTACAGCACTGTTTTGAAAACCTCTTTTCTTGCAAAGGTGCATCTGACTGAACCGCAAGACTTGTAGACTGATCCCTTCTGGACCAACGAAACCAAAGTGGAGATATTGGATAATAATCCACTGTGCACTGTTTGGAGGAAGCCATATCGCAGCAAACCCATCATGCCAGTTACTGTCGAGCACGGTGTTGGAAGGGTCATGCTTTGGGCTTGTTCTGCAGCCACAGAACCTGGTCTGGCTATCCATAACAATCCAGTGTACCTCAGTGTACTACGGAGTTAAATGGGGAGAGCCTTTTGACTGGCAGCTGGAATCCGGCGATGCAAGCGGAGCACCACAGAACAATGATCCAGAATTCCTCCACAAGAGGGAACCAACTGGAAAACCCTTGCAGGTAATTCTACTTTATAGGGGAAAGTAGAAATATTCAGAAACTAATAAATGTCAGATTAATGCGCGTGTTCTCACACTCACGCCCCGACAAACACGAGCCAGCAGACGGTCACGAGAAGCGCACATTTGAAACCAATTTGCATCACGTCTATAAATACAGCTCGCCTAATTGATTAGAAATGACTCGGAGGGCCAAACTCCTGTTGACGTTTCTCGCCTGTCGCAGCACGCATGCGCGAACTGAATCCGACGTCACGGAGGGAGCAGGCAGGAGGCAGGAGCCGCTCGGGGGAAGAGTTCGGGACCTGTCGCACTTCTGTCCCCACGCAAAATAAATAAATTTAAAAAAAACATTTACCCGTTCCTGTTCACGATGTCGGGGCTTGACAGCAACCCGTTCGCCGACCCGGTGGACGTGAACCCCTTCCAGGTGAGTGTCGCGTCGTCACTTTCAGCAGGTGTCGGGCGAGGAGCGGAAGGAAACCTGTTTGGTCGGTTGCTGGGTTCGGCCATTGGTATTTCCTGGCCAAGAATTGTTACAAGAGGTGAGACACGTATTCAGTTAAATGTAGGCCACTTTATCTTTACCACTCGAGTAATTAGGAAAATGGGGGGGGGATTTGGTTTTTTGTTTGCTTTTATACGAGCTTCCTCTGGGTTTTGCTCACCTGAGCAGGTGAGCGGAATCATTAGCAGGTGTTAGCAAACATTCAGACCATTAGGTCTGAATGTTTGCTTGCAAAGGTGCATCTGACTGAACCGCAAGACTTGTAGACCGATCTCTTCTGGACCAACGAAACCAAAGTGGAGATATTGGATAATAATCCACTGTGCACTGTTTGGAGGAAGCCATATCGCAGCAAATCCCTCAGTCCCAGAGGGATTGAAACTCTGGGACGTATCTTCTCCACGTCCCAGAGTTTCTTTTTTTTTTTTTTTTTTTTTTTTTTGTCAAAGCTTAAACAGGAAATCTTATTAATTCCTCCGGCGATTCTTTGGTTTACCTCAGTGTTTTTCTCATCGCCCTGAGAAATGTGTCCGGAGACGTGTTTTCTTTGACTTGCTCAATCTAATGAAATAATTACTGCAGCCACAACGAGCCTATCGCTGGGCTTCCAGCCTTGTGAATTATTAATCTGCAGTGAGATGCTTCAGGGATTGAAATGCTCCTCTTGGATTACTGCGTTGCACCGATTGGGCATGGCATAGGGCTTGGTGAATCCACCTTTATGCTCCTGAACTGTCCCTGACCTCTAGACATGGCTCACACCTTGTCTGCTGAAGGTATGGGATTGAAATTTGTTCAAATATGTTAGAAGATTCTCTTAAAGTCCTGAAAGTCGTGAGGATCATGGATTACACTTGTTCATCCAGAACATCTTGACAGGCTTAATGGGAGAGAGGTCTTGGAAGTCTACAAGCTCAAGATGCCCATTGTTGTCACCTTCACTTGCTTTATGTATTACTGGTGTATAAATTACATCTATATTAACTAACTAATTATTATTATTTTTTGCCTTTCCCAGGATGCCTCAATCACACAAGCTATCAGCGGGGTCCATGAAAGCACCGGAGAATATAACCCGTTCACCGCCAACGAAATGGTGACCTTTAAATAATTACATATTATTATATTTTGAACATGACTGCCGTACAAAATCACACACATGAACAAGAAATGCAAACCACACATTTTTGTACCACCATAATCTTGGCATGCTCAAAAAGAAAATACAGTCACAGATGTAAGGAAGTTCATTTAGATCAATTATATGTCTGGGCTTCATGCAAACGATGTGTCTTTTTTTATTTATTTATTTATTTTATTCGTCCCACAGGGAAAGTACACTGGGACAACCATCCCAGTCTCTAAAGCCTCCTCATCCCAACCTGCTGTACTTCCGACTTCTGTGGAACAAAGTCCACAAGTAAGTGGTGGGAAAACAGTCGGAACATTTTGGGCGTCGTTGTGTTGGGAATGTTTCCCATCATGAAATGAAATTATGTTTTCTGGCTGTGCATGACAACTTAAATGGGTAAATATTTGATAATTCTTTTGGGTATGAATGGAGTGTTAAGGTCTTTGCATATAAGGAAAATATATTTTCACCAGAAAGCTTAGATATTTGGAGATTAATTCCATATATTTGCAAGGAAAAAAAATTGAAGAACCTAACCTTAACATGAATCTGAAGTTATTTGAGTTGTTTTCGGCTGGGCCTTTTCTTTTGAGTAACGCTAACTTGTCCGTCACTGATTAGTCTGCTGTGCATCAGGCTACGGCAGCGGCTGCTCAGGCTAATCTGGTCAGGCAGCAGGAGGAGCTGGAGAGGAAAGCCGCAGAGCTGGAGCGAAAGGAGCAGGAGCTGCAGAACAGGAGCAGCAGGGACTCCAACCCAGGAAGTAAAGCTCTGCCCGTGTTTTTCTGGAGTTGTGCGGAGAAAATGCTTGAGTAAGAACACCAGTTCCACCCTCCTGTGTTTAAATCTGTGTTTTTCAGCTAAAGAAAACAATTGGCCACCTCTTCCAAGGTTCTTTCCCATAAAGCCGTGCTTCTATCAGAACTTTGAGGAGGATATCCCCGAAGACTACCGCAGAATCTGCAAGAGAATGTACTACCTCTGGATGTGTATGTAGCCTGCCTCCCTGTTTGCCCTCATGCAAAACCCAAAGAGATTTTTTTTAATGTATCTAGGAATAAGTTATTCATGTGTTAAAACTAATGGATGTAATGAATGTTCTCCTTTTTTCTCGTGAATCACCACAGTCCATAGCGCCACCCTGTTCCTCAACATCCTGGCTTGCCTGGCTTATTTCACCGCTGATGCTGCTAAAGGTGTGGACTTCGGTCTGTCCATCCTGTGGTTCATCCTCTTCACCCCTGTGTCTTTCGTCTGCTGGTACAGGCCGGTTTACAAAGCCTTCAGGTAAAGATTTCCGTTCAGATCCAAATGATGTCGAAAGAGAAGTTAATGTGTCATGAAAAACCTTTGTGAATGCTTTATGAATATTTTTCAAGTATGAGCACGTATGTGTAGCATTTTAGAAACTTGACTTCACTTCTTTAATGCTAACCAATTAAACTTGTAAGTATTAAATATAGAAATTTTATCTTTTTTTAAAGACATGCAGTTAGAGGACAAAAATACTATAGCTATACTTGTGTACTATTGCAATAATATTCCCACTCACAAGTTGTTCTCTTGCTTTCAGGGTTTAACTGTTTATTACTAAATTTATTGTTTGCCTGATGGCTGTTATTGTTGTAAAGCAATTCTTCAGCAGAACCAAATCTAGCAAATGCATTAAACCCGACACTGTGCAAGATGAGTCTGACTGCTATGTAGATTCATGATGTAGAGTTTGCACATGGTGAAATATGGAAGTCCTATGTAAGTTTTGAATCTGCAAAAACTATTTTCTTCCATAAGTTATCACATGCATCATTTTTAAAAATTATTATTATGACATGAGAATGGGTAATTAAAAGAAAAAAGCGCCCAGCTCTACTATGAAGGTTAAGGATGCATGTGTCACAAACTTCAACAGTCTGCGTAAAACAATTTGGACAATGTTTAAATTAGAAAGATCCATTCTTTCCTCATGACGCCCTGCAGTTGACTTCTATCATAAGCGTCATTGAAAAATGTATTCCTTCCCACACCGTTTTTAAGCTGAGTATAATATTGACCTTCTGAGACAAAATCTTTCATTGTGAAAAAATGCTTGTACTGCTTTTTCCTTTCCCTTTTCTTTCTGTCCCACTTTCAGTGTGTAATTCCAGTAATAAATTCACCATCTGAATGTATCTTGGTGATTCTGATGGAGCACCACGTTACTCTGTCTGGCGTCATTACTGTGCAATATGACGGTTGCTGTCCACTTATGGCGAAACAATGTATCTGGAAGATAAAACCTTGAAAGTATCAGTAGATATGATAATTATGAAATATTCAGATTTGAAGTATCTTTCAGGTTGCTATGAGTCATTAATAGGGTGTAATTGTATATAATCATGGAAACTATAACCATTATGTACTTTAATCTTGACGTCAAATGAATGGTGCTTAACCCATCGTGTTCAGAGTTGAAGAGTTGTTACAATGAGTGCTGAGAGTCTTCTAGCAACAACTGGTTCCTAAGCCCTTTCTGCCTTTTGTGTGTTTCCGCAATATGAAAGTTGAACTTTTAAATGCTACACAACACGTACAATGTCTGTTTTTCTTTTTCATCCCTAGGTCTGACAGCTCCTTCAGCTTCTTTTTCTTCTTTTTTGTTTTCTTCTTCCAAGTGGCAGTGTACATTATCCAATCAGTGGGCATTCCCTCATGGGGAAACAGGTGAGTTTAGTACTGGTAGATTTTCATTGATTTCATTTGTTCTTCAGTATGTATGAGCATGATGATGTGCGTAGGTTTGTAAAAGTGCATGGACAACTCACAGCTAAGTGTTTTGGTGGTTATTCCTTTCCTTTTTTCTGCTCTCTTGCATATCTTTGACAGATTCCTGTTGACCTATCTTGTGTGGGGTGCTTTTTGTAAGTGTGCAGAGCCTTTCTTCTTGGGTTTATTTTCAGCATCATGTGGTGTATCAATCCTTGAAAGCCTTTTTCATCTTCTGTTCTTTTGAGTTTCATATTTTCCAACTATTGGGAGGGATAGCTTGGATGCTAGCAAACCCAGCAATTTGTTGAAGCGTTTTTTTTTGTTGTTTTTTTTCTAAACGTGAAGCATTGACTGTAGAGAAAAATTTCAAACACGTGGTTATGTTTCTTTGTTGTTGGTTTTTACAGTGGCTGGATCTCATCAATTAGCATGATTCGTTCAAACTTGGCAGTTGCCGTGGTTATGATGGTAGTGGCTGGTTTTTTCACCGTCAACGCTATTTTGGGTGTCATCCTGCTGAAAATAGTAAGTGCAAGCCTTGCCCATTACCCATTTTTTACATTGCAGGTGTTTTTATAACCAAAGAAAACATCAGTAACACATTATGTTACTTAACCAGGGGCATATAAGTGCATCTAAAGTTTGAACATCTAAATTAGGGATTCAGTATGGTTTTGGGAGAAAGTGGTCTGGCTGAACACTACCGCAGTCAGAGTCTTTCCGTATCTGCTTAGGGTTCAGGACAATGTCACTGCACCAAGGAGCTAATTTTTGTTTTGGCTTATTTTTTGTCATAAGTCAAATTTTGTTGAACACGATTTTTAAAAGCAGTATAAAGGGTTGAAAATATCCAACATTTTGGGTGGCAGAGTATTTCAGGTAAATGTCGTGCAAATTAAATCTTGACTTTTATCAAATGTACATTTCTGAATAACCTATGAGTCATAATCTTCATGATTGTTATCCCAGGTCCACTCCAAGTACAGAAATACAGGCGCGAGCTTCTCCAAGGCTCAGCAGGAGTTTTCCCAGGGAGTCCTGAGCAACCGCACCGTCCAGAGCGCCGCCGCTAGTGCTGCCAGCTCTGCTGCCCAGGGGGCCTTCAGCAGTAACCCAGGGAATTAAACTGCTCCAGAAAAATACCTGGAGTACTTGGGCTAGTATTTTCTAACTAGCAAGCCACGACTAAATAGTACAATTAGTTGTACGGAACAGACTGATCATTTTACAGAAATTTGCCAAAAGAACAATCAAAAACTCACAAAATGGCATTATAACGTGTATAAATTCTGTATCTCCAACACGGCTAAAACAAGAATGTTGACGCAAGCGTGCCTTGAACATGGCCTGGTAGTTTTGACATTTGAGACTGCCTTTTATCAGTGCGCAATATGTTGGAATGTGTAACCATCTGAAGGTGGTTTAAAACACATTAGCCGAACCAAAATGAGGCCTTAAGAACAAACCTGATATTAGTGTATGGTTATTAATGAGTTGAGCTTCACAATAGAGCATCCAGAGCCTAGCCACCTTATTCCATCACACCAAGTTAATATTGTGTAGTTCTGCTGTTTTATACTGTCGGCACAAACCTGCAGCTCAGAATTACCTTTATTTCTCTTCTTTATTACTGTCAGCTCTTCAGAGAAACGAGCTGCTAGCAGTGCTGTTAATTTGCGGTCATTCCTTTACGAAACTTAACGATCGTGTTCATGAACTCATAAGATCCTCTGTACTGAGCAGCTGTCTGATAGCAGACGGCGCATCGTAAACAAGTTTTACTAAATATTGCTCAATAACAGAAAAAAATGTAACTTCTATTATGAACATAGATTAGAAAAAAAACCCTACAAATTACAATGAAATACTGCTACTTCCGGTGGGCGCCGGAAGCCTCCCAGGAATGAGGTGGATGAAGCAGCCTGAGAATCATTCTGATCTGAGCGTTGGTACTTACAGCAAACTATGTACCAAGTTTTTTATTTTTTGTTATAAATTTTCTGTTACTGTTTTTCTGCTCTTTAAATTTGGTGTGTGTGTATTTTTTTGTTTTTGTTTTGTTCGTCTTTTTATATATGACATGTACTTGAGCTGATTACTAATGAAGGTGATGGGATGAAGGTTTGGCTTTTTGATGGAATGTGTCTAAAAGGGTAAATGAAGATGTGATTTTTGAGGGGGCTGCTAAGTTTTTATTCAATATTTACTTGTGAAGGAAACATCTGTTTTCAGTCATAACTGAGCCTTCCTGTAATTACAAAGTAATGCATTCAGGTTTGGTGCAAAATTACTGATGAATTCTAGATGGACATGCTCTAATGAGCTGAAAAAGCAGAATACTTGCTTAGCAAATATTAGCAAGTTACTTCATGGTTATTTGGATTTATGAGACTGGGCATGTAATTGTATATAAAACTCATGACTTCTATATTTATGGTATTATGTTTGTGTCTTTTTAACTAGCTTCAAAACTTTTTAATATGATTGTCTGTGGAAGAACTGCATTGTAGTTTCCTGTTGTGATCAAAATGTACATATGTTTATTTAAACTATATTTACTGGATGGGCATGTATTGGAAAATAGCTGTTTGATCAAGCAATAAACACTGATTTAAACTAAATAATTTATTACTTTTACTTGCCAATGAGTGAAAAGGACATCGAGTCAGTTATCTTGGTTTGCTTTTTTCTCTATCTCCTCATAGCATGACTGGTTAAAGATGTTCATTTCTCTTAATGTTCCTACAAAAAATGCACTGACATGCTTAAAACCAATCTAAATTTAAACGTAAGCATAAAACAGGTCTCTTATTATGTAACAAGGATGATGGCAACAGCAAACCGTCCATGGTTATGATTTATTTGAGCCATAAGATATGTTGTCATGGACGTAGGACATTTGAAACAGTTACTTTAGACTTGATTTTTTTTTTTAACCACTACAAATATTTTAGAAGCTGTACTTACTCTCAGCTAAAAATAAAACATTGAGAGCACAATCTCTAAGGTGATGAGGAAATTATATTGCTAGTTCCAAGGCTCATGATGCCTTCATTATTGCAGGTTTTGATCTGTAAAGGTGATTTCTGTCTCTTGTTTTCCCCCTCACGCTGCAGCGTCCCTCATTAACATTCACAGACGTCATCCCGCACACGTCCATTCGTAACCATAGCAACGGCTTCTGCTGTTGATCGTCTCAAGATGGCGGACGCGGAGAATGCCGCGGCGGTGAGTGTGTCATAAATTCAGCCTGGACTTTGCGGGGTAAACGTTAATGCCACTGAGCCGTTTGCTGGCGAGACATTCCGTGAGCATAACGCAGCGCCTTTACTGAAACTACGGTCTGTATCTGCGCCTGTTTTAAACGCCTGCTAGCTGCCGCTAAGTCGGAGCTTATGAGGACCGCTAGCTACAACTTTCAAATTTAATCCCCTTCATCTCGATGCAAAACTCAAACTGGAGTGCTTACAGTTGTAGGAAACAAATGTCCTACTGGATATTTGTTTAGCTCACCGCGTTCTGTGCCGCAAACTACAATTAACTTATGTAATAGTTACGAGGTTTTGAGACGTGTGCCATTACGACCCGCTTCATTAAAGCCACCGTTGCATTCGGAACGCTTCGCGAGCGTTATGATGTATAGAAGCAGACGGTTTAAGGCGGTTGGATTGCGCATGCGTGTGTTAAATTTCTACTCAGCTGTTGTAAGTTCTCCTTAATTAGCAGTTCTCCACGATGGCTCTTCTTAATCACTTGTATTCCAGTAACGATTTTGTCTAAATGGCAAAATCGGACTGACTGTCCGGTTGTGTGCACACATCAGACATTGCAAGGGTGTAACTTTGTGTTGAAAGTTGGTGGTGAGGAAGAGGAGCAGGGGACGAGGGGGTGATAACTTCCACAGTTACTGGAAGGCCTTTTCTTTTCCAGTGCTAAGAATAAAGCCAAAACTTACATGTGAATACCATACAACCTTATTCAATAAATTGGAATATACGTTCTGATCAGGTTTGCCTTTCGAAAATAATCTTTTAGGAGATGTTGAACATACTATGAAATATAAATATGTTAAAACATATGTAGTCTGACTCATCTATATAATGTATTTAACTTGGTGAGGGAACTGCTGACAAAGGAACTTTTCAGTCATATTCTAATTCATGGAATCACCCTGTATTTGCTGAATCCTTATAGTAATATTTTTTTTTGTGAAGAATCATCACATAGTTGCCTTTTTATGGTAAAAAAAAAAAAAAACAAACGTTGACAACATGAGATTCTGCAGCAATCAATATGTTACTAAACATTTCAAAAACAGAATAGGTAACTTCTATATAAACCAAATGAATCTTTGTCAGTGCAAACTTTGTACTTTCTAAGTATGTGATTCTGACTTTCCCTCAGCTGATTTGCAAATCCTTTGTCCTGCTGACTTACACATAGCAGATGAGACATAATGCGACTCTAGCATAGCAAATAATAAAGACACAAAACCATCGATATTACCGGATTCGATAAAATGTGGGTGATGTTTGGATGTGTAAAATATATATTCTTTCTGCTAATAAAGCCATACTTTGGTTTCTGTCAGTTCTAGAAACAAGAGAGAACAAAGCAACTTTCTCTTTACAATGGCCCATAATTAAATTTAATTTAAATTAATAGGGGCCATAATTTAAAATTGAACAAAAATGGCTCTTTATGCTTTATGAAATATTTCATCCTTTTTGACGATTGCTCTGAATATCGCCACGTTCTACGAACAAACGATGCAGTTTGCCCTGGGAAAAAATGTAGAAAAACGGATGATTGTATTATTTTTTATTTTTTTTATTTTTTTGTGTCTGCTTGACATCACACGCAGACCGGTTGCCATGGCAAACAATAAACAACATCCTCGGGAGCATCGAGCAAAGATTACGTTCAAGTGCATCAGGAGTTAACCACACACACACACACAAAAACATTTCCCACACAAAAAGGTCATAAAAACACCAAACAGAACATTCTGTCTGTTGCAGATTTATGTTTCTGAATTTCCATTTTGCAATCATTAGTGATGCCTGAAGAATAACTGGTTGATTAACTAACTTCAGTAAGCACTTCTTTACTTCTGTGTAAATTGAGCTGAAATATTCCGAACTTCGCAGCAAGAGTACATGTTAAAGTGATAAAAGTTAAGCTAGCATAACTAACATACACACACTTTCTTTATATTTATATATTTTTTAATTAAAGCTTTTTACTGACCTGTGAAATGTGATCCCTTTGGACCTTGTTGTCTTGCTGTCGTAGTGTTAACAATGAATCTCAATTTTGCTTCCCCTTCTCCAGGGGATCATCAATCAACCAAATGTTGCTTGATTGATAATCATTTTCCCTGACCACCGATATTCCTGACTGAAATGGGGTTTCCAAACAGAATTTCTTGTTCTCATGGTGTTGGATGCATGTCTTTAGTAGTACCTGCTGACGAAATTGTATGCTGAAACAGTGAATTTGTGTTCCATTGGTCCTGTACCTGTTTTTATTCACTCGTTTCACCTGTTTGTGTTTCATTTATTACAGCTGCCAGTTCCTACTGAAGCCAAGAAGCGCCGTGCACCTAAAGGTACAACCCAACTTGTTTTCCACTCGGTTTGCCATGAACCGGTTCTGTTTAAAACTACTAAGACATGATCTGCCTGCAGAGGTCACCCTCACTCTTCTGTTTGAAATACTGAGCTGCTGAGCCATTGTGTTGAGAGGAATATTTATAATAAATTAAGGTTGCTTTTTTTGCCATCTTAATTTTCCATATTATCTTTTTGATGTTGCCATAAGATTAATCATATCCTCTTGTGTTGTTTTTTTTTTTTAATCAAATCTGTCTTTATAATCATGTGAATACTAATTGAGTTTCTTTGGAGTATACTCTATAGTGATGGTTATTGAGTCTGGTAACTGTGGGAGGAATGATCTGTGATAACGCTCCTTTGTGCACCTGGAATGTAGCAGTCTGTCACTAAAGTCCCAGTCAAAGTTCAAACCTAAATCCAATAAAATACATTTTGAGAGAAGACGTGAAAATCCCCATTCCATCCAATCTCACTGAGTAGGCAGTTTTTATAAACAAAGCATGAGCAAAAAATAAAACTCTAGATGGGGGAAGCAGGTGGAGAGGTCCCTAAAATGTGATGTTTACTGCTTGTTTCATAATTGCTTACTGTATTATGTCTTTATGTTCAAAGCTTGGAGAACTATTTACCTCCTTTCTTCCACTTCTGAGTTATGCACTGCTTTGTCTTGTCAAATAAAATTGGGCCTGATCTCTATGTTTCTAGCTATAATAACTGAAGCTTATTATAAAACTGACTCTATAGATTGTTAGTCTTTTGATCCAAATTTCTTTTAATTTGTTTTGTACAGTTGTTGATATTAATCATAAATGAACATTATTCATGTGTTTAATCTAGTGACATAAACAACGTCAACCAGACCTGAAAGTTACATTGGCTCCAATCTGCAGTTGAAGTAAGTAGGACCTATTTAAGCGACTCGGGACTCCATATGTTCTACATAATGTTCTCAAAAGTTCAACTTACAAAATCAAACTACACCCAGTAAATTCATGGAGCCACAACACATTTGATACAGTCAAGTCTTCAGATCATCCTTTGATCCAGTTGATCTGAGTAAATATAGAGCAACCACAGATGTGCATTTATGAAGAGCTGTTTCACCATTGTAAGAGAAACAGCAATATTTCTAGGAAGCAATAAAACAACTTTAAATATGGAAAGCTTTATAATATGCTGCTATGACCCAAACAGTAGAAATATGACAGACGCTCTTAATATGTACATATCTTTACATACAACTTATTATTTTTTGGTAATCATCACCTTAAATTGTTTGTCAAAAGTCTAAATCCTAAAAGTAATAAGATAAAAAGCAACAAAGCCGATATTAATTGTGTCCATGGGTACCGAAGGTTTATATATTCTATAATTACTATCATGAAATGCAATTAGAATAATTTAATGCAGGCTTAAAGTTAATTATGCTGTGCACAACAAGAGAATTATGGTCTATTATTAGGTTATCTGCAGTGCAGCCCAGCATATTTTCTTGGATAAAAAGCCCAGAAAGTGCAAACATGACTGTTTCCTTTGCAGCATGTTTCAGCAACGCATGATTAGATTAAACGACCCAACAAGAGGAAGTGGTTTCTGAAGTTTTCTATGGGGAAAACTTCCCCAAAAATTATCATAGTTTTTTTTTCTCTTTTTTTATATAATCTTCCCATGTGTCCTTTGATCTCAGCACGCCTCTTCCCTGCTCTTATCCTCCTTTAACATGTGGCTGAAACACAAGCTCGTCTAAGCCTTGCATTAGCCAGATCCATTACAACAATGCCATAATTCCTTTATCTTTGGGATATAGTTTTTTGGGGGGTTTTCTGCTTCCTTCCCTTACGCAGCGATATATGGGACACCACATGCTGGGCCTTTCTTGTTTCCCCCTGTACTTGCGTGTCACAGATATTTTTGTTCTCTCTTCTCCAAATCTGCCTTGTTCTTTTTGAATTCAGATCCAGGAGTCCCACAGACAAGCGCACCGTCTCTCTTTCTCTCTCTCAGAGCAAACAAATCCGATTGGGTCTCCACAAATGTGAGCGTTTTTGACTCGTGATGAAGTGAACCTGTCCAGTTTTCACCCGGATCTCCGTGAAGCATTTAGAATCGGTTCCGGTTCTTCCTGCAAATTATGATCAGAGTTCTGCTTCAAGTCCTGGTAGATAAAAAAAAAAAAAAAAGATGGATGGGTAGAGGGGGATTCTCACTGTATTGTTACATTCTGTTCTTTAATAACACCCCTCCCTCTCTCTACAATGTTGCTGACAGACTCAAAGCTACAGCACTTTATTTTACCATGTATCGAATCCTATTTTTAGACCCGCAGGGAAAGGTAGTAGGTGCAAGATAACGGGATTACTGGAATCAAACTTGCTTCTGCTGGAATTACATTTTCCTTCCTTGTGAAATGAAATGTTGCTCTCTGCTGGGAAGAGAACTTGGAGCATTGTGCTTTAGTTCTTGGGGTTACCTAACCCTTTTCTAAAGCCCTACATTGTGCTGCTCATTCCCTCAGCCTCCCACTTTCATTCAATCTCCGCACGCTCTCTATCGCAAGCACCTGGCTTCCCAGAGACAGCGTTGCCCTGGCAACAAGAAGAATATCTCAACCTGCCAAGATGTTAAAGGAGAAAGATAGTGGTGGAGGGGTGGAAAGCAAGTGTTTGTTAGGCAAAACTTGCGTACAAGGTGACATTTACAGCCTGACTGATGAGTTGATTAAAGTTTAGCCTGGGGTTGGTTGAAGCCTTAACAGCTTTATGGTAACTGTCGCATCAAAGGCGTGCGTGAGACTGCAGAGGTAGGGGCTGTTTCCAGATTATTTATTCGCTTGTTGAAGTATGAGAGAGAGAAAAAGACAGAATTCATACACAAACGTAACCGCTTCCAACCTGAGCCATCTGTTCTTAAGTGAAAGCTAGCTAACAAGCAAATATCTCCAGTGTGTCAGGTGAATTGACTTAAATCCAGCTAGTGGATTGAAGTTGCAGGGGAACATCTGGGCTTACTGTCAGATCAGACACCTTTTAATGAGCGCAAAAGGAGGGCACGTGCAAAATTAATCTTTCATCTCTCGACAAAACGAGACATCACCAAAGCTGAAGAATGTAGCGTGACTAAAATATCCCCCAGTTTCTTTTCAATTACAGTTTTTTTCTCTCTCTCTCTCTCTCTCTTTCTGTCATGTCTACCAGCTCCAGAGCTTCCTATTGTGGAGAGAAGAAACTGGCTGATCCACCAGCACTATCTGCGCAAAGACTATGAGACCTGTAAGGTAAATGATTTACATTCTCCCCGTGCCTCATGCTGTCATTGACCAATGTGTGTTCAATGACACAGATCTGGTCGGAACACACGAAGGGAAGCATGATTGAGCCCAGGGCTCGGTAAATACCCACGCCAGTTTGCCACTCTGCCTGTTCTCTGCAGTAATTGCTGTATTCCTACATGAATATGGTAAGCATTCTGTGAATGGATGCTTGCAACAGTAAGTCGTGTTCCTGGAATAACGCCTTCTTGCTCTCACTGTGAAGATCAGCCTCGGTGCCAGGCGATAACGCGGCACATTCTTTTAATCTGCAGAAACTCCAACCTAGACTTTTAATCTGATTTCCTGCTGTGAAGTTTCATTAATCCCTCTGTGAAAATGACTTAAAATGTAAACGCAGTCGGTTAGGATATTTGAGGTTGTTTGAAGTCTATAAATACCTTCTCAGGAGGGTAATACTTAAAACAAAGCATTGACAACTCTATATATACTCTAAAGACACGTACTGTGTCTTTGGAAAAGAAGTGTCTTCAGTTCAGTTTCATTTCATAACAAAATAATAAGGCACTTTCAAAAGTGCCTTATTACTTTTGAAAGTAATAAGGCACTTTTACTTTCAAAAGTAAAAGTGCCTTTTACTTTTGAAAGTAAAAGGCACAATTGTATGTTACAATTGTATGAAAGTAAAAGGCACAATTGTATGTTACAAAAATTGTAACATACAATTTTTGTATGTTACAATACAAAAATTGTAACATACAATTTTTGTATGTTACAATTTGCTCTTTCCGTCATTCAATTCGGTTCATTTAGTCCAAAGCAAGTCCTTCAGTACGGTTAGATTCAGATAGTTGAAACCAGAATTGGGGCCAGTTAAGCTAACATATTGTTTTTGGTCTGTGAGAGGCAGTTGGAGTACCTGGAGAGTTCATGCTTGCTCAAGAAGAATATGTATCTAGAAAGCCAATATACAAACCCAGCATCTTTTCATTTCAAGCCAGGTTTTAGGAGGGCTTAAAGCTGAGTTATAGTCGCACTTTTGAAAGTTCACGTTGACTGAGCGTGAGCCAGGACAGTGGTATGGCTAACATTGCAGGCATTTTTTCATAAAATGAGCCTCCACAGAGGTTATATAAAAACCAGTGCAAGGGGACCTGCTCTGCAAGAGCATCTTTCCAATCTTCCAATTTGCGTAAACAGTGGCGCGTGCGATTCTCACCGAGTTAAAAAATTCATAGGTGCAAGACGAAGCAGTGCAAAGGCGCGTGAGGCCGGCGTCAACTTTAAACCCGGCCTAGCTTTAATCCCTATTTAAAATGAGACAAGGAATCATAAAAACATAATACAATACAATACAGTACCAATTATGGAACAAGCATTAAACATTGCATTTTCCCAAACTCCAGTTTTGTCAAATACGTTGACACAACTGACTCAGATCATAATGTTAGAAGCATTAAAGAAACCAATTAGAAACCCTTAAGTAAGAAAAATACAAATTTATTGTTGCAACGGATTTCTGTATTGCAATATTTGTCAACACTATTGCTTTTAATGTTAAGTTTGATGCATCTTTTAAATGGCTGGTACACTCCTTTCAGAATGATGATGCAGCGCTAGGGTTGCCTGTTTGAGTTCACCCCACACAGACTGACATAAAGTAATGCATGTTTTATTAACAGAAGATTAAAAAATACATTGAGGAACTTTGAAAAATAATTCAATTTTAATCTAAATGCTCAGTGCAGATATTAGGAGAAAATATATCTAGTCTATTATAAATGGTTTAGAATGGTTTTGCTGAACTCAAGGACTTTGACCAGGCAAAAAAATAAGCTAATTTGGACTTTAATTGATAATTGCTCTCATAAGTATTTATCCTTCTTTATTGGAAGATGCTAGTTATTGTTCATCTATTTTATTTTTCCAAGCAGTAGCGAAAGGTATCAAACCCATTATTCCAGTTGGAATTCTCCTATTAATGTGTTTTAAAATGACTAACTTTAAGTTATATTAAATTCTCTTGAGTAAAATGCCTCTTCAGTATTTCATCCACCTGCCTCTCTTTCTCTGTTTCTGTAGGTGATCATTAAAGAGCAACTCCAGGAAACCAATGGAATGTGTGAATATGCTATATATGTTCAAGGTGAGACGTTGCTGAGGTCTTTACCTTCTCACTGTTACCGTATATGTGATGTTAATTAAAAGGTTCAGTGAGTTAAAAAAAAAAAAAGCTCTGCCAAGCTCTACAATATGTGCTGTATTTCCTCAAATCCTCTCTTTGGATGGCATGCAGTGCCTTTGATTTTTTTTTTTGTCCTTTCTCTATTTTTCTTCACATAAATGAAGATCCTCTTTTTTTATCCCATGTCTTTGTTGTTATTCAGCACTAATCTTACGTCTTGAGGGGAAGATCCAGGAGTCCCTGGAGCTGTTTCAGAGCTGCGCCATCCTTAATCCCAGCAGCTCAGACAACCTCAAGCAAGTGGCCCGATCACTGTAAGTCTGCTGCACTGAACCCTGCATGAGTGCATCGAGGCCCCCTCACTAACTAACAAGATCAGCATAGGAGGACTTCCTAGTAATTATTGTAAAACTGCTGCGAGGTGAGGAACAGTAATTTTACAGATATTATCTCACTGAACTCACCTACCTGTGGAGGCTTTTCTCTGTTTCGTAGAAATGGCTCAGTACAAAATTATATCTCAGGTTAATTTCTCATATTGACTCTTTTTGTATTATTTTCCTAGATTTCTTCTTGGAAAGCACAAAGCAGCTATTGAATTCTATCATGAAGCAGCAAAACTTAATGAGAAAGACTGGGTAAATAGCACACACACACACACCCCTCTCCCTACACACACACACACACACACACACACACAGGTTCATATTTCTAGCTATACAAGTCTTTGTATTGACTTTCATTCACTTTAGTAACTGCATATTTTTTTACATTAACCCTAACAAAATTCACACTATACTAGGGCTGCAACAAACAATTATCTTAGTAATCGATAGTGAAAAGCTCAGTCGTTTCTGCTTGACTTAACATTAATACAGTGTAGGGCTAATCAGTTTTTTTTTTATTAGCAGATTAATCATTAAAAAAGATAAATTTGCTTAATATAATTTTTTTAAGGCATTTAAACCAGGTAACGTTATAACAATACCTCTTGGAGAGTTCTGGATAGAACACATTTACAGACAGTTTGTTTATTTGAGCTTTATGTTTTTAACTAAATGTATATATTTTTGTACAGCTTTGACTTACTTATTTCCCTTAAAATGTAGGGTTTTCTTTCACAAAGAACCTTTTTTTGAGTCTGTATACACAATTTAGCAATTAATTGATTACTAAATTTGTAGACAATTATTTCAATAGTTGATTAATTTGCTCGCGACTGTTAAAAATGTCGCAATAGGAGCAGGCTTAGGCTCGTATAAGGTCAGAAAGTTAGTGAATATGACAAAGGTCCGAAATAGAATAGCTAAACAGCACACACACACATGCACGCACACACACACATCTCAGTGTAGAGTTTCTGCTTTCCCTTGAAGTCTGAAAGAAAAGTGTTAACTTGTGCTTCCTGGCGTCTTTGACTCCAAAAACGCAGCGTGAAGTGCTCCTCACGTCTAGAACGGAAAGTACTCTCAGTGAACTTCCTTTTTTCTCAACAATACTTTGTTAAACAGCGACTTTGTTGGAAGGCTGAGATAAACCGGTCCGAATATTTCGGATCCTCTCTTTCACTTCGGCATCCAGTTTCCACCAAGCTTTCTTTTTAAACTTTTTTTTGCTATTTTTATTAGCAAATTAAAACTAAGAGCGACGCATCTGACATTCTCTCACCATAGGAGATCAGTCATAACCTGGGTGTGTGTTATTACTTCCTCAAAGATTTAAAAAATGTGAGTACACCCAACAGTAACAAAATGCAGTTGCTGCCTCCAGGGGGAAGTTTATTTATTTTTGATGCTCTGTTTCCGTCAGGCAGAGGAACATCTAAACGCCGCTCTGCAGACAAATAAACACGACAAGAGCTTCGTGATGCTCGGGAAAGTTCATCTGCTGGCAGGAGACACTGACAAGGCCATCGAAGTGTACAAGAGAGCAGTGGAGTAAGTGAGGCTTAAATGTTCATACTATTAGCAACCACTGAGCAGACAAGCAGTTGTTTTTAAGTCAAACACCAACCCAAAAAAGCTCACATTTCCCCTCCACTGAAGGGTAATGACATTCGGTTTTCAAAGCTTTTGTTTTAACCAACTAAAATAAAAAAAAAAGGCAATCACATGCATTCAGGCTCCCTTCTGGTACTCCAATCCAAAATCCAGTGTGTTAAGTTAGACATCAACTAATTAGTCCATTTGTTGTCATTTAAACTCAGTATAAAAACCTGCTCTGTGGAGACCTGAGAGGTTTGTTAGTGATCATTAGTGTCTATGCAGCTCTTAGGGAACAAATTAAGTTAATGGCAACTGTGAAATTAGAGCTAAAGCTACAACGTAAGGCTTTTTATCTCAAAAGCAAAATCTTGTTGGGATAGAATAGAAGAATCCTTTGTTGTCCCACTCAAATGTAAGAATCTGAAATATATAAAACCAGAATAAAGAACAACATACTATGTAGTACAGCCAAAATTTCAACATAAACATTATTAAAAAATGTTTTGGAGCCTAAAACACTTTTTTAAAGCACAAACCATCCATGTGGATTTGAAAATAAAAAACAGACTGTACAACAGAGATGTGCAGATGTCAGCATGTATGTGAATACTTTTTGAGTTTCTTTGGAGTATACTCTATAGTGATGGTTATTGAGTCTGGTAACTGTGGGAGGAAGGATCTGTGATAACGCTCCTTTGTGCACCTGGAATGTGGCAGTCTGTCACTAAAGTCCCAGTCAAAGTTCATACCTAAATACAGTAAAATCAATTTTGAGAGAAGACGTGAAAATCCCCATTCCATCCAATCTCACAGAGTCGGCAGTTTTTATAAACAAAGTATGAGCAAAAAATAAAACTCTAGATGGGGGAAGCAGGTGGAGAGGTCCCTAAAATGTGATGTTTACTGCTTGTTTCGTAATTGCTTACTGTATTATGTCTTTATGTTCAAAGCTTGGAGAACTAGTTACCTCCTTTCTTCCACTTCTGAGTTATGCACTGCTTTGTCTTGTCACATAAAATTACTATAGTACAAGGGTTTAAATGCACTTCCAAGGCTGTGTGGTGGGACTTGTATCCCTTATTTCAAGTTGAAGTTTCTAAAACTCTTCCTGGGGTTGCTTTCAATTTCTTCCTCCTTTGTTTATCCAGTCACTTCCAGCCTTTAGAGCTCCCTGCAGGAAGTATTTGTCATTTATTCCATCCAAAAGCTCCATCTTCACCATATTTTTTACCCGAGGTCCTTTCTGGCTTCCTTCTAAATTCGCCCCATTTCCAGTTTGCTGAATTTTTAAACACCAGGCTGTGGTGTAAATAAGAGAAAAGACATCAGTGTCTGTAATAGCACTCATTATGGCTACCTCCTGTTGAGGCCAAATGAATTAATCAAGTGCCCTAATACTTGTGCTGCCTTTAATGAGACGCACCACTGTGAGTCTTATTTTAGAGTCGATGTGCCTCCACTCTACATTTCTCTTTGGGCCACACAGGTCATAATTAATATGCAACAATTAAGCTGAAACAAAGCCTGATGGCATAATCAGCAGCTTCTCTGCTCAAAGAAGTGCAGGCATTAAATGTAATTACGAGCGTGATGTGAACGAGGTGACATTTGTCGTTCAACGTGCTCCTCCGTTCTCCATTCAGATTCTCTCCAGAGAACACTGAACTCCTGACCACTCTCGGCCTCCTGTTTTTGCAGGTGGGTGAAGTTGCTCGCAGCCTTTTCTGCGATTTAATTTGTACTTTTAAAACAAAAGGTGACAATGATGTTCTGTTCTCCCTGTCCAGCTCGGGAAGTACCAGAAAGCGTTCGAGCATCTTGGGAACGCCCTCACTTTTGACCCCAACAATTATAAGGTATGCTGGCTGTTGGCGCGGCATTGCTCTTCAGGTCCAAACCCAAGTTTCCTGCCGAACACCTGAAGGCAGCGCTGAGGTTTTCTTTCACAGCTTTTCACTCGAAGCGGATGGTCAATCGCAGTCAGATGTTCCAGTCAGACTCTCATCATGTTCTGTTTTAAAGCGTACATCGTTCTCTAATATATCTCTACTCACAGATTTATTTATTTTTTTCTTCTTCCCAGGCCATCCTGGCCGCAGGCAGCATGATGCAAACCCACGGTGACTTTGATGTGGCCATGAACAAGTATAGAGTAGCGGCGTGCGCCGTGCCGGAGAGCCCCCCTCTCTGGAACAACATTGGCATGTGCTTCTTTGGCAAGAAGAAGTACGTGGCGGTGAGTGATGCTGAGTTTTTTTTTGTGTGTGTGTGTTTTGCTCGGAGGAAAGTGCTGGAGCACAGCAGTTAGAGCGGCTTAATGGGATTTGTTCACCAGAGGTTTTATATATAAGCACATCACTGAAATGAGCTGGAAATAGGCTGAGAAACTTTTTATGTTTTACCTCCAAAGTACAAAACAGCACATCAGATCCTAAACTTATCGTTTATTGAACAAAACTGAAGCTGAAGTGTACAGACTCTGCATTTGAAAACCATAATTTTAATAGCGGCAGAAACACAATCGGCAGTTATGTTGAATATGTTGTTTTCTGCTTGATTTTAATTTGTTTTTCACATCCTTATGGATAAATGTTGACCCACTCTCCCTCACAGTGTTTCAACAGTTCATTAACGTTTGCACACTTTTGTTTCTGAGATCCCTCCACAATGAAGTTGAGGGTTTTACTTTGACTGAGCCACTGCAGCACATTGATTCCCTTCTTTTTTAGCAACTCTATTACTTATTTTGTTGTTTTGTTATCCTGATTTAAATAATTATTGTCTATCTATGAACCCTGTTGACGTTGTCAGAAATAAATGCTTTTGTTCAAACACGGGCGGGGGGCGAGATAATTAAGCTTGTGGAGGAGGCACTCTTTGGTCAGACTATAAACTAAACCCTATCCATGTCTTTTCTTCTGCTTATCATTAATGCATATGTGTAATATAATAGTGGCTTGTAACACAACTGAATCTGACTCATATGTCCTTGAAGCATTATAAATCCACTTGTTCCTAGATTGTTCTGCCTCAGATACAATTACCATGCTTCCTCCCCCACTTGTTCCCACAGGCCATTAGCTGCCTGAAGCGTGCTCACTACTTGTCTCCCTTTGACTGGAAAGTGTTGTACAACCTGGGGCTGGTACACCTGACCATGCAGCAGTACGCCTCAGCTTTCCATTTCCTCAGCGCAGCCATTAATCTGAACCCACGGATGGGGGAACTCTACATGTTGCTGGCAGGTACCGTGTCAAAGACCAGAGACGTGATCCGCGGTGTAGTTTAAATCCTTTAAAACCATGCCGTCTCGCCATTTCGTGATATCTGTGGGCATTTAAATTGTTTTATTTTTATTTCAAATAGACACACTGTGGAAGTTGTCAGCCTGGATTTACCAAAAAAAAAAAAAAAACTCCAGCAATGTCCAGTGAATTTTGTTTATTTCTAACTCTTTTCTTATATCTATAATTAACAGTGGCTTTGACTAATTTGGAAGATGTAGAGAATGCCACCAGAGCATACGAACAAGCTGTGAATCTTGATGAGTGAGTCCTGGACTCCACACTGTAATTTTTAAAATGTAAAACTTCATAAAAATCATTAGTTTTCTTTTCTTCCTTGGTGACAAAGCCCCCAAAGACCCAACCCCATGGTCAACCTGAACTTTGCAATATTCCTCTATAATCATGGAGACAAGCAGAGAGCTCTGGATCAATATCAGGAGATGGAACGGAAAGTCAACCAACTGCGGGATAGCAGTAGCAACTTTGAGTTTGATCTGGAGGTACGCTAGCTCTCTGCTCCTGTTGTCAGTAACCAGCTGCGGTTACATGTCACGACTTGTTAACCTGCTCCTTTCATTCACGCCCAGCTGATGGACATGGCTCAGAAGACGGGGGCTGTCCTGCAGGTAACGGATACTCTGGTTTGGACTAAACCCGGCAAGGACTCCAAAGCCAAGCCTCAATCTGCAGCAGCAGCCAAAACCCCGGGAGCTCCTCTCGGCACCAACCAGGCTCTGGGTCAGGCCATGTCTTCAGCTGCCAGCTACAACAAGAACATCCAGCTAGCAACAGGTGCGCTTTCCCAGCGTTGGCATCGCTTTATCCGTCAGCCAGCGTGAAACCTGCATCAGACCCATTGCAAGTGTATCTCTCTCAGCTGCGGTTGTTACCTGTTAGACTAAGTAAACAAAGTTAATATGCTTCTAACGTTTAAATAGGTTTTGCTGCTGCTTTCTGGCAGATGACATACATTCCTAGCTCTGAGGTTAATTATGCAAACCAGCTAATGCATTCAGTCAGCAGCCAAACCACATACTTGACTTTTGTGTGGGGAAAAAAAACAAACAATGCACTCTACCATCAGTAGTAGGAATTTAGGGTGTAATGTAGCTAGCTGCTGTTCTACTTTCACATGAAAGAAATGATCAAAGCTGTCACACTTCTTGTGGAACGTTAGTTTTAGTACAAGAGACGTACCGAAAGCTGTAACCAAAGACTAGGGACTTTTTTTAAACTCAGTGCATTTGCAAGGCTTCTTCTGACACTACCAGCTTATAGAAAGTGACCTTGGACCAATTTTTCAGCGTACCTTGTGTTCTGTTTCACTAATTCTCTTTACAATACAAACCCAATAACAGAGTTGATGCCTTGAATTTTATTGTGTATTTTTTTCCCCCTTTTTTCTGCATAAGGTCCTCTTCACCCATTCGTTCCGTGTTTAGCAGTGTATCTATTCAAATTAGCTGCATTTCTGGCATTAGTTGTATGCAGTCACCTGAAGTATAAGTCAGTAAGTGGCTCCTGCTAACATGCTAGGATCTACTTGTATGTATTTGATTGTGTTGTATTGAAAGCAAACATTGACACTCAGATTCACCGTCCTCAATAAATGCTTCTGATTAGTCAGAGCAGGTTTCGGTGGAATAAAATGAACTCTGCGTGATATTTTTCAGGCGTCTCCAAAGGCCCTTCCACATCTCTCGAGCCAGAGCCCGATGTAGCGAACGCCCCCAGCCCACCGACTGACGCTCCAGGCTGCCCAGAACCTGAAGATCCAGACGGGTCCAAACCCAGAACCTCTAAGAGGAGATCGAAGGCGGAAGAATGAAGTCATATTGCGACTGGAGTACTACATGTATCTCATTATAAGTTTTTAATGTTACTGTAGTCAGATTTAAAGTGTTAGGTACACAGAAATTCACTACTTTACAGCTAAAAAAACAAATCGGGGTCATTTTTCATATTTGGAAAAGTTCATCAGACCGATTAGTGCAATAATGTCAGGGCCACGTCCAGCAGATTTCTTAGCTTAACTATGTTTGTATTCGGCCAAGAAGCAGTAGGAGTCTTTGTGAAGTGGCCTGTGTGGAGAGATTTCAATGTAGCTCATTTGCTCCTTTCGGTTTATTTGCTATCACTTGAAAGGACCAATTTTCTTTGTTTTGACATTCCTTTAAAATTCACTGCAGGTGAAGGAAACGCTGTGACAATCTGAGCTCGAGCCAAGAGGGTGTGGACAGAGCGATGCTTTTAAACGTTTGTATCATATGACTATTGCTAATCGCTGTACTTGCTTTTATGTGTGGGGAACTGCTGCATTTCTAAGGAATAAAGTATTTAACATTAGATAAATACTTGAAAGAAACTTTCGTTTTCTTGGGAAAACTGGTTTAAATTATTCATGAGCATTCTTTTGATTTTTTTTTTTTTCAAAAATAATTTTTTATGAATGGGTTTGTTTTTCTTTGTATTTGATGGAAACTTTAATTACTTCTCATGGGACATCAGGAGAGAGAGAGACATATGTTCTTCCACTTATATTCCCGTATTGGAACAATTTACCAAGGAAACACACAGCTGAAGTTTTATTCATCTCGTCGCTTCGAAGTTTACATTATCGATTTGAACCTTTTGATCCAGGGATCTTCTCTTACTTCTCAGTGTTGCCACTTAAGTTTCTCCTCTGAACAGGTGTGTGTGTGTGTGTGTGTGTGTGTGTGTGTGTGTGTGTGTGTGCGTGCGTGCGTGTGTGGTGACAGCCACTTCATCCCTCCTGCCTTCCTTAACAAAGCCTCAAATGACCCTCCGACATCCGGTGATCGAAAACCAAGAGGTAGCTTCAGCACCGTTTGACCCTGCAGACGCACACAGCAGCAGTCACTCATTTGTTCCGTCTCTTCCACTAACACTGAGCTCCGCTGTGTTTTATAGCCCAGAGACTGTAGCTTCTTTCATTAGGAGCTTGTTAAGCCGCGCCCGCTCGCATCGCCTGTGGTCCTGCGTTTCACAGGCCGCTCGATGGCCTGTAAGTTACTATTCCTGCTGCAGTTTTGTTTCGGCACAGCCGCGGAAGATTGCTTCCCCATTTCTCATCTTCCTACAATTCAAATAGCCTCCAGGAGAGACTCTGCTCCTCATGAAAGTTCCGTCTAAAGTTTCCTCGCTCCGGGGAAAAGAGCTCGGTTGTGTTATTTTTCATTGTTGGGTTGCTGTGGGATCCAATACGAAACACATCTTATTGAATAAAAACCAGTGCTGGTAGGAAAATAGTGCACAGTGGTTGAGGATAATAGTAATAATTAATGGTTAACAGTGAAAGCTTTATGATTTTGTAAAATTTCGAACAGCATCAGTCTGAATGGGACTTCATGGTTTTTGAAAGTCATAGAAAACTATGAAGTTTGTTAAAATTTAGCATTTTTTGGCGTAGACTTTCAGAAACTTGGTTTTCAGATTAAATTATCTTGATTTGTTGATGAAGATTTTTAATGCTTTAAAATATATTTCAGATATTGGTAGTGCTGGGAAAATGAATTCATCAAGCCTGTTTTGTATCGAGTTCATCTCAGTTTTAATTTTAACCCGTCTGATCTGATATATTCAGGAATAAATATTAGGTCAAGTAAAACTACCATAGGAAGGACTTCCACAAAGAACTGCGTCTTTCTATTTCGCGTTAAATGTGTGAATAAGCGAGATTTAGCTGCAGCAAAGAACAGAACTGAGCTTTATTTGACCAAAGAGGAAGAGGATAGCTGTTTTATTTGCTCTGGCCACCAGCTATCTTGTACTTTGAATGCATCTGCATGCTGCAGTTTGAGATTTATTGAATCTGGCTGTATAAATCAGGACTGAGCTGTTAACCTTCCTCCCAGTTTTCCCCCAAGGCAGCTCTATCACTTCAGCCTTAAACTCCAGCTACTCCTAAAACTATTATAATTCAGCTCACAGCCTCCCCTGCAGGCCAGGCCCCCCTCTGGCTCAGTTAAGCACTTCCCCGGGTAAATCTTCAGTTCAGTTCCCGGCGACTGATAAGTCTCCTCACCTGTTTGTTTTTCACTTCAGTTACTAATTATTTGTTCCCAGTTTCTTCTTCATAACGCATAAATTTACATAGAGCCTCTGTCCTAGTTTCTGAGTGCAGATAACCAGGAATTCTGCCCAACCTGGAAAAGTATTGAGTGTATTTAAGGTCTGCATAAGTACAGAAAACAACTATGGGAAAATATTTGCAATTTAAGACTATTTTCTGTCCTATTCATTAAAGGATTTAGTTTAATACGTTTAGAAAATCACGTATTTGTCAAAACTGCCGACATGTTTTAACAGGACGGGTAATTTGTGGGCAAAAAAATAAAAGCTCCTCTTCTTCCTCTTTTAGGTCCTACTGCCATCTGCAGAAATGCACTGCTCAATAAGAAACAACCAATCAGAGCAAGTGGTGTTTTAGCGCTCTTAATTAACCTCGTGTACAGGCTGCAGCTGTACCCATGATGGAGAAACAACTTACCATCGCATGAAAACTGTTAACACGCCGCCATCATTCGCCATGCCAACAAGCCACTACCAGCAGACTCCGCTGTGGGGAAGGAGCTGTAGCGTAGCGGAGGATGTGAGCAGCGCATACACATCTTAATGTACACATCTTTCTGCAGAAATATAGGCTTTCTATGTATTTCTACTAAATTTTATTACATTTTTTCCAGAGAATGCAGTGTAATTTGTAGCTGAGTAGCCAATGTTCTCCAGGCACTTTAATAGTCCAACTGCTTTATTCTCTGTAAACGTCTGTGTGTTGAGCCAGGAGGTCATCTCCGAGGAGGTGAGTCCTTGAGAGAGTATTGAAGGTTGTAGTTAACAATTTGTAGCTCCTCCCATCATTAGTCAAACGCCACTAACAACCCTCACGCCTGCGAAAGCCTTGTTTTGTGGTGAAACATGGCAGGAAAACTGCTGGACCACAACGTTTTTACGCACTGCATTCCCTAGATGTTTTGGATGTTTTTTTGTCTGGTTGATATTGTCCTAAACGGATTGACTTTAATCTCCCACAGTTATTTATTGATTAGAAAATGGCTTAAGCAGGATCAAAAATTGCCTGAATATTCCCACATCTACACTTGGAGCCATAACTAAAATGTTTGAAACAGCTGGAACTTTCTACTGAGACTCAAATGTAAGAGAGCGTGTTAAGTAGAGTAGGACTGTTGGAAAAAAAAATATATATATATATATTTTTTTTTTTTTTACCTCCATGAGAGTTGTAATAAATGTTTAAAAATGTACAAATTTCCGCACGGCAGCCGTTTGCATCTTAATGTCATGTTCCAGAAATTAAGAATTCAATTACATGCTTAACTATTTTCTTTGAAGTCAAAGTTGTTCTGAGAAATATAACCAGCAGCACTTCAGTCTGAGGCTACTTTATATCAGGATGGTTGCGCCGGCTGCATGCAGCTTCACCATGGGGGGTCCTGGCCTGTTTCTGAAGCCTGGAGAAACCTCTGCACAGCATGCCTGCAATGTGCTAAGTCAGATATGAGCCCAGTTTGCAAAAGATGCATGTTTAACTGAGAATGAATTTTACTGCAAGATCAATTTTAGAAGTATAGAAACAGGTTAGCAAGTTTTCCAACAAACTCTCCCACATGTACGATAGAAAGTAAAGGGAGGTTAAGCCACTTTTTTCCCCATCTCACATTTTCTAGCCAAGCTGCCCAATGAGCATGAACTCATCATCTATAATGTTCTGCAAATTATAAACAATGTAAAGCAAATAGGGTTGGTTTTTTTTTTTTTGCCAAATCATTGTGGTAACTACTAAATAATGAAACAAATTACATAACTGCTTTATTTTGACTAAGATCCTGCTGTCCTAAATGCTAACTAGGGCAGCAAACATTATAATCCATGATGGTGTTAATTCACTAACTCCAGTTAGATTAACATTTGCTAAAACATTAAAAAAAAAACTTCAGCTATCCTCACAAAGCAGAATGGATTCATCAAATTATTGTTTTTTTGTTTTTTGAAGATCTGTCTGAATGTAAAACCATGTGCAAAAAAACCCTCCAACCTAATCCGTGACGACGATGCGTGAAAAGATTCCCGGGATTGCTTTGGGAATCGTTTTATTCAGCGGCAACGCCAGGACTCAGACCAACTGCTGATCCTCCTGTCTGTGTCACACTGTTGCTTTCCTCTGGCTCTAGGTTGACTTGTTTTGTTCTCGTATGTTTTATTAAGCAAAGGAAAGAAACGGTGAGAGCAGCTGCTTGCCAGAGCCTGACGGGAGAAAAATGCCTGCTGTGGAGAGAGAAAAAGAGATTCATACTTTGAGTGAGCCGTCGCAGTCGCTAATCAACCCGCTTGTTGAAACGACGGCGCTACCTGGGGTCACAAAGTTCTGACTGAAACTTGAGAGCTGAAGATGATCAGAAATTGTTTCTTATTTTGTTTTTTTGTCCTGACTGTCATAAAGACACTTTTTCAGTTGTAATCTGAAGGCTGACACTAAGCTGAACATTGGAGAGACTCATATTTAGACTAACAGCTTTCAAAGCGACAGGTAGTGAATGAAAAGTGTTTCCTTTTCATCTGAAGGTAGCAGGTTGAAGAATTAATGGGACATCCAGCTCTGGAAGAAAATGAAGAGAGCAGCTAAAATGATCAGTTTCCCTCACTTTACTTTTTCCGGGTAAATGTTTGAGTGAAATGAACATTACTGACGTCTGAAACTCCAAGCAAAAACGCAGTGTTTATTTGCCAAATAATGAGAAAGGATGAGTGCTTTCCATCCTGAAATAATCCAAAGAAAACAAGTTCATATTCATTTAGAAAACGGCAAAACTGATGTTTTAACTCAGGAAGAGTTCAGACATCAATATTTGGTGGGAAAAACTCAGGTTTTCAATGGGGTTCAATGCAGTGGGCCCTTCGTTTTCTTTTTTCCAAAGCTGTACATAGATTGAAATTAAAAGTTAATTTATCATTTAAATCAGTTTTCTTTGTGGGTTTTTTTTTTTTTGGCACCTCGGTTCAGTTCAACCAACTTTACACCCAGTCGGTTCTTAAAAATCATGTCTGGGTCTCGGACTCGGCTTCCACCTCTTGTAATATCAACCCGTTTCACATTGGCGTTCCAATTTAGATGGCTTTCTAATTTTTTATTTTATTTTATTTTTTTTGTTGGAGTAAGACAGGTTTATGGTCGAGGCTGAATTGCTGTTCCTCCAGTGAGCCTGCATCATTTCTGCTCAGGGACAAACACTGTCAAAGACAAATCCCTCCTCAGAGGCTTCGTTCCTCTCTTAGCCAATGATGATACAACTGCAAAGAAGAAAGGAGATTCGGAGCCAGCAGATGAAATAAGACCTCGGTGCTGAGGCTTCAGAAACTATATATTGTTTACAGCCACGCCGCGCAGCAGACGTGGCAGAACAGTTCTTTCCTGGTGAAATACGGTTCTGGGGTTCAGGTTATACAAGCAGAGCCTGGAGATCTGAGGCTGATCGCTGCAATAGCTTTGAACAGAAATTCTAGGATGAAAATGAACTTTTTGTGTGTGTTTTTTGAAGACGTAGAAGCAACTGTTACAATTTTGCTGAGGCAGTGTGATTCATATTTCTACGTTTAACTAATAAGGTAAGAAGAGTCGGTGCAGGAGGAAACTGAACTTCTTTCTTGCAGTCTTCTTTTTGTAAATGCATACATTTTTTTGACCTCCTCCAGAAGCTAAAGCTAACTGCTAATCCAAAGAGAATCAGGGTCAAAGCAGGCTACGCTGCTTTACTATTAGTGCCGCTTTACACGTTGTTAACCTGCCACAAGCGTTTTATTGCGAAGGCCTGATGTAATCGTACTGTTTTCTTCTTTTTATTATGCCTTCATGAAGTGAATTAGCTTTTGGGGGCCTGTATCATATTCAAAAGCTCAAAACTGCCAGATGTGTCAAGCCTTTGTGAAAGTCATGTATTTTAAGGTCGTCGCAAAAATTGCAGCAGAAACGTCTCAACGGCGCCACCTAGCAACTTTCAAAGAAACCCTCCACATTGACCGTACTTCATCTTAGAGACGGTACATTTGGTACACTTGTAAGAACTCCCCAAGACGCACAGGGAATTCAATTAATGTCATAGTCAAACAGGAAGTCGGCCATTTTGGATTGATTTCCGATTTTAACTCCATTTTGGCCATTTACAGCCTTCACATTTGATCAAACTTGGTCAGTTTGTTCATACGGCATGGCCAATTAAAAGTTATCAAAACAGTGAGTTTTTGTGCATGCTGAAGGGGCGTTATCAGAGGTCAAAGTTACCCTACACAAAAACTCATAGAGGCAAAAACTTTCAGTGATTGATCATCATCGGGTCCTACAATACCCAATGGTCAAATAATAACATCACTTAAGCCACGCACCCTGAGAACAGGAAGTGTCATGTTTTACTGAGAATGGTCTCTATCTGTTCCCTTTGACCTAATCAACAAGAAACTCTGATCAGAGACAGAAGACATGTTGGTCTGACTGGGTTTCCAACATGGATGGATTTCGATGGAGAAGGTGGGCGTGGCGAATTTGACTCCGCTGCGCCCCCTGAGTTATTCCATCAGCTGTATCTCCTCACTGCATCAGTCGATCTCCACCAGATTTTTGGTGCGTCGTCGGATAGTGCAGCTGAACGCATCGGTGCATCCCGCCTGGTGGACAGCTGTGGAAACTGCGTGAGAGTGTCTGCAATGGCTGGCAGAGGGCAGAGCTTCCAAAAGGGGCCGGAGCGTTGCTGTGCTGCAAGGGCCTTTCAAGGCTGCTTGCAGCTTTCATTTTTTTGTTTGTTTGTTTTACAATTAAAATTGGGCAGATTAGTTGACAGAAGATTTAAATTTCTCAGACTTTGCGCTCTACTTGTCTTTCCTACCTTTTGCCCCACATGTTTGGAAAAACATGCCAAGTAAAGACGCGGCAATTTGACAGAAAAGCGTAATGCACTGCAGTCTTATGCACACAATTCATTGCAGGTTTTTGTCAATTTTTGCCCCTGAAAATATTTGTATGTTGCCAATGCACTGCCTGTATATCACACCGAAGGCGTACAGAGTCACAATGCACTATCAAGGCCTCATTTATGCATGTCACACCTGGTGTGTGTGCACAAAATGTGTCCCTGACTGAAATACGTAAATCATCCTCAGTTGTCCGCGGTGGGATGCTTATACCTGGTTTATTTAAATCGTTCTCGTTTAAGCAGGGAAACGTCTTGAACATGCAGGACTTCACCTGTTTAGGACAAGAACTGCCTTGCTGGGGATTTGAACGCGCCGACAGAAAGCGAGCTGGGAGGAAGACGAGCTTTGGTTCCCCAGGGTGCCTTTGAGGTGACGTTTCATGTAATTAATCTGCCGAGCTTCACCAGACTAAAACCATATTTCACAGTGACACTAATAATGCCCGATTATGTGATGTTGTAAAGTCTTGGTTGGTGTTTAAACATGTAATTCAGGTAGAGTAATGGGGCATATAATGTGTTTTAGTTGTGGGGTTTTGTGTGTGTGTGAGGAATTGCAGGAGTGAGGTTTTGCATTTCAATAAAGCCTCTCAAAGAGGGGTGTATATTTTTTTTCCTCTTTTTTTTTTTTTTTTTTTTTGCTGTTGTTTTTCAGCAGATTGTATTTACGCTAAGCTGTGCCGCCAAAAATTCCTCCCTCTGCTTCTTTTCTGGAGACAACTCAAAGACCTCCTGCTGGCAGCTCGGCACAGCAGCTTTATCTGGGTTCTTCACTCTTCCCCTTCTCTTCCACGAGCCTCGCTTTTTTTTTTCTTCCCCCCTTTTTCTTTCTTTTTTTTTTGTATGTTACCCTTGGAGTAGCAGTCGTGAACTGCTCGTCGAGAGATGAGACCGACTGTATTACAGAGCAACATCGCCGAGCGTTTCAACAAAGGCTCCTCTCTTTTATACACGACACGCATATAAATCCCTTCAGGAGGAAAGAGGCCGGGGAGTGGATGCGGAGGAAACATCATTCGGACAGGTTCATGTTCGCAGCAGTAAAGATAATATTTAAACATTTCCCTTCAATCGAACGCTTTGACGTAAAGAACTACAGCGACATGATAGCCGTGCAAAAACGAGAACGAAAGCGGCAAAAGGCGCATGAATGCAGAAGCCAGTGAATCATCACCATGTTTTCAGTGGCTCCTCAGCTTTAAAGGTTATGGCTTTTGAAACATTTATTTTTTCCTGAGTGGCTGTCTGCTGAGTAGCTCTGATCCTTTTATTTTAGAAGACAAGGACACAGAAGTGTGCAGAAGCTTAACTGGACCACAGTCCAGTTAAAGCCCCCTAGTTTTTCCATGTTGACAGACATGAACCGTGAGGAAATGCACACTTATTCGGTTCTTTCTAACACAAATAGTGAATCAGCAACTCAATGGGTTTAGAAACATCGACGTGGTGAAGTGAAGCCAACCCACTGGACTTTGAACTGGACGTCGGGATGGAGACAATGGGATTGATGCAACTTTGATCACAGCACAGTTGCTGGTTCTGGTTGCTGGTTCCGGTTGCTGGTTCCGGTTGCTGGTTCTGGTTGCCAGTGCTCTGGGTGTTACAGAAAGTGCCGATCGATCCACTTGGGATTTTCAGGCGTCTTCTGGCTTTGCAGAGAAGGATTCAAAGGGGCAGCTGTGTGGCTGAAAATGTTTCATTGATGTTAGAAGTCAGGCGGGGAAGGCTGGACTGCTTCAAGATGATAGGAAAAAAAAAATAGATCAAATAGCTAGTCATTAAGGTGTGAGGAACCTGATTTCTGAATTCACAACAAGCTGGATTCTGAAGCAGATGGGCGGCCCGGGTCTGATCGCTCCTCAGCGCACGAAACACGTTACACACACAGTTGGTGACAAAAAAAAAGCACTCAACATTATATACATAAGCTAAATTATGGAAAATCAGTTCATATATTAAATGTTTTTTAACCATTTTATTGGACATGCTCCCATAGAACGGCAGCCAGCAATTTTAAATAAAAAATAGATACATTACAGTACAAACCACAGGGCGAAAATAGCACTACAAATTATTTTATCATTATATCTTTGCATTTTGAGAGGCTTCCTCTGATCCGCCTCGCTTCCTACAGACAATCTGGGGCCTTGTGCATAAAAGAGTGTGCAATTTTCACTCCAAAACTTGGCGTACGGAAACATTTGAGAAGTGTGGCGCACAAAAATATTCAGATGCATAAAGCCATGCGCACCTTTCCTTCATAAATCCCAATTTGCGCGAAATTGAACGCAGCTGCTGGTCCGCCCTGTTGGCACCCATAAGTACATCTAAATGTATCTTAGTATAAATACCTGGACATCTGCCACCACATGAAGCAATAGCCATGACAACGTCCTTGTTTGTAGCAGTATAAATATTTATAATAATAATAACTATATATTTTATTTCAAACTTACTCTCAGGATGCATAAGATCACCTCACAAAAATAAAACATTTTAAATTCTTGAGGTTTTCAATATCACCCAATCGCGAAAATTTGGTTGTGATATATGTAATGTGGCAATTTGACGCAATGAAGCTCACTGCAAATTGCCTTTACTGCAATAAAATTATTCTCCACTGTTAAGAGTGAAAAGCTGAGCCAAACGAGCTGATCAACACGGTTTGATCAGCTTGGTTCACTTCTTACGCTGTCATTGCTAAAACTACAGGCCGGCGACAACGAGGAAAACGAGGTCAACGTTCACACCTTCTGTTCGTTGATTGGTCCAGTTGAGGTTGTACTGGAAAAACCCACCTCAATGGGAGAAAGACGCAATGAAGAGCGATTAGAATAGAGCGGAGTTGCGTTGGAAGACTGTGACAAGATTACTATTAGCCTTCAAAGCTTCAAATACACTCAGCTCCTCTTGTGCCAATCTGACGCCGTCAGTCTTGTTGCAATGCGTTTTCAACTCTGAAAAAAGGGGCTGGTAGCATGTAGGTTGAGCCGAGTCGAGCCATGTTGAGTAGGTGGAAACTTCAAACATCTTGAATTCAAACACCCACTCAATTTAATACATACAAAAATGCCTATTTTTCTTCCAATCACAGCATTACTATAACGTACCATGTTCTAGCAAAGAAGATCTATTGAAAAGCATCCAAATTATTTAATTTCATTTAGAAAGTGGTGGAAATAAATAATTATACTACCTTACACTCCGGTGTAAGGGAGATGAATGCCTTGATGGGTAAAGGCTGATAATAAATGAAGGAACCAGAATCCAGCAGAGAGGGCACATATCCAGGCTTTGTTTTAAATTCATAGAGTGTTGGATGATGCCAAGAGTATGAATTATGTTCACAGCCTAAGAAAGAAGCATCTCCTGCCCCTGTAACCGTCTAACAGACTAAAATAATGTCCTTTTACTGGACAGAGCTCGATGGCTGAGTCATATAAAAGCACAAGTGCACATATATCACCGGCTCATTCTCTCCGATCCCGGCCTAGCTTTTATTTCTGCCGCCGTATTTTTCTTTTTCCTGGCCAGTTAAACACATATGAGATTACGCCGCATGCGTCCACTCGCACGCTTTCAAGCCTCTCTTCCCGTGAACCTGGGAAGAACGTGTCTTACTGACGCAAGCAAAGTTCTGTCGCCGCAGTGATCCGGTAAAGTCTATTTATTCCATTCTGCTCTGGCAGCATTGATCTGCGGAGCCACCTGAGGCCTGTGGTGAGGCTGTTTTCTGTGCCGGCAGGTAGGCAGGGCCACTGCGGCGAAAACTAACATGTCCATCAACCTGCAATCCAATGAAACCCCACTACTATACCTAATGTATTTCCCAACTGGCTTGCTCTGTAAACACATTTAAAATAGATTTAAACACTGGATGCCGTGGTGTTTTTCATCAGGATGTATTAAAATACTGACTTTATTTATTTATTACATCGGATTTGTGCTGACTTCTATCAGAAGTATGTAAAGGTGGACCAAACATTGAACTTACAAGTTTGGTTCACTGACCAACTTCACAACTAAACACTGCTATTATCACTTCTGAAGTCACAGATACATGATGAGCCATGTCATCTTCATGTCTCATTTTTATCATTCTGGTTTCCAAAACATGACTGTTGATTATTAGTCTGTTGGGTTTTAGTCTATTTATTTCCTCATTGTCCACACCTGCTTTTTCCTAATATTCTCTGATCTATCAAATTAGTTTTGGCATTCTCTCCTTGGTTCATTGTCTATTTGCTTGTGTTAATTAAAGGCTCTAAAGGCCAAAATCAGCCTGGATATGAAAATTGCGTCACCTTGGGGTGGTGTGGTGGCGCAGGGCAGGGGCGTAAATCCCATCTCATTACTGGGGGGAACAATAAACAGGAACATTTCCTAAGACCAATTTTTGGGGGGAGTCGGCAAAATTACAGTGAAACGTAACGTAAAATATGTTTTAGAAGGTTTTTAAACCACATTGAAGAACCAAAAATGACTAGTAATGCACATCACATGTGTTTTATTCTCAGTAAGCAACTTGTTGATTATTAAAACTAAAGTTCAAATGTTGCTTCTATATGAGTTTTGTTCAGTCTCACTGATCTAATCTCTGCTGTCATCCATTATTATAAAGGGTATTTGAAGTAACCTGTCTACACATGCTTATATCTGGAACATAGTTGTGTGATCACTTTTACTTTGTGGGGACCAGAGCCTTACAAAGAGATGCTGCACAGCGATCAGGAGGACTTCACTATGATTGGGTCAATTTCCTTGCGATTTGGTTGTGATGACTTAGGCTGCAGTTTGCAATAAAACTTTGCTGTTCAACCAAAGTCCGACAATCAGAATTGGCATTTTTAATGCCTCATTGGAGTGGCTGTCTGTGCCAAGCAAAACATTACAGATAAATCCAGTCAGTTTAATGGCCAAGCAAACCTGAGACTGTCTGGAACTCCACCGGATTAATATCTGAAGGAGATTGCAATAAATCTTAGCCCAGACCTTGAGGTTCTGCCTTTTCCTGTGCTCCTGGATGAAATGGACCTGGAGGAAGTTATTTATGGGACTAAGCTGGTGGTGTCGGACGTACCAGCAATTGTCTCGGTGCTTCTCACTACCTTTGCCTCACGCCGAAGACAATAGTTGGCATCAGAAGGCCTCTAATCCCCTCCCAAAGGATTAGATTGGTGCCTCATAATCCACGCCTTGTCCCTCCGGAGAACTGCAGCCTGGTTCTAGCATCCAGATACGCTCTCCACATCTGCTGCTGCAGTGATCCCCTCTTCAGGTTCCTCCAAGACTTCCAGGGTCCATGTGCCGTCTTCCCAGACTCCACCGCCAGTCTCCAGAACTTCTCTGCCTCCCCTGCGGTCTGCTTAGTTTCAATTATTAGGGTAAAAATTTCCCTTACTAAAATCAAAATGAACCTTTTTTTTACATATAAAATGACTGATCTCATTTAAATACATTTGTGAAAGTCATCAGCTAAGTCCCTGTTTTAAATGAATTAATCAGACCATGTACCTGATATATTGCAACAAAAAAATTTTTTTTTCATTTAATGTATAAGTCTAGATGATGGTTGACAGACTCTCTTAGTTTTGAAAGGGCCACGATAGCCACCTATTTTCAGTCTTTTTGCTGTTCTCCACTCTGAAGAGTTTGATCCATCTGAGAGCTGTACTCCGATATTCATCTGAGCCTTGAAATCTTTCCAGTCTGACAAGGAATGCTCACAGTTTAAAATAATCCACTTTTTCTCCATTGAAGATAAGATCTGCTGGATGTGGCTGTACCAGGAGGAGAAATAAAGTGACAGAAGTCCAGTCTGCGTGAAGTCGGTTATATAAAGTTAGCTAACTGATGTAGGAGGGTTGGATCAAAGCCGGAGCTGTTCAAAAGACGACCACTAGTCATCTTGGAAAAGTCAGAAATGAAACTCTGTGATCAGAGGTGCCCGTGTCCTCGACAGGAGCAGTAAGATCTGAGCCGAATGCAAAGAAAATCAAAGTTGGGGTTTTGATTCTGGAGTCCCAGTTTAAAAGTTTCAAAAGTCAGGAGTTATGTACGCAAGTTTTAACATGATTTTATCAAGAACTTTGCTGGAGGAGCAAATAACGCCTACAACCCGGTGCTTGAGTTGGTGAAAAAGCAGAGCAACCTTATAGATCGGACAGATATTTTCAAGCTTTGGAAGTGGAAGAACATTTAAGTTCCTGAATCCAGGAGCAAAGCTTATAGAATCACAACATTCTTCAAATAGATTGACTTTTTAAATCAGGAGGAGGGAAACCTTTGAAATAGACATAGATATTCAAAAAGTAATCTGGATGCGGACATACAGATTTTGTTAAAGAAGCAGACAAAAACCAAAAGGCAGCAACAATTTCCCACATGTGAATCGTTAAAAATCCACAAAATTGATCTATGACATTCCTAACAAGATATTTGGGCTGATTTAATCAATCAGGTTCATTGGAGCCCTGCTAATTGTGGACACGTAGCATTAGAAAGGTTAGCATTCCTGAGGAAAAGGGGAGTTTGCAGAAAGGATGTAACCGCCATTGAGGGAAATGGTGGTTACAGATCCCCCCCATAAGGAAGGTTAGTGATTGTTATCATCACTGGAGGTGGGAGGAATAGAAGAGATGATACAGATCTGTGGAAGAGGTAAGTGAGTCCTTTGAGGCTGAGGTTGGCAGACTGGTTGGGCAGTTCGGCAGATAATTGTTTTGGAGGGTGGACAGGCAGGTGGAGGCTGCTGGGGAATCCAGGAAATTGCTATAGGAGCAGTCTGGGGAGCAGCAAGGAGGCAAGGGAGGAACCCAGAGCGAACGTCTGAGTGTTGGGATGGGAGACCTCCAAGAGGCACAACAAACAAGGTAAGCATGTAGAATAAGATAAAGTCAAATGATCCCAAATCTCAAGCCTGATTACTTGAGGTGACTGATAGACAGGTCAGTTTCTTCAACGTCTTCATTCAGCTTTTCCATGTGGTGACCAAACCATCGTGTATTAATATTGTGGGTCACTGCAATGGGTATAGATGGAAAGCGGAAGATATTCCATAAACTAAATGAAAAATAGTTCTTTTTTTTCACAATCTATAGGCGATGAAGGTTTAAACATTTTAAATATTATGCAGTGATACTAAACCAATCATTGTCTGTGGTAGCAATGTCATTTGTCCACTCAATAAAATAGGATACAAAAACTGCATGTTTATTTTAGTATTGAAAAGACAGGATGCAAAATCTGAATGTGCGTGTCTTGATGAAGAGTCGGAAGTCCCCTGATGTGTTCTTGTTGCCCTTACGGTTCATAATAATAGAAGATATGCTGTTCTTTCTTTCCTCCTTATGAACATAGCAAGTGAGTAGGTATGGAGAGAGAAACATTAAAGGGTTGAACAGCCGGGGGCCAAGGCTAAAGCCTGTGAATAATTCAAGAAGTCTTGCCAGGCCTGAGTGAGACGGTGTTCTCTGCTGGGATCAATGTCTGCCTGGTTGTGTGCTCTGGTGACATAATGCTGGGGCCAACTGAGTCAGGCGTGCTAACTTCTGCCTGACTTATTCCTACCTGACTGTAATCTTCTTCATATGTCTTCATGTTGAGTTTGTAAAAGTTTTGAGCATTTTGTATTGAAAGATAAATGCTGCCAAAAGCAGATCTTTACTTTCATTGACTATCTGGTAGTATTAAATGAAACCAAGCATTTGCTGCTGTAGGCAAGTTAAATTTGTCACTTTGATTTCTAACACTAAATGTCAGAATGGGAGATAATCTTTTAGATATTTTTTTAGAGGGGCAGTATTGTGTGTTTTCCAGCCACATAATAGCACAATCAAGAAACTACGTGTTATGTTCTGCGAGGCAGAAGCTTTGGAAATTTGGAAACAGCAGCTCAGAGGAAAAGTTTGGTCCTTTTAAATTCTACAATTTTTGTTCAATATAATTAATATGCTTTTAAGTAATTCAGAAAACCCTAAAAAATACATATATGTATTTTTAAGGCCACACCTTAAACACACCGTCTGGTTGCGTCAACATTTTAGGTAAATCTTAAGAAATTACCCAAGATCTCAAGTAGTTAATTGTGGCCATATAATTTAATGCGAATTGAATGTTTGAGAACGTCTGGAGAAAAACATCCCTCGTTATTCTGGTATTTAGCAGCTAAAAATACCATTTGCTAGTTTTAACGTCAGATTGTTTGTCTTTTTACACAGTTGCATATTTACAGCAGTATGGACCGAACATGAAAAGTTCAGTGACCCCAAACAAAACAAAAAAAAAAAGATTATCCAAGTATACCGTTTCTTAATCTTTTTTCTTGTGTAATGCGCTGAGTATCAAAGCCCGAGTCAGAGCAGGCAGCACAGCTAACCTGGGTTTGGCTGAACCCTCCTGGGCCTCGTGTGGCAGCAGCAGGTGAGCTTCTTGTTGACAGTTTTGCTGCTGCTGATATATGGGAGTAAAAGTGACGGAATGATTGAGCCCGACGTCAGAAAGCCCTCCAGTAATAAGCTAAGGTTAAAAGGATTTCGTTACATGTCGGGTTTGCCCTCTCGGCTTCACTTGACTGCTGGCAGCTATCAAAATTGAAGCATTGCAACCTTAAACTGCATTAAAAAGACTCCCTTATGTATTGTCTGACAAACTGTGGGCCGCTGTTGGCAGTCGCCTGGAATATTTACTTGTTTGGGTTTGTTGCGGTGCTGCAGATTGGTGCCCTATTTCTTCCACCGGAACCGCTGCAGGAAGCGAAATGTTGACTGATATGAAGGCAGGAGAAAAGATTACAGTAAGCTACAACGGAAACATTTCCTTTAACAACAAACACCTGAAGGTGACTGTGTTTACTTGCTGCTCTCCTGCAAGAATTAATGATCTCTTTAAACCGAATGTGAATGTTTAGATGTAAATGATCGTTTTTGTGCGCACAAGCTCCATATGCATACACAACTTGGCTTTCCGTGTCACTCCAATGGGTTTGTAAATCAGCCCTGACCTGGATTTAATTGCCCCCTGAGCAGCCGTTTCTTTGTTTTAAATGCCTCTCCACCGTAGCCTGGCAGCACAATCGCTTTTTTTCTTTTTCTTTTTTCTCAAGACAAATGCCTAGGATGGTGCTGGAAATGCTTTCGTGGATCATACAACAAGCAAGGATTGCATTATGCTCCTTCATGGAATCGATCCCCTGGAATGGATGTTACTTGAATTAGGCTTCTGCTCCGAGAGGGCTTCTAAGCACTAAAGTGGGTCTAATGTTTATTCATCGGCCTGAACTGTTTATCTGGTGGATACAAATCGATAGTTGAGAGAGAATAGGTCCTTTCCAAAAAGTGCACTTAAATTTCTTAATTTTCTCTTCTGGTCAAGCACCCAGAGGAAGTAAGAGGATCCTTCAAACCTTCATTTCGTTCCTTGTTTTTGCCTTTGCAGACTGCAGCAGTGAGCAGATTTCTATTTGCATCCACTGAAACTGCACGTTCAAACATGGACATTTCTGGGGGGGTTTCAGTCTTTTTACTTGATTCTCAGAAACTTCCATGTTTTGTTTTCTTGGGAATTTCTGTGAATTTTGCAGACTTTTCAAACTCAGAAGGGTCCTTGATTTCTGGTGGAAATTACGCCTCTATTTTGAATTTTCTTATTTAATGCACAGTGTTCCGGCCGGGCCATTACTCGAGTTGCTCAGAGCTCTCAAGTCCGCCTGAGTTGTTGACGAAAGCTAAGTGTCAGCAGCATAATATCCAGTTTTTGAGGATTTTATTGATTGATGATATCTAATAAGCTGCTGCCTGGTGGTGGTTCAAAGCAAACAGCAGGGAAGAGCACATTAGATAATTAACTGTGCATTAGATAATTAACGTTAGTGTAGCTTTACATTTATTTCATATCATCCTGGTCTCAACAAATGGGTGGCGGAGCTCATCGTGGCGGCTGGCAGATGTTTCTGTGTGTGACGAACAAAGGACTCAAATCCCGTCGCTGACAAGATCACAAAAGCTATAAATGTCTGTGCAAGGTGAGAGTTCATCTATTAAACTCATTGAAGATGAATACAGAAACAAAAAGCTGGGGTACAGACATTTTATAACATATTTGTGAGCCTGCGTCTTCATTACTACACTGAGTATAATATCAGATTTTTGTGCAGCTTTTCTTCAGGTTTACTTAGAAAGTGAGCTATTATTGCTACAGGTTAGTTTTCTAAACTACTGAAAAGCTCAAATGTGAAAAAATGGACTAATGTTGGTGTCTGATAGCAACTGTTATATTAGATTTACCAATGTTTTATTTTATCTTTTTTTAATCCTGTTACTCAGTTAATTCTAAGAATAGTCAATAGATGACTCAATTTCTACAATATTCGTTTACAACAGTCCTAATACATGAGCCCTATTGAAAATTGTCAGAATTGAAATTCAACCAAAGAGAAAAGTGCATGTACTAAATATTTAAGTCCTTTTATAGCATAATACATGTAGTTAAAGACAGTAAATATTTGTTCAAGTTAATCGTTCAAAGGGTCAAAAATTACTCTGTTTATTACAAAGGAGACAGCATGTGGAATAATCTCTAAAACTAGTTTTGTTCTCCGTGTGACAACAATCTTCTGTATTATCCATATTTCTCTACTACGGAGTCGGGTTGCAAGAGAAACCTTCCTTATACCAAGGAAAACATCCAGGCGTGGCAAAACTCTTTCAAAACCTGGAGTATGAGGAAGATGAGCAAGAATCTGTTGAAACCCTCCTTGTACCCTGGGAAAAATATTCAAAAAGTTAACTTTAGAGTAAAAACAACACCATGTATTAAGAAAAGTAAAAACAGTGAAGCAACATGATCAGGGTTCCTTCAGATGCAACTGATGCTTTTACTTTTCAAGGCATTTCTTTGACCAAAGAAGACTTAAGTATTGATTTAATTGCATCCACATTTTTTCCGACCAGCTTCTCATCACTGCTAAAATGTTAATGCTTATTTCCAGTGACCTGGACAACAGCTGACATGAAAATCTGTGGGGGGAAAGAAACGTGAAATCAACTAATCTACACACAAACTGCAGGAAAATGTACTCTGCTGCATATGGCCAACTGGAATGATCTTTCCATGAGCGATTTGCTCCGGGGTAACATCCCTCATGTTTTCTGCTCCTTTCCAGATGTCTGCACTTTTCACACAAAGTTTTATTGCACCACATCTGGACATGTGGGAAGCACAAGATGACCACAAACTCCACAGCGGATGAGAGCCTCGCAAGACAGAGAGGTCACCTGCAAGGATTTAGGCAAGTCAAGTACGGAGGGCAGGGTGCACTTTCAGCATTTATGTAATAGTCAAACTCAGGGATCAAAGGTAAAGGAAGGAGGACTGCATAATCTAAAGGAGCCGTCAGCTGGTTTCAAGACTCGGCAACATGGATGAGAAAAAAGGTTATGAGGAGGGGAAAAATTGTATCGTCACTGTTAATATATTTTTTAAATTTTATTTTTAATAATGGAAAAAATTTATTCATTCTTAATAACTTGACTCATTCTGGTCTGAGATGTGTTCAGAAGATTTTTAGAAATCCTGTGATTTTACTTGAACCAACTAAGGCTCCATGTTGCTTATGTAATAAACTTTGTTTTCGAAAAAGAAAAAAAAACCTAAAAAGTGTGCATTTCCTGCAAAAATGCAAGTGTGAGTGCTGAATGCTTTGGTTGAAGATGCCAAAACATTTGAAGTCAACTGCTGAAGACTTGCAGAAATGCAAGAAACAGGCAGACAGACTAGAACAAATTATAATTCTGCAAAGTGCCTAAATGGGGTTATCACAGAAGAGGAGTAAAAGGTTTTGAATAATGGAAAAACAGTATTAGAAATTGCTGGAGAACAGCAATTAACCTAAACCGAAGGGTCACCGCAGTTTATAAGGTAAAAGGATAAAACACAGGAAATATTAAAGTCAGCTAAATTGACGTGGCGGGAGCTGAAGGACCCCAGAACGCTTCGGGCCGCCGCTGTCGTTACGGTTGCCTGCTATCGACCCGCGTCTTTTTAAATCACCACCCGATACTCCCACCGCCCTTAGAAGCAAAAAGTGGCAAAATTCCAGACGTGAGGAGGAAGACGCACATTCTGGGCTGAACAATGTCAGTGAGGAGGGATAATGTGACGGACAAAAAGTGACAGACAGAATGGATCAGGGGAGGAGCTGCAAACCCGTCAGAACCTAAAGAACCAGACATCAGAGTCTCTTCATCCTCAATCATCTCCTGTGGCTGATATGGTACAGAACATTTTATGATTGATCAGTTTTTTGTTTTTTATTGAGCTTTTAGTCGACTATAACGGTTTGATTATTTGATGATTATTATTATTATTACGTTGTTTGGATGATACTTTATTTAATATGTGGCCAGAACAAATCATGCTAGGAGATTAACAGTACATACATAATTCCAACAGTCAAAAAGTTTGTTAGGACTTTCTGTGTGTTTTATTCAGAAATGTTTATGTATTTTATGAATACATTATTTTATTAACGTGGTTTACCAGTTTGGATAACCTAATTTCCTGTCAATGAAGAAAAAAACAAACAAACAAACAAATATGCTAACCAAAAATAACTGGAGCCCAGGGGCGGTTCTAGGCGGGGGCCAACAGGGGTTCTGAAGAAATTATACTAAATAAATGTCTTTTATTAATACTCAATGGGATTTTTTTTAACCTTCACAATTTTACTTTAACAATGATTTAAAAATTGTAAGGATGAACCGGAAAATAAATTTCATATCATCCCGGTTGCCACTAATGGGTGGCATTACATACCTGGTAGATGTTCCTGCGTGTGACTAGTCCTTAATCTCCCCTTCTACCTTGATAATAAGCTGGTTTAAGGTTTATTAATCCCATTAATTTAGTAAAATGTTTTGAGTAGATTTTATTTTAATTTCTGGGTGAGCAGACCCCATTAGGACTGTGTCGCTCCATAGCTGCTTTTGTCTTATTAATGTTAGCAAATGTTGGGAGTTATGATGTATTCTGATTCTGTTTCATATATATACAGCTCTGGAAAAATGATCAGTCCTCTGATTTTACTCTTTATAGGTACATGTTTAAGTAAAATGAAGATTGTTGAACTACATGTCTCTGAAATTCCAAGCAAAAACTTAGTATTTATTTTCAGGAAATGAGAAAAGGTCAAAATAATAATAATTTTTTTTTAAAAAAAAGGTGCAGTGCTTTTAGACCTTGAATAATGCAAAGAAACCAAGTTTAGATTCATTTAGAAACAACAAGTTTGGACTTTTTTCAACTGACTCTCTGTGGTTTTTAGGTTGTTCCTATACATTCAAAGCATTTGACTTTGATCTAGGAGAGACACTCAGTCTGGGTGTTCCTCCAAACCCTTTACAAAGCAGTGACACATTTGAAAAACTTGTACTTTAGAAATAGCACCAAAAGGCCTTCCCACCCACAATTACTGTTCTTAGATCTTCACTCACTTCCTTTGACTTTCCTTTCATTATGATGCTTAGATTGTCCAGTCAGAATTACCAGGATTGACATGTTGAAGGACATCAGAGACTTTTGTGAAATTCTATATGAATCTATTTAAAGATGTAGTATATTTTTGACTTTCGAACTTGATTGCTTGATGATCACACATCTGTGGAAAGAGCAAATAAACAATTAAAAGCCAGAAATCAATTATGCTGTTGATGCTACTGATCAGTGCATCGTCAAAATTATACATGGTAAAAAATTATTTTCTTAATTGTTTTATTAAAATAACGAGTCTTACTTATTCTGACAAACACGCATAAGAGGAAGAACACAGCACCGGTTATGTATTTTTTATTTTTTTTAGTTTATTTTGCAATCAGACCAAGTTAGGGGAGAAGCAGATGAAGCCAACAAAGTGCAAAACTCACATTCATAAAGTGACAGTGAACGTGACTTCATTGATGTTGCTAAGTACTGAAATCAAAACGAAACTCCTCTGATTAACTTTTCTGAAAGTTAATTTTCTTTAAGCATTCAAGCTGAGAACTAGTCAGAGCCAATGATGGAGTCGGTATTGAGGTCAGATGTTTCAGTGGAAGTGCTGCAGCAGCTTTCCTGACTCCAGGCCTCCCCCTCCTTATCCCTCCTACTGTCTCTCCTCTCCCTGCCAACCTCCAGCAGCCAGTAGAAATGAGCTGTTTGGCAGGAAAGGCCAAAGCGGCGCTTCTCGGCTCATCTCCCTCTAATCTGGCATTCCCCCCTTTGTGACACTTAATTCTGGACAGTCCTTCCAATACATTCCTCATTTTATTTCACCTCACACTAATTGGAAACCTGGAGTCTCCGTGTGCTTCATTTCTTAGGTGATTTTTTTCCCCCTGCTTCTCCTTTCATTCTCTTTTGTTCTACTTTTTCCCTTTCCAACATTCCTCTCTGTTTTTACCATCTCCACATGAGAGAGAGGAAGAGAGAGAGAGGGTAAACCAAACCCCCAGTTTTCAGTGTTAAAGAAAAACGAGAGTGCAACCTGCAAAACAGAGTGCTCCCTTTATATTGGTTCATCTACATGCAAGAAGAGCGCAAGCGACTGGAGGCTTTATTGGTACAAATGACCTCAGATTTATGTTTGATACATCAGCACGCAAAAGGTAGTTTCATTCTGCCTTTTAGTTAATGCACACCCCTATAAGCCCAACACCACAACATTCTTTATCCTCATTTAAATTCTTTTTTTTTTTTCCATCTCTTCCTCCTCACTTGGGTACACAGAGTGCAAGGAGGAAAGGTTTTAAGTCTTGGGACTGAGCACTTAGGCTAACAGCAATTACCTGATCCTAGAGTGCAGCAGAGACCCAAGTGAGGCGTCACGGGGCAATCCATCAAAATGCAGTGCACCCGGTGGGCATGTAATGAACTGAGTTGTATTTTACAGCAGAGCTTGGAACGCCGTCTTCGTCGTGGTCTATGGACTAATCTATGCTTACGTGTTCATTTACAAATCGATTCTGCAAAAAGTCCTCTCAGATCTGCTGCTGGGTTTTGTGGTTGTGCGAGCAAAGTGGCGACCAAATTTAAGCAGGAAATATGTACGTGAATATAAAATGTTCAGATAAAAGCAAGGATTTATTTATTTATTTTTTTGTAAATGTAAAATTGTACTTCGTCAATGAATCACTAAATGTCATACCGTGGAACTCCTGGTAAGAGTCCACCACTGCATGTGAAATGCAGAAACCACTCTTATTTGACATGTAGCTGCCTATTCTAATAGTTCACACACCAAATGTACCTCAGCGTGAATTAATACACACAATGGAAACCGATTCAGTTCTACTGCAGAAGCCAACATTATCGTCTTCCTTAATTCTGCTGTTGGTGGTACAGCCAGTCAGCACCAAGGAATGTAAATCACACTCATTGATTGGCTGCTTCGCTAACACCAGCCTTTAGTGTGTCAAGTAGCATTGCGCCCAGATAGTTCAGCTTCCCAGGCTGAATTTTCTTTCGAATACTTCACATGTGCTGTATAAAAGAATCCATAATTGGGAAGATTTTAATCATTTTAAGTTGCATTGTACAGAATAATGGGTGAATGCACAAATTCTGAACCACAAATAATCGGGAGTCCATTGTACTTTTAGATATTTTAATTATATGTGAATCTGAAGAAATAACATAAACAACCTTTCTTCTTTTGCATTTGAGATTACTCACCTGTTTCCATTTCACTGATTGCATCCCAAGGAGTTATAAGTTAGTCAGTTTTATTCACTGCTTGTCAGTTTCTGACCAAACGCAAGGAGAAGTTTGATCTGATTTAACTTACAAGAAAGAAAGAAAGAAAACATGTTTTTTATATTATATTTTTATTCATAACATGTAAATTTCTGGTTTCTACTGCATCTCTGCTTAAACGGACACATGGTCCAGTCCACATGTGTCCAGGATCTAGGACTCCACGCGGCGCATTAATGATAAGTTGGAGGAGGCGGCGGGGCGGGATGCTCGGGAGAGAAGCGGTGACACTTGGCTGCGGGGTTTATACATAAACACACACGCACACACACACCCTTCAGCCAGGCTTTTCCGGGGCTTTGCTGGACGCCGAGGTTGCAGATGGGCGAAGACGTGGCCGGTGCTCAAGCAGCTGCGGACGTCTGCCCTCTTCACCGCCTTACACCTGTTACGCATCATGTTCGCTACAGCGCCCACAGAATAACTGCAGGAGAGCCCTGCAGCGAGTTGGCGGCGCACTCGGTGGAGAATAAAAGAAAGAAAAAAAATAAAGCACCTGTTCACACGACCGCTCTTAAAGCTAGTGACCGGCAATGATCTGTCATTATTAGAAAAGTTGGTTGGTCTTAAATTAAAAATGCATTGTTGTGCCTGTAAATACATTCTCAGTATGTCTGCAAAGGGACTAATGATCACTGGATTATTATCAGAGCATTAATTAAAAACCCAACATGATCATAATTTATTCATTAAACTATTCATATGGAAATCTTTTATCTCTGTGTGAATTCACAACTGATTTATTCACATTTCCATGTTATTGTAGCTCCCTTTAATCAGATGTGTTTTGGAGTGTTTTAAACCTAATTATGAAAGAGAAGCTGAAATTAAAGTCATGTTAGATAATAAATAAAAAGGAATTCTCACTTGTACGCAGATACCTCTCGGTAGTAATAGGTTATATTCATCAGGCTCAAAGCTAGAAGAGGAAACCAATATGGCTCATTCCACATCCACACAAAGGCTGCGAGAGCTGTTTTCTTTCCCCCCTTTTTTTCTAAGAGTAATGAGATTATATTGATCTTTTTCCTCTGTGTTTTGGTGCCGTACATTACATTAAGAACGCGTTTGAAAGGCTGAACTGAGAGATTTGGTATTCCCAAGCTTGGATTTGCAGGTGCTGGAGTCTGCACCTCAAAATCGCTTCAATTAATCTGCTGCAAACCCAAACATCCACAACGTCTTCCTTTCCCCGAGCTGTTGTCTCGGGGAAAGGAAGATGGGCGAAACTGAACTGAGATCTTTTGTGAAAGGCTCACAGGCCTCTTTGTACCTATCCTGTGTTTGAAATCATAATTTCCTTACCACAGTACATTGTGTACACTAAAGGGAATAAGTGGTGGATGTAGAAAGACAGGCATAATTATGTGTCCTCATCAGTGACTTTACATTTTCAAAGACTAACTCGAAGAAACATGAAGCTTAGTGTGTTTTCCATTTGTTTTAGGCGGTTGGTATTTCTGAGTTCAACGCTCAGGGATTTCTCGCCACCCAGGCCTCCAAATGAAACATGGCTTTCATTTGGAGGCCAATAGCTTTGCACCTATAGGCTGAGACTAGAGCATTCTTCTGAGCTGGCCCTGCAATCAGACTATAGAGCAGTGCTTTGGGATCCACATGAACCAACGTCAAAGTCAGTTCCCGTCTGACAAAAATCCCGATTTTTATCCCACAAACTCAGCCTTCTGTTTGCTGTTCCCATACAAAATAGCACTGGGTTTTAGAACTGGCATTAAAATTTAATCAGTTTAAATAACATCTCTAACATTTATTTCTTATTCCTTTATCTCTTGTAGAAGCAATGCGAAAACAATGGTTGGTTTAATCTCTATTTATTTATTTATTTATTTATTTATTCATTTCACCTTTTACATCAATAATTAGTGGTTTGAAATAGTTTATGAATTTAGCATATTGTTTATAATCTGCTGCCCTGGCCACACATACATTTCTTTTACCGTATCACATTAAGTGTTTCTATCCTCTGGCAATAGTAAATGAATAAATTTTGACTTAATTCACTAATATTGTCTTTTAATAGGAATAATAGTAACACAGAATATTGGTCTCTGGGCTTTAATGATCCTTCTTAAATAAATACGTGAATAGCAACTAAGTAAATACAATTGTCGTCTCATTTTGGGATTGATGAAGGCAGCGCTTCTCAATCTGGGTCAGATTCTGGTTTCAATCCAGAAATCTCACTTGATGCTTTTGACACGTTTTGGTTTACATTCACAGGACGGCCGTCGTGATTAATCCCAGTTTTATGCGGCTGTACTGCTGTGCATGTCATCAGTCTCCAACGAGACTGATGACGATGACTCTGAGATGCAGCATAAATGAATCAGATTATTAATAGTTCATGACAAACGATGAATTTACATGTCTTTGAACGAATTGCTCCCGATTAACTCGGAGTCAGCCTTTAAGCGGCACAAAAGTGATTACCTCCTCATTAAATTACTAATTACCAAAACGGAAACATTTCGTTTCCCCTCAAGCAAATGGCCCTAAAAAATTCACAAGACTTGCAGATAAGCCAAATAAGAAACGTTGGCTCTACAGCGGGCATGTTTCCAATTTATTGTGGTCATAAGATCGAGGCAAAATAACAATCTGAATATGAAATATGCACGTTGCTCGGACTCGCCCCTTTTCTAAAGCCAAAGCGCTTCTACATCAGAGCTGTTGGTGCTTTTCTGCTTCTGAGTCTTAAGTGTTGCCGTGAACATTCAGCAAGTTCAGGGTCAGTTGGATGAAACTTAGTCGACTGTGTTCTCAAAGTTTTCTTCCAAAGCTCATTATCTTGGTGCCCTTTGATTTACTCCCCCCCACAAAGGTACAAACCAAAGGTTGCAGTAATTCTCGGAGGACCAGAGCAGCTCTACTCCTTGGGTTAATTCATCTTAAAGGTTCAACTCCCGAAAACTCAGAATTGAGCTGTTTTTTTTTCATCTGATGCACTTTATCGGTTTGTGAAACGAGCTTTATCTTAGTAAAGGTTTTACAACTTAACAGTTTCAAAATCATTGTCATTTTCAACATCGTTTTAATAGGTTGTTGGTGAAAAGAGCTGTAGAAATCAGCAGTGTTGTGCAAAGATTTGTCACAACTTTTATTCTTATTATTTTATACATACTAATCAACAGATTTCATATTTTAGTGTTAGGAGGAATCGTTTTGTCTTATTGTTTCAAATAAAAACAGTTAAATCATGGTTTGCATTTAGTTTTAAACTTTTATTTTAACTGGAGGATATCAAACTGTAAGAATTTTATGGCGGCATAACAATATTTCTGTGAAACATTGAGTTTTAATCATGCTTTTTTTTTTCTTTAGTTTTTACTAAAAGACAAATGACCACACACACCCAAAATGTCCATAAATCTTTTATTTTTAAATAAATTAATTCAGGAAACAATCATAAATAATTTTAAACAGCTTCATTTTTACTGCTTTTGTCACCTTCATTACTTATTTCCATATTCTTTAGCAGATTAATGCACCCTAAGGATAGAAATGAGTCTCATGCATGAATGTGACATTTGTCTTGACGCCTAATGAAAGGACAAACTGTCAGGAGGTCGTGGTATTTCCAACTCTGTGCCCTCACACATCCTAACGAAAGCTGCCTTTCATTAGGGTGCAGCAGATCGGTGTAAACATTAGCCGAGAAGGTAAACTAAAAGGCGAAGGCCAAAGACAGGCCAGGTCACAGGAAGGAAAAAAGGGCCACAGCTTTATTCAAAGTTTTCTTTCCTGTATACATACGATGAGAAAACATCATTTCTGTTCAATATGGCAGTAGAAAGAAACTGCAAAGGCAAGGAGAACCAAAATCGATGAAATGTCTACCTTTACAAAGCTCAGCTCTTCCCTTCTGTCGTCATCCCCGCAGCTCTATTCACCGAGAAAGAACTTAGCTTCCATGGTTCATAAGTTAGAGCCTCGGGCCAACACAGATGACCGTGTCTGAACTTCTTTGCTGTAATTTTCTGAACGTCAATAACTGTGTTTCCAATTATCTACACAGACTGTACAACATGCACATGACTGCAGAGATTGTTGTTTTTTTTTTTCTTTCTTTTCACAGAAAGCTGAAATGATAGACTCAAGCTAAAGCAGAGGATTTTTGTGTGCTCACCTGTTTACAAACACCATTGATTTTATGCAGGAAAGTAGAGAAATATGGACGTGTGTCGCATTCAGCTGGTAGAGGTGTTCCAAATCCTTGTAAGCTTTTTTTTTTTTCTTTTTTTTTTTTTTTGCAAAGAGCATTTTATATTTTGAAATTATGAGATAGTTGAAAATAAAGCAGAAAAATGTGGTACATGGTTTGGACCATCAATTGGTCTAAACAAGTCTGACTTGAACATATAGGAATAGAAATCTCTTCAATAAAAATATATTATTTTGTATTAAATAAAAACAAGACATAAATGACTAAAATAATGTTTGGGGCATCACTCTTTTTTAAAGTAACTGTTTTAAAACAAACATTGACAATAATCAGCTTCCTGTTTATAAAATTGGGTACAAATCAACTGGCTAAGTTAATGAAGAAAAAAAACCTAACTAATAATTATAATACGCTTTAAAATTGTGTTTCGAAAGTGATTTCATCCAGACAGGGTCATTTTAACTTCTTATTCAAATAGAAAATGTATTTTTATAAATGAAATAAGCTTCATTTTGGTTGAGATGCGATCAAATCACTTTATTTTCCAAACAAAATGGAACAATTATATATTAACTTTTCTTAATAAAGAACATTGATATTAATGCCAGAATTTTTCCCACCACTTTGTACAGTAGTTGTTTATGGTCAATAAGTTCTTAACAAACACATTACAAACATCAGACTGCTTCCAGCATACAGACTCCCTACAACGAAGGAGCATTTAAGTGGCGGTAGCTGTATGTTTTCTGATGCTTTTTTGTATTTAAGTAGATGCATCCTGTTTGTTTTGAAGTCCTTTCAGAGGACTGAGAGATAAACTTAATTCAGTTTTTCCGTTTCTGTTCTTCTAAGCGTTGGCTGGACTGTTTTACCCGACGCGTTTGTCTTTGTCGTGGTGACTTGGCAAAATTGATCTAACAACCAGATCAGAAGCGCTGGAGAAGAATTAGGTCCTAACGCAGCCGAGCCATCAGCCGAGAGAATAAGGACGCTATCAATGTGAGATGCATTTTCTGTCTCCGTTCGTTCACCGGCTGCAGCAAAAGAGACAAACCTCTCCTTTAATGATTCATTTTCTGCTGAGGGTGACCTCCTGTCAGGAAAAATAACTCATTCAGTATTTCACTACCGTTTGAGGATCCAACTCGTATCTTCGATGTTGTTACATATGTTGTTGGCCAGCTGAATTTAAATGAATAATAGCACAAGTTTGACTAAAAGAAAAAAAACTGCTGAAATCAGAAATATTTATTTTATCTTCCTATTAAAAAATATATCCTCAGCCGTCATTGAAAGGAGCAGCAGTATGTAAAATCTACTTTTTTTTTTTCTTTTTTAGCTTTACATCAACAACATACCTGAAGTGTCACCTTGATTCTCGAATAAGTGTTTGAGGAAATCTTTAATCTTATTCGCAACCATTCAGCTGTGCAAAATGCCTGGGTGGACCAAGCCCCGCCTTCACTGATGAAGCTCCTCCTCTGAGCTACAGTCTCCAAGCAAGAAAAATTTCTTTTGAGTAATATTTGATATCCTTTTATAACAACTGAAGTTGACATTGTTACCTGATTACACCATAAAATGACATTATGTGACATGTTTTTTGTTTTTTAAGATCACATGTTTTTCATAGTTTTAACATGTGATCTTCAGTGCTGCCGATTCTGTTATGAATATATACATCCTTTTTTCCTCTCTCTGCAGCTGGCTGTCAGTACATCTCAGACAGGATATTTGCCTATCTTCGCAGTTCAGGCAGCTTTCCTCAGCGCCTCCAGGCCAGTTTAACCTGACAGGAGACATGTAACTGTAACAGGTTACACCGGGATTTTCGCCCTCAGACTCAGGCTCTGTCCAGTCCACCCAGAGCGGTGAGGCACCAGGTAAGATGCCCTGCATCCATCTCCTTGCTCCTGTTGTCAAGTCTTTTCTTCCCCCCGTGATGTCTGATATCTGGCCGAATCAAGCCTGCAGATTATTTTCCGGGAAGGAGCAGGTTGTGGATGCATGCATAAGCATCTTTTAGCGTCACATTTCTTTCTTGTCAGTCCTCCTTCCTTCTCATCTATACACTGAGTGCATGAAAGCATACCCAGATTCAGCCTGAGCTAAATCCCATGACTTGACAATAACGTGTTGCGTGTGGTGGATGGTTTTGATTACGAAACAATCTGTTGCGTGTCTCAGAGCGAAACCCTTCAAACGTCCTTTCATATATCAAACAACCCTCAGCCTTCAGTCACAGATGACAAAAACGCTCCTTCATCTTGTTTATCTACAAGTGAATTTGAGATTTACTCTAGTGGATGTAGTGCCTTGCAAAACCATTCATACGCCTTCATTTATTTATTTATTTATTCATATTTCGCCATGTTACAACCACAGAATATGATGCCTTTTCATGGGATTTGGTAGCAGACAAAAAGGTATGCATGTTTGTAAAAGGGATGCAACATATTAGATGGAGTTCTAGATTTTATGCAAAGTAAACATCTGAAAAGTGTGGCAAGCATATATATATATATTCAGTCATCTTTTTTTATTATTATTATTATGCTTCTAAATGGATTCCAGCGTTCAATCTAAGAGTACAGAGCAATGGCTCAGCAAAACAGGATGTTTTTCTAAGATCCACCAGCAGAGGGCGTGTAGAGGTTTATAAAATTCCGAAGAGTTCTTGCAAGAAAATGGCAGCAGCTACATGGTTTATGGTGTTTTTTCACATGCAGGCAGATGCATCCTGTCTGTTTGGAGCAACAGAGCAACTCCTTCACCTTCTTTAAAACTAAGTCGTGAAGCTCACCTGAATATAGATGGATCTATAGGTTGCAGTTGTGGCAGGTCTCCACAGTGTAGCATATTTAAACAAAAAGATGTTTTTTTAAACTTCATTGAAATACCATTCATGCTTTTTCCAAGCAGCGCCTGTAACACAGCTGCTAAAAACACACATGCACATGGAACCCGAGACAGAAAAGTCATTAATCGCTATCTTCATCTCACTCCACTCACCTTCCTCGCGTTGGAGTCGAACACTTCCTCATTCTCTTTTCCATTGCTGTTCTCAATGCCGCTTTCATCTCGAGACAAATTTGCTCTTCATCTGTCCTCTTCATCGCGCAGCAGTCCAGCCATTCGAAACTCTTTGGTGATCCGCACATTAGCCACCACGTTGTTGAGCTGTAGTGTTGTAGTCCGCACTCTGACATATTTACAAAGTCATTTGATTTTCCTTTGAGAAACGCTCGCTAGCGTTTATCTTTTGCTGCCAGTGGCAAAAGATAAATAGGAAGACTTTCTAAAGTGTGACAGCAGCACAGAGTTATCTTAGCTCACTGGCACTGCTAACTTTGTCAGCATGGGCGATCCACGCTGACTCTGAAACATGCCAGCATGAAGCGCGGAGATGCTTTATGCTGACATGAAAGATCCCATTTCATCGGGGAAACTGGTGGCTGATACATTCTTAACAAATGTATCTTTTTTTTTTCCTCAGTACGTCACGCACAGATTAAATTCATGAAAAGTTTTTGTTTCGACATCCCTTTTTGTCTTCAAGTTACATTTAATACAGGAGAGGTAAACTGCTTTACCTTACCTTGATAGTGAAACAATTTTTTAGAGAGAAAAAGTAGTCAGAGAATCACAAGAACTGTTGTCAGTGTAATGGGTTCTTTTCTTCATTTTTTTTTTTTTTTTGTATATATTTTTTCTCTAAGTGCTTTTTTTGCTGAGCGTCTTTCATCAGAGGACAAACACTGCTTAGTCACTGGAGCTCTGGTTTGTGTGTAGTGATTGATGGCAGCGGTGTTTATGATGAAAGAAGGTCAGAGTGAAAAGAGTTACATTCCTCTCCGTCACCTTCCGTCTCGCGCGTACGTAACTTGTCATTATTCTGAGAAAGAGAAATTGCATCATCTGCCAACAGTAAACACGGCCTGGAGGACGATGAAACGGCAGCCGGAGAGAAGCCTAAAATATGGAGATGATTTTTAGGAGACAAAACGAGATGTCAGAGTTTGTTAGACGAGGATTTGGAAGATAAAAGAACAAAGAAGCGAAAATGAAAGGGATTCATTTAAAAGCTCAGTGTGTTTCCAGGGGGGAAAAAAAGAAAGGGGGAAAAAAAAAAGGACGCACGTTAAAAACCGGCGCTTTGTTTTATTTAAAGATGCAGCAATCTCGACAAACATATCAGATCCCGTGCGTCTGAGCGCAGTCTCGCCGAGACGAAATGGGAACAGAGCGAAAGGGCCGTTCCCATGTGCTTCACATTTTTATTAACTGTCACTGCCCTCACTGACAGCGGCTCATTACAGCTCATGTAGTGGAGTGAAAAGGTTGGGAGAGACTGCCAGTAACTCTACCTCCCATGCAGCCTTCCTTAGGGGCATTTCTTTCACCGCGCCGAGGACTTTGTAATCTGAGCCCAGCAGGTACGTTGATGGAGCTGACATGCGTGTGTGTGTGCGTGTGTGTGTGTGTGTGCTGCACAGCAAGGAGAGGAGAACAAGGTTCCAAACAAAGAAGGAGGGAATGTTTCTGCTTCATTTGCTTTTAGTGCCAGCACCTGAAGATCTCTGAGATGCTCATGTTCAGCGACATCTGGCCTGAAGAAAGTTCTCCACATGCAGAAATTCCCAGCTCGCATTAAGGTTAAACATACCAACACAGCTTCACGCTCCTATAAGCAGTAATTAAACACACTTGGAGAAATGCTTGGCTAAGAACCAGACATTTTGAAGGTTTATCGCGTGTTTCGAGCGCATAAACCACCCAGTAATACCTCGGTGACAGATGAACAAATAAAAGGCTGATTGCAATCTAGTCTGTGGTTTGGTGTCTGTTATCTGACGCACAATGAGTCAGAAGCAATGCAATGAGCAGATCTGGCCATATACAAAAATTTAAGGTTTTGTAAAAGTTGCGAGGCTGTAATGTGTCATCAGTATTTATTTTACCTTCCTGTTGTAGTTTGTTCCTTCTGTTTGTCCAGTTATTTCTTATTGTTGTGTGTCGGTTTTGGTTGCTAGATTGAGTGTTTATTTCTGTGATTGCTCAGGTTTCTTCTGTTTATTCTTCTCATTCGGTTTCCCTTCCCCAGCTGCTGATCATTTCCACATCAGTCTCACACCCTCCCTTACACAGCTGCAGACAGTTGCATGCAACCAGTTCTTTTGTCGTCTTCACGCCCTCCTCTGTATATTTAACTCCCCAGACTCACTGCGCTCCACTGGTTTCTTCCGTTACACTCTGTTTCTCTCTCTCCATGCTCCTGGTTGCCTGTTTCTTGTAAGTTTGGCCACTGTAATAATTTACCACTGTACCACGTTCCCGTCTGCATCTTCTCTGGATGTACCCAAAATGGGGGTGACTGTTCAACATTCATGAGCAAAGCACATTTTGAGTGACGCGACGGAAGCAAAGGATCATGTTACAAAGCAGCAATCTGTTGGAAGGAATTAGAAATTGCTTCTATGATGAGAACAAAGAAGGAAATAACAGTTCTGAGAATTTTGCACCCAAAGCAAGTGTAGATTTCAAACGCTGGTGTAAAAAGGGATATAATGTTGCCTTGAGCATTTTCAGGTGGTTTCACCAAGATCTGACTGTGTGGCATTAGAAAACAGGGTAGCACTTTATTTGAAGAGGTGTGCATAAGACTGACAGTACGCAGTCATAAACATGGAGTCTCCATGAATGCTTATGACTGTTGTCATGAAGTGTCATTCGCTAAGTAATTACACTTTTAACCCAGAATTGCACTGACAGTGTCACCGGATAATGCAAAAAACTTTGCATTATCCGGTCAACAATGACCCTTTTAAAGCTAAGCGCTACACCGATTTGCTTAAAAAATAAATTAAAAGTGTCAACTTTGCATTAAAAGTGTCATTATTTACCGAATGACACTTCATGACAACAGTCATCAGCATTCACAAAGACTTCTTCATGTTCATAACAGGTGTTATTTCATATTTATGAGACTGTCATGTCAGGCTTATGCACACCCCTTCAAATAAAGTGCTACCAAAAACACTTGCGTGTCAATGAAAGTATGAGAAAGTTATTTGGCTGTCTCGTTCATGAACAGGACTTCTCATTTTGATGGCTTTGACACATGAATAATTGCTTTTGAGGAATAAAGACATTTTGGGACAGAAAAGGTAAAATCGTATGAGACAGAGTGAGGTTCATTAATTAGCCGTGTTTCTGATTGCACTCTTTCTGGTGCCTTTAACCAGCAGGAACCTTTTGCAGGAGAACTGGTGAAGGCAACTCAGCATGAACAAAACCAGAAAAGATGTAAGGTTTAGCTAATTAGTTGATGAGTGACGACGGCTCTAATGGAGCCATAGAGGGGTTCTGATTGAGAACACGGCTGTCAACCTGAAAGATCTCTTCCATTATTCTCTATTTACTTAAGAGAAATTTTTCTGTTTGACCGACTGCACATTCAGTCTACAAAATAAACAAAAAAAAAAAAAAAAAAAAAAAAAAACAACCTCCCTGAGCAACATGAGGTTCCTCAGTGCTCCGCTCTCGGACCTCTTTGTTTTTGTCAGGTTTGTTGAAATGCAGAAAGAGGGGAGCAGTGGCATACTTGGAGGCCAGCCTGAGCTCCATTTGGACTGCTCATTAATCATTTCCTCCTACCACACAGAGGCCTCAGAGAGCACCAGCGAGCAGCTCGTTAGAAATGTGTCCTCGCTCCGCTCTGCTCCACAGGTTGCTGTCAGTTAGCCAGCAGGGAGCCACGATGCAAGAAAGGACAGAGACAAAAGAGAAATAGATATATATATATAAAAAAAACACAATTTGGCAGACATAATGGAGAATATAAAGTTTTTCAAATGGATGATTGATGGAGTTACAATGAGCTCCTAATTACTGGCTTCATTGAGCCAATTTAAGGTTTTCCTTCACAGATCCAAATAACCCAAACTTGATGAACGGAATCAATAATACTTTGTCAAGAGTGAAGCAGATTGACGTTTTAGTTTAAATCAACCGGGGGGGGGGGGGAGAAACATTTTATCAGTTTAAAGCAGATGCATGCCGCACTTATTGAAACTGCTCTACTGATATGAATGTGTCAATCTGACCAATGATTACCAGACAGGTAATCCATTTGATGTAGAGATTATTGGATCAGCGGAGCTCCGGCTCCAGGCAGATTCACATGAATAAAATCTGTTAATCTATGCAGGAGGAGCCGGTCCTGAAGGCCGGAGAAACGCTACCTGTCAGTCACTGAAGCTCCAGAGAGCCTGAAGAGTCTGTCCTAGGTAAGGACGATGGAAAAGGATTGCATGCCCTTTCTCTGTTGTGGCGTTTTACGCAGCAGGACGTAAAACAAGTGATCAGGTGTTCATCCTTTATATTAACACTATGCTTAGACCTCAAAGGAAAAGTACACAAACCCCAAGAACGCATCCTCGGACAATGCAGTGTTAACTGAGGATGTTACATGATCATAAAATAAGAAAGACTAATAAAGCGTTGAGAGTGCTTCCAAGAGACACACAACTTCCAAAAATTGCATTTAGATTGAATCTAGTGAGTTCTGGGACCAGATTGTTTGGAAAAATTAGACCGTATTGATAACACTAAATCTATTAAGTGCAATTCAAATCCTTCACTGTACTGAATGAGTACTTCTGAAAATGAAATTGCATCTTTTCACATTGATGCCATTTGCAACTGTACAAATCACATCAAATCAAAACAGGTTTGATTTTATAGAATTTCTTTTTCTGAAAGACAATTTTGTTTACAGAGACCTCATTATTCCTCGTATATATTTATTTATTTATTTTGGATATGTAAAATGTCTTAAAGCTCCAGGATTAAATGTTCATTAAAATTTAAGGTTTATTTATCTTAGAGAATGTTTTTTCTCACTATTATGTCATTGTCATTAATATTATCTGAAAATGGTCTCAAACAAAAGTATTATTATTTATCGCAATAATTTTTTTGTGATAAATAATATAACAATTTGGTTATACAGTAAAATTTGTTACCATGTCAAGGCGTAGTTTAAAGTGTCTCAGTAAACTCAGAATAATCTTTTTCTAATAAACGATGACGGTGTGAAATCAGTTGTGATTTAATTCTTTTACCTAAAAGGTGGAGTTGAAAGTTTAAAAAATAATAAACAAACCGATTTCCATCTTGCCTTTAAGCTCAGTTCTCTTTAATCACAGAGATGTTTCTTTGACCAACGACTGCGGGAGCTATTTGGCTTTTGAATGTTTGAATGTTTTTGCAAAGGAAAGATGTACTGCCGCTTTGACCGAAGCATGTGGGCTAATTCAAGGCAGATTTAGGTGAGCAGGATTCCCGGTCGTGGCTAACAGGAGACGCAGAGGCATGTTTGGGTCAACAGGGCAAGCCTGGGAAAGGAAGTCAACTCCAACAGAGATGCTGTGGCTCACTGTGTGCGATAACTCAAGCTACAATTAGTTCTTTTCCAAGGTTTAAGGTAACCACACGGGACAGTGGTTAAATGTTTGTTTTCCCACTTTCAAATGGCTTAAACAAACATGAGTGGTCATTAGCTTGCGGCCCTTACTTCCAGCCACGTTATCCGGGAGATCTGCAGCCAAATCTCTCAGGTTACTCCGATACTGTCATCAGTCATGTTTTACAACTGCCGGGTTTTATTATGGGTCCGGCAGTTTCTTTCCAATGCACCGTAAGACCCTCCCTCGCTCAGCCTCGGCTGCGTATCGTTCAACGGAGACGCTTATATCTCATCCGCAGCGTGAATTTGCCTCTGTGAGCGCATTTTGTCGTTGGGGAAACAACAGAGAGCGGAGCGGGGTCAGGGCGGCCGTGTGGCACCTCATCAGTCAGCCCAGCAGCCCGGAGGAGCGATGGGTTAGACCTGGCCCTGTGCCCTGTCTTAAGTTGCTCCTAGATGGCTTGTTCCACACCGGAAGCCGAGTTCTCGTTCGGCCGGTCGTGGCTTCCATTTGGAAACGGCCGACGGGTTCGCACACCACCTAACATTTCAACTCACGAGCGAGTCGCAGCAAATCCATCACTGCTGCTGACACTTATGGATTTGCTGCTTTGTTTGAGATAATGGGCACAAGGTCGCCGAAACGTTTTTCTGGTTTGTTTCATCAGAACCATCTCACGTGCCTCCGCAGATGGCCTTCTGGACCACATGAGAGACGGTTTCACCCTCAAGGCAATCAGACACCGGGGCCAGAACACAGTCAATTAAAACCAGGCTGACGTGTAGCTGGTCATGTGTTATATCACTAAACACAGACTGAATGCTCCCATATGCTTTTCGTTTGAAGCAGACTGGGCTTTTCTTTTCTGTTTGCGCTCTGGTGCGAGATTTGAAAACTGGAGCTCCGTCACGTCATCACAGATATCAGGTGTCAACTCTTGAATATCAACTCAAGATGCGATCAGCTTTTTGCCTTCTGAGTGGAAAAGAGGGTCACTTTTCAGGCTTTATTTTCTTTAGGAATTGGGTGTGAAGAGATTGTCAGAGTGTAGAAACAGTCTTATAGCAGATGCGTTTCTGTTAACCAACAAGACTGCGCAAAGTTGAAATTCTGAAAAAAAAAATACTATTAATGGAAACACAGGTATTTCAAAAAAACGTACATTTTGCGAGAAAAAAGTTTCTGTGCTAGGATGAGGTGGTTTGTCAGGTGCATGCAAACTTTTTTTTTTATATCACGAGTCGCGTGATAAACAGCTGAAAATGTCAAAGGAGAAGACAGGAAGTAGTAGCGTTGATGGTTCGGTTTTATTTTTTCAGACAATGTCCAGCTGACTCTCACACAGGGTTTGTTGATCCAACGCCTGCAGATGTCTCCTCTCATGGCTGATAGACGGCAAACGCTAGCGGCATGGTTGAATTATGATTGTCTCGTATAATGTACCACGTGAACAAGCTTAATCAAGTGTGATTTCCATTTCATATTTTCCCTCTCTCTCATTACCTGTTTTCCTGACTGACCACTCTTAAATGAAGGCCACTAGAACCAACAAAACAATAAAAAAAAAAAAAAAAACGATTTTGTGCACATTTGTAACAAAAAGTCGTTTAATATGTACTTTACAGTGTTTTCTTACTGACGGAGCTTTTCCAAAAGCTTCAAATTGTTCTACACTTTGCTTCGTGCGGAGGGTCTAACCCATCGGCAATTTAGAAACAATTGCCTCAGGGAATTGTGGACTACCTTACATTTTGCCCAGTCGCTAATGTTTGCTCGTTACATGTGGAATGTGCCAGTTCGATGCTATGAAGCTTATCAGAACTTGCCTGCGATCCTCCACTGTAAAACGAGAAGTACCAAGCCACTGAAAGACAGTGGCTGCAGCTTCATGCACCCACTTCTTACGTTGTTTTTGGGCTGTAATGACACGAAATTCATTGTGCTTCTGCACAATGACAATAAAAATCTGATTGTTCAATGGGGATAAAAGCCAGGTGAACAGCAGGGGGAGATTGGTTCTGAACAGGACTACTTAGGAAGGAAAAGGCCAGGCCAACCCTAAGGCATTACCAGACCAGACTGGATACACAGACCCTCGAATCGGTTTTAGGGAGGCAGTGGGTCGTCCTGATCAGATGCCTAAACAACAAAGAGACTATTTTCAATGTGAACCAACAGCAGTTTTGCACAGATGGCGGAGCTCCTCAGTTTTTCTGTGGCCCATATGGAGACGGGATGATTTCACCCACTTGGATCTGAGTCTGCAGCGCCTGTTGGTCCAGATCTGGCTTCTGGGACACATCCAGGAGATCTGACCACAAGACGAAGTTCAGACACTGATGACTAACTGTTTTTAATAAGTGGGCTTCAATCAATGTTTGAGTAAAAATAAAAAATGTTGCAATAGTCAGTGGGAAGCAGACCTATTTGTTTTGTAAAATGCCTTATTGTGAAACAAATAAGACCTATAAACTCAATGTCAGGACGTGTTTGCTTAAGGTTTTTTATGCTGACTTTAGAGACCGAACATATTCTCTTAGGTTAATATTTTGCAGGTCTATTTTATCTTAACATTGACCATCTGGGACGTCAACAGTGATGAATGACGCTCCACGGACTGAACACTAAATGAATCACTTTCACCCAACTTGTAAACCGTGCAGCAGCTGGATGCCTCACTTAAACGCTTGCAGGGTGTTTTAACAAAATGAAGTGATGAAAGCATGTCACTGACGTGTGCATTTCTTCTTTTCAACCATTCTGCTTGTAGTTAAGGGCTCTGACTCTTTTCTTTTGTTTTTCTTCTCCTTGTTCCCTTTGCTTCGTAATTGCCTTCTCTGCCACTTGAAATAGTCTGAGCCGAGCTTAATTAGACCACTCTCCTCTCTCTTTCTCGCTGCTTTGACCGGTCGGCATCTGCTTTCACCGCAGAGTGAGACGGATACAAAGCAAACAGAAAGAGTAAGCCTGAGCTGTCGGCTCATGAAACACAGCGGAGGGCTGTGTGCTGAGATAAGAGGACTTCAGGAGCCGCCAGGATGCAGCAGGTGGGGAGTGAGTCTGAGGAATCGCTCGGTGATGGTGATGATGAAGGTGTCGATAAAAACGGGTGGAAGGACGGACCCCCCGAAGAGGAGGTGGGGAGAGTGTTTTGGTGAGAATGGCGCAGGGGAGTGAGAGGCTTTGAAAGACGAGAATCAAAAGAGGTCATACACTTTGAGTGGAATGGCAGAGGGCCGCTGAGGAAAAGGTTTGAAAAGAGAACCACATGAGAACCACGGCTTTGAGATGAGTTAAAGAAATAAAAAATGAAAACAGATGAAAGTGAAAGGAAACGGGAGGGAAGGGACGTCTAGACTGAGTGGTGCGTGCAGCGGACCGTCCGACCATCAGGGTCAGAATCAGTTGAATGGATTCATGTCGTCGCTGAACTTTAAAGGGCCACTATTCGGTGAAATCGACTTTTTTGAGCTTTACATCATGTTGTAATGTTATTTCCTCACCATAAACAGACCTGCAGTGTTGCCTTGATTTTTTTTTAATTTTTTTATTTTTGTATGTTTGAGAAATCCTTTAATCTCATCTTCAGCTGTGCAAAACGTCTGGGTGGACCAATAGGGTGAACCCTGCAGTTTCCAAGCGTCAGAGCTTCCACCTCAAAGAGCCAACATCCCCTGCGACTCCTTCAAACTAGCCAGCAACAATTAGAGACAACCTGGTGGATCTGTGAATCTCATAGGAGTTACTTCTCTGTGAAATGCTGGTCAAAAAAAGAAAAAAAAGACTTGTTAAAGGGTTAATGGAGGAGCCATGTTGAAATGACTTCCTGAAGGCGGAGTTTCAGAAAGAACAGGAGCAGTTTTATGTTTGAAATGTGCCGCATTTTGAAGGGCACATTGTTTTTATAACAACTGCAGGTAACACAGCAATGTGACTGTGCTTTAAAATAGCACAACGCGACTCGAAAATGCATGATACTGCCTCTTTAAAACGCACAGAACCTTTAAGACGCTCGACATGGAGCAACAACTAGAGAGGATTCTGATTAGCAACGGTGCCCTGTGTGATTAATTAAAGAGACTTAATGTGGGCGGCTCTGTGTACAGAAAACATCTTCCACTCTGCAACAAACATTGTGGTTCATGCAGTCTGACCTGAAAACCCACAAGTCATAAACATGATGGCGCACCGTTCACTTTTACTGGATAAATGAGGGGAAATAAAAAAAGTCATAACGTCTCAGTGAGGTCGGGGAAAACCCCCCAGGAGATGAACAGTTGCAAGATTACAACAAACTTCCATCAGGGTTTTATGTTTCTTTAATCTCTACGATCATTTGCCACTTTATTTTAGACTAGCACATGAAATCCCAATAAAACACACCGAGGCTGGTTGACATAATGTGACATAACGTGTATCTTTGCAATGTTTAAAGTTGAACAAACTCCCATCTTTAATTAAAAATGTTATTTTAGTTGTTTTTTTTCTAAATAAATTGAACATTTCCACACTAGCACAGCACTTCTCTGTGTAAGCATGACGAAAAGAGAAAAGTGAAGTAAAACCTGAAAACAGGAGAAATTCAGGAGGCTGGTTCTGTGACAGCAGGAGGAGAGGTTTAATCTCCTGCTGTAAGATTTGTCAGGACTGTGAAGAAGCTCACTGTTCCATGGTAACAGCATCCAGTGATCCCTTCATACAGATAACATCAGCATAACCCGCAGAAGAAAATAAAACTGGCAGGGATATAGTTCCTTCTGGCTCAAAAGAGAAGATAAGAGCTGATTCTGTGCATCGGTAAATCAGTGATAATTCCGCTATTATATAAGCTATATTATCTCTCATTGCACTTTTAACTCTATAAATGTTTCAATCTTCGTGCCAGTCGGTTTGTATTTATTTTTTCCCCTCATGCATTAATAATCGCCTGCTCTCCACTGCTGCAGCTCTGCTCTTGTTGTTGTTTGTTTTCCTGGAGAGTTTGGGAGAGTCTTTGTGCTTTTCCATGCTTTAATGTTCACGGTGACAGCTGATCAGTGATCACATGAGTACTAATTTATTTCAAAACATTTAATTTGCTAAAAAAAAAAAAAAAAGTAAAATAAAACATTTTTATTTAAAAAATCAAATAAAAATATTTTTAAATGTTTTTTAAAAGTGGAGGGAGGGCCTTTCGGTGCATGATCCATCTATACCATTGGTGTGCAAAGTGACCCTTTGGATCTTCTACAACGGCTCTTTATGTCTTTGACGAAGGTTATAAAAATTTTTTTTTTTTTAATGTTTCCAAACTTTTTCAAATAACAACATGCAAGTTTTGCATTTGCTTGAATATTAAAAAACATTTATTAGGTTGAAATTATTATTTTAGTTTTTTTTTTTTACCATTTTACAAAATAACATCCTGCAGAAGACAACATGAATCCTCTTTTTGCAAACATCTTATGTTGTTTTTTTTTAAATTCATTTTAAACTTAAGAACAGAAATGAAATGCAAATTTTAACAAAAAAAAAAAAAAGCCTACAATAGATGCTTGTCAAAAAGGAGAGGCTGTCTTATTGCGACTCTGAATGACGTTTGTTTTTAACTGAGCTGAGCTGAAAATGGCTGAAAAGGTTGCAGCCATTTGCAGCTGCACATCAAAGACGACTGGAACTGTTAAAGAAATGTATCGCCATCATGCACAGACTTATCTCTGCTTGTTTTCCTGTGGTGGCAACGGTTACCTTGAAAAGAAAGTGTGCAGCCATCTTTGTTTTGCATCGAAACATACACTGCAAATTTATTGGATTTAGGAAAATGCACATTTCCGTCCGTTTGTGTTTGTTTTAGTGCCATAAAGCAAACACAAGCTAACAACATTTATACATAAAAATAAGACGTACTGGAAAAACGTAACAAAATAGACTGAAGATATGAGGCAGGAAAATCCATTGTTAGAAGTCTGCTGAATATCAAAATGCTAATTTAAAATAATATTTTTTTTTTTTGAAAACTACTGGCCTATATGAAATGAGTTTTGTGAGTTGCCAAGTGAGAGCGGGCTCATTTCCCATTTCCCCTCAAGAACACTTTCATGAAGAGTGGGATCAGAACCTCAGAGAGCAGCTTCCTCCACAAATCCCTGAACAAATTGGCGATGATTTCTATTTCTTCTTTTTTCGATAAGGATCTTTGTCCATCATTTATCCACCAGATCCAAACTGGTGTGCTGCAATCCCCTCTTTTGGCAAAAAAAAAAAAAAAAAATCTAAGTGGCCTCTCTGGGCCTTCTTCATCCTCGTCCTTGTCTTTAGATGAGAGGTAAGAGAATAAATGGCTTCAGCGGCCATCTTTCATCCCGTCTTTCTCTCCCTGGATCTCCACTCCCAGCCTCTCCACGCTGCTGGTGGGGGACTTGGAGGGGGTGGGGGCGCCTCTGAAGCCTCTCCAGAAACTTCAAGCTTTTAGCCTGAAGTGCGTCTCATTGTCGCTGCAGGATTAATGTTGATGGCCAGTAACTCTCCTCACCCCGACCGCAGATTAAAGAGACATCGACGCGCTTCTATTTTTACCAGTAAACGCACCAGAAATGAGCAGCGTCTCTTCTGAAATGTATTCGCTCCACGCACACATGAAATCGCGTCTTTCATGCCGACAAAGACATCTTCCAGGATTTAGATTTTCCTAAATAAAAAATAAAAAAAAAAAAAAAAAAAAAAAAGAAGAAGAAGAAGGGAGGCATCTCTGAAGCTTTTAAAGTAATCCACATGTTACTCGCACCTCATCAATGTAATCTGGCCTCAGTGAGGGGGAGGAAGAAAAAAAAAAAAGAATAAAACACAACACTAGCAAATGTAGATAAGACGGCGCTGTCTTGTTTGGAAGATAAATCTCTTGCTCTGCTGATGTTGTGCTGGGTTTATAATGATGGGCTCAAGGTTACCTTCCATCCTTTATACAAAAGAAAATCTATTCCAATCACACGCAGCCCCGCAGTGGAAGAATCGCCACAGAGATGTCCGATAGTCCTGAAATCAGTCGGCCTGGTGACAACAGGCTCCTAAAAGAATTATCTGCCGCAACAAGATGAATGAGGACACCTCGGGAGCCCACGTCTCTGAATAAATCTGGAAGTACGTCAGGAGGCCACGGAGCGGCAAAATGCCCCAGAGAGGATGCAGAATCAAAAGCAATATGAATGTAAAGGCCTGCTTCGATTATTAGATATTTGTGTTAGAGCCAGTTGGACAGAGCGCAAGAAATGTACAATTCTTGTTGAACATATGCACAAAGTGGCGGATCGACAAATACAAAACCAACCCCCCACTCCACTGAGGTCAAAACGAACAAAAAGCCCATCAGATATTTGCACTCATGTTCGTAGCTAAAGCGTAATGAGGCGCGTTTGTTTAGCCAAAGCTTCCAAGTTTGAAGAACAGGAAGGAAAACCTCTCATGAAATCGTTGCGTGCGTCCTCATAAAGCATTTAATGTCCTCTGACTTCAAAAAGAGCACCATGGACACTGAAGGACATTAATCGGACTTCCAGCGTAGTGAAGAGGAATGTCCAGTAATTATAATTTCCTTTTGAGCAGAATGGAGTGCTTCAGTTATTTCTAATGCTCTTTATTAAGTGAACCACTGAGAGCGGGAGAGTTTCAAAATATCTATCATTACCAGCAATATACCAGGCAAGGAAACCTATCTTACATGAGCAAATGATATGAGGATGGAAATGTATCCATGAGGCGCTTTCCATTTGAATGTAAAGCACGGCGCTTTGCAAAGGTGTTCATATCCTTTGAAGTTCTTCCCATGTTGTCATATCACCACACCACATGTACACGTGTGTCTCTGGGATTTCATGTGCTAGACTTACACAAAGTAGTGCACATGAAGCGGAGGAAAAAACTGTTTCAATCGGATGGTTTTACAAAAGAACCCTGAGAACCGGGCTGCTCATTTGTATTCAAAGCCTTACAGGACCTTGTTTTGCTGTTTTTAGGTTCGCCTCTACCAGCTTCCAGCTTCTGGCAGGATGTCGGGATGTATTCTTGCAACTCTTGCGTTCCGGAATGACTGATTTCCCTGAGACTTTTTCAAAAAGTTGCAAATGTTTTCGTTTTTTTTTAGCTTAATTTTTGCCGTAACTGGGTTTTACAAGAACAGTTGAAACGAAGCCTTGGAGTAAATTCAAACCGGAAGACTCTCTGGCTTCACCTGCATTGTCCAATTGGTGCGTCTCGCTCACCGTGATCGACCTGCCGATGCCGGACCAAGCCAGTCACCGACCAAGCTCCTGCTGATGAGGACCTCCACCGCCTCCACTCTCCTGGCTCTTCAGGCACCCATCCTTCAGAGCTCAGTGTCCTCAGCGCCAAAGACTTAAGTTCCTGCATGTCAACGAACCTTTTCAGTCGCTGCGTTTCTACGTCTGAATCTCTCCAGATCGAAACCGTCCCAAAAAGACAAGATTTTCAACACAGTATTTAAAGTCCAAATTACATTTTCTATTGCTTTCTTTAAATAGCAACACTTATAAAAAAAAATAAAATGAATAAAAAAAAATTTCTGCAACAATAACGCAAAAAAAAAAAAAAGTTACCATTTTGAGTCAAGCATGCTTCATTTGCAAATTAGTAATTCCCATCGCAACTTCCTAGAGGGACTGAGGTTTGGACATCCACTCATTCCTCCATCGTCCAAACCGGTTTGGTCCGGAGGGAGGGGCTGGTGTCCATCAGCACCAGTCACTGGACCAGAGGAGGGGAGTAGTATGGACAGTCCAAAAAACATTCACAGAGGCTTCATGCCGTCTCGCTGCAATGCAACCTGCTCTGCACATCTGAAGACTGAAATGTTTCAATTTGCCATCAGATTTTGTGTAGCGCTGATTGTATTTGTCTTTTTTTTTCTTTTTTGAGCGATCTGTTCCGTTTATTTCATCATATCTGTTTGTTTGACATTGTTTTGTTTGCTGCCTGCCAGCTCCTGTGCATCTTCTCTTTTCGGTTTCCTGCAGCCTGTCAGTCAGCTGCTCAGCAGAATCCTGTCTGTGAAGTTGTGATATATTTGATCTTTGCTATTGACTTAACAAACACACTTTTGAAAAGATCATCAAAGTTTCCCTCTGGAAACTGATCAGAAACTGGACTGGAAATGAGTGAAATCTTTGATGGTCCATCAGACTGGAAGGTCTTTCTTTTTTTTTTCTTTTTTTTTTATTTAGGAACTATTCACGAATTTTATAAATGTGATGGTTTGTGCCGCAAAATGTACAAAATTCATCTTTTGAAGCGACAGTATCAGTAGTAGGCCTATGTATCTCTTCTAGATGAACCATTTTGAAGTCAAGCTAAAAAAAAAGGCGTTTGACGCCTGGGAGGCGGACACGTCCTCTGTCCTCTGCTGAGACGTCACAGCAGGGTCCAGATTTACACCATTTTGTTTTTTGTTTTTTCTGAACAATGAATCATCCTCCTGACGGTCCTTGCTGAGTGTTGAGTCTGCAACAATGACTAATGATTGATGAACAAGCGCCTGGTGGGAGCTGTGCTTGGACTGGGCCCTTTTCCTGAGACGTGAACGGAAACCCGTGAACTGATTTTCATTCGTCAGACGTTTTGATCGATGCCATCCGGGTCTTTCCGCCTCGCGGTCTTTTCCGACGCGTTCGCTTGAGTTCGCGTTTAATTATTGACATATCTAATGATGAAATTATGATGAGCTTGTTTCTTGGAATCTTTTTTGCCCCGAGACAGATCAAACACACAGCTGCTTCTTTGAATCCGGGCCCCCGCCCCCTCCCGTGCCCGGCCAACCTGGCGGTTGTCAGAGACGTTGCGCTGCGCCCTGGCATGCAACCTGCCACTTTCCTGGCACATCCTGAGGCGGTGGGAGCGGAGGCAGCGGGGGAGGGGGCCCGTGCCAAAAGGGGCATCTCCGAGCACCGTGGGACTCCACCCTTTGGACACCAGGATCCCCACAGGCTGGCTGCTCCACCTGTTCAGATGGAGCCTGAGGCGCACCGCCCCCATATGTCACCACATCGAGATCGCTCAGACTCTGGTGCTGCCTTCTTCTGATTCTAAAACAGACTTTGATAATATATAGTATTGACTGGTTTTTATTTTTTATGACTCAAATAACCTTTTCTCCCATACTTGAAAACACTGCAACAATTTGGAACAACTTGACTTAAATGGTCCAGGCAGAAAAAGCTCCGAGCTCATTTTTAGGATAGAGAGTGATATTCTTCCAAAAATTCAGTCTCAGAAATTTTCCAGAAAAAAAAAGTGACTTTCTGAGCATGAAAAGTTGAAGATTTGCAAGAAGAAGAAAAAAACATGGATTAATCCAAGATCCTGAGCCTGAGTTTCACAAGTGGAACGTTTTCATTGAGAAACGGCATAAATTTTAAGATAAGAGTCTAAAAGCTTGAGATCATTGTCAGAAATTTTGTTGAAAAACCTTGGAGATTTCTGAGTTTTGGAATGTTGAAATGAAAAAATATATATATATAAATTTTTAATCAGAAAATGTAATAAAGTCAGAAACTTTCCAGAAAAATTAGGAAATTTTTGAGTGGGAAAGGTCAAAGTTGTACTCCTTTTTTTCCACTCTATGTGATATGTCCTCATATATATTTATGCATGTCCTCCGCATCAAGTCAAACCACTTCACAAAGTAGTTTGACACATGAAAATCCCAAAGCATACCACAACTTGTATTAAGATCACTTAAGAGAAACATAAAAACAAAGAAAACGATCTGAAACCAAAACAGGTGCAACACAACTTGAAGCTATTAGTAACCATCAAATATTTTCTTTCTCATCAGTTTTTTTTTAAATCATAATGAACTACATTCTCCTCAGTGCTTTCGCCTTTTCATATTTCATCTCAACAGCAAAGGACCTGTTTGTTTTCTTGTTTTGTCATTTTACAAACATGTCGCAAATTATGAGGGAAAAAAAAAAAAATCTTTGCACCCCTACTTGCACTAAACGTAACTGTGTCGTAAACGTTATTAGCATTATTTTATAATGAACCACGCCATACAATTTCATGATAGCAGAGTTGTGTCTTCATTGTAAACAGCCTTAATTATTAAGACGGGTCAATTTTAAACTATTACTGAAGACCGCCATGCTGTACACAATCAGTTTCAACGTCAATTATAGTAATTGGATCAAACTGCTGGGGAGTTAAATAAATCAGTGAGCAAAATCAAAAATACAATAATAAGAATAATATAAATATGTAAAAAGGTCAAACAAATCACATTAATAAAGCCATTAATCAGTGGGTTAATTAAACACAACAGGATCCGTTTTGGTCGTGACACAGAGTCGGCCATTTGTTTTTCAAAATAAGATACCAGGAAACACGTCAGTACACAGAATCTATGAGAGTGAGAGTTAGAACGATTGGACACCGATGACAAAGTTTCATTGCTGGACTTCGCGGATGGTTGTTCTCGATCTGTTCAGTTTTGGGTTTTTTTGGTTCGTTTCTATCTCGTTTCCATCTGAATCTCGGCGTCTCGTCCGTGTCTAGTTTCAATGCGCCACTTTGTTTTTTTTCTCCATCTCCTCCGGCTTTTAGCTGCTCCTTGTCTTTCCCTCCCAATTTGCAGTAGTCTATAAACCTGGCTTGTGTTCTTGAATTCTCCGTGGTTGGAAGCTCTTCATTCTTACCGTTCATTTTATTTCGTTTATTTGTTTTTTTGTGCGCCGCTCCTGGGCGCCTCTTCACAGAGCTGTGACTGGGTTTGGCATTCATGGTAATGACTTTCCCATTTCCCCAGAAGATGCTTTAATATTTTCTGCTTTTTAAGTGTGGCTGCAGGAATATTGGCACCGATTAATCTGCTGCTTCAGAGCCGTGGTGAGTCTCTTGGTGTGTTCAGACCTCAAAACTGCCAGAAAATGCATTGCCAAACAACTTTTTACAGCTGGAAATTGCAGCTAAATCACGTCACCCTTAATGCAACTTGACTTAGTCGGAATATTTAGATGCGATGATGAAGAGAAAGTTTGTTTTCTGTTCATTTTAGGTTTGAAATGTCTGAACGATCTGGCTTTTATCCTGAAACCATTTGAATCTAATTCCACGAGTTCAACGCCAAACATCATATGCTAAAAATGTACTTACTAAACAAAGACGAAGCCAAAATGCAACAGGACAAAAATAAGCACACCCTCAATTACTGCACAAACCATGTAAATGCTAGTATTTAATACTTTATAGTGAAAAGATCAATTAAGTAAAATTCACTAAACTCTTTTCAACTTCACTTAAGTGTACTCTGGTTTTTAATTTTTTCTATAAAGAAACTCATTCTTTAGTTTAAGATGTGTAGTCGAGTTGGCAGCAGATAAATTGTTTTCCTGTCATGGTAACTTGTTTCCACATTTAGAACCGAGTACATGAGGATGATTGGCAGCGCCGAGACCCTCCTCCTGCCTCTAACTGGTTGTTGTTGACTGGGAGATCGATCTTTTCGCAGATTATCTGTCTCAGATTACACTGTTACGAAATAGTGACAATTTTAACAAATATGTAAGAAACTTTTTTTTTATTATTAATAAAAGTTACATAGTGCAGCTTTAAGGATATTTTTACCCATAAAAAGATAAAAGGAATTAATTATTTATTTTTTCAATTTAGGTGCTGAAAACCAAAAACATAAATATTGTCTGCAGTCAGCAATTGCTAGTTGTTCGAAAGCTAGTGCATAACGATTGACGATGTCAATGCAGCACGAGTTATTGTTTGGCAGAATAATTGCCTTTTAAAGCCCAAGTTTGTGTATTTTTTTTTCTCCAAAGAGTTTTTGCGGCGCTAGTGGCTCGTGTTTTTGACAGTAGGCAGACAGGAAAGAGGGCAAGGAGAGGGGGGAAGACATGCGGCAAAGGTCGCCGGGACCGGGAGTCGTACCCTCGACGTCCGCGTCGAGGACTGAGGCCTCCAAACATGGAGTGTGCTAACCCCCTGCGCAACCACAGCACGCAAGTTCATGTATTTTAATAAAGTTGATTGAAAACAATGTGTTTGCCATCAATTAATCAAATTGTGTGCATGTTTTGTGATATACATAAGGAAATCATCTGAGGTACAAGTAAAGACTTGTTAGACATTTTGGCAAAAAAAAGAGGCTTTTTATAGTCCTGCCTCTAACTGGTTGTTGTTGACTGGGAGATCGATCTTTTCGCAGATTATCTGTCTCAGATTACACTGTTACGAAATAGTGACAATTTTAACAAATATGTAAGAAACTTTTTTTTTTTTTTATTAATAAAAGTTACATAGTGCAGCTTTAAGGATATTTTTACCCATAAAAAGATAAAAGTCCGCGTCGAGGACTGAGGCCTCCAAACATGGAGTGTGCTAACCCCCTCCGCAACCACAGCACGCAAGTTCATGTATTTGTATTACATGTCCTGCAGTTCTGTCCCCCACATGTCAGGAGGTCAACGCTCACTCAAACGGTGACTCAGTGCAGAAAGTTAGATTTTGATGTCCACGACGTCCCGGAGTAGACTCCCTGTTCCAAACGTTGGCATCCATTCACACTGTTGGAAATTAAGAGAAATTGTCGTAAAAAACGATTCGCTAGAGCATGAAATCACAGGCGTTGTGGAGTCTCCATGCTTCTGCCAGCGGCTCCCCTGTCATTTCCATCGTTTTTCTTGAAAGCTAAAAACCGAAAAACGTGACTTAAAGTCCAGAAAGTGGGCTGTCACTTTGCCTCCGTCCATCCCGGAGTCGCGATGCGGCGTGGCAGCGTCCCTTCCTTCTCTGCCACTAAGATATTAAACTCCAGCGTGCATTTCAGAGCAGCACCGCCTGGCATTTTAAGATCAGGCTGGCATATTGAATTATTCTTTCTGTTTCTGAGCTGAAGGGACTATATTCTCGCTCTTTACGACTCGTGTTTGGAACCCTCCCTGAAAGTCGCCTCAATTATTGAGCGTTTGCGGAACATGAATAAGCAAAACGGTCTTAAAAATACATATCCTCTCGGTCGCTTTTCCCTGGCAAATTTTGCAGCCTACAAACCGATCTTTCTGTGCCGATCACTCTGATATGGAACAGACGCAATTGCAAAGTTCCCAGAGGAGTTCTTCACCGCGGAGGCTTCCGACAAAAGTGTTCCACATCCAGACTTTTCATGAGACGAATCTTACAGTCTTTGGGTCGTGAGGAGCTTAATTGGCGGCGACAAGTGTGGCGGGAAATGTCAGAGCTGAAGGGAAGGCTTCTGGAAGAAACTCCCCAGGGTGGCAGCCATGTCAAGAGAGAGAGATTGTGTAAGGTGCGCCGAGTTCAGAGAGCGGCGTGAGTTGGTTTCCCGTCAATGCAGATGAGCCATCGAGTCGTCTGTGGAGCAGCAAGAGAGTGAAGCCTCTGTTTAAATAATATTTTGCTTCAACATTCAGCTAAAGACACGCAGAGGGCCAGAGTGGAGACAAGCTGTTGACTCTGCCACGTTTTTGCATCTGGTGCCGACACGATGGTAATGCTCCCGTCCGAGCTGTCACCAAATCAATCATTCATCCTTCCACACCAAAAGTCCAGCTAAACGCAGTGCGGGTCGTTTCATTTCAATTTGTTATGACTTCATCAATCCAATTTTGTTCTACATATATATATATATATATATATATATAGTTTTTTTTTACAAAGCTTTTATCTTCAGCTAAGGATGCAATTTTCTGAAAAGGCCTGCTTTAAAAACGTGACGAAACCCATTGACATCCCTCAATTATTAACGCTTTCCGCAGAGAAATTGACTAAGATTGCTCCATCATTTTTGTCACTTTTTTTCTTTTTCTTTTTTCCAGCCACAGAAATGTTCTTCTTGTTCTTTTTCTTTTGCCAAGGGAGCCCAGAAAGTCCCGGAGGAGGCTGTAAAAATCTCTTCCGTAAGCATAATAGCCTGTAAACTTACATTTGCTATGTATTCTGTTTATCTCAGAAGCATTTGCCACGTTCAGTACCCATATGATGACCCCAGTGTTAACATTACATTTTGTAAATCCTTTTAATCCAGTGCTGCAGAGCATTTGAAGAAATCTGGGTGTCATTTTCTGAAGTCAACACAAAATGCTTTACATATTAAAAAACGAACCAAATAAACGCGACAAGTTTGGTTTGTAAGTGACGCACAAATATTAGTTTTGTTTTTCCCCTTCAGTAAATGAGCATTTTACTGCTAATAATCTCACAAGTTTGGAAACTCTTAAACTACTTAAGTTTTTTTTTCTTTTTTAAGGGATTACAAAAATCCCTCCAGCTTGAGAAATTAAAACCCCGTTCCACTTATTTTGGTAAAAGAGACGTAAGCAGAGCGGTTCTCTCCTAGAAAACCGAAATATTTTAGGAAAAGAAGAAAAACCTTTTTTTCCTCTGAAACATTTTTCCAGATAAGTAGAAAATACCTGCCTCCCTCATTCTTCTCTGAATCTGTTTCCTTTACTTCCTAACACATCGGCACTTCCTGTCACTTTTTCTTAAAAAGCCAGAACCATAAATTTACAACCTTTTCTATTTTTTTTTTTTAGTTTCACATCCCTGTGACCTCTGCAGTTGTGCCAGAAACCTAATATTCCCTCAGCACATCTCCGTGTGTGAGCATTCGCTTTCAGAGCCGGCGACTGCTCCGACTCCCGGCGGCACATGTCACGCCGTGTTGCTCGAGCGCCTCGATTTGTGCAGCAGCTGGTGCTGTAAATGTGCCGTAATTGCACAATCGCACACGGTCCGGGGTTCGCTCGCAGCATCACACCACATCTACTCATCTGCAGGCCGTGTGAAAACCCCAACCTCACTCTCTCCCTCTCTATGAGGCCTTCTGTGTGCGCCTGTCTTTTTAGTAGTTAAAGGCAGCCTTTGTTGAGGATATACGCTTTATGTTTTTCTTGCTGCATATGCCTCTGTGCGTGCGCGTGCGTGTGTGTGTGACTGATTGGAGGAAATGCTTTAGTGTTGTGATCTGATTGGGCCCCAGCAGGCCCCTCTGCAGTAATGACCCGTGCTGGGAGGTGTTGCGGGAGCAGATTCGGAGGCGCTATCCTGTTAACAAGGAGCCTGCTGAGACAGGCTGTGAGGAAACGCCGCTCCAAGACGTGCGATTTCGAGCAAGGGCTGTTTGTGCCAGACAGTTGGAGATCTACGTGTCGCCGTCGTTCGTCTCTTTCTTTCTTTATGTTATCGAGCAGAACTGCTGGAAGGGAAGATTGACGACACTCTGTAAGAACGACTTGGATCTGTTTTGGGGAAATTTGTTCCTTTCATATTTTCTTTCAACAAGCCACTGTAATCTGTTACAGGAGACGTTATTATATAAAATTGAATAATTATTTATTTGGTTTTGGAGCATTAGATCATACTAGAAAGTTCTTCCCTCATCAAAAACATACCTGGAGCGTTGCTTTGGTTCTTCGACGCGTGGGTGAGAAATCCTCCAATCTCCCGTGGCAACCATTCTGCATTGTAAAACGCCTTCGAGACGCTGCTCCACGCTTTCTACGCTTCCGCCTCACGGGGCAACCCTCCCCCACTCAGCTCCTTCAGACTAGCAGCAGCAACGAGCAAACACCTGGCTGAGCTCGTCATGCCGGCTCCTTTTCAGTGAAGCGCTGGTTAAAAGCGTTGTTCAAGGCATTGGATTCCAAAGTCAAATTTCTTTCTAGTCACATAAAGACTGAAGATAACATAAATCTTCATAAAGACTGAAGATAACATAATTCTTTAATTGTGCTATAAAAAGGCACTTGTGAGCGAAAAACATATAATAATGATCTTTTAAAGTTTCCTGGATAAAGAACTTTTCATGATTTTGTTCTTTCCCAAATGGTGATTGATGTAGAATGTTTGAATAATTCCCACTGTATTTAATCATATGGTAAAGTAAAAATTTTTTTTTTACATCCAAATAGATTACCAGGTCCATTTTTGCATATAGGTAATTGTCACTGAGTTGATCTAATATTGTTCTGAATATAATTGGATTTGTTTGCCTTCTGAAGTATGTTGAGGTGACATTTCTTATGTAGCTGTCAGATCATGTAAATGCAGTTCTCAAATAAATACTTTGTTTGTTAATAGATAAAAAGAGAAACTAACCTATTTGGAAAAGGAATAACCCTTAAACGTGACGACGGCTCGTCGGTTCGGTCCACTCTTCTCTTGTGGAAACAATTTAATTTGGTCACATTGGAGCGTTTTTTGTTTTCTTTTAGCAAGAAGGGCCTGTTTGCTGTCCTCTCACAGTGTCTCCCTTGAATTTGATCAAACACTTTGACTAAACCACTCCACCCAACCCATGATGATGCATGGACTCTGCATGTGGATTCTCTCCAGGTACTCTGGCTTCGTCCAGCTGTCCAGATCACGTATGTTTGGTTCAGTGGGTCTCTACGTTTCTCTGTTTAGACAAATATTGGTGTAAGAAAATGATCAAAATATGTGATGAAAATAATAATAAGAATAAAGCTCTAAGACTCTAAAGTCTGAACGAGCTCTTGATGACAACGTCTGCCTGGTTCTACACAAAATATTCTTCAAAAAAATGATAAACCTCAGTTTTATTAAACCGGATAGAAATCAGAGTTTCTCGTCGCTGACTTAGTGATCATCTATGCTGCTGGCGTACCGCAAAAACGCATCTTAAGCTCACGACTGCGCGACCAAGCCTTGCTTACATGACTTCAGGCCCACAGGGGAACACCGAGGACTGTTTTCATAAAAGAACAAAAGAACGATCCATCAGTGGGGAAAACAGCCCCGGCTCCCTCTGTGCTCCATCAGCTCCATGCAGCGTGATTCTCTGGGGGACGTACTCCAGACATAATGAGAGAGAAACGTCGAGAGTAAACAGATCGACTTTTTTCTTCTTTTTTTTTTTTCTATTTTGCAGGCAGGCCTAATTACAAGGCACGAATAAATAACTGTGTGAGAAAAGGCAGGGACGTCAGCGTAATGCATTGTAATGTGCTGCGGGGGAATTAAAGCACCATTTTTCTGCAGGACATGTTGCTGTAGCATGTTTGGTTCCTGCTGAGCTGCTGTAATCACAGCGATGCGGGGCTGCAGCGGCTGTGGTAGGCCGGCGTCCTGTCCTCCAGCCAGCTCTGCCGCACTCACGACGTTTGAGGAGGCAGACGCATTAACCCAGACAAAGTCACTGTAAGTATTTAACATTCCTCCACCAGGGCAGAATCGATTAAAATGTTGGCCGTGAGTTTTTTCGTTACTTCTTTTTTGCTCAAGACGTTCTCGGGTGAAACTGGAAAGGAAAGTTTTGGACCAACTGGAAGAAAGTTTGATTATTGGTATAGTTTCTGGATTGCAAGCGGAAATAAGTATACAGCTTAGAGTTACACTTGCTGCACCACAGTAGAGCATCGCTTTAATATCATCCGCTTGAAATTACACATGACAATGTATGCTTCAATATGTTTTGGGACCAAAACTTATGGATTTGTTTGTCCTGCACATTGCTCTGATGTTTGATTAGTTTGGGGTCTGGCGGCCAAATTATCATCCTTAAAGCTGCAGAACGTAACTTTTATAAAGAATATGTTTCTGACACGTTTGTTAAAATTGTCACAATGTTGTGACAGCGTGTTATGAGACAGATAATCTGTGAAAAGATCAATCTCCTCCACCCCCTCCATTACCTACTGTGCACAGCTCCTGACCAGAAACAACCAATCAGAGCCAGGAGGAGGGTCTTAGTGCTGTCACTCACGATGCTAAGTGTTAAAAGAGAATTGTTTATCCACTGTCACAAGCGGCTATGCTGACTAGCCTGAGCATTCGCACCAGGATCTGTTGGCAGAAAAAAGCTGCAGCAGTAGCAGGGAGCAAGGGGTTAATGACAGCGCTAAGACCCTCCTCCTGGCTCTGATTGGTTGTTTGTAGTTAGCGCTGGGTGAAGGCAGAGGTTATCTGTCTCATGTAATAATGTCACGACGTTGTGACGGTTTCAACAAATATGTAGAAGATTTTTTTAATTTACGTAAAAAACGTGAGGTTTTTTTTTTTTGTCTCTTTTCGTAACAACTACTGCCAAACTATTTCCTGAAGTGTACAGAGGAATTTTGCCCCTTTCTTGTTTGCTGAATTATTGTTAACCAGACACGCTGGAGGATTTTCTCACTTTAATAAGTGAGGAAAATCCACAGTAACACGTCATGCCACAATGGGATGATCAGCTTCGAATCTTGACTTTGATTAAGCCACTGAAAAACCTTAATTTTGGTTTCTTTGAATCAGTCAGAAAATTGATGTAGTACTTTCTTTCCATGTCACAGGAAGCACCACCTTGTGTGTTGGGCTTGTCACATAACAAACTAATTAGACGAGGCAAAGCATCTGTTTTTGCCTCCTTCACGTTTATAGGACATTAAGGGCAGAAGTGGAAATCTTAATCTGAATACTCTGTTTTCAGACAATCTTCCCTGAACAAATTGCTGTATTTCATTTTCATGTCGGACAGCTCGGCGCTGCCCACTTCATTGTTTGTTTCTGTCGCGCTGCGTTTGAGTGCACTTAGCTCCCCGATAACCTCTCTGGTGAAAGTGTCTGATCATCCACCATGGGTAAAGCATTACACAAGCCCTTTATGCCCACTGGCGCCTGCTCTGCTCTCACAAATGAGAGATGAGCACAGAGAAGAGGCAAATAACATCGGGCCACCTGGTACCAAAATGAAACACTTAAAGTTGCATCTGCCCTATTTGTCGGCTAAATTGACTGTGTTTTCTGAACAGGGCTTTTCAGATTGGCTGTTGCTTCCTGTGTGAAGCTGCTTTGGTCCCCGTTGTTTGAGAGGAGAGGAGTCTTTTTAAAGTGGCTGAGGCAGTTCAACAAAGAAAAACAGCAGACCAATTGGTAGCCAGCAAGAAAGCCCCCGAACCTCAAGAGCAGCAGCCTGGAGGGGACACTGGAGGGAAGCTGCCTGTTCATTGCAGGAAGGGTGCATGTTGGCCAGACAGCCCCTTAAGTGACTTCTCCCCATCTCAATGTTACTCATCGAAGTTGAAAGAATGCCATTCATTCACTGAGGGAGGATTAGAGACATCAGCTCCATCTGGAAAGAGTTCCCAATGATGCTAACATGTTCCTATAATTCTGTAAGGGTAGGGTTGTCCAAAATGCAACCTCGAACTGAACTGCAAGAATGATATATGTGACCCGTTCAGTACTTGTGCCTGATGCAGATGGAGACTTTTTAGAATCAGGGTAAACTTATAACTGGCATAATTTTCTTTCAGTGAAAAATGTTTAGCACACCAGAAAGTATTAGACTTTTTATTTTCATCTCCTGCAGACTAGCCGGCAGCAATTAGCTAGCGCCTGGTAGAGCTCTTCACAGAGAGTGAAGAGTTCATTACACGAGCTACGCTGGTGACAACGTTCTTAAAGGGTTAATGGAGAAGTGATGTCGCGATCACTTCCTGAGGGCGGAGTTTCAGAAAGAGCAAGTGTTTAAAGAGACAGAGGCTCAATTTCAAGGCATTAAATTACTAAGTAAAATTTCTTTTAAGTCATATTTGATGAATAGCATTTTTTTTTTCATACTGCTACTAACTACCACGGCGCGCTTAAAATTTTAACACATCAACAGGCTTCTTACAAAACCTCCAAATATTTATCTGCCAAAACAGAGTATGGAAGGGAAGGGCCTCCCCGGTTGGCCTCTTCAAACACAAACTCAGTGGCTGCAACTCAAAGCCGGGCACCGTGGCAGGATTCACGCGCCATTACGGATTCATTTTGAAGTTTGTGTTTACGCCGTTCGGTTTGTTAGTGTCCCGTCTCCGAGCAGGAGCACCCTGCGCCCCCCTGCTGGGATGACAGCGAAGCATCTGCCTTCAGAAGATGGAGCCTAACAGAGACGGAGTCTACTGTAAGACGGACAGACGGCTCAGGAAGCGACGTTATCTTCCTCTGTGAAATTCATTCGAAATGCCAGGCTTGACAAATTACACCTGACTCCGTCTTAATAACACTCCATAAATGCCTTTTCTCTTCAAGTATTGTGTTTGGATGCACTCTGGAGTGTGAAAACCGGCCTTGTTTGTGAAACGACCCAGAGCCGGAATCGTCCACGCCTGGCTGTGAAATGGACTCGGATGTGTGAGGGGATCGTGCCTGGGCGAGCGGATTGTGCTAACAAAGAGCTGCCTGGTTTAATGGCTTTCATTTGAATTTCTGTTCCTATCGTTAGAAAGCGCTGACATTTTCAGGGAAGACCGAGAGTCATTATCGCTGACTAACCTTTAAAAAGAAGAGCGATGTGTCTACTCCGAAGAGACAAAGCTCCAGAAAAAAAAAGGTCGATTTAAGAAATTATTTTCTTAAGTTCGAAGTAAAAGGCAGGTGCAAAAAAGGATGTCACGAAAGAGAAGAAGATGGTGGATATTTTAGCACTCAATCTACAGAGTGAAATGTTTACTTTATGGCTTCACTGAGCTGCTTACCATATCCCTCCCTCCCTGACAGTGTAAGTGCAATGAATTTCTGGATTCACAAGCACAAATGTCTTCATGAGAGGTAATGTTGGCTCTGAAGAAGCAAGAAAAACTAAGAAAAGTTCATTCAGACTAACATTTATCGACCACAGGAGGTTTGCACCAGCCCCTCCACAGTCCTGCAAGGATTGGCAGGTAGAGACGATGGATTAATAAACATTTCATCGACCAGATTACCTGCAATTAGGACTATAAATTTATATCATTTTCAATGTATTCAAACATGTAGTAACATGTCCACTGATACGGGTTGACTGGTACTGTGTGCAACTAATTTAATTTGAAACGAAACTCCGGAAGTTCAAATGAACTGTAATTTCAACGTGTTTGATTCTGAGGTGAGATACTTCTCTGATTCTGTTCCAGGAATTCCAGTTCATTTTTCTGACTCGCTGGTCAAGAACGCAACAACAATGGGTAGAAAGTCCGGCTCATTTGGGGAGGAGTGAATGCACAATCGATCTCAGATGCGGACCAAAAAAGCGAACTCTGGTTTGGCTGAAGTAAACTCTGGTGCAGTTTGGATGCGCTTGGGGACCGAAGCCCGCTCTAAAAGCAGGAAGCAGTGCAGGGCATTCTGGGAAAATACAACCAAAACAATCATGGTAGTCTAACTCGAGCAGGAGATAAATCTGACGCTGCTCCTTTTTTGTTGACTTTTTGTGCAGAAGGAAGTCGCGCTCGTGTCTTCTTCAGAGGTTTACCTGTAGTTTCCTTCAGTTGTTCTTGATGCGGCGCCACCACAGGCGAGGGGGTGAACAGGTTTGTCAATTAGTTTGGATCATTTGACACAGTACAGTGTGAAAGTGAACCGCACCAGCTGAAGAATTTAACAAATGTTGTAATTTTGGTCACCAGTTGAGTCAAGTCTGGTGTGAAAATTTGACTTGTTCATAGAACCAGTCTAGAAATACTGTTTCTACAACAAAAGTGGCATCAGACACTCAGAATTAGTATTCTACTCTATTTTTTCCTAAACCTATCCAGAAATGTGAATTTTGTATCATTTACACCCATCAAGACCACTTAGCAACTCTGTTCAAATGAGTGCTAGTATTTTATTTATCGTATTAAGAAAAATCTTTACCTTTGTGTTTCACCCTGAGCACTTGGAAGCGTGAATCTGATTGTCTCACATCCACCAAGGAGCCGGTGCGAGCAGGCGGAAACTCTTCGGCTTCACAATGAGAGGTAATTAGGACCGGTAATCACCAGCGCCCAGGAAAAGGAAGACGACAGGGAAAGAACGTGCTGACTCGTGTGAAGCAAGCCGTGCCAATGCCTGAAAATGTGCCCGGGTAAGCACTTGGACGATGGGTGTGTCTCAGTGTGCGCCGACCTCCTCCTGCGGAAATGGAGGTCGTCCATGTTGCCATCCTCAACGACAGCTTTGAATTGGCTGCACAACAAGCAAAGCCAAATGTAGCAAGACGTTTCCAAGTCAATCCAACTTGCTTGAGAGATGTTTTTGTCTTCTTTTTTTTTCTTTGTCTGCGAGGCGAGGCTCCTTGCACACATTCAGCTGTTTCACACAAAACCATTAAATGACAATAAACACCTTCTTTATTCAGGTAATGGGTCAGTGGACAAGCGTTGCAGCTTCATGGCGGCTCCTCTACGCTGAGTGGTCGCAGGATGAGGTGACATTTCATTCGGAGTGTAAATAATCCCGAGGATGTGCCAAATGCCACACTGAAGACTGTTCATCTGATCCTCCAGTGGAGCTCAGCCTCGTGTGTCTCTCAAAATCAGGATCATCTTCCACTCCATGATAATCCATGTTGATCATACAAACAGATCCACTGACCTTATAATAGGAGCTGTGAATATAGAGAGAATACATATGGAGAACAAATCAATGCATGGGTGTGCCACAACTTTCTCCAGCTGAATAGAAACAAAACTGAAGTCGTTATTTTTGGACCTAAAGAGGAACGATCTTGAGTCAAAGCTCAGCTTCAGTTATTACTGCTAAAAACTAGCAGAAATCTGGGTGTAGTGATGGACTTTCACCTGAACATTCAGAGAGACATAAAGACAGTTATAAAGTCAGCCTTCTGTCAGCCGAAGAACATTTCCAGGAATAAGGGGTTAATGTAAGCTCTAGAGAAATTCATCCACATGTTTCTTTAGTCACACTGATTATTAATGCAACAATGTCTAAAATATGAGACAGATGCAGCTGATACAGGATGCTGCTGCTCGCATTCTGACTAAAACCAGGAAGATGGAGCGTGCTATAAAGTCCAGACACTGGCTCCCTGAAGCTCAGAGAATAACTTTAAAATACTTTTGTTAGTTTATAACTAACTAATGCATTAAAGATTTGCTGCTGTTGTATTAACCTTCCAGATCACTCAGGTATTTTGGTTCTGGTTTCTTCTGCATCCCCATACCCAAATATGGAGAAGCAGGATTCAGCTTCTAAGCACCACAACCCAGAACAAACTTCCAGAAAACTGCAAAACAGCTGAAACACCGAGTTCCTTTGAATCAAGTCTAAAAATCCATTCTTTCAGGTTAGTAGTAGGTAAAACACTGATCAACATATTTGATGTGTATTTTGGAGACATTTGACAGAAGAAAATTAATATTCATCGCTTGTTTCAAAATTGATTGCTGTATTATATTTTCCTGATGTAAAACACTTTGTTGCTGGAATACAAACATACAAGTAATCTTAACTAGACACAGCTTCATGATGCCGGCTTACTGTATATGGCTGCTTCTTCTAGCTGCACATAATCGTACGTGTGAATTACTGCACTTGACATCTGCCTGAGGCGCACGCCAATCCACCGTCATTTCCACGCTGCATAATCTGCAGGCCATTTCCTTAACCGCTCAGCGGACATGAGGAAATTTACGAGGCGAGTATCTCAGCCGAGTTCAAAGACCCGGCGTCCCGATGACCCTATTCGTTAATCAGGAGGAAACAGTTTTCCCACAATAGAAAGCAACAGGCTTTCTATTGCAGGAGGAGGGAGTTGTTGTTAGAAATATGAGTTGACTTTGAGCCCAGCTGTGCGCCTGCACATAATATAATTGGCCTGTGGATGTATGCTGAGTGTAGCAGGCAGCGCTGCAGTGCGGGATATATTGCCTCATTACGAAGAGCATGAGCTTATGTGAAAAGCTGAGGTGGTGTTTCTTGTTCTCTGAATTTATGTTTTGGCTTCTTAGGTGTCTCGCAGAAGAACAAATGTTGATCATTACGGTGTAATAACCGCTTATGTGAACGCCAGCTACAAGCAGAGGCGAGAGTAATCTGACAAAACGCTCCGTTCAGGGGCTTTTGTTGTGAGTTTCAAAGGTGCCGTCAGCTAAAAAGCAGACAAGATATATATACTTTGTGAGATGGCGCTCCACCACGCTGGCAAAAACACAGATCATCACTAAATTATGCCAGGATTGTTGGATTAAGTTGCTCTTGGATGTTTTGATCCCACTTTCTATCCATGTCCTTCACCGGGCCTGAGAGAAAAGCAACTTTTCATCATAAACACTCAAAATGATAATCAACCCAGCATTTTGTCTTTTTTCTTGGTTCTCAACTTGTCATTGATATTAGTCTTGAAAAGAAGTGGGGGGGTTTTCGACACATGACTAAAACTAAAACTACTGCCAGTGCTGAGCGAGCTCTGCACCAGCAGCATCAATATCTGAAGTCCAGCTCTCAGCGGAAATGGCCCTGTTGCTTCCTGTACACTTTTATTCTGAAGCTTCTTCTTCTTTGCCACCCAACTTTTGAAGTTTGTGCTATTAAAAAAAAAATCCCCCCAGTTCTTAGCAGCAGTTTCCCAAGATGAGTGATGTAAAAGGAAGATGCTTTTCGTTTCATCATGACCTGCACATGAACAAAGATTTCAGGCACATGTGCGCCTCCTTTTGCAGCTATCAGTCTGGAGTCCAGACCGATAGAGTGATTTCACTTGGGCTTGTAGAACTCCAGTGAGATGAAGGCAGCTGATCATTTTGTTACCGGGCCAAGCTGATTAAAACTACAGCTTTTATTGTAAAGAAGCCTTTTCAAGATAATTAAACAACGCAGTGATTCAATACGCGTCTAATCACTTCACAGTAATTTAGCAACAATGCAAAGAATGAACAAATGTAGCGAGGTTTGCTAATCACAACATGTGCGCCTGAATTTATCAGTTCAGGAATTGTAGATCCTTTTTCTGTATTAATGCAAAAGTACTTTTGTCAGTAGTTAAACTCATTTAAAATAAAACGTCTGCAGGTCACGTGGTTTTTGCTGAACATGAAACATCTGTTTATAACTTTCTAGACCTTTGGTAAAGTTTAATGATTAATGTCAAACTGACAAAAGTGACTGGCAATGAGTCCACAGGTGAAAAGGCTTGGAGTGCTTTTAATTTGACAGTAACTTTGAAGGCACTGCATTTGAAAAGCTACGAAAAAAAAAGTCTGAACTTGGACGCCGTTGCTTGTGTGCAGTGCAGTATTTGCCATGCTCAACAGGGTTTTTGGCTGTCGGAGAGACAAAGCAGTCGGGAGTACAAGTGCGATCCCGTCAATTGGAGGAACGGCGCGGATGTTTAACCACAACAAAACCGTGACGTCTGTGGAGCTTTTTAAAAAATAGCAATTGCTTAGACTGTCCGGAGTGGGCGTCTCGTGATAAACCGAGACAGCTGATACCTATTATTTGTTACTGCTTTGTAAATAGATGAGCTGATGTTGGTACAACTTTAGGGAAAGGCTTTGGATGACGATTCAGCAAATTTCAAGGGCATTACCCTGACGTCTGAAAGCAGAAAAAGCACAATGGGTCCACAGTGTCTCTTGTAGTTTAAGTAATGTACTCATACATTTGCCACACCTTCTCCAAACTTTAAAGCTCAGATTTTGAACAGGTCACTTTATTTGTTTAGTTCGTACAGTGCAAATGTATGCTGAAAGACACATTTTAAAACGGTTTCAATTTTTAACCTTCATAATCTACTTATCCAGTGTTCATACAGTGAGTCGCATGTTGCATTTTCCTTCTGGATGGAAGGCCTTTTATAATCTCACTTATATGTTGATAAACATATCAAAGGGTTGTGTATGGGGGAACATTTTGTTCCCAAGAAGACTTCAGATGTCTGGACTGTTGGTTATTAAATTACGTTTGAACTCTAATTTGTATTATTGTTCTTTATTTTTGATACAGAACATGACATAGCTGCCATTTCAAAGCAATTATGAGCCAACACTGTTTTCAAAAAAAGTTGACAACAAAACATTTTCTATTTGTTTTTTTCCCCTCACTGTACAAGTTAAACACAAGATAAAAAATATTTTAAAATTCATTTACAAAATAGTAAATGAAAAAAACACACTTACATGGAGCAGAGAAGAACCAAAAAAAAACTCACACAGAGTTCCCACTGTTCAGACGACAAGCTGTGCTCACCAGTGCCCTGCAGGGGCCAGTCTGAGGAACAAACAGATCCGAGGACAACCTGGGACTGAAGAATCCGGAGGAAGGCAAATCTTAAAAACTTCTCCAACTCAATGGCACTGAGCACTGGGGCTCCTCAAGGCTGTGTGTTTGGTCCTCATGCTATTTACAGGGCTAGCATGCTAACCCATGCCTGAAAATCCACGGTGAAGACAAGAGCAAAGCCTGATCATCAAATTTTGCAGACCATTCCACAGTAGTGTGACTTCCCTTCTGTGCTGGTTTAATGAACGGTTAAGATGCTTGTGCATTAGAGACAGTGGAAGGCATTACGTTCCTTCAAATTACAGATGTCTGATGGCCCCTGACCTCGTGCAGAGAAAGCACTTTCTGAAGAATCTGAAGCAACAATCGCTCTGTTAGCAGCATCCTCACGTCATTTTGCAGAGATGAGGACAGTAAGGGGAGTTGAGGAGGCTGTTGGAGTGTCTCTACCTCTTTGTTCAGGATCTGTTATCAGACGCCTCACACCCTCTGCCAAACATCTGGTGGCCTCACCATCAGCACTGCTGCTCAGCTTTCTTGCCTATCATGGCTGTTAAGTGCTCAAGTGCTGTTAAGATTATCAATCTTATGCTGTTGCTCTTAAGTTATATCTTTGATTTAACCAAACACTTTCTATTTCTTAATTTCCAGAAATTCTGTGGTGGATTTCCTTGTATATTTTGGGACATTGTCATGTTGGAGGATGCGGCTCTGCTGCCGCTTTCTTTTTTAAAAAGGTGCTTGCTCCTCAAGTATTCACACATTAGTTGATGGTGGATTTTATTCTTGTGGGCTGGCCAGGACCAAGCCATGACATTCTTACCTCTCTGCTTTGCTTGACCACATCGTTCGATTCCCGTCTTATTTCTGAAAATAAGAAGAAAAAAATTACTCGTCTTTGTCATCTTTGGTAAACTTCAGTCTGGCCTTCACTGTTTTTCTGCAGAGCAAAAGTGTGGTATTACACCTGTAGAGTCTAATTTTTAAAGTTTTGGAGACTTCTTTTAGCATCTTCCTTCCTGCTTTCACAGAAACCTTGATTAGACGACCACACTGTGTGCAGATGTTATTGGGGAACAAGAGGCAAACCCAACAGAAACGAGAAACGTTTGTCAACGCTTGAACTCCTCTGCTATGAATGAACTGATTGTTTCTTGACTGACCATCAACAAGTCAACATCATGGAAACTCACAAGTCAAACTCGACATCCTCTAAAGTGACTTAATTCTGTTAGTTTCTTGCGTGGAAACTAACAGAAATAAATCATTGTTGGCTCCTTTCTTTCACTTGATGAATATACTTTGCTAAAAAGTTAGGCTTTTCCAAAAATGCTCGACCTAAGATCTCACTGCCTTTGCAAACTATAAATTTGTTACCGTTGAAAAGCTGACTTGAGCTCTGAAATAAATTTCATCAACAAAAAAAAAAGTTCCTCATGAACTCAGTTTTATGACACTTTTTCTTATTCCTCTGATCACATTCGGCCTGTTTTCATTCTGCTGACCCATATAAAATGTGCATGTCTGGACTCGGTAACACCCAACGAGCATTAATCACAAGGAGGGACCTCTCAGGCAGACCACAGAGTTAAAGATCTGTGTTTTTCTTCCTTTTATAGCTCACCTCATGTCTCTGGTAGTTTGTGTTTGTACAAGATTGGAAAGTGATGTGAACTATTGCGATAAAAGTATAGAGAAAACATTGTTTGTCCAGGAGGAGAGCCTGGAGGCACACCATGCCGTCGCTGAAGTATTATCATTATCAGTGAAAATGAAAATGTTATGTTTGACATATCGAATGGGCACATGTCCAGGGCGGCAAGCGGGCAAACAAAGGAGTCTCTGTCATGCCCGAGGAGCTGATATGTTCATGATTAATCTGCCGTGAATTACTCGGGCCAGCGGGGGGCGCTGTTCAAGAGAGTAACGAAGGGGAGACAGAGCTGTGCTCGCTCAACAAAGACACCATTCCCATTTTGATATTCCCTAAAGCCAAGTCACAAGCTGAGAGAGAATACAGCAGTTCTTGTCTGAGCTCTCTGACTTCTGATCCATTTAACTGCAAACAAGCTGTCAGCTTTGCTAACGACCTCAACAAGAGCAAAAACAATCAGGTGATCAAGAAATCCCCCTGTTCACACAAACTGGATCCCTGCTTCCTTCCCCTGGCCTGGACCAGCACAACGCGACGGGGAGATCATTTTAAAGCAACTTGATCTGCAACTTACGGCTGTTGATCGCATCTTCTGACTTCCAGCCATCATGTGAAAGATGTAAGAGTCGGGTTACAGATGTTAGCCTATGTGGTGGGGGAGATCCTCCTGAAGAGGAACGACAACAACAAAAAATACCCCTATTCTTTGGGGGAACATTTTCAGCTGGCCTAGATTTATCTGTGAAACTTGCTAAAGAGAAGACTTGGCTGTCACAAAAGTGAAACATAACGCGGCGTCACTGCTTCTGAACTCTCTGAATGCATGGAAATCTGGAGAGATGAACCCGGATCTTCATCCACAGCGTTTCAGTCGGGTGTCAGTCTCCAGAGTGCCGTGGAAAACTCTTCAAAACTGAGCTTAGCTTCACATTTCTGCCCTTTGAACGCCGAGACTGATAATTCAAAGCAGATTATTATTGTGGAACATGGTAGCCAATAAGAAGTTCATCACCAACAGATTGTGGAATGGAACAGAATAATCTTTTACAGCAAGATGAGACAAAAATGTACAAACGTGTGATTGAAATCACTTAAAAGTGCATAAATCTTCTGATTTGATCAAATTTTACAAAACGTTTCTACCGGCCTTTCCTGGAGTTTTAACTGTTTAGTCGCGTTCCTTGAATTACTCAGTATTGTTGAATTTGAGGTTAAACGTCCGTGTGTAAATATGATCCACTGGTTACTTTGTCCCACAAGCAGATGAGGAATTTTTACTCAAGTAAAAGAAAATCGTAGCCGTCAGAAACATGACTCAAATGCTGAGAAACTGATCAAAACATCAATTATATAACAATCACATCAACAGACGGAACAGAATATAAAGTTATGTAGAAATGTTGGCATTTCAAAGGCCAAGAAGGAAAATGATCCACGTAAATGACAAAAATAACAAAATCAGATAAAATGTTCTTTTTCCTTTTTACATTTCGTTCCACATTCAAACCCGTGACACTTTGTGTGTGTCTGGTGAATGTTTGGTTTAAACAAGCGAGTTAAAGTTGCTCACCCTGGGGAGAGTGCCCAAACATTTTACTCAAATAAGAGCAGTAATGCTTAATGGTAAAAAGTGCCTTTTACTCATAAAAATGCCCTAAAAGTTACTTAAATAAACTTAACTAGTTATTACCCTCTTCTATTTGGCCTATCTTACATTAACACAACCCTTACCACCAGGGTGAGGGTTGTGTTGCCAAACCTGGCAACCTGGGCCAGGTTGATCAAAACCATCAGGATGACTGTTACACTCAATCTCTCCTGCAGCCTCTCTTCCGTCCCACGCCGCGTTTTAGTTTCTGCCCGAGCTTGACAAAAGCGAGCCGGGATCCAAGCTTCCGCCAGACTCCGCGCCCGGTTTTCCGGGGAGCCGCAGATCCAGCCCTTTCAGCACGCCGCTCGCTCTTACGTCCCGTCCCCGAGCGGTGAGCTGGCCGCTGCACAGATTTCTCCCCCCTCTTCTCGGATTACTTATCTCTCCTCTAACGGAGCTCTCTCTCGTTTTTTCCCCCCACACGTCGCCACCGGTAGATATCGGAGCGTTCCGTCGCGATTTGTTTAGGTGCGCAGTTGTGCGCAAAAAAAAAAAAAAAAAAAAAAGCCATCGCGAGGCTGCGCCTCGGCGGCAATGGATTGATCTCAGTGTGGTGGGTTTTTTTTCTTTTCTTTTTTTTTCTTCTTCTTCTTCTTTACGACCTCTGCTTTTGACCAAGTTGAGAGAACAGTCTCTGACCTGCGGCTCTCTCCTTCCAGCTGCGCGGTTCTCCAGCGGAGCTCGAGAAGTCACCAGGATCTGGATGTTTTTGCACATTTCAGGACTTTGAACTTTTTCTCCCTCTGTCTCTCGCTCTCTTTTTTTGTGCGTTTTCTTTTTAAACCCTCCTTGTCGTGCTCGCGGGAGGTTTGCCTGGGATTCTAAGGATATATCTATCTCCTATTATTATTTTTTTTGTTTTTTTTTGGGAGGTTGGAAGCTTTTCGACATCTTTCTCCGAGGTTTCCCGAAAGCCCGCAGAGATTTATTATTCGTGAAAAGTGATGGCCGAGCGAGGAGCTCCGGCGCTCCTCTCTCTCCTCTGGCTCACCTTTCTCTTCGCGGAGACCACCGCGGCGAAGCATGTCGACAAAGGTAAAACACAACAGCACGTCTCCGAGCCGCTCCTCCTCCGTTCAGCTCACTTCAACCTGTAGGTGGGTTTGTGGGTGGGGGGCAGAGCTCGGACGCCGGTAAGGGGAGATGTCTGAGCAGAGAAGCCGTGTACCGTCAGGCCGGGGCGCTCGGGTCAGCGGCTCGTTAACTTTGAAAGTAGGGCTACTTTTTTTTTTCCATGAGCGCGCGCGCCGTTTGATCCCCAGACCAGCCGACGTGCCTCCACGCGCCCCCTCCTTTTGTCTCCCCCTGTCTGCCTCCTGCAAGGACCAGACTGGCGATGGAGCCGTCTCTGGATCTGGACGATCCAGAACACATCCACAAACATTTGCTTTGTGGACTGAATGAGTCGGGGGATGCATGTGTGTGTGTGTGTGGGTGTGTGTGGCCGAGTGGTCGCAGAAGGTGCTTTATATCGATGCACTGATCTGATCTTTGTTTTGTTTATTTTTTGGTCAGTTACTATTTTCGTTTTTCTTTGTGTTCGATTGAAATTTAGACGTGGATGCAAAAGATAGTGGAAAATGAGAGATCTCTGCTTTTGATGCACGTATGTATATATATATATTAAGCTCAAGTGGCGATACACTGATCCGACTTCTTATTTTCTATAATTTTGGTAATCACGATAAGGTTTTTGCTCGTCTTCTTTGTGGACTTTCAGGCATGGGCTAGTATGTTAGCAGTGAGAACAGCAGTTCACTAAACACACAGCCTTGAGGAACCCCAGTGCAGTCAAATTGGACACGTTTCGGTTGTACATTTGTCTTTACTCGTCTCCTTCACCCCCTTAAAAACTGTCACCATTTATTGTCTGTTTTCTCATTATAACTGCATACATTTTCCCTGTTTTTTATTTATTTATTTATTTAAAATCACATTGATAGAAGTTTGGGCTTGGGATAAATGAGGATAATACCACTAAGAAATTGCTGGTTTTTGAACAACAATCACAGGGAAATTAGCCGATTCCTATCTCTTCCAGATTGATTGGTGTGTCTGTGCTCAAAAGAATCATTAGTGATACATGTCAGATAATCATTTTGCCTCATCAGACCAGCAGAGATCTCATTACCCCAGCATCAATATATGCTTAGAAGATGGATAAACACCACAAAACTCTTTGGGTTTTACCAAATATTTTAAAGTGACGTCCTCTCATGTCGTCCTTACGAAGGCATTAGAAACAACGACCTGGAAGCTTCTCCTAGCGTCTAGATGAACGAGACGCTCGCTCAGATACCGTAGCAAATCTGGTAGTGGGCATTTCCTTCCCACTACCAATAGGTCCGCCGATCACCCGGTGAGAGTAAATTAAGGGAAAATTGTCAGATTTTGACCTCTGGTCATATCATTCTTCCAAGCTGGAAGGTTTGATCAAGATCAGCAGCATGTGTTCTGAAAATTTCGAACATCTCCGACTGTTGTGCAACGTGGCCCAGATTCTCTCTCTTAATTCCTGTGATATGCAAAATAGTTAATGTGTCGTAGTGAGAAGAACTCATCGTTTCTTTTTTTTCTCGTTTTTTTTGTAGTTAAAAGGATGAAAGCAGTGAAAGTGATGGGCCTCTGCTAGCTGTTGGACTGTCTTGCATGTGCAGGCTGATGAAAGACCCTCTCCTGAATGAAAAGCGCTCCCCGGTAGTGGAAGAGATGGCAAGAGAGAGAGAGATAGATTGGAGGAAAAAGAAACGGCTCCTCCTTGGCTTTAGCGCAGTTTGGTACAAAAGAAAGATGAGGGGGTAGGGTTGAAACAGGCTGACTGTCTGGAAAGTAATAAAACCTGGAGATTAAGGGGTGCGGGGAGTTCCTCCGGGAGCTTTGATTGATTCCAGAGAATTGGGCCGGGACCCACACGCAGAAAGTCTCACGTTACTAATTGTGGGGTCCCCCGCACTCTCTTCTTCTTCAGTCTATTTAAAACACTTTTTTTTTTTTTTGAAGTCCTGACTGAAGCCAGAGTTTATCTCCATCAAAGCGGGAAGACCTGTGGCTCAAAGTTGAAAAGTTGACTTACTATTTACAAAAAAAAAGAAAAAGGAAAAAAAAAAGCCTCTCTTCCTTCTTTCTTTGACATAAGCCACCGAAGCTGAACCAACCCGCTGCTCTCTTCCCTCCTCTGTGGCTCGTGAGGAGTTGTTTGGGTTTTTTAAAAAGCCTTAATAAGTTAGGCTTTTGTAAACAAGTCCCAGTCAGAGGAGAATAAAATCCATTTAGGCGCTATCTTATCTCCGCGGCCCTCCTGGGAGGGAGCTGTGTGCTGATTGTCTCCCCGTGGACAGTGCAAACAACTCGTGAAAATGTGCAAACATTCGGCAATCCTCCACTCTTACAGTGCTCTCTCTCTCTCTCTGGGGTCTTATCCTCACGGACCACCTCGGATGCAACTCTGCAGAGGCTTTCCAAACATCCACCCTTTTGTTTTCTTTGCTGCATTTAGGGTCTTCCCAGAGGATTTTAGCCTTTAAGAACATAATTTGCCACCTTTGTGATGTTGTTTGGCAAGCTCTGGTGGTCCCGCATTCCAGTTTCTGAGGAAGACGGGGAGAAGGGGGGAAGGGGGAAAGGCTGGGAATTTAATTTGTAACCGCAACCTAATCAAGCATTTCTCTAACCTCTAACTTCATTTTTTTTAAGCCCAAAAGGAAGGAATCTTTAGCACATATTGGTCTCAGTTGTTGAGTTCGGAGAGGGGAAGGGGTGGGGGTGGGTGGGGGCTGGCATTATGCAAACTGAGAAACAGTCTCTGCTGGATAGATTGTGCTGTTTACTGATCATTTATTTATGGCTTCCAATCGCTCATAATGACCCCTGTCCATGAGGGGATGGATAATTGTGGACTTGGCAACCCCTTTCGACTCCTCTGTCTCGCTAATGAAGCTGCCCAGTTTGGATTTGGTGCTCATATCCAACTGCTGGTGCAAGATGAGGAGCGAGGGGGGATGTGGTTCATCTGGTTGACGCTCTGCGTTTCCTTATAAGTGATGTTTAGGTGAGAACTACTGGCTTTTTTTTTTTTTTTTTGCTTTTTTTCCCCTTATACATCTAGATTAGTGAAGGCTTAAATGAAAGCAGTTACTGAAAGTGTGAAACGGGGATCAATATCTGCAGGGTAGAAGGCTTGACATCTGTTGGTGGGCTGTGCTGGTGGTCGTGTGTGTGTGTGTGTGTGTGTGTCAGGGAAGGGGGAGGCCAGCCATGTTCAGCTGACATGGATCTCTGGCGTCTGAATTTGCTTGTATGCTGCTGTAGCTGCTAAAACAGAATCAGCCTTTATGGTCATCGTACAGAGGCGAAAATTGACTTCTCCTACTGCCGGGCTTAGCGGGCTTTCTGGGGGAAACCCTTTGTACAATATACCTTTTAGGACAAGACAAACAAATGACTTTACACGTGGGTAGACGGGTGCCCGAGGCTGATGCCATGCTGATGCCCTTTTGTTAGCTGAGAATAAACAACATGGGGATGGATTGAAGGACAAAAAGAATTTCACAAAAGGCATAACATATTACACCTGCTTAGTAAGTGCCAATATTTTGTTTTAGTAAATATGCTGCTTGCAAAGCAGGGTTTCCCAGTATGTAATAAGCCTGGCAGGCCACCAGGCTTTACTTGCCCCCCCCCCCCCCCCCCCCCCCCCCCCCCCCCCCACCCCCCCCCCCCCCCCCCCCCCCCCCCCCCCCCCCCCCCCCCCCCCCCCCCCCCCCCCCCCCCCCCCCCCCCCCCCCCCCCCCCCCCCCCCCCACCTCCTACCCCCAGGCTTAGCAGGCTTTCTAGGGGAAACCCTTCGTACAGTATACCTTTTAGTTTCTCTACACTTAAAAGAAATAAAAAAGTGATTTTCCCCACATTAGTAACCAGCTGCCCTGCGACAGGGTGGCGACCTGTCCAGGTGAACCCCACCTCTCGCCCGGAAGATAGGTGATAGGTACCAGCACCTGACAAGGGTGAACAGACAATGAATGGATGGATAGTAACTATAAGCCCGACTCCATTGTCAAGTCTCCATTGTCCCATCCAGTTGGTGCTCTTGCAAGTACTGCCTTATGTAAATTCACAGGTTGATCAAAGAATGCAGTCTATTTACAAGTATCTCTTGAGTGCAATATCTCTGTCTTGTACCTGCAGCATGTTATTAAAAAGAATTTAAACCTGGCGAACATGACAAAAAATTTTGTGTTTCGTCTATATTTTTAAAACATTGATTCTCGTAACCGGTAATTCCTTGTTTAGGGAGTTGCTTCAATGCACGATTGAAGATATTCTTATAATTTCTGTTTATTAACTGTGCCGTGGTCTTAGCTTGACGCGAAGGAGGAGTGTGGCAAATGTCATGGTCAGACACCAGGGAACTGGGGGGAGGTGGGCAGACTGTTAGACTGTCAGTTCCCAGAACCACACAAAAGAATATCTCGTAAAAGCAGAATAAAAAATTTGTGGCATCCAAATCACCCCGTCTGATACGACAGGGTCTGAATAGACACGTTTTTTTTTTTTAAAGGCTAAAGAAAACAAAATCGGCATACGTCCAAATCGGTGCATTTTCATTTACCATCGTTTCTCAGCAAACAAATCTTTCACACGTCAGCCATTGGACTTGGAGCTTAATGCTTGTTGAAAACACACAGTGTCCCTCCTATTAGCCATAGCCAGGTTTAGAGTTGCTGTGATCACTCATTGAAGGGTTGGGCGACTCTGAGTGGAGAGAAGCCAGGCTTGTGTTGTGAGCTATCAAAGAGAGACAACGGAAATCTGTCGCTCCTCGACTGAGGCGTCCATCTGTCCCCATGTCCGCCTACCCGATTCCACCAGTACTTCCGCGGGCATCCCCTGACACTCCTAAACCAGCTGGTAGTTTTAATTTCTCCCATAAATCCTGAAGTTCTCAGCTGCTTGTGACTCTAAAATCAAGAGCCATCCACATTTTCTTTTAAGCTATCTGGTTTGCAACTCTAATCATTTTTACATTTGGTCTTCTTCACCTTCTGGTCTGCTAGATACATTTTAACCTGCTTTACTGAGTCCCATGTTATGCATCTTTCAAATGCAAAGGAATAATTCAAAGATGTAATCTACTGTACCCGTAGAGAGCTCGCTCTCTCAACACTAAACCTAACCTTTTAAATTGAATTGCTGCAAAGGGGAGTCTAACCGATGTCTGTCTGCATCCAGGCCGTTCTCTTCGGCTGCATTTTTCCTTCTAAGAGCTGAACTTCAACTCCTCTTTGGGGAATCTACCGCTGATCTTAAGAAGATATCAGAAGCACCCATTTTTTTGCTCTGCTGACAGGATGTCTGCCTGACCTTTTCATGTCAAACACCCCCCCCAAAAAAAAACTGTGAAGAGATGTCAGGAGACCAGAGAGCTGTCCGTGCAGAATAGCGTGTGCATTCCTCGGAGGCTTGGTTACCCGCGAAACATTAGAACAGCTGTATCCTTCGCAGGAGCCTGAGCGGGAAACATCCCTGTCCCTGATTTTGTAGATGTAAGGATGAAGCGGCTGTGGTGGGCTTGCACTGTCAGAGCTGTTCTCTTCTGCAGGCTTAATGAGCTCAGGAAGAGCATCTTTTATCTACCTCCAGGGTGACACACACGTCACTCCGATCCAGTGCCCAAATTCCAGTTTGTGATTTAAAATATAAACCAACCCGTGTCCTCTCTTTGGAGACAGGGTTCCCATGCAGTTTGGAAAAGTTTGGAATTTGATTTGAGGAATTTCTAAAGCTGGAACATTGGAAATATATTTCCTCCAAAGCTGGAATAGCCATCCATCCATTATTTATGTTTTATACATCCATTATGTATCTACAGATTTTATCCGTCTGTCCATCCATCATTGCTTTTTCCTTATCTGTCCTTGCAGCCATTACCTTTCATAGTAAGAATTTATTTTCCTCATTTTAAAACAAAATTAAAAAACGTTGGAGAACTTTGAAAATTTCTGTTTAGTTCTGTTGTGAAAACTGCACCGTAATCCTCTGCAGCGGCAACCTGCTCGCCGTCAGCCTGCAAAAGCCTCGCTGTGACGTCGCCGCAGTGCTTCAGATGGACAATGAGAGCTGTTTCTTTCAAAACGTCCCCGAAAAGGACCTGCAAACATACCTCTGCAATCTCTAAGACATCTGGATCAAATCTTCTCTGTTCTGACTAAGCCTCAGCGGCTCGCTTTTCTTCTCCCCCGTTTCTCTTTTAGCGATGAGTGTAAACAGTTTACATAGAAATAATGATTCTCTTGACGTATGAATACAGTCGCAGCTCTATGCTGGCATGTAAGTGGATGCTGCACGACGAGCGAGCCGTCATCTTCTGCCAAGATACGTCCTGTAATATTTATGTTCTGCTGCGCCGCAGTCACAGTTGCTCGTGTTCTTGCAGGCAGCCTGACGCTGCCCCGTCTTTTCAGCGCGTACGGGGTCAAAGTGCACGTCTTTCCCGGCCTCACTGTCGCTGTGGCACGCTGCAGAGCAAACAACCTGGTGTTTCCATTTGGCCCTTGCATTCAGGAAAAAAATCTTCCAAGATTATTGCTCATCCGATCTGAGCTTACGTACAATCATTTATACGTTGAATGGAAAACGTTTCACTTATGAGGAGGAGCTTCATCTTTTTGGCTTAAACTATGCTAAGATGTTGGTTATCTTTAAGAATCTTGCAAAGCTGCACCGATAAACCCCACAGTCCTTAGTTGTAAATTAAGAAAAATTACCTGGACGTTCAGCACCTGGCAGTTCTCAGACAAGGATTTATTCTCTGCTGTGTTTCTGGAGGGCGTCCGAGTTGTGATGAATTTTCCCCGAAAAGTCTTCAGTAGTGGAGAAATAAATGCCGCCTGGTTGAAGATGCTACCTGTCATTTGTCTGCTTTGATTATCTACGAGTATCAATGAAATCTAGACTGGTTGTAGTAAGTTGATTATGTAATCTGGTACACATGGTAGATTCATTACAAGGGTTTATTTGAATGATTTGAACTACAAAGCAAATAAAATCATAATCAACTCCTCAGAAATATACATTACCATAGAAGACATGAGAGAAGACTTCCCCAGTTTTCTGCCAGTTTCACACTTTACAAGTTTCTCATGTTTAAATGGGCGCCATTTGAGCAGGAATTGTGAAAATGAGGAAACACAAATGCTCGAAATGCATCTCTCTGCATCCGAGTCTTTAGGACTTTTCAAAAAATATTTGAATTGAATCGCTGAAGTAAACAAACTTTTCAATGATTCCAAATCATTCAAACACAACCTGTGATGCTCCCGCTGTCCTACTGTTGGTCTCTGTTCCTTCGACATCCATGATCTTGTTTGATCACCGTGCTCCGCCCGCCGCTTCTGTAAACGGAAGAGATCTCGTACACACACACACCAACACACACACACACACCAACACACACACCATAGGCCTCCGCTGACTCAAAGGAGCTTCTTATTTGCTGAGAGGGTGTGGGGAGCAGCCGGCGACAGAGGGACGACTGTGAGCGCTCCTCGGTTGAGTTCGCCCCACCGTCTTGAAACCTGCCGAAGGCACTTGGCAGCTCCACGCACGGTTGAATGGTGTGTGTTTTTTGTGTGTGCATCGATGGATGTTTTTTTTTTTTTTTTTATATAGGCGTGCACCACCCAAGTGAGGGAGAAACAGCTGGCATGCTGACGAAGTTCAGAGCGTGTTCCCCGTCGAATTAACGGCAGCCTCTTACCCTGATGAATGAGTCCCGGGGAGGAGAGGCAAAATACCGTGTTATTTCTTCTGGCGAACGGCTTTATTTAGTTTATTTCGTTGCAAAATGACAGATTTCCTTCCAGCTGTGACTTGTAAAGCGCGGCGGTTTGGGTTTTACAAAAAGATTCCCGAGTCCTAAAATGCCACAGGAAAACGTTTATATGGATTCTTGATGGAAGTTTGATGTTTCCCCATTTGAAAATGTCTGAATTCTTTTTTCCTTATCATTCTGTTCCATGTTTAATCGATCACTCTCTTAGTGCCAAAGAATGATTTGCTGTTGATTTTTTTTTAGCAGCTCCAGAACAAATCTGTTTGAAACCGCTCGGTTTTTGTTGTTGTTTTTCTCTCTCCACAATATTGGAGGACTGTTGGAAACTCGGTTCCTGTGATTTCTGAGCATCAGGCAGGAGCCCCTGAAGTTTTGCAGCAAGCTTGGCATGGCGTTTTAAAGCGTCAGCAACCGACGAAGCCTTTTTTTTCTGTTTTCTGTACTTTTCCGCGCTTCTGCCTCTGCTTGTACCGTCAGTCTTGGTTTGAACAGTTTCCAGCTCAGACGCTCTCTCAAGCCTCGTAGTTTTTATTTTGATTTTCACCTGCTGCTATGGCGACTTTAACCAGTGTTTCAGCTTCAAAAATCAACTGTTCTTCATGGGTTCTCAGTCAGATAAAGGCCCTCTTGTTTGGAGGAAGCTCCCCTTTGGCAGGGAGGTGGCTGCTCTCCTGACTGCAGTGACTTTGCACCGTGTTTTTGGAGCCAGGCCCTCCTCAGCTCTGAGCTCATCCACAGCGAAGCGAGGTCGGCTCAAACTGCGGAAATACGGCCTAAATAAATTGCAGTGAAGTAATGGAATTGGCTGCCGCTTTTGATTCTGGTTTTTTGAGCTTTCACAGGTCAGACGCAGCACTTTTTTGCGTTAAGTAAGCCATATTCCAGCAGCATGAAGCCCACCTTATGTCCACATAGAGAGTATGTCCTGTTCTAAATATTTCAGGCATGACGATGAGCATTAAAGCCTGGCACAAACGATAATAACGTAATATACCCATTCATTTCACTTTTCATGTATTTCCTTTGTCTCTGGAGGAGTAAATCTTGTCCTTGACCCTTTCAGGGAGATTATTGTCTACGGAGGAGTCTGTTTTATGGTGCGAGAGAAAAGTAGGTTGAGCCAAGTTATGAAATTTCAAGAAACGAGTTAAGCAGTCTTAACACAATCCGTGCAGGGATGAGTGCACATTTTCCACATTATGATCCAGAGTGATTTTGTTCTGGAACGAGTCTCTGATGCCTTTTTGCTGCTTCAGTGTCATGTATCAGTTTTTTCCCCCTTCATTGGTGAAAACTCTAGTTTAATCTAGTTTTAAAGAAGAAAAAAAAACACCATTTTTTTTTTAAACTTAAAAATCCATCCGATCGAAACTGCGACACTTTATTCCATGTGGTGGTGTCATTTGTCCCACTCTAAATTTTAGAACGCAAATACCGCAATTGTACGTTATGACACTATTTACAGAAAAATCAATGGCTACATCCTACTTTTTTTTTACTACTTTAAAAAGTAAAACAATAACTGATAAATTTTTGCAAAAATACTGAATAAGTTTCCAAGCGGCGGGATGAGACAATGTCCTTGTAGAATTATTTCTTTTTGGTTTTCTATGTTCTTCCTCTCTTCTGAGTTGACGGGGTGAAAACCAGCACATTATTGCCCCCTAGGAGACCGCATTGGAAACTACATACGTCTAGCTAAAGACAGCATGAGTAGCACGCTTGGTCGTGAGGGTCAAGCTACTCATGTAAACAGAAAAGTATACCTTCAAGTAGCTACCGTCAAGTTGATAATGGTAGCTAGCTGAAGTTAGCTTGCTAACTGTGACAAGCAAGGCTGCGCTTGGTTTCTAACAAACACAACCCTTACAGCTTAGTAAATGTCCTAAAGCATTACCTTAAGAGACAGGAGTCGCTCCTTCCCGTTTCCATGCAGCCTGAAATTATTTTCTGTACGCTAGCTAGGCAGCTAACAGGCAGAGGGCCAGAAGGGTGGAGGAGATTCAGCTCTTTGTTACTTTGAGCTCAAAGGGAAAACTTTGCTCATTCCAGCACTTTCTGCTGCGTTTGGGATCCCAGTAAAAGAGTCCTTAATGGCTCAGCAGATTTTAAACAGTAACCTTTTAAAACCTTTGCTACGACTAACTGACCCATGCCTAGCCTTCTGTTGCATCATGTTTGCACTTTGCTGTAAACATGGGAAGAATGTAGGGCAGAAAAAAGAAAAACCCTCCAGTCTCTCTTTCTGTTATCTCATTAAAAGCACTTTAAATGGTAATTGGAACCCTTTTGAAACCCTGATACCTGTAACCTGTCCGTGCCTAATATGCACAATCTATAAAGGCTCTTTAAATATTTGCAAACTAGTTTAGTTCACCTTATGATGTCAGCTGCCTACAAAACTGAAAAGGAGCAGGGTCATTTGTGAACTTTAATAGTACAAGTATCATTAGCTCTATGAAAAGTCTTGAAATATTTGACCTGATTGGTTTGCACCAGAGTGACCGAAAGGCTGCCTAAATACGGGTTTGAGTGAGAAAAAGGACCGAGTTCTTCATCTGTGTCTAAAAGCAGCCGCGACCTTCTTCTGTAATGGAGGAGGAAGGAGAAACGCTGAGGTTAAGCTGACAGAGAGTGAGCAGGTAAGCTCAAAGAGGGGCCGATTTAAAAAAGAAAAAAAAAGGAAAGTCTATCCAGGTTGACAAGGCTGTGATGGGAAGCATCTGCATTTATCCCCTTTTTTCATGCCGGCGGAGTCTCGGTTCATGCTGAGACTCCGCCGCCACCTCCCGTCCCCGCCCCAGCCTTTTGACGGGTCACTCAGCCACAGTGACGGCGGCGCGGCTGCAAAATAGACGGCAGCCACCAGGGAGCACCTGCAGAGAAATAGCAGGCGAGCAGCATTCCATCACAGGACCCCGAGACACAGATGTCATATGAGACACGAGGGAGGTGGATGGAGAGGGAGGAAGGGAGGGGGTGTGAGCTGACGGCAGAGGTTTTGGCATAGTGGATCAGTAATGGGGTAGGATGGCAGGCCAGCTGCTACCAACAGATTCCTAATGAGGTTCCCCATCAGGAACACGGGGAGATGAACATTAATGACTACAGTTCAACCTGTCTGTTCATTTATTGGCCCCACTTTCAATCATGCCAGGATGAGCTCCCTGACATGTTTGTCCCCATGTGTAATTGTTTTTCTTTTATTATTATTATTATTATTACTCCAAGCCACGTTTTACTTTAATAGATTTGTACATCAATAATTTTCTCTGATTTATTTGTCTATATTTGATCGGTTGATTTAATCATTTGGCTTGTAAAATTATTTGAATGAACCCAAGGTGACGACTCCGATGCCTTCGTTTTGATGGCCGCCGCAAAATATGAAAAATAGACAATTTTGAAATTGTACACATTTCAGACGCTCTGCCTTTTAAGGTAAAGTTAAGAATATAAATTCTTAACTTTTATGTTTTTTTTTTTTTAAGGATTGCTTTCTGTTTATATTAAATCTAAAGGATTTTGCCTCTGTGGAGAAGCTGCAGAGCAACTCATGCTTGGAGTATCACGGCTCTCTTATTGTCCATTATTGTTTTAAGATGATTGTTTTGCTCATAGCAATCGGCAAAATGTAATGCATGTTTTCTGGCTTCTTAATTTGTGACCGTTGTGTTTCTGGCTTTTTGTGTTTGTGTTTTTATGATGCAAAGCACCTTGTTGCTGAAATGTGCCGCACAGACACAGTTGGTAGATTTTATCGTGAACACAAATATTTATCTTGGATCCAAATACATGAACGAGGGCGAGGTGGTGCAATGCTGTGCCTCACCACCGGGTGCGCTCTGTCACAAGTGATTGAAGCAGGCAGGCATTTGGTGCATGCCCATTGGTATTTATGTCGCCAACGTACTTGTTGTTTGTACATTGACGTTACACAGTCTGTGTGACGTATTTGATGAACGTATTTGACATATTTAGTCTATCTGCTTGTGAAAAAATGTGCAGTGAAACCCGGCAAGTGAGGCAGAGAGTACCGGGCCTCACCAATGGTGGACAAACCTGAGCTCCATAGACGCAACAAGCAGCAGGTGTACCTCTGGTTCATTGAGATATAAACCATCAGAAGTGTAGACGGTTCAGTTTGGAGAAACGCTCCACTCAGGCAGAGAGACATTTTGAATAACAATCATTCAACTAACAAGTGCATTTTTAATAAATGAGAAATGCACTCAGGATTTTAATGTACACTTTGTTGAGAAAGTGCTATGTTGAAAATTATTTAGTTGGCATTACAGAAATCAAACCCTTCTTATAATTGCTGTCCAGTTCTGTGTTTGTATTTTTATCAGTTTATCTTAGATTGAGAGCTCCAATTGTGTTGGAATTGGAAGGTCTTCCTTCCATAACCCTAATCTTTAGCTCCCTCCACTGATTCTCTTGAAGATTCAAGTTGGGAATCAATTTAGTTAAATGTCCAAAATCGAACATCTAACTTGGTGCCGCAATGTGATCAGCAACTTTTCTAACAAGGATTTGACTTCAGGGTTCATGTTTGATTCCCAACTACAAAAAAAAAAAAAGCCCCCTAAATTAGCAGCAGCGCTGTATGATACTCCCCAGATGTGACCACGCAGATGTGTAAAAACACTGAAGCCTCTGTGTGTCGCTTTTAAACTCAATTAGCTTTCAAAGGGGCAACATTCCACAGATCGCCCTCTAAGCTAAACCTGATTGTAAACCACCAAAATGCTTCATCGTTTAATCAAGATTAGCACAATCAAAGAGATTAGCTGGACAGAAATCAAGCTTTCAGTTTCATCTCCACCAACCTCAGATGAATTGTAGCATTCTGACCAACGCAGAGCCTTGCATGCTGTCTGCGTGCAGGAAGGTGAAGACTCGTCTAATCTCTCCCTTAGCAACCGAGAGCGCTTCGAGTTGTCGGAACGCAAAAACATCTTTCTCTGCTTTTATACTTAATTTACCTGGAGTGATCTGAATTAGTCCGGAGTGCATTAGCATGTCATTCAGGCTTCCTGGGCACCTGCCGAACTAAATCACTCAAACACACACGCACACACACGCTCTGCATTCTATCCTGAAATATTTCCTGCAGTCTGTCTGTGCCATATGGCAAATGATATTGTGGTGAAGTGTAGCAGCTCCAAATGAAAATTCACACAAGATCATTTAATTAAACAGGTGCGAAAGCTGCTTAATGCAGGACACTGCAGCTCGTGTTCAGCTCCAAGCAGCAGTTCTTCCTGCACCAAGATGAGGATATATATATATATATATATATAGAGAGAGAGATAGATATTTTAAATGGGTACTAGCCTGCAGAATTTTACTTTCTCTCAAAAAGGAGATGTCTGGAATGGTCCAGAGTCGTAAAGGACAGCAGTTTTATTGGCCAGAATCAGCCTGTGGGGCAGTTTTTTGTTGTTGTTGTTGCAGAGTGAGGTGTAATCTAATAATAAGGCTTTCTAAACCAATCAGCCCTGAATTCGCAGAGTCCCTATGTCCTTTGTGTGTCTCCCATCTACCCTCTGACCCCCTTACTGCCACTCCAGTCCCACCCCACCGGGGCAGTGTCTTTATTTACCCCTTATTGAGTGTGTGAACTCCACCCCGACTCCAGCCACATCAGCAGTTTGTTTCTAATGACAAGAAACAAACTAAGATGACAGCATCTCTTACTTCATTTAGTACATGTTTCACTATTTCCTCTGCTGTGAAGACAGCAGAGCAGGGTCCAGATTTCCCCGCGACAGGCCAGCGGTTGGAGAACATTCCTTGCGTGCCAGACGGAGGTTGAATGCGGATTTTACGGGCTGCGTTTCGGCTCGTCCCTCACATACCTACGCTTGCACGCTGTGGAAGCTTGACGCCCCTCCCTCCCCGCCTCACGGGTGAGATCTGAAATGCAACTGCTGGTTCTGAAGCCGTAAACGTTCACTACTGTAGGTACACATGCTTTGGACGTCCTGGATGAATTCACCGCCGGCGTTTGTTCTGTTTATCATCCCGTGGTTTATGTCTCTTCTGATTTACAAGCTCGCTTAATTGCCTCTAAAAGCATCTACTGACATTTTGAGAAAATGAATTTGTGTGTCGTCTTACTTAGGACCTGAGCATGCAGATCGATAGCCATTTCATTTCTGTGCGTTTAATATGGAAATGATGCTGAACTTTGGTTGCCATGGAGGCTAAAAGCAGCAACAGACACTTATGTCTCTTCAAAATAAAGATCTTGTTTCTTAATAACCCCAAGAAAGGTCATTTGATCACATGACTTTAAAAAGGGCTGCAACGAACGATTGTTGTAATCGATCAATTTATCAATTATTCCGGCTATTAATTGTATAAAAAAACAAGCCTCACATTCTACACCTTTCTCATTTAACCACTTAAGCCTTTTTTGTAAAAAGACAAACAAAATGTACAATCTGAATGTTGGTTTGGAATCGGTATACTCCAGTTAACAATTAATTGATTACTGAATTATTTGTCTGCAATTTCAATAATTGATGAATTGTGATTAATCGTTTCAACCCTCAGATGAAGGTTTTTTTTTTTTTAAACTCATGTTTCAAAAAATGAGTAGATGGACCCTCAGTGTATGCTGCAATCAACCAAATACATTTGTATGAACTGATACTCCTTTTCGTGAGTCGACTGTGCATCAGTGATTCTGTAAGCTACCATTAAAAATTTGCCGGCTCCTGAACGCTGGTGGCGCTTCCAGTGCCATAAAAGCAATGGAGCAAAAATAAAATGCGGGAAGTTGATGAAAAACCCCCAAAATGTTACATCCTCTATCAGTGCAGAATGGTCGACATTGTTTCAATTGTGAAACAGCATTAAATCTTGCATTTGTGGTTTTCTATTCTGAATGCAAACCCTCATAATCGTACAATGTTCCAAACTTCACTTCATCCAGAGGAAGATAAACAGAGCATGTAAGCCTCCAATGGGTTTAGATTTCAGAATTTGTTTCACGTGTTTGTGTGACGGCAATCACCATGCACAGCTGCAAAATGTTTAACATTACAAATAATCACACGTCTCAGGAACCAGCACCCACTGTGTGACTCACTCTGGTTGTTTACTATGGGCAACAAAAAAGACACTTTGACACAATTAGTGTGAAATATATACACACACCAGTGTAACCTGTCAAAGTGGGGCATGTACCTGGATTCAGAGGACATCGCTTAGATGTCAAGATGCAATATGCCAGTCAAAGAAAGTTTGATGAATAAATCAGATATAAAATTGTGAGATGGAAATTATTTACAAGAGTGCATTCAAGGTGTGAAAACAGATGAAACTGTGGGAACGCAGTGTCGCCCAAAAAGAATAAATGTTCGAATCAAAAATATTAAGAAATGAGAATTGAATGCATTATTTTTTTGAAAATAAGTTGGTAACATTTTCTCACTGTTATCCAAAATACCTTCCTTTGTTAGAGGAAATTGATTGCAGCAGCGCACAGCGACAGACGGGGGAAGAGGAGGACTGTGCTGCATACAGGCGAATGGAAATGTTGATCCCTCTGTTTTTTGTGTTATTTTTAGCTATCTCAATAAAATACTGTACACAATGCAAATGGCACTATGTAATTTGGTAATTGTAAAATTTGAAGCGTTTTTATACGTCGATACTGGAAACTGACCAAAGATTAATTATGATATTCCTCACTTTCCTCACGCGCATTGATAGAAACTGCAAACATTTTTGCAACATTTTAAAAATTCGCAACATAATTCGAAGGACAGTTGGATGGAAACATAGCTGGTGTGGAGATTTAGGCAAAATACTTCAGTATTTACACCTTAAATGACACAATTAACAAATTAAAATTGTGACATTAACTGACCATATAATTGCCCAAATTGACATTTCCAAAATAAGTTTGCACAAAAAAAACAGCATTTTCTGAAAAAAACATTTCTGATCAATTCTGGCACTAGGATGAAGTACTGTTTTTTTGGCCTTATCAAAATTTGTTTATTTTGTAAAACTGCAATGGAAATACTTTTTTCTCATCACAAGAGTCACATGATAAACAACCAGATGTTTCCACTGGCAAACCACAAAGAAGACAACAGGAAGTAGTTGGAGGATCATGGCACAGCATGTTTTATTAGTGACTTATTGTATGAATAAACTTTAGTATTTAGAATGAGTTTTGGGAATGCTGCCTCCTTTGACATTTTTTGTAAGTTAAAATTGTATTGGTTTGATTTTTTTTGAGAGAGATTTGGCCTCAAATTACCAAAGAATTACCTATGCTTCTCTGTTACCGCAGAGAGCAACCTTGTTTTTAAATGGAGTTATAATATATCATTGAACATATTTGAATTCATTTCAGTTGAAGAAAGAAAAAAAAAATAAAATTCCTTCCATAGGCACTTGATTAACACATAGTATCCATGTGTTGTGGGTTTGCTGGTCAGCACGTCTGCTGTCTGTGTTGATAAGATTTCCTGAGGGGAAACAATTGTGTGAAATGCAGGAAGCCATTAGGAAAGCAGGGACTCGTGTCTCTCCCTGCTGAGTAAATAGTGTCTGGGCCTCACCCCATTTCATCCACTTTTGAATGAGCCCAGCACTTGTAACAATAAAGGCAGGAAATGAACTGTACTCACACAGAAGCATGCAGGATGCTCATTGTCTTCCTAATTGACCAAACTAGGTTGAGGTAATAACAACAGAGATTCCCCCCCCCTTCCTCTCCCTGTGGGTTTAACCAAAATAACTCTTAAGATTGGTCAAAGATCGGCTAACGAGGTGTTTTTTTGTTGTTGTTTTTTTTACATAATTTTGGATTTGGTCGAGCTTGTTGCGGTCTGACCCAGTTTGGGTAAAATACATTTTTGTAGTTTGGGCCAAACGGCATTGCAAGCGTGTCATGGAAAGAATTGGTGCAAGAAAGGGAGAAAGAAACATGTCACCCAGAGGCAGATTAAGTTGGGAGCGGTCCTCACACTCAGCCGACCTGTTTCGGGATTTTTCACTGTGACAGTGTCTCGGTTTTCTCTGGCGTTCAGGCTCGGAGCCAGGCGGTGTTGCCTGAGCTGTCACCCGAGAAGGCCTCCAAGGGAAAGCTGCTCTGTCCTTGAGTTGAGCCTATTGCAGTTTGGTAATGTACTGTGGCTTGAGGTTATAGATATTAACCAGCCTGACCTTTTCAAGCTATATTCAAAATTCCCCTTAAGCTATCGTCTCTTCTTCACGTGCTAACACTCTGAGGAACTACTTTCGAAATGGTCACTTTGACTTCCTTGCTCGGTGCAGGATCAGTAATTATCTGGTCCGCATTTAGGACTCGGTGGTGTAATTGATATCTGGTTTAGCCCCACCAGATTAAGTGACAGCTAAGCAGGTTAGCACTGAGGATTTTCCCCAGATTAATTCTAAGAGTCCAATCTGAGTTGTCTGGCCACGCTCCCTGTAACGTCCCCAGCGTCCGGCCGCCTTACCTGGGATTTGCTAGCATATGAAAGGGAAATGAGATCAGAGGTGATGATAAATCCCACCATAAAACCTCTCCCTCTAGAAAATTAGATGCACGGATGGCATTGTCATTCACCAGCTGCTCATGTCCTCATTCCCCTTAAATTGATTTCGGCTGTTCAGGTGATAAGAGGATGAATAGTCCTTCAGATTCAGGTCAGCTCGGGTATCTTTCTTTCTGCTCCACTGGCGTTATTTGTAATACTTATTACAACTTTGTAGTGAATGTTGTGGTCACCAGAGAAATCATCCTGGTTTAAGTTGTGGAGTGTCAAGGCAGGCATACAACCCCATATGCACCGGATGATATGAATGGACGGAGGTCATTTCTCTTCTTTGCCCTAACAGACCTTAACTATTGTGGCTGTTTTGTATTAAAACTATTTCAGAAATGGTTGGTCTACCACAGGAGGTGTATTGCCCCCATGCATCAACTCCTGCCCGCCAGGCGGGACGTTTTGTACACACTTTGACATCCAACAATGTAATTCTTCTGTAAGGTCATTGGGTTATATGACTCCAAAATACATTGACCCAAGGGAGGTCCCCTAGGTCACATTTTGGTTTGATCGAGGGTCCATCATGCATTATTATTGTCAGCTAGGCCCAAAGGGGCATCTGAACCAAATACACAGTAAATATAATGTAGCACGCATATTAGGTAACAATAGCTTATGCTATAAACTGTTTGATTTTTAACTTTTATGACCATGTAGGTTAATAATTCATGAAAAAACTTTCCTGCAATAAAAACTAAACCAATGGAAAATAGTTTGTTTGCAAGTATAAAAGGCAAATAGGAAGGGATGAAATGACAATGTATTGATATGAGAAATGAGGTTTCGAAGAGCCAATCTGACCAGAAGCTGTAAATCGGTATGAAATGTTCTGCTATAAAATCCAACCGTTTTATAATTGCCAAGGGGTGTAAAAAAAAAAAAAAAGCAGCACAAAATCTCAAATGAATTATTGTCCTTTCCACCTATTGCATTTGCATTGTGTTGCCTATTCACATCGTCTCCATTGACCGGTTCCCCCCAACATCCCAGCAGATTTCGAAGCAACTAATTTAGAGGCTGGTAAGTGATTTCACATCTGTCGTTTATAGGACCCCAGCGAGCCACAACCGATCCACCCCCTCTCCCGTCCATTGCCGTCCATGCCTGTGGCGTTGACACTGGTTTCTGAATTTCAATCAGCCCTGGATGTGTTGCAGTGTTTGCTTGAAGGGGGGGATGGGTGGAGTCGAGTGTTAGTAGCAGTAAATGGTTGTGAATGTCAATCAAATATTCAGCATGACCAATTGGGAGGGGGTTCGTTTGGGGTGCTCTCAAAGGGGCAGTGGGTTTTAAGTGCTGCCCGCGGGGCGAACCCTGGCCTTCTCTCCCCACCCACTGCCACCTCTCCCCTCGTCATCTTCCTCACAATGTGAACACAGGAGGTACAATCAATAACTGCCTTACCCTCTTTCTCCTTCCACCACCCAACCCCCTATCCCTCCCTCGCCTTCGACACCTTCTCTGGTCGGACACTCCCTGCTCTCCATTAATCAACACGGTGTTTGATGTTGGCTTCATCACTCTCTGTCAGCCCCCTCAACACCATGGTGTGTGTAATTGTGTTAGATTTGTCATGGTTGTGTAGTGATTTGGCCTGCCCCTGCTGGCTTTGGGCCAAAGAGCTTTACTTTGTTTGTCTGGAACCCTGACATTAGTTTATGCGGCTGTTGTTTGGTTTAATGGCTTCTCCGTGTACCATAAGCACATTAAGTCCTTTATTAACACTGGCTTTCTTTGCAGGATTTCAATCATTCTCAACATCCTTCTCTAGTTACGAGGCAGTGAAGCATACAGTCGGTGATCATTAAATCTCAAATCCCAGTGCAGGTCATTTGTAGGGGATGAGTGAAGGTGATGGACGCCCGGAAATTTCACAGAGGTGCTCAGTGTGAGCCTGACCAGATTTTAATGGGTTTGATCTTCCAACCAATCTGTTGCCTAAGAAAAATGTCTACATGATATTTCGAGCAAACACAAAAATTCTTTATAATTATCAAAGCTAATTATCTTAAAAATATATATGTGTTGCTTAACCTCCTTTATGCACTGCCAAGTTACATGTTCGATGACCCCACATGTAGAGTTCAGTGCTTTTCACTGGAACTTGACGAAATCCAGTTTATTTTATGGAAAATGTGCTGACAATTTTTTTCCTAGCGAATAACTGAAATATCATCACTTTCCTAAAATAATAACCTAAGTCATTTTTTGGCAAAAGTGATTTTTGAAAAAAAGTAAACAAATCACCTCTTATTTGCTAACAAATAATTCAGGCTAAAATATTATTTTTGGTGAAAAATGACATGGGCCACTAGGTGACAAAAGAGCATGCTGCTTGAGAAATACCTAGGTGCAATGTTACTTGATGTGCGATTTGCTATGTTACCAAAGTAGCCAATCCAGCAACCCCATACATCCGCCTTTGGGGTGACTGGCCGTTCCCTAAAGACGAGGAAGACTGGTTGCTAGCTCCTCTGGCTGTGCAAAGATGGTTTCCGCTGCACATATCAATTCGGATTGTTTTAACTATTTAAAATGGCAGACGTAAGCATTTTCAGAGGTGGTTTCATGTATTCGTGGACTTGTCATTGGTGGTTGTGGTCCCCTATTCTGGGACTGCTGGAAGTTAACTGCATACTTTAAAAAAAGATGGCAGAGAAAGGCCTGAAGTGACCAAAATATTCTCAAACTCTTTTTTTGGTGTTTGGCCATGTCTTGGCTTTAGCTTTTCATTGCATCTCTAATTTACAAATAAAGCTTCTAATTATCCTTACTTTGCACTCTATAGATGGAATATGAAGTTACCTGCCTATTCAAACAGATTCTACATAGGGAAAGGGTTCCCATTATACCATATAGTCACACTTCTGCAAATTTAAATTTTTCTAGTCTTGAAGGTGACTGGTAAAAGCAACAACCTGAATGACGGGACAGTCTTGATTTCTACACATTGTCCTCAATGGTTTTTGAGCCATTTGCATTAATTAGCACTACATATCTACGCTACACAAGAGAATCTGCATTCATTTTCACATTAAATATTAGCACGTGTGTATTGCGTTTGCTGAAAAGGTTTGGTTCACACCTTTAGCGAATATAACATGTTTCAGTTGTTGGATGTAATTATTAATGTAATAATCTGGAGACTGCGAGTGTTTACACACTGGATTTGGCTTGATTGCCAACGTTTCGTGCGAAGCCCTCGGCTTTGTTGATCTTCGTCTCGTCTAATCCCCTCATCAAACATCCTCCTTCAGCTAATGCTGCAGTTTCTTCTCGGGTTATTCTGTGAAACGGGAGATCCCCTCTGGCCAATCCACACCTTGTTTTTCAGATGGAGTGGGTGGACAGTGTGGAAGGAATAAGACAAAAAAAAGGGGGGGAGGGGGTGGGAAAGAAGGACTGGAGAATAGGGAACAGAGGAAACATTTTAAAGGCAAAATGAGAGAATCCGTCCTCGTCGATTATACACGCACCGCAACCTTGACGGCCACATTAGATCTCTTTCTCCGTACACCAAACTTCCATTAATAATGGATACATCTTTCAAAGCTCGTCTGCTCTTTCCTCCCCTCCCCCTGGATTTACTCCTAGAGACGTCTACCCCCCTCATCCCCCACAATCCCCCTTTTTTTTTTGCCTATTCCTCCTACCTCCATCCTGTCCCAGTCCTCCCCCACCTCCCCCCAAAACAATAAAAAAAAACACACACACTCTGTTTCAGCCGTGCGGCTGCTAGCCAGGAGCTATGGCAGGTGTGCATACATCATTATGGTGATGGCCACACAGACTTTAGCCCCCCAACAGTCATCTTTGGAGAGATGCACCCACCTGCCTGCCCAAACAGAGCAGCTGAAAGTGTTGTGGTTGTGCAGCTCTTGGTCTCATCTTGGTTTAGATTTTGTTGTGTTTCTCCTGACGGAGAGCTATGATGACTGACACGTACTGTCAGTGGAGATATTGAGAGTAAATAGAGTGCAAACAAGCTATTGTTGACGCTCATCTGCATGCACAGAGAGGGGAAAAAAGTCTTGTTTTATTAATATTAATTCATGTTTGCTTGTCACTTCAGCATTGCAAGCTTGATTTGATGCCTAAACACTAACTTCACAGACTTGAACTCTTTAATGCATTCGCCTCAGACTTCAGAGTGTGGGGGAAATATTAAATATCCAAAGATTTCACCGAGCTAGAAATGTCCAAATTAATTATGGACATCACAAATAAGGATTTATAGAAAATGTTCAGCATTTTGTTGTTTAGCAGATTCCAGTTAATTTGTTTTTTCCTCTCAGGAATATAAGTCAGTAAGAGGAAACGTGCTGCAGGTTTCTAAATTACTACTAAAGGTAGTAATTCATCCTAATCTGAGTGAAATTGTGACAGAATTACAATACTATTGTCATTCACTCATCAAAGGATTTGCTCTTAAAATGTTTTATTAGTAAATTTAAAGTCACCTCAAAGTATGGTTGATACATTTATTAGGCCTGTAACAAATTTTGCTTAACGATAAATTTCCCTAGAAGGTATTGTGATAAACGATAATATTGTGTCTTGAGACCAATTTCCAGAAATATAATGATAATGGCATAATAATATGAGGATACATTCTCAAAGATCAACAAACTTTAAATTCTAATGAACATTTAACACTGGAACTGGGAGACATTTTGAATATCCAAAATAAATAATCAGAACAACAGAAATGACAAATAAAATGCTAAGACTTTATAAATAAAATTGAACTTCAAAACAGGGGGTTAGTTGTGACCACTGCACCAAACTGAAGACTTTTTGTCATCCAATTTTTGATAGAAAGAGAGAGAAGAGAGAAATATAAATCATGCAAATAGAAATTATTTTACAATTAATGTACATATTTTTGTGCAACTGGCCTCACATTTGTAGACAAAATTATTTGAAGTTTTTAGTTATGTGTTTAATAAGCTGAACAATATCTGAATTTTTTCTATTTGACCTGTTGATCCTAATAAAAAGATTTTAACTGGTTGGTTATCTGCACTGCTCTCTGTGTTGCAGCCAGTTGCTTTAGTATTGAAGACCGAAGCTTAAGAGCTGTTTTGAAACAGCAATGAACTGGCCTCTGTTAGTTTTGTTGCATGGTTGGACATGCAGTCGGATATTTCTGCCTTTTTAGTTACAGAATATTGGTATTTTTTCCATCCGTCTTAGAAGCAGTTTGCTTCAACAAATGGTTCAGCTTACATGAAGTGTAAACCTTTTTCGTAAAACATTCTGCTATCATTGCCCCCATTAATAAATTTATGATGTTTCCTAATTTTAGTGCAATTCAACAAGTATCATGTATATTTATGGCCCTCTTGACACCATCATCCTCTTATCATGCGGCAGCAGTTCTGGCTCTCTGTACTTCTGGTAGATCTCCAAAGCAAACAGGACGTGGAGTGTCTCTCGGTGGCAGGCTGTAGATTCCCTTTGAAACACTCCAGGAGACTCATATGGTCTGAAAATGGGCCTGGTCGGAACATGTCATGCATTGTGATTATCAAACCAGAGGACAATATAGAGAAATGCATGAGGAGGATGACTAAGCAGCTTCCAGGTGACAGATTAAGGGCAGGTTTACAAGCACGCTTTTTTACACACTGCGGTGGGATTATCCTCATCTTCTTCAAGCGAATATAAAGGTCTTATGGTGAAGCACTTCATGCTGTAGCCTTCCCGCCGCTCCAACTGAAGAGGAAGCAACAGAGTTTCGACGCTAATTGTTTCCGTTCACTATGAAGTCTGACACTCGGACAAATATACGATCAACCCCTCTGCATCCGTATGAAACGCCATCTGTCAAGCATTCTGGGAACAATCAGCGTCTCAACCGCCGGTGAATAATTGGTGACCTTTTCTTAATTGCGGTTCGTGGTAGTGCACTGGAGACAAATCCTCTGTATCTCCAAGATTAACCCACATGTGTGCCTGAGCGCTGCAGTGAGTCAACACCACGGCGAGAGACGGCAAAGAGATGGAACATGGCAGCTTGAGGTTTCAGACTAAGAAGAGAGAAGCATCATTGCCTGATGGAATTTGCTTTCTTTTTGTCTCAGGGGACCATCCTCCTCCTCCCACCCCAAGGCGATCTGTCTTACTGTCATCCCTATTGATCCCCTCCAATGCTCATTAATATGGAAAAAGGGCCATCGAGCCCCAAGGTGCGAGCCTTGGCGCCGCCGTTTGATACCGAGGTGTGCAAATGAATCGAGAGGGGTGATTATTTTTCTAAAGCTGGGATGCTTTCCATCTATGCTCTAAAATATTCGGGAGGGTTTTTATGAGGGCCCTGCACTCGAGTTGCATATAAATAAAACCCCAATATCTTTTCACAGCTGGCGATTTCGAGGCTGGAGATCTTTGGCCTTGCACACACCGCTGACAAAACCCTGTTCTAGCAGAGAGCGCATAAAAACAAGGGGCTTTAATCTCTTATCATCAAGTGGCCTTGCTGAGCCGGAGCCAGCATAGAATCACTTCAGTGAATGTCAGCTCGCTATCTACCTGCTGACACTACAACCTGGCACTTTGCTTAGGAAAGAGGGAGTCTATGGCGGATGTATTTCGATTTGTCGAGATAGATAAAAGCTAAATGTTTCATTGGATTGGTCTGGATTTTGTGTTTTTTATGTCCTTTATTTTTCCCCATTCAGTGTTGTATTTTAATTTGCACTTCATTTACATTCATATTGAATTTGTTGCCTGCCATATGCTCCCCGACGTTGTCATGGGATACAGTCCAGACTGATCATTTCTCTTTCGAAGGCAGCTGTGCACATTGAGTAACAGTGAGAAGATAAAAAGATGACCACTCCCTTTCAATGCAGAAAAGATTGAAAAGCACCGGATAAAATCAAGGTGCTTACATCGTCCTCTGCTTAGTGATTCTGGAATACAAAGCGTCCACTCATTACTGGTCTGTAGTGGACCGCTGGTTCTCCCTGGGTTAGGGACCAAAGGCGAATACGAATAATTGAAAACCCTTCTGAAAACGCCTACCACGGCCCATTTTCATCATGAATACACACAGTGGAAACCATCATGACACCTCTGCAGTCTTCCTTATCTCTGCTCTTTGGCGTGCGGGAGTGGCCACTTTGCTTCCCAACCTGCATTTTCTTTCAAATATTTTACATATGCTTTTTGCGAATAGTTTGAAGTTACGATCCACTAAAAAAATCTTCCAACAGGAGAATTTACGACTCCATAGGCAGACGTCTACTGTAAATCTAAATTAAAGCATGCAAGTGATGGATTGCAGTGTATATTCTGACTTTGTAACGACTGGACACGGTGCAAATATCAGGCTTTCACTGGAAGGTACTAAGTTTTGGTTTTCTTTGAGATCTGATATCTTGACTCTCGTGACCTTGAAGTCTAGACCAGAAAAGAATAGACTGTTCCTTCCAGTTGCAATTCAAGTGTCTTGGTGTCTTGTTTAATAAGATGGTGCATTTGATAGATATCAAGATTGGGTCCTCAGCTGTAATATTAAGGGCCAAAGGTAAAGTTTTCACTTTATAAAACTGTAGAGTACCGCTTGAGTATGTGGGGGCTTTTAGTGCGAGGCTTGCCACCCAATAGGGGAAGCTAATTTCAGATGCTTGTGTCCAGGATCTCATCTTTCTGTCATGTTTCATCAGTTTTCACACATACTGGAAGTACGTTTTAGCAGGAACCTATGTTTTTGTTGGTGGAGATGGATGTATTCATTTAACAGCCCTGGCACAAACAAGGGCAGCAATTTATGGCAAAGCCTTCCTTTAACCTGAAATTGTTCTCCAAGACAACCCCCCACCAACTTGTTAGTAAATCAAGGCCTTTGTAAGGAGCCTGATAAATTGTCTATTAATAAGTGCTATGCCTAGTCAAGTGGCACAGAGAGCGTAAGGGTCAGGCCTGCCTTCCGATCATTATACCTCATATACTTCCTTGTTAAAGGCCCACAGCCACTCAGCCACAGGTCTCCATGGAGACCCAAGACGGGGAGCCCAGAGAGGGAATGGGTTGGGGGAGGGGGCTCTGGGGCAGGAGAGTGCTGCAGACAACCATTAGCAGCCCATTCCATGGTAATTAATGATCATCCCACTGGCTCGGAATCAGGGCCCGGAGGAAAAACAAGTGTTGCTCTCTGAGAGCAAATGGGAGAGTGGGAAGTAATGCCTCTGTGAACCAGAGAGAAGAGGTGAGGGGTTCTTTTTCTTTTTTTTTGTTTTTCTTGGAAAATTGTGCCAGAGTAATGTGATGCAGCACAAAGGCAAAGTCATATGTGAAACTGATTCATGGTGAAAATTGTTTTAAGGAAACACTCGTGTTAGATTTGCATTAACATCCCTCTGCAGCTCTGCTACGCCCGGCTAGACTAATTGCCAACAAAGGCTCCTTTTTTCACCCTTTTGCTCACTCAACTTATTTTTGGTGTCTGTTGGGGTGGGCTATAATAATCAGTTGTCTAATCGAGTTATGAGGAATGCTCACATCCCAGATATGAAGCTTGTTATTATTGGGTTTGTAATCAAATCGGAGGCCTGCAAACCCTTAAGGGATTTCTTTTTTTTTTTTTAGTCAGCCGACAAGTCAGGCAGCCAATCAGCACGCCACGGCGGCTTTGAAGTGCCGGCAGACCAAACTGCCTGTCTACCCCCCTTACCCTCCCTTTCCCTGTATCCTCTAGCCCAGAGCTCCTCTACATGCCGCATAATCAAATGTGCATACACTCAGACACAAAAGCAATTTTGTGGGCAAATGAAAATGCAAACAAATGCCACACAGATGCCTGTGTTTGAGCATGCTGATGGGGACAGACGGGAACATGTATGGCATGTTGCGGAAATATTGGTGGGGAAAGTTTGTCCCCTTATTCGTAAAGGGGGCACCACTTCTCTGTGTGTTCATGCAGTACTGATGCATTATCCTCGCTGACGCTACACCTTGGTGTGTCTTTCATTCATACTCTCTGGGCACGTGAGGCGGACGCTGTTTGATATGCAGACGGTATCGTATGAGGCAAATTCTGGCATACGCACATTTTCTGAGACCCGGTAATAAATATTTGATGGCATCAACTTTATTCCCCTCGGATGGTTTGGAGTGTAAATGATGTAAAACCCTAAAAGGCAGCTGTTTCGCTAACAGATCTCTCACTTCTGATTTCTTTATGCTGCTGTGAAGGAGCCAAACATTTTTAGATATAATTTTAATAGTTTCTTAAGCAACAAGTCTTTGGACCACTTTCAACCTTATACTTCCTTCCTTGTAATTGGTCATATTGAAATAAGTTTTGGTTTCTGATTGTCTTAGACAAGCTTTAACCTATTTATCTTTTGAACATATAAAAGGTAGTGGTTAAAATGCAGTTTTCCTAGAGTTTTTTTTGGTAACGTTTTTGCAAAAACTCTATAAGTTGTATTTTTTACAGTGCATTGGACCTTCGGTGTTCCTGAATTTTGAAAACGTTAATAACTGCTTATTTTAATAGTCCAAACACAAAGTATACTTTCATATCCATTATTACGCACAGTTAAGCCTGTCGCAATAAGCAATAAATCAATTAATTGCATGATAAATTAGAACAAGCTCAATTGTTTCCATTTGCATGATTGAGCATTTTCCTCTTTTCTTTCTCTTTTCTACCAAAAACTGGATGACAAACGTCTTCAATCTGATGCTTTAGCCTCAACTGGGCCTCGTTTTCTTATTTTGATTATTTAAAATGTCTTCCATTTCCAGTGTTAAATGCTCATTAGAATTTAAAGTTTAGATTATATTAGTTGGAAACTGTCTTGCAAACAGCAACATTTTCATCTATCGCAATAATGTCTGGAACAATTTAGTGTGCATCCAAATTTGCTACTGTGGCAGGCCTATGTACAGTAATAACTGTTTTAGCACCTCACAGGGGTTAGCTTGACCATCTCCTCTCCTGGGTGTCTCGTCAGTCCACTTCAGGGTTTCCCTCAGTGTGTTTTAAGCCCCCCATCCCACCAGGCTAACGCCGTTTGTTTATTTTAAATAAGGTTTTTTATACACCAGTGACACTAAAGGCAGATTAAGCTAGGTTTATAGTTGACCCATTGAACTGGGCTTGAGGGGATGTGCACCGAATGCGTCGTCCCTGCACTTGCATGTTTGCCTCACATGCTTTTATTTCCAAGTTATGATGCCTGATCGTTCACCCCCAAATATTTGCAACTTTTTCAACACAAGAACACGGTGGGCCGCTAGTGGACTGCCCTAGCGCTCCTGCCCTAGCGCTCCTGCCCTAGTGCTCCTGCCACCAGGCTAAGCACGTCTCTGCACTTTCTTATCCACTTGTAGCTTGACAGTGTTTCGGTGCATTTATGGATGAATTGGACATCGGCATTCAGCAGAACGCTCTCCGTCTTTGTCTTCTGCCAGCTACGTTCTCGGAGTCTTGCAGGTCACCGTTCAGTATGTCCAGTCAGTGATTCCTGGCGGCGGTGGGCGTTGATGTCCCAGGCATTCCTGCTGAGGGGTGCATTCTTCTCTGTAGCTCTGCTGTGAATTCTAGCGTGCCTGTCACCCACCGACTCATCCCAAGGGCGCTATCAGCGCTCAGGCTCTCACAGGCATGCATGTACACACGGTTTGGCTCTCTCTTAATCCGTCTCTCTGCCTTTTTTTCCCACCCTTCTTCTCCCTGGCATTCCCTCCTGCCTGCACCTCTTATTTATCTCCGTTTGCTTTAGCATCGCTGGCCTCTCTCTCCGTTCTCCGTCGTGCCATCCCAGCTATCAAAGGCGGCGGAGGGCATTATCGCCGAGAAGACGTCCTCCACATGCGAGGCTCAGTGCAGCCTGACCGCACACACTTAGGAAGGCTAAACACTGTAAAAAAAAAAAAAACACGCACACATACAGTAAATGGAGAGTGAGACAGCAGAGGCTTATCGGCGACAGCTTTCCAATTAATTTTGTCGTTAACTGAACTAGGCTTGAATAATATGGACTTGGAATTTAATCATAATATTTTGTAGGACTGTTGTGATAACAATAAAAATAGTGATTAAAAAGCGTATCCCGTTTTAGGTGAATTTGTAGCATTTATAAACAGAGATGCTGCTCTTGAGAAACATTCCTTATTGGAAATAATATCAGTAATCTGCACAATGAGACTTTGTTTAGTCATATTTTTGAATTTACAAACATTTATTGATGCTCTTGTGGAAAAAAAAAACTGTAGGAAAACAGTAAGCTTTTTTTTTACATTATCTGGAACTTGTATATCAAAAATCTTACTACAAAAAGAAATTTATCACGATAAATGATAAGATACAATAATTGCCCATTCCTGCGATGAATCCCGTTACTCGACTCAAAAGGACACACACACACACAGATATTTTTCTCACACACAATTTTGTGCCCCTGACATCCATTTACATTACAATGTTAGAACCCGTCCCACTCACCCCCCCATGTACGGTCACCTGACCTCTCACCCCTGCTCCACCGGCAGACCTGCGCAGTGTATCTGCTCTCAGACATGACAGGAGGCAGCGCAGAGGGCCGATGGATGGATGGAGGTGAGGAAAAACAGGAGAAGCGGCGGGGTTTTTAAGTGATAAGGAAGCGCATACCACAGAGGTGAGCCAAATGGAGTCAGAATCCTCACCTTTTTCCACTCCTGACCCACCTCGCCACCTGATGCGTGGCTGCGGCCCCTGGGCGGCACGGAGACCGGGCGGTGAAGCCCTTCACATGACTTGACGCCTCATTTCCTTTGCGGGGAATCGCTCGTGTCCCGTGCCTGATTCTGGTTTCCCTCTCGCGTTCGTTTGTAGTTCACAGTGATCTCTGTGGTGCAGGGTAACCCGACTCCATTTTGAATCCTACAATGACTTTCTAAAACATGGACTATCAGATGACTATTTTTAAGTAGACACTTCATCAGCGCAGTTTTGCAAACAGTTTTCCTTTAAATTTAATTTAAAGCTTCTTTGCAACTCTTTTTCCCATTCTGCTCTTGACACACCCATGTAAAACTTCACATTAGCTTGTAGAATGAGGCACATTTTTCTCCATCCTTTTAGGCTTTTGCAGATTTGGTTGACTTTGTCAGAAGTGAAAAAGCGACGACTGTCACAGAATGTTTTCCAACGATCATGCATAACAGCACAGAAACTCTTTGACAACCGGCAATTTAAATCTCGCACCATGAGCGCCACAGTGTCCGGAAAATATGGCGTCACATTATTGCTGAATGTTATCATGAGGATATTGGTTGCAATTAACTCATCTTTTCCTCACCGTTCTGTTTCTTTTGCGTCACACATTTGATTCACATGAACATACATCAGGTTTTTGGTCAGGCAGTGACGACTTGGCTGATGTGAGCTTGTGAATGCATGGCACCTGAAATATAACATAATAATAAATATTGGATTCATCAGGTCTTTCAGTTTGCAACTATGCATATTTTAAAATTGCCCTAATGAAATCAGTATAATATTGTTTAGCTCTCATCGCAGTAATTTTCTTTCCTACTTGGCATATTTTAGTAAAACATTTGTTTTTTTCTGTCCCCAATGAAAGTTTCATTCTTTCTATCCTTCTGTCTTTGCTTCTTTGTCTTTCTTTTTCTTTCCATCATTCCTCTCTTCCTGCTTTCTCCCTTTCCCGTCCATTTGCATGGTTAGATTTGAACAACTATTGAACTCTAGAACATTTATAACCTCAGCTAATTTGCGATGCACTTAACCAGATGGGCCTTAAACGTGGCGTTGCAGTGATTGTGTGTGAAGGGGACGTCTTCCCCTCACATTAAAAAAAGAAAAACGTCAGCTTGGCTCCCCTCCAGGAAAGAATCCATTCCACTTGATTGATAAGCGGACACCAGTACCACTCGAGCTCCACTCCGGGTTTTCCTGGTTACCTGCTGCAAGGTAAACATAAGCCACACAGTGACTCACCAGTGCAGGCTGCTGAACAAGGTAACATCAGCCCCATTTCACAAACTCATGAGCCCAGAGAACTTCCTGGTCTAGCGGCGCTGGTGCTTGTGAGCTAGCAATCGAACTGTAAGTGTGTGTGGAGAGTCTGTGCTGGAAGGAAGACAAATGGAGGTGGACGTTTTCCAAAGCGAGAGATTTTTCAAAGTGAAATGCTTTACAAACTGCAATAAAAATGAGAATGTTGACACACCAGTCAAGTCAGCACAGGAGCCGTAGCCACTCCTGTGTTCCCCCGGCATTACAAATGCTTCCAAGACGCCTGCATTGTGCATAATAATGTATATTTACTTGTGACCAACTAAAATAGGAACTTAAAAGCGTTTTTCTTATATGGGGTTTCAAATATTCCTGGAACTGTTTGCAGGCGGTTGTGCTACCCATCCCTACAAGTATCAGTAAAATCACTGTGCAGAAATATAAAACAATATGCAACTATTTCAGGACACAAGTATGGAGTGATTGGTTTGTGGGTACAAAACGTAGCTGCTGACCAGCAGCTGGTGGGCGCCTGATGTTGATCAATGACCCATACAGATGGAAAAAAACAACCATTTGTCCCGCCTGCACTTTCTCTGGAATCTCATAAAATAGATTTAGCCATTTGAACTAACGACTAAGTCTATTAGGGCCATTAGTTGGGCTTCAACTAAAGATTATTTCAGTAATCAGCAGTCGGTCGATTATTCTGATTAATCGGATACAACAATTGGCACGTTCTGCAGATTTTTCACTAATTTTACACGAAGCATTAAAAGCATTAAGAGATGCAAAAACATCAAACAATCCAATTCTTATTGTAGATGAGAAAATCAAAATATGAATGTCTAACATGCATATAAATATACCTTTAGTGTATGCTTGATCATTTGTGGCAAAGGGTTAATCTGCAGCTAAACAAATATTCTACTTGAATGTTTTGTTTTTATTTACTGAATAGCAAAACATGCTTAATATGAGATTAGTTTTTCCATAATTTGAGCCAGTTGAAGCTAAAAATGCCACTTGAGGAGTCTATTAGACAAAGAAGCTTTTTCCACTCAAATACAAAATGTATTTACTTTTTGTCTAGTTTTAGAATTAACTACTGCTCTGATTGTGTTATTTAATCAGCAAATAGCCACTTTTAAAGTCTTGTGTACTCCAGTTAGCGATATGTCAACTACTAAATTAGTTGCAGATTACGTCAGTAATTGATTAATCAGGATTAATCCGATTAATCAATTCAGCTCTGGCTGGAAAAGTACGACATAACCTTTTAAAAATCTTTGCGCATACTCGCTTTTTAGTTGTGACTGAAAAGAAAGAACGAGCAGGATGCTGGAGCCTCTCTTGAATACATATAGACCTAATAAAATTTGAAAAGCAGGAAATCATCATAAAGCTGCACCCAGTAGCATGAATCCTTTGCTTGATTACTGTCCTCTGCCCCCTGTTTCTCCCCCCATCCATCCTCTATGTGCTTTGTACATTTATATGTACATGTGTGCCTTAGAGACCTCCGGCCCGTCTCTCCTCCACCCCCGACCCCTTAATTCGGTCTCGCTCCGTCCTTCCCACCCTTGCCCAGGGGACTCCATAAATATCATTTCATCCTGTGGAGCCGCTGACACGCTGCAAAGGGCCCGCGATAAATAATTCACTCCCTCGGTGCGGGGCCGGCAGACTCCCCCTGCTTAGGAATTCAGCATGAGTGTGTGTACGTTAGAGTAGAGGGGCTTCTGTTTGTGGGGTGTGCTGGAGGGTGGCCATACGGGCAGCCGTAAAGAGTCCAGATACACTCCCGACTAAAACGAGGTTCACTATATAAAGAACCGAAATGGCTAGATATGAGTTCTGGACTCCATTAGTAGAAAACGTAGGCTTTTTTCTTTCTCTCACTGTCTGCTGGTGCTAAAACAAAAGTCTAAAATGTCTTTCCTTGGATGTCTTTGGTTTCCTCTACATGTTTGGACCGGGATGGTTCAGCAGTGACGGTCCAACTCGGCCCGTCGTGATGACAAGTTTGGCTGAATGACGACTTGTCCCAGAAGTTATTGCGCCAATATTGCTGTTATGAGACCATTATCAAGTAATATAATGGTAAAGGCATAATAATGCTAGGACACATTCTAAAAGATTGACAAAATTTAAACATTTGGCGTCGGAACTGGAAGATATTTTAAATAAACTACACACCAAAAACAACAAATAACATAAATCATGAAATCTCTACACCCAAAATTGTCCTTGAATAAAAAGGTCGAGTTGAAACAAAAACACCAGACTGAAGACTTTTGTCACCCAGTTCTTGGTAGGAAGCGAGAAGAGACGAACGACAAATCATGCAAATGGAAATTATTGGGCTTGTTTTAGTTTATCATGCGATACATTGATTTATTGCTCATTGTGTCAGACCTAGATCCAACACCCAGCAGCCATGTTTCTGCACTCACTGACAAATGTTCAGATTTGGAAGATTCAGCAATTCCCAGCGGACAGAGCATCGCCTCGCTCACCTTTAAGAGCTTTCTCGCTGGTTTATTGATGACGGTTGGGATTATTCATGCCAGTCGCCTCCTCTCTCCACACGGAGGTGGTTTTATGATCAAAGATTTTTCTGATTGTTGGTGGAAGTCAGCGTATGTTTTTCTTTTTTTTCCTTCTAATTTTACTTAATCTATATTTTTACCTGAGGGCATTTTTGCGCATGTTTATGGAAGGATGAGCAACTGCAATGTGTTTGCATTTCATTCCGTTTTATGCATCCAAACACAAATTGAACATCTGCACAGATAGAGATGGAACAGCACTGAGTGTGTCTTGGGTTTAATGACATGCAGACTGTCAGAGATGCACATAAACACCTTGTAACTGCAGCTCACACATATTTTTATGCATATTGCAAATGGAGCACTGTCTTCAAGTAGTTCTGAAATCTGGATATGCGGGAAGGATGGAATTGACTGCTGAAAATCTTTTCATTTCCAGGCTCGTTTTTGCTTTTCCTGACGTATAACTTGGAATGCATCGATTTAAAAATTTGATATCCGATATTAATATTGCTGGGAAGGACGGTGACCGATATCAACCGATGTTAAATGAATTTCACTACCCTTTTAACACAATTTAAAAAGAAAAAAACAATTAGGAATTGGGAAACACCTTCTGAAGCTAGAAATCCAGCTTGAAAAGATGGAATATTCTTACTAACTCCAATATTAAATTCCAAAATGGCTGCCTGGCTCAAAAAAATAAAGAAAACATTTTTTTCCCCCCTCAAATTTAATTGGTGTTTCCTAATAAGTCAGTTTCAGGCGCACTAAGCTGAGTAATGTCATACGTTGGCATTAAGTGATTTATCAGCTTGTGTTGCTAATTGTATTTATGATGATCATTAAGAAAAAGAAATATAACTGCAAATCTAACCAATTTTCCTTCTTCATCTCAAACCTCAAAAAGTAAATTGGAGCTTGCATTACTCCCAGATTTAAAGGAAATTGAAAGCAAGTTTGAATTCAATTTCAAACTTAAGATGTGTATAAATCATTTGTATCTTGCTTGATACCATTCTTTTATAGAACACACAAAACATTTCCCGGTTGACAATAATAAAGTGGTGACGACCTCTTCAATTGGTTCGTGACCCGGCGATCCTTGGCCCGCTCTGTCAACGCAGCAACCCAAACCTAGAGCGACCTCCGACTTCAAAAGAAGAGTCTTAAACCTGGAGACGGGACGCCGAGCTTAACGCGAGGTGCTTTCTGACGTCAGTATCACAACCTTCCCACATCTAGCAAATGAACCTGGTGGGGCAGTGATCTGGTTGGAGGAAGGCAGCGGACCCTAAGATCAGTCTCATCTTCACCCTCCAATCATTTTTAATGGATGCCAGGAAAGCAGAGTCTTGGATTTGATTAGCCTGAAGCGGCAGCATCTAATTGCCCTCTACCACCAAAGCCATATTGAAATGATTTATTCATCAAGAAGCCTGTGTGTCTTGTAAACGCCTGCCAGAAAATAAGATTCTTGCTCCCCTGTCTTCCACTATTGTCTCTTTCATAGAACAGGAATAAAGGGTGTGATGCCTCTTTCGCTGCAGGGATTTAGATTGTTTACAGCCATAATACCAGTGGACGGTGCTCCTGTTAAACGTCTTGTGCTGCTGTTGTGCCTGCTTGATATCTGACACCTCGCGCCGTATTATGTGCTGTTTCACACACGGTTTTTCTACGGCCGGCTGTTCCGTGCGTGTTCCCCATTTAATTTGTATGGAGAAAGAGCATATCCTTGCCAACCCCGAGAGTTGATTTAAAGGGTAAATTATATATATAGACACCACTAGACAGCTTGAGTGCTTCCCCTTTGATCCCTTGGCCAAGCACGCTTGTTAAAAGCTTATGTCTAAAAATGTTCAGAAAACTTTAAATCTCCCGGTTTCGAGCGTTAGTCTCTCATTGCTTATCAAATAAAAACCCCCCAACATTTCTGCACCGGCGGGAGCAGGAACGTTTCCAACCCAGAACAGAGGAGCCTCGAACATAGTTTATTATGCTCTTTAAAGTGGGATCTGAGCTCCGCGTTTGATATTTAAGCATGAACAGGCAATCAGATTGATTATGGGTTACAAGTGGTGAACAGAGGAATGGGCTGATTGGATTGGTGTGAGACTAATGCGCCAGTTTTGCATCGTTCTTCAAAGGTAGTGGTTAGATGTTGTATTTTTGGTGAAGGTGGAAAGAAAGTCCTATTCTTTTCAATTGCAGGATTTTACATGTCAGAACCGGGTGTGTTACATACACCAGGCTGATATATCTACCCTGAAGTGTTCAGGAACACACAGCAGATTCCTCTGTCATTACTTACTGACTGACTTTGTTGGCTTCTTAAGAGATTTTGCAAGAATTTTTATCATCTCTTTGCTATTAATGATTATTGTTGATTTATTATTATTATTTCTTCCCTGCTCTCCTCTGGTTGAGGTTCTGACTTTGATTAGGCCACTGTTACCACTAGATTCCTTTCTTTTACAGCCATTCTGTTGCCTTGTAAACTAAATTTTTTTGATGACTTTCAGAAGTGTCTGAAAAGTCACTGAATACATTGACAAAGTCACCAAGTTGGCAACAGTAGGGTGACTATTATTAACAGTAAACTTTCACATGTGACCTTGTGGACGGGTCCATCAGCCACCCTTCTCTAACAGCATTCCTAAAATCATTATGCTAACTTCACTATGACGTTTTTGCATTGATATTTGATTTTCAACAAAAACAACACTTCATAATTGCCAAAAATGTCCTCATCTGTCCAAAAGACAACGTTGCAAAATTCGCATCATTCACATGAATTTTTATGGACCAAGGTTAAAAAGGAAAATCATTATATTAAATTTGGATGCAGACAACCATGCAGCTGGTTCTTCCTTATGATTATGGTGTGCTCTTCCGCCCTCGCCCCTTGACCTGGCCTTTGGCTAAACTTCCAAGCCAGTAAGTCAATTGCTGTCAGCGTGACAGAGCAGTCCCTCAGAGGATCAGTTTAACACCTAAGCAAATCAGCTTTCAACAGAGCTATATTAATATGTTTTTGGCCAGCAGACAGCAGGAGGTTAAATATAGGATGCTGGTGGTGAAGGGCTGTCTAGGTCACCCTGTTGCTATTCAGAGAGAAACAAGAACCAGAGCGCTTTGGCTCGTCTTGCTCAAAACCGACTTGTGCACAAGGAGCCGGGCCATATGTGTTTAATCCGGCAGCTTTATTTCATTCAATTGGCACCACAACCTCAGAAATCTGCTTGGAGCTGCAAGGTCGCGGTGGCACAAAGTTCAGGGAAATCAGATTGCGTGAGTTACTTTGTTATAATCATCTCTGCACTGCCGCTCACTCCCCTCCGTCCCGTGGCGCCCAGATCTTGTAGGCCAGATTAATGCTATTCTGCAGGCCTCGACTTAATCCTCAAAAAGGATTGTTTTAAGCCTTGACGAGGTAATAGGAGCTAAACAGATTGCAGTCGTAGTTACTGTAATGTGACTCTCCAAATCTGGGTGTTATGGCATTAGCACATTATCCTTTAACCTTCACAGGTCTACAGACTCCACTACTGTTTGGCTGACTTCAGGAGATTTCTAAAACGTTTCATTTCGGCTGACTTCAAGGTACAATTTAAAGCATCCATACACTTGCATGTAGTGATGAGCTTGATGCGACAAGAGGATATCAAGGGTGATAAATGCTTATCTAATTGGAGCCATCTCTTGACTTTCACATTACTGCCGAGAGGGTCTCCATCATCAGGGTCATAGAGGATGGAGTGACGATTAGAAAGTGCCATTAAAAGACGAACCATGCTAAGCTTCATAGAAATGAGGATTGCTGTTGTTGGGGGGGCCTGGAAGGCTTCCAGTTTTCTTTGACTCGACTCTTCTCGCTTTGGCTGATTCTGACTGTAACGCATGAAAGAAAAAACACGTGCTGCAGGTACAGTGATATATGTGGGCGTTTTGAATCCGACAGAAATTCCCTAACTTTAATTGGATTCCTGCGCACCAAAGAGCATGCAGTTGGTTGATGAAATTCTGCACCTAAATTGATGGGAGATATTTTCTGGGAAACGTCCAGCAAGCAGGAAGAGATTTTTCAGCATTTGACCTGGTGATTGCCAGCCAGCCAGAGTCGATCGGTGGATCAGTGTCCACCGATGTTGAGCTCAGTTTGATTGATTGATGCGCCTCTTGGGTGTAACATTTTTATTTATTTATTTGCAACCTTCTTGGTCTGCAATCCATGCCATTTCCTCAAAGAGGGCGTAAAATAACCAAAAATTTGATGTTTTGAGGCAGTTTGACAAGTAGTGGTGGGCGTTATAAATTTAAATTATTATCACAATGTTTTGTGGCATTTACAGTGATAAAAAGTGACAGATCACCAGAGCCATCTTAAAATGTTTTCCTGCAGCTGCATAACAAGTGTAATTTTTCATCACACATTTGCAACCAGGGACTGCATCTAATCATGTTTGATTATGCTAATATTTATTGACGCTGGATAAAACAGTCCAAAAAAAGCTGAATTTTTCAGTTGAGTATTAAAGTTGAGTTTCCATCACAAATGTGTGCAAAACTTTGACACAATTTTGCAGTTTATTTAATGTTGCCATGAAATAAAAAGTGCAATTGAAATCACACGGAAATCTTTGTTCACGAGATAAGTTATCAAAAATCTTGACCGATGTAAATAATCACATGAGATGTAGTCAGGTTTCAGCCACAGCACTGGCACACATCAGAAGACACTTTGGCGTCTTACCGAGGCGCAACAAAACCGTTTTACGTGGGAACAGTTATGTACATGTGCCGTTTTTTGGAAAACTTTCTTCAAAGATTTTACAGAAGATCTACGTATTCAACAATTTCAAATGACAAACTCCACTTTTGTTGAGCAACGCGACACTGTCAGACCTCTTGAGAGAGAACTAGCTGTGTATTGTCCAATTATGCACCTTAAATGATGTGATACAAGAAAAACCTTTTCCATTGATAAGTGGACACCATTTCAAATTTTGATGCGGCTGAAAAATGACCTCATCCTAATGTGGAAACTATATATTAAAACCAAGTTCAGCAAATTGATTTTTGTTGTTCTAATTTTTGGGTGAGTGTAAATGGAGCTTAAAACATTGTTATATATAAGATTTTTTTAAGGCTGACACTTACAACCTTTAGACTGGAATACAATGCCATTCTCTGCTTCACCAACTGACCCATGTGCTGCTGTCAGTGCTGAAATACTGAATCTAGAGTATCCAACATTTTCTCCATCTGAGCTTCCTGTATATAAAAACCCAATGCGTGAGTTGAGTAAAAATAAAAAAAAGGCAACTTCAGCCACCCAGGAAATAGAAAGCTGATCCGATTTACGCAGACCATAAAATGTGCACCTAATGCATGCAATTTATTTACGACTGATTAGTGTCACCGCTTTCTCTCTTTTTTCTTCTTTTTTTTTTTCTTTGCGCGTGCTGGTTTTAGTTGGCTTGAAATGGGCAGAGAGGGAAATGAGGGCCAAATTGATTCTGAACGAGATGCACTGGCTGGTTAATGAATGCGGTTAATTGACTGTGGAAGGGGGAGCCGTAACAGTGAGGCGTTTAAGAGCAGGATGATCAAGCCAGCACTTCGGTGATTGCGTCACTGATTTGCATCGATTCCAATCTTGGTGCTATTTTATCAACATTACTGTATGCAGAAGGGAAATATGACAGTGGGAGCCATAACGGCCCCATCAGAGGCGTTTCCATGGCTTGACACCCTTGTAAAGTGATTAACCTCTTTGTTGGGGGTTTTGAAGGGTCCCTTTGGGCTTCATATTGCCCATCACTCCCCCCGGATAGTGAACTGAGATCTGCATATGATGCGTGGCGGTAAATAAACTTCACAAACAGCAACGGTGCTGTCGAGAAAACTCTTTCTTCTCAGGGTTCTACTTTCCTCCCCCGCCCTTCTCCTTTCAGGCGAGGATGGAAGCGTCTTTCAAAAGATTGTAGTTCTCACTTCACATGAAATGAGTTGTACAGCTCCCAGCCGCACAGTGACAAAGAGATCCACCGGCTCTGTTCTTAGGCACATGTACGCCCACTCACGCACAGACAGCTTGTACAAACAGTGAGTGAGGCGTCTCCCTTGGTACTGGGAAAGGCTCTCCAGGAACTGCCGCCTCCACACATATGCACGGCTCCTCCTCAGATCATTCACACCTCAATGTGGAGATTTGTGGATGTCTGCGTTTCAGACTATCCTCTGGAGCTGCAGAGCAACCCCCCAATCCGCAGTCCTGCAAAATCCACGTCCTCTTTGTTCTTTGTTTATTTGCTGGTGACTGCTTTTATTCCTTTTGGATCCTCCTATAGTATCGGCTGCGGGTGCGTTCGGCTGCTCACCCCCCATTCCTGCTCTCACATTCTCCACCTTTTCTTGCTGCAGTTCAATAAGCAAACAAACCCATTTCCTCTTGACAGCCTGCTTGGTTGCGGTGATTTGCTGTGCTTGTCAGGTCGAATATTGAGCGACATTGTGGCCCCTGTCAACAAAAGGAAGGCCCCGGAAACCAGAGGGGCAGTGCTATTTGTGTGAGGGGGCGGATTACAACCTCCTCACCTCCTCCTTCCCCCAACTCACACAAGCGGTATTGTCTCATGTTCCATCCAGCAAACTGATTCTAGGACTGACAACTCAGTCCTTGCCATGTTTTACTAAAACTTGAAGGGCAATGGCAAGAAATTAGCTGGTGATTCCTAAATTGATCAATCAGGTAGAAACTTGAAGAGTCGGTCACTTTTCTGATCACGTTCAGCACTATCAACTCACCACTATGTAAGATTATTTGTGTGGTCGCCATCATGTTGGTTCACCAGATTCATCAGTGACGTGTTTAAAATTACTGCAAGTATAGAAGAATGACCACACTGAAACTGTTGCACCAACAGTTGCATCAATAAAGTAATCTCCATATCTGACATTGGAAATTTTCTTTAATTTCTCTTTTGTCCAGATATGCCTAATGATGCAGATCTGAATCATACCTAAATTACAGCAAAATCTAAAATAGAATCCAGACAGGAAGGGGTTTTATGTCCAGGAAGTCTGGACAAAGTATTTTCAGTGCTGTTTTTATATCTTAAAAAAACAGAATCACCTAAAAATCTGTATGGACAGATCAAAGATTTATAATATTGGATCCAAAAATATTTTGGGTGGCGCATCTACAAAATTTTATTTTATCTGAAAGATGCTCAAGGAAGATCTTGCAAGAAATAAAAAAACCCTTCTCAAATTAAAAGAACACTGCCACAAAACTTAATTGTGGACAGGAAGTGTTATGTTGGCATCCAAGGACTGAGAGATAAGATTGAACCAAAATTCTGAACGGCTCATTTCTAAAAACTCACTTTGGTGAAACTAGTTCCTGCTCATGGCATTTTTATCTAAACATCTATCATCTTCCAAACTTTTCCTCAGTCACATTTCCCTCATCCGTCACACAACGTCCAACACCATTTTGTTGATTAAGCTTCCGATCAGGAAAAACATCAAGCACCACCTGTGGAGGTGTTCGCAAGGTGACATTGTTCTATGATTTACGTGGAAACGTCAACATAAGGCTTGTGTTTTCTTTCTCTTGGGGCTGTGGGGGGCTCATTTTTATATCACCATCTCACGTCTGTATCAACTCGTGCTCTGAATTTGTTTGCTTTAGTTAGTTCCCTGTCCGAATGCCTGTGTTTGGATTCCCGGCGCGGCCTCGCAGTCGGACGTGGTGTTGTCAAAGAGATGCTTCCAGCTGTGGAAAGACTAAGAAACCTCCCAGGTGAAAAGATGGCATTTTTAAAAGGAGATGGCGAAAGCAAAGAGAGGCCACCGTCCTGATTAGGTCCCGCTGAGAGGCGGTTGACTATTGCAATCAGCGGCGCAGCGGGCGCCTCGGACCTCGCCGACACAGGTAGAGGCGGCAGCGCACGCGCGCGCCGCCACACAATTTGCTCTCAGACATGATACTTTTGGACTCTGAAATTAGGCTTGCGCGCCACACACACTGTCTGTTATACACCCCGGGTAATGAGATGCAAATAATCATGCATGGGGAATTGAGGGGACCCCCAGGAGAGGATGCAGGGGGAAGGGATGTGACACATGTGTTTGCATGGTTGGGCATTCTTAGTTAAACCCAGCAGACAAGCAGATTTCACGGCGGGGAGCAACACGGTGTGTCAAAGGTGTCATGCCAAAATGGGATCCCACCCCAGTATGCTGGAGGAAAAATAAGATGCAGGGTGGCGTTGTTGTGAATCTTCAGCTGCCAGCAGCGGTAGGCTGTGCTAGCTTTTGTCTGCCATTACAGACAAAAGCTAGCAAATCCAGGCACCACCAGGTGGTTCACAGCACAACAGAAATAGTTGGAAACATTGGCATAAAAATGTTTTATGCAATATTACCCTGGTACCAATGGAATGCCTCAAGTGAAGTCTTTCTTGGTCTCCATTTTGGATTTTTGGAGCCAAAAGCTGGATAATATCTACTGTCTTCAATTCTTCATAACAAGACATTAAAAGTAGGAGATAGAATAATCCCAAATCAGTACTTAAGCAGATGGGATGTACATGGAAATTCGGGTTACATGATTTTAGCAACTCCCACCAGAGTCGGAAGGTTCATACAGACGCTCCAGTCTCTTGGCTAGCACGGTTTATAACTTAGCTTCTCCCAGACAGTGGCTGTAAATGGTGCGACGAGGCCTTTGGCTATAAGTGTCACCCATCATGTTGCAAGCACAAACGCTGGCAACGCAGCGCTTCGGGATCTATTGGAGCACCAGACTGCGCCTTCACGAGGATGGGCCGTGGCATGCTGTTCCTACCCGGATCTCATCAAAGGCTCCAAAATGCCCCCCACCAGCTCGGCAGACATGTTGCCACCCTTTTGCTTATGGACCAGTGAACAGCTTTTTATGATTTAGTCTCTGTCCAGACGGACGATGAAACCACGGAAGCCCTGCTGGTTTTATTCTGTTGCAGATTTATTGATTTTGTCTGCTGGTAACCCCACATCTCTAAGCAGACCTGCAAAATGTGAATGTTTTGACTTCCGTCTTGAATTATTTTAAAATCAATCTCCCAACATTAGCCTTGGTCTGTTTTAAAATCCCATTTCCTGTCTTAGCAATGGAATTCATAAAATGTATGTGCTCTTTTACCATTACAGCCGCCTTTCCATATTGACCTTGATATCAGTCAAATTTATGCACTGAAGATGTCACCAGCTACATGTGGCGAGGGGGGGAAATTGTCAGCCCGCTCTTATATCTCGTAGGTAATTGAAAATTTAACACTTCAGTGTGGCTCTATTGCGCGGTCGTAAATCATGGAGTCATAAAGCCGCAGCCGAGGCTGGATTGTTATTCATTTTGCAGCCTTATTTGATAAAGACAAGACTTCAGCGGGTCTCCAGGGGCAAACGCTACACGGGAGTTTGGTCATTTGTCCCAGTCGGAGAGCAGAGTCTGGAGGGGCTTGAATTTTTAAGGAGCTCAACTGTTGGCGATGAGAAATGTGCTCCCTGTTCACTGAATGAAGTACATCTATTCAATTGCTTGTGAAGACAATTTGCGTATCAGTCAGTCGCTTTGGAGCAACTTCATCTAAATGGAGAAGAAAGGAGGTTTGGGTGGGTTTGAATGAGGCAGGGCTGATGGTGCTGGTGTGAGTACTTCACAATGATCTCGATTGTATCTTTGTTGTCTGCTGAAGCATTCCTAACTCTCTCGTGTTTTGCAGCGGGGTTTTGCTCGCACCTCTTTGTTACCTTTGGACGTCTCAAATGTCTCAAGTCATTGTAGGTGTCTGGCTTTCTTGCGTGTATCGACTTGTTTACAAGGCGAAAAGTGAAAGACTTTGTGAGTGGGAAAGATTTACGCAGGCTCTATTCTAACCACCTCCCTCAAATTTACGGCCTTTGAAGAGAGATCTTTCTGACAGGCAGACTGTAATTAAAGTTCAGAAAGAAAATCTCCTCCTCTTTTCCTTTCTTGTTTTTAGCTGAAAAGTCTTCCATCTCTTTGTCACGCTGCTCTTCCCCATCACTCTGTAGGACATTTGTAGAAATCTAAAACAAGCTGCGATGTTTATGCGGAGAATCATGGTTTCTCCACCAATAACCGATTTCACCCCCGGGGACATAAACCTTGATGTAGCAACTCATATGATCACTATTTTGGTCACATACCATTACACATTATAGGCAGAGATTGAGCCCTTTTGATTGATCTGCAATGATGGCCTGACTGCCTTTTATGTTTAAATTTGACAGGTAATCAATGTCTCCATCAATAACCTCTGTACAAAATAGCCCGAGGCTCCCGAACTACAGCTTTTAGGTCTTTGGGTTGAGAAATAAATCAATAATTCGGTCCTCAGATGCCCATTTATTTTTCCCTGAGCTGACTTTGTTCATTTCCAATGAAGGCAACATGGTCTTCAAGTCCAGACTCCCTCACTAACATCAACATCAGAACTAACTCGGATAAGAACAGCTTGACACACACGTGCCATCGTGTTAGGATTCCTAGACGAGCTACATTATATTGTCCGTCAGCCAATAAATCCATCCACGAAGATGCATATCAGAATTGCTGTCTCAGCACACCTCTGCATAAACCACAGCAACAAACGTCTGACAAATCACATGACACTTTGCACAGAACTCTGTTGAAACGGTTCAATCTGGGTCTGGAGTCCAGTTCAGCAGGCCGGATGCCTCTCTGTGAACAAAATGATGCAATTTTCGTGTCACGTCTACATCACAGAGAGACGATTTTGGCGCTTTGGATGAAGTATGTAGGAACCTTAAGACCCTCTTAGAAGACCAGTTCAAGCTGGCACCTGGACATGGTCTCCCTGCCTTGGATGTGCTCTGCGAAGACTTATTTAGTCTCCCTAATATTTCATGATATCATATTTAAAGTGACAACAAGCTTCTTCCAAATAATCTAATTCTGAATGTTTCTTTTGGAGATGTAAAAGTAGAAGAATTACTAATGGTTAAAAGTGTCAGTCTGGTCTCAATCAAATAATTCCTTGTGACTCATTTAAAGAACGAGTTTACCATGTGATAACATATTACTTTCACAAAATAGTTGTAATTGTTGAATGAAAACATCAACAAACGGGAATTTGTGTCTTTTCCAATCGTCAGTCAGTTTTTACATTTGGACGTTCCCTGCAGAAACCACTGCTGTACAACGTCAGGCTTCTCTCTTCTACTCCTGACTGGAGCAGAAATGTTGCAGTCGAAGCCCAGAAGGAGAGGAAACGGTTAAAAGCTGCTTCTGGGCTGAGCGTTTGGTTTGGCATGGTGGACCTGCGGAGCCAGTCGACTGAAACAGGACTAGCCCAGTGACTGAGCCCAGCTGGCCGGCTGCCAGGAGCTCCCCTTGCTGCAGACAATACCCACCTGTGTTAGGCCGAGGAGGGGGTTGGTGTTGTAGTGAGTGAGTGACTGACTGACTGACTGAAGGTGCACGCACACACACACACACATACCGTACACACACACACAGCGAGCCAGTCATTTTGCGCTCAAATGGGCAGGGTATGGCTCCTCCTCCTCCTTCATCCCCCCACTCTCCAAACGCCTATCAACAGGCTCCAGCTCTTGTTTTGGCTCGTCGTGTTGGACCTTGGTGTTCGAAGGCAAACTCCGAGACGAAATTCAAAACTGAGTAGTTTCGAAACAGACAGAAGGGCCATCGGTGGCGGATCTACTGAGGACACCTCCTGTCGGAGCCGTGCTGCCTCTCCACAAACGTGCCGCAGGCTAGGAGGGTGAAGGGAGGGAGTCGAGGGGGTCCCTGGGGGTCTTTACTCTCTGGTTACTGCAAAGAGGCTGCCACTGCCAGAATGTTTCTATGGCAACCCTATTTGATTCCTACAACAATGCGAGCGCGCCGCTCCCCCTCCGCCGCTCCCCCTCCGCCGCTCCCCCTCCGCCGCTCCCCCTCCGCCACCCCTCCTCCTCCCTTTGAGCTCCACATTCACATGCACACACAGTTGTGCAAGCGTCCCGGCGAGGCCTGTGTGATCGTCCGATTACATCGGGGATCATGATTTTTAAAAGAGGCTGCCGAGGCCCGTGTGGATTAGAGCAGATTCACATGAAATTAAAATGCCGCTTCCCAAATGATTTAAATCTCATAATTACACCACCGTCAATCAAGAACCCCATTATGAAGATAATCAGATAAATGCAGTATGGAGGGGGGAAAAAAGAAAGATACAGAGAACTTTTGTGCTTAAATACTGGAACCATCAGAAATGAAACGTCTCAATGGAATCTGTGAAGATTTTTCATAAGTGAATTTAACCTGAACTAAGTATAGGCATATGTATTTATACAGTGTGTGTACAATTATTAGGCAAGTGAGTAGAAAATATTGAGCAATGTTTTCTAACTACAAACTTTATAAACTTGAGTACCTAATAATTTTAAGCTTAGCAGCTGATGTGTATCTGTGTAATGAGGGAGCAAGATGTGGCCTAAAAATGTCAACACCTTATATCAGGATGTCTATAATTATTAGGTAGCTTTGCTTTCGTTTGGTAAAATGTGCCAAGATTCAACTGACCCTTAAAAGTCAAAAATGACTGAAAATTCCTCTTTGAGGAATGTAGCTCTCTTGAATTTTCTAAGATATTGGGGTGTGATCACAGAACCATCAACCATTTTTGTTGCAAATAACAGAGTCACAAGGAACCTGTAATGAAAAGAGATGAAAACTAGCCGCCAAGGGTTTGAGAACAATCACACATGAAGGACTGGCATTCGTTTTCCTGGCTGCTAATTGGGTGTACCTCAAAAGAGGAGATAAGGAAGGCCGATATCAGCTTCTGCTGCAGAACTAAGATTGTTTCCACTTTCCATATGAAGGCATATTAAAGTACATTTGGTGCTTCACTTATTAAATAAGCAGCTATCATTATTTATAGAGAGGATCTGAGGTATTCTCTTCGCGGGCGTCTTTGGTCCCCATCTTTTGCGAATACAGACAGTCTATTGTACTTTTGAATTATGTCTCAGGCATATATTCTTTCAGAATTCATCCTCGATGTTATGGTTGGAGACGAAAAAACAAATTAAATCAAGCCACACGTGTGCTTTCACCTTCCTTTTGTATTGGAAGAGAATTGGATGCCTCATAAGCTCTGACCAGTTTGGACAATCATTGCAGAGCTGTTCTGCTTTTGAAAAGAAAAAAAAAAGTTTCCGAAATGGGTGGCAAAAAGCAACAGCTGTCCAAGGAGGTCTTAGAAATCATTTAAACTTTTTAAGGGATCAAGGTCAGTTGAACTGGATTACAATTTAGACGCTTGGAAACAGTGCAAAGTGAATCAAAATGTGATTTACATTAAATACACGTAGTTGCAAAATTTCGCACTATTTAAAGAACCGTGCCTTATTGCAAAGTAACAAAGGCAACTTTCAGGTGACTGTTTGATAACCTTGAATCAATGGGAAGCATTTTATTGACAGCTTGATACAACGTCCTTGTAGAGTAATAGTTTTGTGTCCTCGTATTTCAGTTCTGCTGCATTTTCTTTTCATCTGCAGCCAAAGGGATATTTTTAGCTCTTCTTTGGTGGTGCTGATGGAAGAGTAACTCGTACCAAGCCCCTAAAGAGATGCAGTAGTAGTAATATTGCTAGCGCTGTATTAGCCCGGAAAGAATCTCAGGAAAAGAAAGCATCTTTTCATACGCCTGCTGGAGCTGACTGTACCAGTCATTCCACTCACAGCATAAATGTTTATGGCTAATGCAGCTGGTGGAGGCATAACAAGATGTCTGTATTTGTGGAAGGTTATGTTCTCAGTTTGAGTGCATCCCCAGAGGAACGAACATGGCAAGAAAAAAAAAAGTCTGAGTTTTCTTTGGCAGCATATGGAATCTGTGTGGTTGTTTCATTATATTATTATTATTATTATTATTATTGAATATACTGCCTGCTTACTCTGGCGTCTGTTTGGAAATGAGCTGTGATTTGAATTTTTTCCTCACTGGAGGATATAAAAGATTTCACATAGTCGAGCACAAACTGCTTCAGACCAAATTTGAGTGTTTTCCAGGTTCAGCTGATGAAGCGGTATTTGAGCTGTCTAAATCCCTACCAGGTGTTCAAACTGATTTGCATGACTTGTTGGCTAACCACTCAAGTCGTGCCACTTCAGATGTTTGTGCCCCCTCACGAGCTGATGAGGCATATTTCTCAACCGTTTGTTATTCAGAAAACCGAGCAAAACCGGTCAATGGCTGGCCAATAAAAACAAACATCTAATCTTTTACTCTTGCGCTGTCTGAGAGAAACACACAGAAAATTAGCTGATTTCAGTGTCAATGTGGTGAGTACAGGCTGCAGGACAATGAGAGAGAGCAAGACTTTCGGCTGGATAACAAGAAGGCTGAAGCTGTTGAGTATGCTGGCTATGAAAATTTTAGCAGCGCTTTGAAAATCAGAGTGTAGGCTGTTTTTAAAATGCTAACATAGCAAATTGCTAATGAAAGATGCTAAACTATCTTTTTTTGCAACTTCTTTCATAGACCAGCATTATTTTGTCCATGTGTGTAAAAAAAAACCCAATTGATTCATCAAGAGATACACAACATATCAAGATCTACCTTGAAATCGATCAATTTTAGTGATTATTCTTACCTGTTGTGTCAGTCTGATATGTGAAACTGGACTGAATGTTCTGCACATAACTGTCTATAGTTATATACAGTGTCTATATACACTGTGAAAGTGTTGAAATACATTTATGATGTATATAAAAACGGTAAATATAATTTATCGGCCATAACATCAGTTTTAATATCGGATATTAATAGCGACCCAAATCTTTATATTGGTTCTTCTCTAGATTGTTAAATAATGTTTTTAATATCAGAATACAAACATTTAAAAGAGAAATCGAAATCAGTCAAAACGGAGGTTGTGTGGTCTGCCACACAATCTCAAGTGGAGAGATCAGTAATTTGCCACAAAATCCTCATCGCTCCATCTCCAACATTTATGCTGCGAAGAATTTTCACAGAGAAGAGTCACAGAAGAAATCCATACATTGTTGTAAAAGACCCCACCGCCATATGTCACCAACATGTCGTATGTTGGGCCCAGTGCCCAGCTCTGCGGTGTGGACAGGAAGCAGCATATTGGCCCCCAAGGACAGCGAGATCATTGGCTGGGCCCCCAACAAATGGACACATGGTCCTGGACTCTCGTCGTGGTTCTTTGTCCTCCTGCTGCTATGACAAACTGCACGCCTCCGAGAGCTCGTTCCAGCATTTTTAATACGACATCTGAAATAATATCTTCCAAGACACAAAAAAAACACCTGCTTTTTGTCAAGACATTGAAGTCAACCAGGGAGCTTAGAGAAAGGTTAATTTTCCTAATGGGAGCCGAATGAAAGAGCGTTTTGTCGCTTCTCTTCTCGACTGAAGCCAGCAAGTATCGTCCGTGTCCTGGCTATTGCTTGATGGCCCTTGCTGGCCGAATCGGGTCCCCTTTTAATATGATTATGGCGGATTACGCCGTTGTCTGCACATCAAAGGAGCCAGGACCAATTATCACCCCTGCCTTCCAATGAGACAGACGCTCCTTCAACCCCCCTTCCATGTCCCCTTAAAAGAAAAAAAAAGACATGAAAAGAAAGGAAGAGCTGAGCCCTGGCCCCTCGTAACACTCCAGGAGCTCAGCGCTAATGGATGGCTTCATCATTCATTCTGGCCTTTCATGTACAGCATGATGATGCACAGTTGCTGGTGCGTTAGCTACTCCCTGAAATAGATAGAGCATCAGAGCTAATTATTTCTGTCCCAAGGGCAAACAGGTTCATATGATGGAATATGTGGTGTGTTTTCAGGCAGTCAGACAGAGCTGGAGGCTTCGGGGGCATTCACACCAGCATTGTTCAGGCCGCTTTTATCCAGCTCTTGATTTGGTTCATTTGGGGAGGTGTGAAACGAACTCTGGCCTGCCTGTAAACCCAGGTCTTGGGCAGATTAAAGGGAACTCTGGTGCGGTTTGAATGCATATGTGGATAAAAGTGGACCAGAGACTCATTTAAAAGTAGAAAAGAGACTATACCTCATGGTGTTCTGAGGAGATAGGACCAAAATTAAGGTAAACTAGCGCTGGCGGGAGAACTGACTTGTTTTTTACTAAAGACAAAAGAGAAATCCTGCAGGAGCTAAAATGTCCACGCCGTTTCTCATGTCTTCTTCTGAGCTTTTTGTGTCATTTTCTTCAGCAGTCCTTGGTACAGCGCCACCACAGGCGAGGGGCGGAACACGTTTCTTATGTAGTTTGGATCGTTTCACACAATGCTATGTGGAAGTGAACCGCAGCAGCTGAAAATGTAACAAATGTTGTAATACTGGTCCCCAATCGAACCGAGTCTACCAGACTATCAGGTGTGAAAACGCTCTTAAACACGTTTTTGGTGACGTTCGATAATGCTTGTCTACTTAACTTTTTTTTTTTTTTTTTTGCTGCTGCATTTGAGCTGTTTTGTGCTGATTTAGATGGTAGAGAGGCTTTTCTTCCCTTTTGGTCTCCATTGCTATAATCCCCCCTACAGAAAGGGTCTTCCATTACCCCTTTGTGCCGTCTGAGCTCATGACAAGAAATCAAACGGATAAAAGTAGGCCCCTTGCACATCTAACTATACTAGCATGCAACACACACACACACACACACACACACACACACACACACACACACACACAGTTCTTTGCTAAATTACTCTCATAGTTTTTACTTTTCTCCAATGTGCCAAATGAACCAAATCAAGAGCCTGAGCGCTGGAACAAAGGAGCCCATTGGACGCCCACCACCCATCAAAGGTGGAACTGGAGTCTGCCCAGAGTCCTGTCAGGAGTCAAATGAAGCCATTAAAAATCCTCCGGCTCCAAAAGCTCTGACACTCACTTATTTCTTTGTGTGCAGGATGGAGCTCTCGTCTGAAGAAAAGTGTAAATCTTGTCTCAACTCAAAGACGCCCCTTTAAGATCGCGGCGCTGATTTATACGTGCCGCACGCCCTGCAACGACCTCAATTTCACCCCCGCAGTCTTGCCTTTTTTTCATTTTTTTATTTGGGAAAAAATAGAAGACGCAGCACCCTGTGTGAGAGATTTAGTAGGACATGAACGCACCTTATAGGAAAAGAGGGGACTTTAGCTGTGCTATATTTCCCTTACAGCTCTTAATTCTCTCCCAAAAAAAGAAAAAAGAAATCCTTTTCATGTTTTTTTTTTAATTTTTGAAATGTGTTTAATTTTAAAATTTTTATTTATTTATTTTTTTGCCAACACAAACCTGCGTCAGAGAGCGCAGTCGTCGCTGCCTCCCTGTGATGATTGTGTTCTGTGTCAGGAGCCAATTCCAGCGACCGCAGAGCCAGTCGTAGCGCAGCTGGCCCGGCCGCACGCTCGTCCCCTGCAAAACGCTGTTTAATCACAGAGTGCGCCTCGTCAGGCACCACCTCGAAATTTCCAATCCAGTGAATTCACGCCTGCGTTGTGTTTTATAGAAATGACTACCGCGCGCGTATTTTAAACGCCTGGGGTGTACAAGGAAAATCCACAGTGGGCCACGTCAGTGGAGTTGACACGACCAGAGCCGTTTAGCAGGTGAGCGTTCAATCACGGGCATGTAAACAAGGATGGAGGTGGCCTTACGCTGTACATGCAGCCGCCCTGCCTTCTGGTTAACCTGCAGCTTACAAGGACCGCATTAATAATTTAGCGAAACATAAAGGCGTGATGGAGCGGACAAGAGAAGCTAAGGGGGAAACACACACATATTGGGAGCAGTTATTAAATATGAAAACTATAGTTTTTGTTTGGCCTGCGCCGCCAGACGCCGTTTTCAAGCCAGTTGTTGGATGTTTAACTGCTTTCTTAATGGGGAAACTGTTCATCTTCGTCTCCAAGAAGTTTTTATGACATTTATTCGTTGACCTTTATTGGCATCAGAAGTGCAATCCAACAACACGGGCTCCCTTTTCAGGTATGAAAGTCAACTTTGATTTCAAAAGTACGAAACGGTAACCATCCCCCGCCAAATCCTAGCAAGCTGTTGGAGCCGCCTGAGTGAACACCCAAACATGCCAGCTCTGAAACTGTAGTTCCCCTCTGAGCAGCTTCTTGGCTTCATTCTCAAACACTTCACTGATGCAGCAGGAAGACACCAAAGAGCTTTGTTTCTACAACCTCCAAGTGCTTAGAAATGGTGTGTTTGTTTTGCGTTTCCAAGCAGCTGGTCTCGGAAAGTCATCCAATTCCAGTTACCACTGGGTTAATCGCAGCATTTTGAAATGTCCTTCTTTCTTTTCTACAGCTGATCTGCTCAGACGTCCACTTGTAAGCTTAAAAATTCATAGTGTGATGTCCCACCTGGGACCTCATAGTGACCCCCGGGTTTCTGCTCCAGCCTTGGTGGGGGGGTGCAGCCCTCGTGGGGCCAGTGGCGTAAACACTGCGCAAATCATTACCGCTCATCAGCTGCTGACACTCAGCCACTTACTTCCTCAGCAGCTGAGGCGCGGATACCGAGCCGCACTCCGCTTAAAGAGACGTACCTCGTTAAGAACGAGGACGGGAAGGAGGAGATCATCACGAAACGCCAGTTGTTTAGAGAGCAACGGGTCTTAATTTGTCTGCGGCGCCTCGGGCACGATGTGCGCTATTCATCATAACTTCAAAGTCTGATCTCAGACAAATTGTGTGTATTTTTCATTTGGCAGAAGACAGTCGGGGGCGAGCCGCGACGTCGCGGAGAAAGTGTTGCTTCAGCAATCCGCCGCCCTCTGTGTGACGCGTAACCCTGAATTATTTATGACTGCTATATCATGTGAAGCGCTATGTAGCATATTAAATACATAATCTCCTCATCTTTTATTGATGGTCTTTTGATACTGGCCGCGCTGATAATAATATTAGTAATGGGGATTAATAAGCGGCGCAGGATGCAGAGTCGATGGTGATGAAACTTCCTCAAAGCCGTACCGGTCATTTCGTTTCCGGCAGAAGCGACGGCGGTGGAAGGTTTTCTGTTGTATGTCTAGGCCTGTCGCGATATAAAAAAAACTTTGATGATAAATTGTCCCAGGAGTTATTACGATAATACGATGACATTGTTGTTTTTTAGATCATTTTCAAGAAATAAAGTGGTAATGGCGTAGTAATGCAAGAACATTCAATAAACTTTAAATTCTAATGAAGATTTAACACAGATGAGGATTTAAATATCCAAAATAACAACAACAAAAAAAAAGCATACACAGTCAACAAATACAAGTTTCTGCAAACGGTTAACTTTAAAAAAACAAAAAAGACTAATTGAGACCAAAGCACCAGACTGAAGACTTTTCTCATCCAGTTTTTGGTAGAAAGAGAGGAAGGAAACAAAAGAAGCTAAATCATGCAAATTGGAATAATTGAACTCTTTTTAATTCATCATGCAATTAATTGATTTATTGCTTTTTTTGCGACGGGCCTGGTTACATCCGCGTTCAGTAAACATTTGCACCAAGCGCTCAGCGGCTGACGGTTTACACGCCTCGGCTGAGAGATAACAGGGAATTTCATCTTCGCTCTGATCAAATCTGCCAAAGGACAAGTTTGTGTCAAGTGGTCTCTGCTTCCTGTGTTTTTATTGTGAGACCTGCGGATGGATGTGGACAGGCGAGGTGGAAAGAAGCGGCGTGGCTCCCTTTGACGGGCTCCCGTCTCCCGCTCGAGCATGCGGCCGCACGCCGCTCCATGGAGCCGCGATACAGGCCATCAGCACGCAGGAAATGGGATTCATCCACCTCTGACGCGACAAAAGGGCTGAGATGTCGCTGCCGCTGCTCCGATAGGACTCCTTTTGTGAGCCTCGCCGCCCTCTCCCCCACCAAATTGATTCTGATTATATGGTGTAATTACAGCAGACAAATGAGCTGCTGCTTAGGAGGTCTTCCATCCTGTTATTTTCATTAAGAAGACCTAAAAGACAAACAAACGGGTCGGCTCCAACCGGGGCGCTGATGTTAAACTGGAAATGCATATTAATCTGCCAAAGCTGGAGAGTTTACCTCATCGGTTGGGGGGAAAAAAAAAATCAAGCTGCAGAACTCCTAAACATATGGATGTATGTGAAAATGTCTTCCTGTCCCCCAAGATAAATTATGGGCTAATACCTCTGAATGGTTCAGCATTTTTTAATTTCTACTGTAGGAAACCACAAAGAAGACAACAGGAAGTGGTTGGAGGATGATGGTTTGCCTTTGTTTTTTGTTTGTTTCGGACAGTGTGGCTCCAGCAGAGCTCTCAAGCATTCAACAGTTCATAAAATTCATTCGAACGTATCCAATCCAGAGGTCTTCTGTAAAATCACCAGAACTGGTAACACAGTCAATCCCACGCCTGAATGAGACGCCAACTCTTCTGAGTATAATGTTTTCAACCGTCACTGCCACAATTTTTATTGACTTACCACATAAACACGCATTATTTTAACTTCATTTCTTATTTAATGGGAACATCGCAGTTTCAAATTTGTGGTGTTTTTATTACATTTGCAGAATATAGCCAAAGATTTGCGCACATTTACAATGGAAATTCAGCTCGTGTGCATTTGGATGGTAAGTAGCTCAAAGTTTTCCCAGGATCCTTTAAATGTTTTGCTGATCCAGGACAAGTAAAGCTTTGCGAGTTCAACTGGATAAAAGTGAGTTGCAGGTGTGGTGTGATCTCTTCTGTCACGATGTTTTCTGCTCTGGTCCGTTTTGCTCTCACAATGGTCCCGACATGTTTGAAAGAGGAGCAGACTTGCCTCAGTAGAAAAAGACTCTTAGACCTTTTGTTTGTTTCCCAGACTTCAGATTTAATTGCTTCACTGATTTAAAAAAATGCACAAACCTTTTAAGATGATTTGGAAATAAAAACACTAATTTACCTAAGATGCATCTACTGACTGAAACCAAATTGTCAGATTTATGTTTCTTCTTCAAACTGTGGCTCTGGTCAGCAGCCAACCACTACATGCTGATACATTTTCTGTGAACAAGCATTGGGCGCCATCTTTTCAATAAATATGCAACATGTGTTCGACGGCGTTGTCACCAAAAGTTGACGCTGAGCTCAGACGCCCCGCAGCGATCGAGTCTTGCTGGGTTTTTGTAGCTGCTGGGAAACAAGCCCTCCTTTTCATTCCGCTCTGATCCCAGGCAGACTGATTGAGGCCAAGGAGCCATAATTTTCTTTATAAATAAGTTTCTTTGTTCTCGTCTACGACACGTTCGCGGCGAGACGTTCGTGCCGCCGCCTCCCGAAGGTTTTTATTTTCCCCGTATTTGGACCGGCCAAGCACAAAAGAAGAATAAAAAAGAACAGTTGTCCGTCTTGCTGCCTCTTCCTCCGCACCTGTAATGTGATCCACATTAGCATCCACAACAGCCTGGGAAGCTCCTGCTGTCTGGGCAGAGAGGACTGAGCGCAGAGATAAGCCCACTCTGTAATGTTTGTTCAGCCTCCGCTGGGCAGAAGGATGGGGGGAAGAAAGGCCCTTCAGGGCTGGAGTGTGAAATTGGTAGCAAAACAGGTCATAAGCATGTATTATTCAGAAACTCAGTGGCTGTGACCAGCACTGTTGTGGCGGTGCGATGACTTCCCGATGGTTAATATTTATGCTACACTTCACCTCGCATTGTGCCACTGCTGCCACAGCATCCTCCTGCGCCTTTTGTTGTAGCACACCCTCGGAGACTGGCGGCGTTGCAGACTGGGGTGGAGAGCAAAGGAGGAAAAAGGAGGAACTGGTAGCAAAGGAACAAAGGTGCAAACAAAGAAATGTAGGTGTTTAATGCAACAATTGGTCTCAGAATGATTGAGCAAAGAATTTCCGTGCAATCCCAAAATGGTTCCCTTAAAGTCTTGAATAACTGGATGTCTTAAAGTTTATTTCTAGGGGAAACTAAACAGAATATCTGTAGAGAAACTATTCATTCCAACAATTCTGGTTATTTCATTGTCTACAGTGATATTTTGGAGTTGTGGTGTTGCTGCCAGTAGAGCTGTAGCGATGCGTTAAGCTTACGAGACGATGCGCTATTTTTGGTTTCAAAGGACGAGAATTTAAGCAGTATATTTCAGAGAACTAGGCTCCCTCTCATTTTTGTTGTAGTTTCATTAACTACAAACTGCATTCCTGGTAACCAAGTACTTAGTGTAACACATAGTGGACCCCTAATATGTGTGACACCTGGGAATCACTAAAATCCGTGAATACTTGAGAGCCCCTCTAAAAACACACCAATAGCTGCCAATTTCAATGGTTCAAATAATAAATATTATTTTAAATGTATTGAAACACACAGCGAAAATCGCCTTAGCGTTACCACAGAAGCTAATATCTTTGGTCCAATCTCCGCTTTTGGGGATACAGCCAATCACCGCTAGGAATAATTACTGCTGCTTCTGGATTGGGTGCTTTGCAAACAATGGCCAACAGCGGTCAGGTATCGTTACGCCTTGGTCTCCCGTTTTCCCAAGTTGCGTTTTCCGTCAGATATTTTAGATATTCAGTACAAAAATAATCAGCAAAATTTTCCCCTCATAATTTGAAGTTGGGTGGCATGGATAGATTTACGAATACGAGACCGCTAATCTGAAGCGATCCACTATAACCCAGTGTGGTTTGACCGGTATTCACACATTAGCTTGGGAACATTTCGACGACTTTCTGGTTGAATACATGAACAACAAATTAGATTTTTTAAAAGTTCTAACCTCCTTTGGTTTACTCCCGATAAAATCAAACAAACCCGTTGGCGCCAATGTGAGACCGCGTACGTTGGTGTAAATTGGGAAGTCGTTGAATATTTATGCCTCGATGAATTGTGGGACAGCTGTGTCTCATTTTATAACCGACTTTAGTGTAGCGTAACCTGTTTGAAGAGAGATAAAAAGGAGCTACTGAAGCACCGTCAATTGGAGAATTGAACCAGCTCTTATCATGGCAACCGAGATACTTCCAGGTCGCTTCACTCGATAAGAAACCTTTCTAAGCAATAAACTCTATTCAGCTTTAACCTTCATGCCGAGTGTGATTTTCTAGCTTCTTCTAATGTATAAACTGCTTTGCTGCTGCTATATCTTCCCCCTGTTGATGGACGGTGATTTCCACACAGCTTTGAAATGCTTCCCTTTGTTGCACTCTTTTTACTATTTCTTTGCCTCATACTTTAATTCCTCCAACTGCTTTAACATTTCGACATTATACACTACTATAAAATCATACTTTTAAAGCATCATTATTTCATGCATGCAATAGAAAAAATATTGCAGCTAGTGCAGGAAGGCTGAAGAGTTTATTGAAATTCCCCTGGTTTCCCAGCAGTTGGTTTACAGTCAGTTTTTAGTTTTGATTGGAAGTATTAGAACATTTTCTCTCCTAACTTGAATCTGATGGAGAATCTGTGAATGGAGGTAAAGATTAGGATGATGGCAAGAAGGGACCGCAAAGACTTGGAGCTCATCGCAAAATAAATCAAACGTGGGCGACACTTCTGAAAAAGCTTGGTTTTGTGCTAACAAAGATTTTCCTGTTGACTGATGAGAAGGGTGAAAACATTTTAAACATTTTTTAACATTAAAGTGACCGTTTGACATCGTCATTTTAATAAGAATGGACCCCCTGGTACATGGTCTTATTTTCTGCTGTATTTCCTGTCAGAAACAGGGTTTTTGGTTGAATGAAAATCATTTCGTAACTAAATCTGAACTTCACTTTGTGTATCTTCACATCCTTAAAAAGTCTTAGATTCAGGTGTCTAAAATTAAGACCTTAAAATGTCTTAAATTTTGTCTTGGCAGTAATATTTATCCTGGTATATGTTTTTTGTTGCGTTCAAGGTGCGTCTGCCTCACATATGTCTTCTGTTGCCAACCCGTCAGATGCGGCATTCACTCTGTGTTAAAAAGCTTGACGCTGTTGCAACATAAAATTTACTATTGTACATTTCGTACATTTGTGATGTCTTTTATTTATTTACCAGTGGCCTGAAAAAGGCATTTTCTGTAGCATGTTATGTAGCCAAAACATTTAGCAGCTTCCCCAGTTGCGGCTGCAAAAAATGATAGCACTGTGTAAATCTGCGGGCCTGAAAACTTCTGCACCCCATTGTGAGACATGGATCTGTGGCATTCGGAATAAATGAGGCTTTCTCGACTTCAAAGGGAGCTTCGATATCTGCAGTGTGACCATGATGACATCTGTAAGACTTTAGCTTCCACGTAACCTCTTCATTTTGTAATTTCACAATGCCCCTGCTGTCGACACTTAACCCCTGTGACCACACCTAACTGCAGCATCATTACCGTGCTGCGTTTAGAAACCATTCCCAGCTGACCTGCTGCTGCTCCAGACTGCCCTGGATAGTCTGTGCTGAGTTATTTTTGGCACATATATTTATACATATATATATTTATAGTATAGGTGCATTTCTTTTTTTTTTTTTTTGGAAGGGTAGCATCCGGTTTAAAAAGTAAATCAGTAATTGACTCTGCCTCCCAGAGTTGACTCCGAGCCTTTGATCTCCCTAGTCCTGCACTTTTAAAATGGTTTCCTCTGGTTTGCGGTGAACACATAGCAACTGGCTTTTCTTTTTATCAGCAGCCCACTAACGGCGCTTTGAAGCCACGAGAAACTAACCCCAAGAAGACGAGCAAAATCAGAGGAATCCAGCATACGTGCGTCCGACATTCTGCTTATGTGCATGTCTTTTGGAATTGGTGGGATTTTTTTTTGTTTGAAGATGAAAAGCTTTGCTATTGACAACACAAAATGGTCACCAAGAAAATCCCTTTGAATCCTTTGTATCCTTTAAGTCCTTTCATCCTTTTTCATGACGATAATTGGCCAGTCGTTCGCTTTCCTTGGTTGGCTACGAATTCGGGTAAAGACTGTGACTCGGCTATGGCGTAATTAGTTGAAATTTACATGATGATTCTTATCTCAACATGGGTAGAGACTGAGGTTCTTTGAAATGGTTTTGCGTCTGGAACCAGTAATTGGCATCAGGCTTATCAGACTGGGATTGGTCACACTTGACCGCTCAAAGGAGCCCGAACCAAAGATGGCGATCAACAAAAAATTGCATCTGGATGTGACCTCTAGCAGACACGTCCGACAAGAACGGCGCTTTTATCTGCGGCTCGCCAGATCAAACTAGTTGTTACAAACCTCAGAGGGTATAACGCTTCTTTCTTCTTTTGGATCGGTTTCTGTTCCGCTTGGGAAAGTAGGGAAACACATGGAACTGAATTTTAGTGCCTTCCAGACTAGTAGGGCAAATGTTGGTGTTTCTAGATTCAGTGCTCTACCTTATTGTTTAAGTGTTGTCACTCATTCATTCGTCTCTGTCCACGCATCTGTTCATCCTTTCACCAAATCATCCATTATCATTCGTTCATCTGGCATCAGACCAATTATCCATTAGTCTGTCACAACGTTGGTTTGTCCATCCATCCAATTTTAGGAGTTTTTTCTAACTAGTCAACCATCCATCCAAATTTGGGAGATCTAGGGCAAAAACTAACACTTGTTTTAATCATCACATATTCTAACAATTATTCTGACGATTGATTGGATAAAAGAAAATTGGCACATTCTGCAGAATTTTCACTTATAAAACAAAATATCAGGAATACATTAACAGATGAAAATGAACAAATAATTTAATTTTCTTTTTTAAATAAGTAAATAAACATTTTATTTCCTAAAATGCAGTCGCAGATTTTGTTTAGTGAATTCTGGATAATTTGTAAAAAAATAAAAATAAAAATACAACCCTTTCTGCCTGACTTATCAGTACAGTGTGGGGCGAATCTATTGATTATATTTTGAATTGACAGATTAATAATTGGATAGAATCTGTGCTGGCTGGGAGACTTAGTTTTTTCACAGAATTGGAACCAGGTGACGCTAACCTTTTCCCCCTGGAGGCATTTTTTGAAATGTACATATTTTTTTGTACAGTTTTCCCTTAATTACTGCTCTGAGAACGATTTTCTTCCAGCAAATGAACCTTTTCTTAAATCTATAGACTCCAGTTAACATTTAATCAGTCACTAAATTAGTTGACAATGATCAATTCAAGACGATTGACATCACGTCTGTCGTCCCTTTTTGTGAGTTTTGTAGCATTATATTATTCATGAGGAGGTTTCACAAAAAGTGGCTCACATGTTGTGTCTTCTAAGAACATTTCTAAGATGAATGTGGAATTTGGTCTTAAAAAAATGCATCATAACCCAGATTTAAATATACAAAAGTCAGAGCAGTCAAGGTCGAAATGGGGCAACGCAGCAGACTTTGAAATCCGACACTGATAAATTGCCGGGTGTTTGATTGTGCCAGGCATACAGGATTGCATTGATTTTCTTTCCTCAGTGTGTATATATGTTTACATGAGCGAGTGCGATGCTTAAGAAAAAAAAGAAAAAACGGCAGCGGAAAGAGAAGGCAATATTGTGTTTCGTTTAAAAATCTATATGATATCTCTTTACAGCCTTATGATTTTCTTTGTCATCGGGGTTAGTGGGGCAGGGCTGGAGCTGCTGGGTGGTAAGATGAATGTTCTTTCCTGTCTCAGATAACTATCTCGTCCTGTAGTTGTTCACGGAGGAAAGGGGAAACGCACTACTACTTCCTGGCCACGTGCGCCTTCTGTTTGCTGACTCTACGGCCCGATCAGACGGCTCCACGTGGCGAGGAGGACTTCCAAAAACGCCAACATCTCGGATAGATGTAGCATGTGTTTGTCACGTTAAATGTGACGCTCGGCTCAATGACGTTGATGCCGTGGGTCAAAAGAGGCTCTCTGTTTTTCATTGCTGAAAGAGAAGCTTTGGGTTTCAGCTAAAAAAGCATTTTACATAAAACCAGCAGAGATTGTCACCTGCAGCCACAGTGGGGGCTGTAGTGGACGATTGGAAAAGGTTAACCCCATTCTCATACCGTGACAGTAAGTGATGGCTTTAACCTTTAAACCCGCCGCTCTGTTGGTCTCTGTTTAACTGGAGAAACATGCTGTTTCTTACTACTTTTCTTTCCAATTATCCACTGAGAGGATATTTTACTCTCTCTTTGTACACTCACACCATCTCAGAAGCGGCTCTCACAGTCTGCATGTCTCTGTTGCTGTCGTCTCAGCGGGCCAATCCTTTATCTGGGACCCATGAGGAGAGAAAGATAAGAGGAGGGGGGGCTTTGAGCCTCAATCAGTGCTGGGTAATTATCACAAGCAGATGAGGTGAGAAAGGTTTCCCTGTCTGCCTCGTGTCTCCTTGACGTGTCTCCTTTCGCTCCCTACACGGTTTTGGCCTTTTCTGAATCCAAGATGGTTCACTAGTGCCATTATTTACTTCTACTTCCACTGCATTTATTAGGGTTAAAACAGATTGTTAGGTCAGAAAATGATCCAAGGGTGGTTTTCATACCTGGTAGTTTGGTAGACTTGGTTCAATTGGGGATCAAACATCCTGATTTTGTACTTCTGTGGTTTAAATGCATACAGGGAACAGCCAAGGTGACGTAGAAGGTTCCAGGAAGTAAAGTTCCCAGGGAAATTGCTGTAGGTCGTAATTCCACTCTGGCGTCCTGCAAATGAGACCACAAAATCGACCACTGAGATAAAACGACAGAAAAGGACAGAGGGCTCAATTCAAATCACAATGGACAGGAAGAAACAAAGAATGATCTGGTTGGTGATTTGTCCTGTGGTAAGGTAATAAGGACTTCTTTTAGTCCTAACCAGCCGGTCCTCAATCAGTGCTGGGTAACCAGCCGGTTTCTAAATTAATCTAGAATCATCCCTCCGTATGGGAGTGCATATTGTGTTTATTGAGAGCTCGTCTCCAAAGAAATGGTGACAGAAAAGTGCTTTAAAAAGTGATCATCACAGGAAAAACATGTGGAAGAACCGTTAACCAGTCAGTGGTTAACATGTCAACGTCCATCTTACAAACAATCTGTGCTTTAGGTGAATGGGATTGTGGTCTATTCTCATGAATCAAGTGACAGCTCATTCATCTTGTGTTTATCTTTAAAACATTAACCTGTTCTGCTGCACTCTTAAAGATCGTCAACGATACCAACCCTAAGAACGTTCAGCTGTTTATCAATATGGAGTGAACATCACCTCATTGCATTGACTGACATTGTTTCCAGGGCAGCTTTCTGAGTGGGCAAGCTTGCAGTGACCCGGCTCTCCCTGTCATCTTGTCAGTGGACCTCCAGAGTCTCACAGTGGCAGTGAACACACAGGATGACAAGAAAAGAAAGAAAAAAAAAACCTCCTCACTGTGAGTCAGATGGAAAAAAAAAGGATACTCTCCTGTCTCTAATGTGCCAATTGACTCAGTGCCAGCCCAGGACAGCTAGCATGCAGCTGAGTCCCGAGTCGCTTTGTCTCCTCCTTTATGACTTGGCTTCAACCCCACGTCTCATCTCCTGCTGTGGGAAATGTGCTGAGGAAGACCAGAACGAGTGGGTTGCGGTTCTGATCACAGTCGAGAGGCTTCAGGGTTGTCAGGTGTTGTAGAAAGCTGGAGTAGCCACACTGCTGCTGCTGACGGCGCTCTGCTGCAGATCAGACATGAGATTTGTCCATGGACTGTTGCTTTGGTGTGTCTCAATTTTGATCCCTCTGGATTTTATTCCAGACATGTTTGTATAATGTTTGCATCTTCCCTTTGTCCACCCAGTCTTTTACTTGACTGAGATCAACTGCAAAGATTATCATCTTTAGATAATCAATAGATGGGTAAAGACGTAGCAGAGATGAGCCGTCTGTCGGTTTTAGGAAGGTATCCATCCTTCTGTCTGTTGGTCTCTTGGTTTTGTTGGGAGTGTAGTTTAAAAGTGGGTAAAAGAAAAAAGAAAACTTTGGTTAGAACTGTATACAAAGGCTACAGACCTCAACAAGGCCTCCCGGAGTTCAATTCCCGTCTTTCGTACCTTTGCTGCATGTTTTCCCCCTTGTCAGATTCTTTTCAAATAAAAGCCAGTAGTGCCAAAAATTCTTTAAAGGGGCCATATTGTGTAGTTTTGAGGAATACAGTGCCATTTCATATCACAAACAAGCAACTGTCACTTTCAGTGCAAAAATGTTGTATATTTATCAAATACGAAGAAATTTGGCATTGTAATTGCACACCTTGAAATTGGGCCTCTGTCTCTTTAAGAAACTCTGTCTTCAGGAAATCATCACAATGTCATTCCTCTATTAACCTTTTAGCAACGTTTTTACCAGCGTTTCACTGAGAAGTAGTTTTATATTAAGCTGAGCAGATGCTCAGTTCCACCAGATGTTTGCTAATTGCTGCTGGCTAGTCTGAAGGAGCTGAGTGGGGGAGCAGCAGGGGGATTTTGCTCCGTCAGGTGGAAGCTCACAAAATGCAACTCTGAGGTGGAGCTGCGTCCCCAAGGCTTGGTCCACCCAGAAGTTTTGCACGGTTGATTGGTTGCCGTGAGAGATTAAAGGATTTTTCAAAAACATTCATAAAAAAAATAATAAAAATCAAGGCTCGTTTTTGGTGAGCGAATAACATTATAACATGATGTAAATCTCAACAAAGTTAAACGTCGCTGCCCCTTTTAAAAAGAAAACAGTTTTGATTTCTGGACTTTTGATTTCAGGATATGTTGGTGTGAGAGGAAGTGAGCAAAATCTTCCCATCATGCTTTACTCCAGTCACTGTGTTTGGTCTTAGGATCATGATTCTTTCCCTCAGATGCCTCTCTGAGACAGATGGGCCAAGAGAAGGAGTTTGGGGAGATTGCAGGATGAAAGAATCTGCAGAAAATGAGGCATGCAATAGAGGTATAAAGATGAAGGAGAAGAAGGGAGTTGGGGAGGGAAACGAGACAGACAACCACTTCCATTAGTGTCATTAAAGCGGCCCTTGACGCTGAGGGTGGAAGGACAAACAGTAGAGGGATGGAAATACGAGAGAGGCAGGAGCTCTGCGAGTGAAGTGCTGAGGTTTATTACAAAGCGCCTGCAAGCCTCCAATCTTTTTATCTCTATTCATCTTTGATGTGCCATTAATGACTTTTTTTTCTTTTTGCTTTTGAGTCATTGCTCAGGTCTTCCGGCTTGGGGATCCTGTGCGAGACATAAATCGGTAGCGCAGAATACAAAATCCAATATAATGATGCATCAGATCTTCAGCTTCAGGTACAAATCTTTGCGTTTGCTTTTCATAAACTCCAGCATTTCCGTGTCCCTACCCACAGAAGGGGCCTCTGTTGCTGGATCTGAGAGAGGTCTGCTCTGTGTCAAGAGCGGCTCAGTTTAAGGAGGACTGTCAATACGGCTGCTCTCAAACTGCGCCTCAATAAGGGTGGAGGCTTCCTGCCAAGGCAAGCGTAGAATAGGAGAAAACAGGGGGTCTTTGTGCGTAGCAGAGACCCTCAACCACCAATCTGCAATTATGCGCAAAGCTGAGAGGCAGTCTTTGCAATCTGCAGAGATCATAAACTGTATCCAGGCTGGTGCCTGGACAGAGCAGAAATTGATCCTTTTTGTAGATTACGTGTCAGCAAAACGAGTCGACAGTCGGCTCCCGACTGTTCGGGACAGAGGAAAACTCCTTACCCCGGCATTCCGAACCGCCCGAGTCGGCGCATCGAGATGATCTGGCCAGAAATTCACAAATACCTCACACTCACAGGAAGCAGTGTAGGGTTGGAAAAGGTGCTTTTAAATAAAAATGACTCGAGATGGGGAAATCCACCAGCAGCTCCCAGTCTCCCAATCAATGAGCGAGGTACAAACTGGGGGCCTGGGGGAAGGCTGCATATCTGGCGCCATTACACTCTGGACTCCCAAACCTTTCACGACCGCTGCGAAATGTGGATTTGGGACACAGGTAACGGCCCATACTTATCAAGCAGACAACCTCATTTTCTCGCTGTTGCCTCTGTGTGGGGGTTCCTATTTCTCAAGCACAACTGGGCGGCTGCAACACCGGCACGCCTGAATAGATTAGACCTCTCACACCATTATGTGGTTTCAGACTCCTCACTTCCTTCTTTAGCACTCCAGCTCATAAAGGCTGCAACTATGTTGTAAAAAGAAATACTGTTATTAACTAGAGATGCATCTATTGCAATTCACTGGTTGGCTTTCCATTTTTTATTTTTTTCTCCAATTAACAAAAGTACACAGATAAGCAGCCCCCTACAGGCCAGGGATTGGAAATGGGAAATGTTTTTGCCCTGTGATCAGCAGGTCAGACTGAAAAGTCTGTTGCACTTTGTTTGGCCTTTAATAAAAATCGGATAAGTATGAATGTTTCTCCAGATTTGCTGCTTTGCGTACGCCAGTCAGTAGCATGTCAAGTAGCATTGTGATTAGATATGTCAGCTTCACAATCTGCATTTTCTTTTGGATATTTTAGATAAGCTATAGGGAAAAATCAACAATAAATTGATACATTTTGTGCAGAAAATTTAAAATTATTTTCCACAGAAAAACCTGTGAATACTGAGACATGAATATTGGAAGTTGTCTAAAGAGCATCAATCAAGCGGCATGCGGTTCATCTCCTCCAGCTCTAAGGCTATGATTTTTTAATCCAGTAATGTGGATGTTGATCTGATGTGTGAATAAAAGATTTGAGACAAAAATCCAAGCCTAGAATTTTCTGGCCAATTTGCATTTCAACCTTTCCCTATAGACATGAGATCTAGGTAGCTACAATGGATTTCCCCGCAGGGATGACTTTATCCGGTTCTTCTCTAGTCAGCCCTAGACTCCAACCGGAGATCCTGGGCGGTTCCTCCATGTTCTTCGGAACCACCTCTCGGGTTGTACAAGCTGGACTTACAAGGTTATAGATGAGCAGCTTTTGAGAGTTCAAGAGATTTTGGAGAAACTGTCTGCCCAAGTGGAAAATAGCATCATAGGAGGATCAACCACGGCTTCTGCGCACTCATTTGTCGCCTACATTCCCCCTACATTCCTGACTATATTCATGGCTATATTCATGTTGACAAACACTGCCAATGGAGAGGCACGCAACTTAGCTAGAAGCGAACCAGACATTAACTGTCTAGAGTGAGACTTGACAATGGAGAAGGGGCTTAACAGTGTGAGGATCTCTGCTGTTGGAGGTTTTACAGTCTTGGCCCTCTGGGAGGGGATTTCCAGGTAGACCCTAATAATCGCTCAACATCTTGGCGATTTGAATTAGCAGGTCAGAATTTAACCTAAAGCTACTGTCGGCTAATAGGAGCATAATTATTGCATCTCTACTGAGAACCATCCAGTCTGAAATCCAGCAGACTGATCGATGTACCAGCATTATGGATGGTTGGGTATGTAATGAGGAAACTATTGATGACAAGTCTCTTTCATTCTTTTCAAAGTGCAACCGAATCCTTAAAAAGACAAGGCAATGAATTTTTATATCCACATATTTGTAAAGTTTACCTTGTTCCCTTTTCCAGGGGGAGGAAAGTTGGATTCCTCCCCCTGAACTTAGATGTGAGCGAGCGTACATCTAAGTTTGAGTTTGAGTTGGCACCGATCTCTTCTGTAGGTATTCTTTAGAAATCCGTTTTCAAGACCCGCAATTCTCAACGTCGTTAGTTGCAGAAGCTGAACTTTTTCTTCACATTGAGATAAAAGTTGAACCCCGACTTTACTCTGCGACAGTGATGTTGTCAGTCAAATACGCGCCTGCCTCCCGCTGCGATCTGGGCCTGTTCTGGCTCATTTAGTCTTCCTCAGGGCTGCAGGAGAGTGACAGTTCAGGCTGGTTAACCTTTTTAATATTAAACATAGACGTGTTGCTCTGGCTTCCTCTTTCCTTAATGAAACCGCTTTTTGGTTAAAGTTCAGAAGCTTGAACTGAATTTTGGAGTCACAAGTCATTCCCAAAGGGAGCCAAGACAAAGGTGAAATATGAACTTTGATGCATGCGCTCTTAGTTTCTAAAAATAATTTGAAGCAGCATGAAAGACGGCATATTTATCTTTTATTCTTTTAGTTTCCTGATGGAAATGTTGGAGAAAGACTCCCCTCTCCTCCGTCGCCCCTACTCAGCCGATGTAATTTTTCCAACAAAGTATTTGCTCAGTGAGCTGAGGGTCCATCATTAATTAGACTTCCTGTGTTTAGACACCTGGACTTCGATCACTCCTCACAACATTCACAGTTTGAAGTTCCCGTGTGCTGGCACGTTCGTCTGCAGGCTTTGTTTGGTGAAATTGATAACATTCTTGTGGCAAATGGATCTAAGGGGGGAAATAATGGGGATGTTGTGGGAAGGCAGGTAGCCTGTCATTATCCTTCCTAACTCCTGGTTCATGCTGGTCTGTTACTGCCCTGATCTCATGACAGAGGCTGTTATGTCTGAGGCTCGAAGAGCTTGGTTTGCTGTTTTGTCCAAAAGTCATAAAGGCTATAAGCCCTCCGCTGCTGGTTCTGTGTTGAGGATAAAAGCAGCTGAAGGTGCTTGTTTTTCCATCCAACCGTCCATTTTCTGTCCATCCATCTATCCGGAATGTCCAAATTCTTCCATCCATCGGTCCATCCGTTTTTCATTGTTCCGTCAATCTGTCTGTCCATGCATCCATCCTCTGTTCATCCATCTGTTTTCCATTCATCCACTCATTCATCCCTCCCTCCCTCCCTCCCTCCCTCCCTCCCTCCCTCCCTCCCTCCCTCCCTCCCTCCCTCCCTCCCTCCCTCCCTCCCTCCCTCCCTCCCTCCCTCCCTCCATCTTTTTCATCTATCCATTTTCTGTTCACCCATCCATACATCTGTTTTCCATCTGTCCATCCATTTTTCATCCATCCATTTTCCATCCGTTGTTTCATTCGTTTTTCTGTTCATACATCAATATGACCCTAATCTCTTACCTGCTCGGCACTGTGGTTTTTGACAACCAACACTTTAAAAGTCATGCTGAAACACATTTGAAAAGTTTTGTTATACAAATTGACAACAACAAAAAAGCATTGAGAACTCTGAAAATATTAGTGTGGAAAAACTTGACAAGATCATTCACCAAGAAACTCTGATAATGACGGGAGCTCAGGAGGCCTTTCAGTTTCCTTCTCTCATAGCGAGTGTGTGAAGCTTGTGGATCACAGCCAGGCCTGGGCGGGAAACTCTGCCCATCTAATACACCCACAGCCTCAGCACCATAAAGCAGAGATGATGAAGGATGCCACCCTCCCTCTGGTTTGCGCGAGTGAAGAATTCCTCGCGCCGCTCCCCGAGTCTATCTCCATCTGTTATGTTCACTGCCACTATAATGCATTTTCAGCTCAGTGTGCATAGAGCTGGGCCTGTTCTGGGTTTTATTGATCTCCTGAAATCAACTGCTTGCCTCATTATAATTTAAAACTGCTCAATTACTGCAGGGAGCTGCAGCTAAATCCATGTTGAACCACTTCTAGACTGTACTACAGTCTGTACTGCTTAACTTTTGCATTCAGATGAGCAAATTTAATAAAGACCTTGAGGGTGATATTTCACTTTACTTGCTTCCACTGTGCTTGTGCTTTCTTACATTTAAATGGTAATGCAGATACACATCTTAGTAAACCAGAAAATGTAAAAAATATTTATTTCAGTTACACAGCTTAAGTGAAACTCGCTTATTATTTATATCCATTGCACTGGGTTATATGTTTCAAGTGTTCAGCTCATATCTGCATTGTTGGATTTGATGTTGATCATTGTCCTTTTCATGATATACACGAGACTCTGTGGAGTTCAGGTCAGAGCAGCACAGTAAAATTAGAGTCATTGACCCGGATAGACATTTGTAGTATATGGTACCTGTAGCAATGTAAGTAAGTAGATGCTGCCGGAAAATAAAATTAGCATCTCCGTAAATCTTGTGGACTGAATACTCAAACATTTCCTGACTTGATGTAACTGAGTGAACCAAGATCAGCAGAGAACCGGCCAGATCCTCACGGACTGGGGAAATTTCACTTGAGCTCAACGCGCCAGCTGGATTCGGAGGATCCCCAGTCTTTCTCACCGCCATTTTTGTTTAAGACTGATTCAGGTGTTATAAGGTCACAATACACCTTCAATGTTCCAGTCTTCTCAACAAACATTAAAACGGCCCCAGTGAAACAAAACAAATCTTTCTCAAAAGAACAAACGGTGGCTGATTTCCAGATCTTTGCAGAGGTGGATAAGATCAGTGGATCGGATCGATTTCACCTGTAGGCATCAGCCAGTCACCCAAAATTAAGAAATTTGGTTTGATTGATCGCTGCACTCTTATCAGTAAATATCGATTATCTGACATAACATCAAATTTAGCATTGGATATTAGTACTGGCCTAAGTTTTGCTCTCTGTGCGTTCCTGATTTTGCGTTTTCCAAATCCTGTCGGCCATGACCATTAAAATGAACTCTAATAACCACTTATGTCACTCTGTGTGTAATGGATCTATATATGGATTTACACATCAAACTACTGAACAGAATTGGCTTTTCAATAATATTTAAATGTCTTGCGTTTCACCGGTGGAGGAGTTAGGCAATCTAACTTTAACTGTGCTGGGTTATTCAAAGCCCCGCTCAGTCCATTATGACTCTGCAGGTCTTTTCTACCCATTTCATAATGTGAAGAAAATTGCACAGCTTAGTTGTAATGCTTTTCTCCCCCCCTCTTTCATTTGGTCCCTGATGCGAAAGTGGAAGATTTCTGTTTAATTTGCCCACTTTCTGCCTCGTTTTGCTGTAATTGTTTGTCCTTGCATAAGAACGGAGTGGACTGCGGACGATCAGCCGTATTGTCCCTGTAATGGTCGGCGCTCTCCATCGCCTCCTCCTCTCGCTCGATCTCTCTCCACGGACTCAAGGTAGAGAAATTACCTCGGAGTCGTTAAAAAGCTGAAGAGAAGACTTCCCGCAGCATTGCTCATCACTTTCCCTCTCCACCCCCCTGGAGACATGACATTTTCTTAAAGAAGTGCAGGGCATATTTTTAACTGCGTTTAACTCTCAGCCACTTATTACACTCCACGCTTTGCATTATTTAAATATCTTCATAAACCCTCGTAATCATTTCCGCCCCCAGCAGCCCTGCCCCGTCTCTGCGCGACTGATAATTGGTGATATTTATCTAAACAATACCACTTTAGGGTGACTTTTAGGGTGGGAGAGCTTGAATAATGGATGAGGACAAATGCAAAGGAATTGCACTTCCTCCGACTTTGGCACGATCCACGTTACTGCAGCATTTTGTACTGGGAAGGGGGGGGGGAGTAAATGGTGAGCACGTTCCAGAGTGTTTACTCCGCCGCTGTCGTCTGTACTTATAATAAAGCGAGACGTGACATTAAGTTGCCAGGAAGGCTCGCCTGGGTTAAATTTGTCAGCTCCTTTTTACCAGATTCCACTGGGGCTTGTGGTTTCCATAATAAAAAGCCTCTCGGAGGCTCTGGGAATGGAACAGGCTTCGCTGCCTAAAAGACGCAATGAACAAAAAGATGTTTTGCTTTGGGAACATTTCGTTGAGTGCTTGGACCGTTTGGAGTCGTGAAATGCAGTTTTATTTTCAGAGCGCGCTCCAAAATATCCCATTTGAGTCGATGACGTCTCGGGTGTTGCTGTCTTTTTGCTCACAGTGGAACTGGGAGCTTTTTGACTTTCTGGCCGTTTGGTCATAAACCGTTCCTGTCAAAACTCTTTATATTGGGTGTTTGGTACACCCAATATAAAGGTTTCAAATGTCCAAAATAAATAAGCAAAACAGAGACAACAAAATGAAATTAATTACAAAGTCGGTAAACAAAATCGTCTTTTGAAAAAAAGCTCGAGTTGAGAGCAAAGCACCAGACTGACGACTTTTGTTTTTGGTAGGAAGAGAGAAAAAAGAAAAATTATAAGTCATGCAAATGGAAATTATTGAGCTTGCTGTAATTTATTATGCGATTAATTGATTTATTGCTTAGTGTGACAGGCCCAATATTACACAGAGGCACAAACAAATCAGACAATCGTCACTAACTCTAAGCAAAGAACTCTCCTTTAATTTGAACTCGGTTACTACTTCTAATAAATAACTTTCTGCTGTCATTTTTGTCTTTATGGGCAAAGAAAAAAAATCGGAATTGGTCAAAAATTGGAGAAGTGCACCAAAAATATGAGTATCAACCAGCTGACGATCAGTGCAACTCCGATCAAGTTGCTCTGTTTTTGTAGCAACAGATTGACTGTCCACCAAAGCTCCTGTTTGGACACATATACTCAACTGTCTCCTTTCTCCCCTCTTGCCCTGTAGGCTCAGCAACGCAGCCCTTCAGCCCCTTCTGGTTCACGGTGGAGCCCCGGGACACGCTGGCCATCCGCGGGAACTCCGCGCTGCTCAACTGCTCAGCGCACAGCGACGAGGCCTCGCCGGCGCGGATCGAGTGGAAGAAGGACGGCACCTTTATGAGTTTGGTCTCGGACGAGAGGCGGCGCATCCTTCCGGACGGCTCGCTGTTCTTCGCCCACGTGGTCCACTCAAAGCACAACAAGCCGGACGAGGGCACGTATCAGTGCGTGGCCAACATCGACAATGTGGGCTCCATCTCCAGCCGCACGGCGCGCCTCGCTGTTGCAGGTAAGGGGGTGGCTGATGGGTTCTTCCAAGACATGTTGTGCAAGAAAATGTCTTTCGTATGTAAAGGGATGGGTTCAGTATAAACACTGATTGACTTCCCTCAGTTTTTCTGGCTGTAAATTTACATACCATTTCTTTTCCTTCCACTCAATTTTCAAATAATATTCTTGTATATGACTTTGTGAACACTGAGCTTCTTTAACAATGACTTTTTTATGGCTTTCCATCTTTGTGGAGGGTTTTGATGACTGGACAGCAGTGAATCTGACACATCATAACATTTCAGTTTATTGGCTCTCACTTCTTCTGGCGCTAATGAGTCACTTTATTTGAATTAGACATTAAATTGAACTAAGGCAGACCATCCAATGACTGAATGCTAGCATAGACTTTATATATTGACAGGTTATGGGCCATTACTCCAAACTGCACCACTTTGCATGACAGCAATTTTAAATGAAGAGAATTGTAAAACACTTGGCGAAGATGGAAAACGAGCTAATGCCGCATCTACTGCATGCAATTTGACAGATGCATTTGCAGTCCATAGATGGTGTGTGGTGCTTAGTCTTGCTGCACTTAATGCTGGTTTCTTAAGATTTTTAGGAAAGCAAATGTGTAAATTTACTATAGATTTTTTATGAAAGGCACCGCAGTTAAAATTTAAATATTATGGTCAATATCTGAATTGATTTGAAGCGTAGAAACATTGCGGTAGAGCTGGACACAACAGATGACGAGTCTGATAGAAGATTAGACACAGCATATTCACTGGATTCCGATTCGGAACCGCACAGCATTCTGGGCGATGTAGGCAGAGAAAAGGCTTCAGCAGCTCAACCTCTCAGGGCCAGTCAGGCAAGGTGGCATCTTCTAACTTAACTGTCGTGATACGTTTTTCAGCCATGTCGTCCAGCCCTACGTTGCAGCGTTAATGCATCCATTTCTAAATAATATCTTGAATGTTTACCACTGCACGGCTGTGGGATAAACGTGTTCTCGCATAGCGGCTATAAATACACAACTGCTCTTTGTGGGAATTTTTTATTTTTTGCTACTTCATCCTCTAAACCCATTTATTTTATCTTTCATAAATTCCCTCACCTTGCAGGAGCTCAAATGCATTTCCTCACTGGATAAATGCTTGTCAAAGGCTCTGTTTTTCTCATTGCTTCTCCCACACTGTGACCTCGCTCGGCTTGGGAACTGCCGGTGATGTTGGGATTATTAGGTGTTTTGAGTCAACTCATGCCCTGAAATTCAATTTGGAGCTGGAGGAGGACCCAGAACGCGCCTACTGCGAGCTTCCTGCTCCGGTAGGTTTAAGACACCCGAGAGAGGCCTCTTGTTGACAGTGAGGTTGTATATTATGTGCTTCTCAGACACTGAATCCCTGAGAGAAGTTATTGCTTCGACTGTGATTGTTTTGTCTTTTTATGGCTGTCTGAAGCCTAAGTTAATAAGGCGTCGTGTTAGGACGGAAAGCATTGAAACAAAAAGGGATTTGCTTTATTACTTTAGTCGTTTAAATCTTTTTTCAGGTTATCGCCGTTCTTTTTACGACTCACTTTGGGCATAAATGTAATTAATTTGAGTTTTTAATGATTTAATTGAACTTCTGGAGGAGGGCTGAACAAACAACCCCAAGGATTTTTGAGAAACAGGAATTGGGATGCACACAGATTTTCAAACATCCCCACTTATATGTGGGGGAAATGTCGCTTAACTAGCTGTACATGCTTTCTATGGCCATCAGTAAACATTTAGCATAATTGTAGCTTGACAGTGAGGACTCATTCTTGTCAGAATTCTATTAAGGTAATTTAAACTTAGATTTATTTTTTTTAAATTAGGGCATTTACAGTGTCTTAAATAAGTTTGTCTCAAATACATTAGTCACAGGTCTTCCATTTTGTTTCTAGTAAGTTCTCGTAACAAGCTGCTAATGCTAATTCTTCCTTGCTAGCTACTTGCTTCGTAGCACTGCTGTTTGTCTTCACATTTGCACTTTAAAATATTTTGAAGTGCAAAGCGTTCTGTGCGTTTGAGTCATGCACAGACATCGTCACTCACTGCATTTTGTAGCAGTGAAAGCTACCATTAGCAAGCTGCTAGCTGGCTAGCTTGCTAGCTCTTTGCATTGATCAGGTTAAGCGTAAATTTAACAGAATCCCTGTTCTTTCTTCTGGTTTTATTTTCTTTATACATTCACAACACAATTTTAATTTTAGCTATTCTGTTATTTCACCGGTTTAACATTTGATTTCAGCTGAATTTGAGGATAGACCTTCTCATAAGTTATCCCAGTCACTTTCTGCAGTGCACCGCAGCATAATGCAGGCGCTACCTTGCCTGACAGTTGCTGCATTGTCCTTTGGGTTGAAAACACTATTTTGACGCTTCAAAACAAACTTTTTATTGTATAATCACTACAATGACTAAAGAATGATTCAATTAAATCCTCAAAAAGCCCCCAGATAATCATGGCGCGATTCAAGGTCAGGATTAGCACAGGTGAACTGTTATACCTCACATGGAGGTGAATTATCAGTCCGCTTTGTGAATTTGATAACGTTCCTATGTTGGTGACGGGGCTTCACTGAAAAGTACAACTGTTTGTTACAGATGATGTCGTCTCATCGTGACAGCAGTGATTAGTCCCCAAGGTGAGTCGGGCTCTTTTCAATAATCTATTTCCAGACCTCCCCTGCCAAGCTCAGTGGGCGGATACAGCAGCGTTTCAAACTATTTTATCACTCCTGAGTTTCACTCCAGCTGTGTGTTGTTCTATTTATGAATAATGAATTAGAACTGTGGATACCCACTTGCTTGAAAACAAGTCCTGTTTTTTTTTCTTATTTATAAAGTTGACAAATTTTGCATCAAGAACAGTCCTGATTTACATCTCGCGTTGCTGCAGGAGGCGTCATCTCCGTACCTGTGTGTGTTGCAAGGCGCTTTGCGACACTGGGGGACTCACTTTGGTCGCTTGAAGTTTCCATTCAATCGTTTTTGTAAACATTTTCACTAACGGTAAAATAAAATAGATCAGGAAGTGGCGATGCAGCGATATTAAAATTTGGACCAATATCCGATATTAATACTGCTGTTATGATGGATAATTGATATTTACCAAGACTTTCAACACTATCTAAATGCTGCCTACATTGCTTTTCTGCTCCAAACAGTCCCATAATATTAATTGGGGGCCGTAAGGACTGAAAGTTTTATCACAATATTTGGTCATACTATTGTGATAACGCTAAAAGTGACAATATCAGTTATTCGACCCTTTTGAACTAACTGTGTATCTGTGACAGTGTGTCCTACAGTTTCACAAACACAAATAATGGTTTTGAAAAGCTTAATATAATGTATTGTGCTTATTCAGAACACTAGTCACATAAGAAAATGTGATTTGAATCACTGAACTAAATGCACGGTGTGGCCGTATTTTGAAATGTTTTTGTATTTATTGATGCTTTCATGGAGCAAACAGTGGCGAAAACGGTAAAACTATCCATCCTGATGACAAGGACAGTTTTAAACATTATTCTTTAAAATTTATTCTGCTAACAGTAAATCAAAATTCTTATAAAAAATTGGTAACAATAAATGATAAACGATAGGATTAATGCCCGCCCTTAGTGAGCGGGCATTAAGTGTTCCTACGTGTCTTTGTGCGTAAACAAAAGCAGAGGCTCGTCTTGGCAAGACTCCACCAGCTACCAACAGGATTTGAAGAGCTAATTTGAAGGTTTCAATGCCTTGAACATTCATGAGAGACTTCAGCTGGAGTTTGTCTCCACTTGTTAGTCTTACAGCAACAGAGTGGATGCGTTTGTTTGCTTTGCTGTGCAAATCATACCTGTTCTCCCAGCTGGCTGGCGTGCAGTGCAAAGGAGAACCGTTCCAGTCCCTGTTCCTGAGGAGCGCTCTGCTTTCAGACGGCACAACAGCCATCGTGGGATCTGTTCGGGTCAGCGATGATGGGATGTTGGATTCAATCAATTTCTGTTTGAACCGTGCGGCAGGTGAAACCTGTCAGCTATTATAGGCGCGCTTGTATTTATGCTGGCTTCCTTCCCCAATAAAAATTCATGGACCTAAAGCCGTCGGGCTGCTATGCACAAGCACATCATGTGTGTAAGCAGACAAGGGGCTGACGCGTTCACTCTTCTGCTTACACACATAAGCGCTGATACGGCCTGCTGGCAGGTGGCCAATAAAAAGGTTAATTGCAGTGTAGAGAGAGGAGGCCATTAGGCCACCATCAGACCCTGGACCGATGGCGCAGGCCGGGGCGGAGTGGGCGTGACCTCCGAGATGTAATGACGGAGGGAGTCATGGGTGGTTGGCGTTGCGTGGAGCAGAGCTGACAAATACCAGGGATTGATTGCCGCGAGACGAAAGGCTCATTCCACCTCCACTTCCACACATGAGCGTCGTCGGGGCAGCCACTCGCCTTTGCCTTTTCTTTTACTCGTACAAAGCCCAAAACAAGCTGGATAGACGAAGCCAAAATAAAAATCATTCGAAGTCGGGTTATAAATGGTTCACCCTCTGCAAGAAGAAAATGTGGGACAGTTTTTCCCATTTGTTTTGGTATGTAAATTTGGATTTAACAGGATAAAATTCAGCTTTGTAACAAGCAAACCTCTGCATGTAGTGAACATGACTTGAATACATCACTGATGGTGTTAACTTTCAGACTTAACTTGGAATTAACCTTCATAAAAACTGTTTTTTATTTGTTAAAACTGTCACTGTTTTGTGACAGTATAATGCAAGACAGATAATCACTGAAAAGATTGATCCTCTCCACTTTCTTTTTGGGCTGCTACTGCTCTTTGACGAACTGTACGACTCCTGACCAAAAGCAACCAATCAGACGAAGGAGGAGAGTTTTAGTGCTGTCAATCATCCTCATGTTCTTGCTTCTGAATGTGCTAAAGGCGGAGAAACAACTTATTGTTGCAGAAAAACCTTTTGTCTGCTGTCATCTGGTATCATGCTAACTAGTCAGAGGATTCATGACGCACTTTGCTAGCTTCGTCGTACCAGAGAACAATAATGGAATGAGCAGCTCCACATGAAGAGGTGATTGAAAGCGCTAAAACCCGCCTCCTGCTTCTGATGGGTTGATTCTATTTAGCACTGGGAGAGAGCTACTGGCTCCACTGTGACTGCTTGAATCAGAATCCAAGGAAAGTTGTTCAGCAACAACATGAAGAGCAAATAATAAGACACAGCAAAATTAGGTCTGATTGTGCGCTTTGAAGAGCGTTTAATGGCTATAAAAGCGTCAGAAAACGGCGTTCACGACTGGCGAACATTCACGGCAGCCAGTCGAATGGAAATCTTCAATCATAGATCCCTACCTGTTTGAGTTATGGACACAACCATTATCCTCATCGCCGCTTGTTCCGGCCACTGCACCCATACGCCCATTCATCATGCCTCATGGATCATGAGAATCATAAAACATAAAATGGCCGAAGTCCATGCAGAGGGAACGCTCCCTTTTAAAGCCCTCCATCGTGTTTCCACATGTGCATTTCACATCTAGATTTGGCACAGCGGGACTTAAAATTAGCTTGTGTCAGGACATTTCATCCCAGGGATAACAAACTGGAAATGAAGTTTATTATGACCCAATAGTGTGAATCTGTCAGGCTGTAGAAAATCAAACCAGCACCAGGACTGCTCTAAAGCAAGAACCTCTGTAGTGAAAGGGAAAACACATAGATGTCACTATTAGTATACATTTATGTACCTGTATGTCCTTTCTATTGAGGTTTTGATATATTAAATGAACAGCAGTTACTCCAGTCATCATTAATATCCAAGGTAGAATGCAAAAGAAGAAAAAAATAACTAGTGAAAAATGTAAAGAAATTAAATACACAAACTAAAAGCATCATAATAAATAATGGGAGTCTAAACCAAGAGAGGGTTTTATCTTACTGCTCATTTCTCTTCTTGCTAAAGCTGTTGTATTTTCAATCCCCTTTCTCTGAATGCAGAAACACTTTAAAGTATTGGTAATTAGGACATATTATTTTCCTAATTGCTCAACTTTGAAGCCTGACCTCCGTGCATGCTAGACGTCTCTGCGCTCCTGTTGTGTCCAGTCTGCGTGTTTTCAGCCTGTGTGCCGAGCTGAGATGAAAGAGAGAGGGAGTGCGGCCTCGTCGGCGCGCAGCCTTATGTATTCAGTTTGCGTCTCTGTGCAAGGGAAAGGAGGAGGGAAAGGGGGAAATTACAGGGCAGGGGACGAGGAGCGGTGTGCAGCGGCGCTTTGCCGGGACACGGAGCGAGACGGGAGTAATGAGAATCCCCGTCCGAAACGTCTGCTGCCGTTCTCCCACGCCGCCGTTACCTCCCACCACCAACACGCTGGAGGTGAGCGCCCCCTCCGCCTCGCTGCCGCTTAACGCGGGAAACCCCCCACATGATGAAAACTGGGAATTAGTTTACTCTCCACTTATCTCGAAGTCTCGGTTTTGTGACCTCTCGGCGTACTCTCAAATAAATCAGCCTTTTTTATTTTTTGTTGCTGTTTTTTTTCCCCCTCCATTCTTTGTCCTGCTTTTCCTTTTGTCAAAAAAAAAAATTGGAATAAAATAAAAATAAAAAAGCTGCGGCATAAAAAGACAACAAAAGCCACAGGTCATTTCGCAGCAATGTAACGCTTCACTGAGATCTAATTTCTTCCTCCCCTCAGTAGTAGAAATAGAGTAGTAAACTGGTCACCACGCTCTTCACGTGTCATGTGTGTCACCTTATATTTAAGCATGCTCATCCTTTGATAGAGTCGAACGCTCTTTGGGGGATTTAGGGGTGTCTGCAGATTCTTTAATCCCTTTTTTGATGTATTTTAATCCGCTTCTGACTGGGGAAGGGGAGCATTATAACCCCACCAACATGCTGGTTTGAAATAGCGATTGCATTGCTGCTGCATGGATAGCTCTTTGTGATGTTGTTCCTCACGTTTTGTTCAGACATGAGTAGATGTATTCAAATTAGTGTTTTTAAAAAAAAAATACATCAGTCCCTTTTATGATGTTTAAAGCTATAAACATATAGAACGAAGTATAAAGATGATGTTAAAGGATTTTTGTACATTGCTCTATTGATGTTCTTTCTTTGTTGTCGTTGTGCGGATTAGCTAAATTAGCATTGTTATGCAGTACATATATAATCATGTTCTTTCTTAGTTTGGGCATTTTTGATGTGGGACCAAAGACGCAGTTTGCTTTGAAACTTAACCTGAGGTTAGGATGGGTGCCATCCATCTCTGATGCTCTTAAAAGTTATTACCAGCCGGATTTAGCTGCTGTCTGACTTGAATTTTGCATGTAGTGCGTTTATAATTTGATTTAAAGGCAACGCTGTGATGACTTGTCTCGCTAACCTCTTTCACAAACCTGTTCCATCAGAAACATACAAATAGGGAACATGGAGAGTTGAACATAATTGTTTGATAATTCCCTTTCTGAAAGGGTAAAGGTTGTCTAAAGTCTGACAAAATTCTCAGACGTTGATTAGAAAAACGTTCCGTGTTTAGACGAGGTTTAAATCCGCTGTAGTTCTCATTCTAGGCCACTAGGTGGCGCTGCTATTTTAGCATGTGGTCATGTGTGATTTGGTCAGAAGAAGAAATTGATGGGCCTTCTGTTCTGGTTCACTGGTGTGATATGTGGACATGACAATCTGTGAGACCACATAGCTGTAGAATTTACCCAAACTGTTGTGGACCAGCGGCCCACATCGCGTCATGCATCAGTTCTTACCACTAACACTCGCTAAAGTGCGCTGAGGTCACAACGGGTCACTGGACTTCACGGTAACGGCAAAAGAGAGCACTAACTAATGCGTTTTGCGCCTTTCAGATGGGAAATGCCGTTCACTTTGTGTTCAACACTCTATATAAACCCCACTGATTTTCATGCTACGCTTCCTTTGGTTCCACAGTACCAGCTCCATTTCTGAAAGCTCACATTTGCTGGGAATCACCCTCTTGATTGGTGATTTCTGAACGGCCAGAGGCTCTACTTTGTGGAACTGCTTAATTAAAGAGGACAGGGTGACCTTAGGAACAAGGCAGCATAAAGGCTTGCAGCCGAGATGCCAATGAAAGTAGCCAGTCTGAGCTCTTTGTTTGGATGGAACATATTTTTATTGAGTTGTAACGGTGAACAGGTTGATCAGTTTTCTATTCTTAACCAGTACTAAATATTGTTTACAATTATGGGCCAAGACTCTACATCGATAAGCTCATCTGTTCCACATTGGGGGTGGGAGTTACTGCCTGTTGAGGTAAATAGACCCAAAATAAGAGTTGCTAGCAAATTAGTCCAGGTAGACTTGGCTCTCTGAAGTACTTGGAAACGCACAACACATCTTCAACACTGATCAAGCATTCATTCCATGATTCTGGCAATCAAAACGCAAATACTCCAAGAGAATGCATATAAAGAATGTCCCTGGTTTAATATGCAAGAGCCAGCAGGACTGGGGAAGGGTTTATTAAAATATTACTCCAGTTGAACAGCATTTTAAGCAGCTGCAGAGTCCGTGTTTTTCTCAAACATAAGCACAAACTCAAAGCAGTAAGAATTGCTTCCTTTATCTTCGCTTACAAAAAAAAAACTCCCATCAAACAGCGTTATCTCCGTTAATAAATTCTACTGTCACAGACTCGGCGAAAGCTGCTGAGTTGTTTTGTTATTTCAGTGATGTTGCAGCAAGTCGTTTAGTGATTCACATCACTGAAATATCATCACTAATGGTTATATTTTCCTCCTGACGTGACCTGGTCTCTTGACCTTTAGCGCGTGATTTAAGATAGCGTTGACGGCATAGTGGCTTTATTTGGAGAGGCCATTGACAGAAACTTGACTCTTGTGTTTTATGTTCTTTAGATTAAGATCGTTTACAGTTGTGATTTTGATCTTTGAGCGGTACAGACCGAAAGCCGGGATAAAACACCTTTTTAATGAAAAATGACCTGATGATAGAAACAGTTGAGCACAGTTTGGAGGGCTAGCCAGCCGAAGACGCTTGTTCTCCACTCGTCTCGTGTTTCGACCAGAGGAGCACAGCTCATTTTCTTGTTCAGCCCTGTCTTCCTCTCTCTATCATTTCTCCCCACTAAATTACCCTGTTGTCCTCTCTCTTTACCTCTTTATGCTGCCTCCCCCACGACCCTCCATTGTCCCTCTGTTATGCTTTCTTTCTTTCCTCCCTCTGCTGACAACTATAGTGCAACCACTGCTACACACACACACAAGTTTGTATTTCTAACCATATTGAGATTTTGTATTGACTTCCATTCATTTTAGTAACTGTTTAGTCATTACTATTTCTAACCTTAATCAAAGTTTAATTCACAACTTACCCCTGAAGCAAACCCATCACCCCAAACAATAGGGTCTATCATATTAGAACCAGCCTTTGATCCCCATAAGGCCCATCAGTCCAAAGTAGTATAGCTGAACTAGTATACACACACACACACACACACACACACACACACACACACACACACACACACACACACACACACACACACACACACACACACACATTCTAAATAAGATTTTTCCTATTTGGTAATTTAAGGAGAAGAAAGTTCGAAAAAGAAGCTGAAGAAAAAGAGCAGAAAAAGTATGTATCTTCAATTTATTCCTGTCGCATTGTCTAAATTTTTAGTTTGTTCATCTATCATCCATCCATCTCTCTGACCGCTAGTTCATGAGTTCATATATCAAACCTTCTGTCATTCAGTCCGTCCGTCCGTCCGTCCATCCATCCATCCATCCATCCATCCATCCATCCATCCATCCATCCATCCATCCATCCATCCATCCATCCATCCATCCATCCATCCATCCATCCATCCATCCATCCATCCATCCATCCATCCATCCATCCATCCATCCATCCATCCATCCAATTGTTCGTGTTTTTGTCCATTGACTGTAAAACTGTCTGTTATTCAGTTGATCCATCAATTCATCCAACCTCCATTTCTGCCAGCCAATAAGTAAGCCAAGTATTTATGAAAGAAAAGGAAAACAACTATCTAATAACTCTTGATGTTATGAATGGCACATTGAGTAATTGCTGTTTGGTCTGCAATCTGTAGGCTTTGAGACGATCTCGCAGTGCTCGCTGAGTGGCATTGATCTTTTTGACAACAACCGTCCTCAGAAGCACACACTCGCTGAGTTGCTGCATTACTGGAACGATTATTTGAGTGAAATATCTAATCCTGTCGCTCAGCTGTGCACAGATCGCTGCATTATACTTGTTAAGATGTGTGGCAACAGAAATAACTCCCATAATAGGCTGCCGTAATCATGCCCAATTTGAGTGATTACAGAAAAGAGGATTGGAGCCTGTTCAAAGTAGCTGAGCTTTGTAGACACTTTCTGCTGTAACTGTTGGCTGCGGCTGTTGTCTCCAAATGCTTTCACTTGCCGATATGTATTAGACTGCTGTCAGTTCTTTGGTATACTTTCGACAAGACGTCTGAAAATTTTCTCAGAGATTCTTGTCTGTATTGACGGGAGAACTTCATGCAGTTGCAGCAGTTTGTTCGACTTCGGGATGAAGTCGCTCTTTTGGATTGAATTAAGCTCAATGTAGAAGCCTGTGGTGTGCAGTGAACAGATAGGATGATTTGAGCTTATAATTTATCCATTCTTGCATCAACACTGTATTTTTTTTTCCTCAACAGAACTATGTCTTTATTTACGTTTTTCACACCATTCTTTGTAAATGACAAAGACAGTCATGTGTGTGAAAATCCCAGAAGATCAGAAGTTTCTGAAATGTATGCCACATTCAAGTAACATCAACATGTTTTCTCTAGTCTCCATATTTTGTATTTTCCTAACCATCATTCTCAGTTTGAACTTCAGCAAATCTTCTTGACCATCTTTAGATGTCTAAATGCATCAAGCTGTTGCAATGCCATTGGTTGATTTGCTAGTTTGCATTTAACAATAGGGGTGCACTGATAATCAGCCCCAATTTCTGATGTTCACATGAAGAAATCGATCTTATCTACTGATCTTGTCTACCTCCGGAAACGTTTTGCAATGAGTCTCTCTGCTGTGAGAGAGGGCTGACTGAGAGACTGGCCCCAGACCAGTTCATCAGTTCTGCATGTGTGCAGTTAAAAATAATCATTAAAATTTTACCAGCTTACAGAATTTGTTGCTACATTCCTACAAAACGATCCGTATCGACCAAAATCAGAAGTTAGGTGATTAAAAACTGTTGGGCATCTGTAGTCAACAATTTGCCAAGCGTACACTGTAAATGGTGAAATTTAATTGGATAATAAGATCTCAACATGCTATGCTAGCTACTTGCCTCAAGGCAGGCGTTACTGTAGTAAGGCCTGGCCCTCTGTGCAACATTCAGGTGGAACAACAAATCTCTTAAGGGCAATTAGGTGTTGCCTCATACCTGAATGGTGGAATAATCATCATTACGGATAGTCCTTAGTGGAAATCATGGATCAGTGACCCGGTTTCCCTTCACTCTGATTACACCTGCTAGGAATAAACTGTAAAATAAAAAAATAAACATTCATTTAGGAACTGAAATCATCATATTCTGAAAGGAAAACTGCAGACACGTTTGAATGGATCAAACGTTGTGTTTTCAGTGGTACCAGATGAGTCCGCGGAGGACACGGAGAGAATGAATGATGGAAGGTAATTCTTGGTTTAATGTGGGACTTTATGGAAACATCCATCCTATTTCTTTTCCCCTCCCCGGTGGTGGATGGCAGTAGGAACAGGGTGTCGGCAGGGAGCCTATCGGGACGCAGGTAGATGACAGCTTCCATTTTCCGAGTGTTCACAGACTGATTAGGTCCTCTGGGTAGGTGGAGAGGCTGATGGAGGCGGCCCTATCTCTTCTCTCCAGACACCTCAGTCCCTGATGTGTGTTTCTGCGTGTGTGTGTGTGTACACGTGTGAGCGTGAGAATTTACTCCCATGCAAATTAATTGTCTTTTGTTCTAATAGATTTTTAATCGTGTTTGTCGCTTGTCGTCTGTCAGCATCTGAGCTGTTCAGATAACTGCAAAGTTTTGAGCTTCGCCGCAAGCTGAGATGATCGTATCCGGACTGTTACAACAGATATTGTTCGTACAACACAATCAATTGCTGATAAGCTGTGATTCTTTGGCTCTTTGAAACAGTCCCTGGAAAGTTCTTCCCAAGATCAAGTTTCACTGCGCTGGATGGTACACTGTAAGTGAATATTTTAGTACCCTCTTTTTTAGAGTAGATGAATGGCTATCAATGTATGGATGCAGGTGTGTGTTTCCATATGAGAATAGGTATTTATTGTACTGTTATTCATTGTGATTAATTTCTTGGAAGAATTTAGATCTTATTGTTGTGTTTAAAACTTCTCAATATTATTCATGTTAGGATTGTCTGTTTTACTTATTTTCTCCACTGTTTTTTTAATGAAAGTATAAATAACCAGCAAATGTGAGAATGTGTTCAGTTTAGTGACAAAATTACACTCCTTTATGTGACTGTTGTCCTAAGGAAGCGCATTAGAAATGAATGTTTTTGAAAAGCAATATTTGTATTTGTCGGATTATGATTGCTTTGTCATGCAGTCAGAACAATACAATTACCGTATTTTCCGGACTATACTTCGTTCCGGAGTATAAGTCGCACCAGCCATAAAATACATAATAAAGAAGAAAAATAAATATACAAGTCGCTCTGGAGTATAAGTCGCATATTTGAGGGAAATTTATTTGATGAAATCCGACACCAAGAACAGACATGTCACCTTGAAATAAAAATAGAATAGAGGCAACAACAGGCTGAATAATTATTCGGTATGCTAATGTTACATGACGCATAACGAACTAAGAACGTGCCTGGTATGTTAGCATAACATATTAAGATTTATTCAGATAATAACTATAGCATAAATAACATGCTAACAAGTTTACCAAACCAACTGTGTCACTCCAAATCACTAAACGCAATGAAATCTTTGTCTTTGGTGTCGCTTGTAAACAAAGCTAACTCTGAAAGTAGAATAACACAGGCCTAGAGCGTCCTCTTGCGGTTTAGTGTGAAAATAACATATGATACAATGATGTGTTAATTTCCACACATAAGTTGCTCCAGAGTATAAGTCGCACCCCCAGCCAAACTATGAAAAAAACTGCGACCTATAGTTTTGAAAATACGGTACCTAAGAAAGAAATAATACATAGGTTTTATTGTGAAAGAGTGATAATTTGGGCTTGTGCATAAGTCACAGAAATGGGAGCCTGACCTGTATTGGATCACTGACAGGATAATGACCTCCAGGTCAGCTGCTAATCTGTAATGAGATACAGGAAACAGAAAAGATTCAAAGTGATGCATTGGTCTAACGCTGCACAGCTCATTCCAAGCTGTGAATTGTTAGCACTGTCACCTTCCAGCAAGGGTTGGAATCCTGTCTGTGTGGAGTCTCCATGTTCTCCCCATGTTTGTGTCGGTTCTCACTGGGTACTCCGTCAATCACCAAACATCTGTTGGGTTAATTGGTCTCTCTAATTTGCCTGTGTGTGTGTGTGCCTAGTTGAGTGTCCTGCGTGTCCCTGTGCTGCCCTGTGATGGACTGAGGACGTGTCCAGGTTGTCCCCTGCTTCTCGCCCAGTGACCCTCGGTGACCCTGCTAGGACAAGCAGCTTCAAACAATGACGAGATGGACGAATTTGTTTTCCCATGACTGTACACACAATCCAGTCATTCCACTGTGATCTGACTCGATCCAAACCAGTTCGGTTCTGATTCAGATGCACATATTGTTGCTTAAGTATCTGCAGAGTTTTTCGGTGTTGATGAAGTTTCTTGAAATGCCTGCCAGGATCCACAATCGGAATTCTTCACCACAAAGAAGCCAAATTTAGCATCTCAGATCAAAGCATTGCTTCCAATCAAGCCCAGGCGCCCTGTTCTGCAGTACGCCGCTGCAACCGCTGTGTGCTAATGAGAGTTATTATTGACTGCTGCAGTCAGCAAATGAAGAGAAACTTTCCTAATGACTTCCCAACACTCTCTTGATTCCTGCGTGTGAAGCTGGACGTCATCTCCCGGCCGTGTTCCCAATGTGTATGCGCACGCGGCGCTCACTGATCAAGGCTTCACACTTATCGTCAGAGATTTACTTTAAATGGTCCCATTATGATTGTGGACCTTACAGAGGGAATTTAGGTGTTGCTAAGAATCTGGCTGCTGGTGTGACGTGCTAATCAGATTGAATGTTTTGTCTCGCAGCCATCTGTTCTGAAATGTCTGCCTGAATGTAATTAGCATAATCGCGGCATGCCACGCATTTCGGATGTGCCCATCATCTGGTAAACCTTCGATCATGTGTCAATGACTCTGACTGTTTTTGATATGTTTCCCAAATTTAATGTGAGGGTGTAAATTCCGGATCGCACACTTAAAGATTGCACTTTCCACACCCGCCAGTTTGAATATGCGATTATGCGTCAACGCTATGCCTCTGCAGTGGCAGATTTTTGAAATCAATCATTCGACTGCTAAGCGATTGCATCACATCCAAATCTAAAATCGCCTGTGTCATTTCCAATCTTAAAGACCTCTACTCACGGTCTTGTGGCTTAAATAGATGACTTGAGGAGGTGTTTTCCCTGCAGAAAGTGGGCGTGGTGCTTAGTGCCAGGTAGAAAAATGTCACTCGAAAACTGGGTTAAAAGCTTCATTCTGAGCTGTGGAACAGCGCAGACACCAATCCATCACTTCAGCAGCCGACTCTTAATCTGCATTTTGAGAGTATTCTGTCCGTCCTCTTCTCCTTGATTAAAATTCGCCGTCTTTGTCCCGCTCCTTACACCCACAGTCCTCATCGTCCTTCAGTCTACGAGTGCTCATCCAGGTCTGTGTGTAGGAGTTAGTTTCAGGGTTTTCATATGAAAACGTCCCCTTCTTTCAAAGGTAAATTGGGCTTCACAGCGCTTTTGAACCCAAAAAGAGAGTTGACTCTCACAAATTCCCCCTCCCTCTCCCTCGCACTCTCTCCCTTTTCCCCCTCTTCCATGCCTCGGGGGAATCCTTTGAAACGCACCTTCAGTCATCAGACACAGAGCAGAGACCGCACTTTTATTCCAGACTGACACGGTGCTGTCAGAGTTTTTACACTCAAGGTGACTCCTCTTGTGCCCTGCCCTTGAAAAGATTTCATCTATTTTTGGTCACCTGTCCGGTTTGGATCCGGTTTTATTTTCAATTTGTGCCACTTTAAGGGCCTTAGACATATTCACAACATTTATGCCTGAACGACGACTGACATCAGTCCATTTTATTGGAGTTTGATTAGGATGAGGATAAGAAACATAAAAATGTTGCGCACAATTGAGTTCATCTACCTTGGCGAAATATCACGTTATTCTCCTTCTAGTTCACCATCAGTGATCTATAAGATGAAATCCCACTCAAGTACATTGAAGATGCGTGAATTGCAACGTGTGAGTAAAAACGTGTGACTATGGGTAGCTTCTATTAGCTCTCCATGTAAATAAAACATGTGTGAAATGCATATTTTACTTCCCTTGGCTGGTGCTGAGGGTGCAGAAATATGGTGCGTTTCATTGCGCGCAACGCACCGAGAGAAGTCCTCGCCTTGGGCGCAGATGGAGAGCACCGAAGAAAGCAAAGTGTGAAGTGCTCAGCTGGTGATCATCTTGGTTTCTTATGCTTGGGAGACCAACATTATTTATGGATCGACTTATTTTGCAGCATTGCTGAGGGGTGGTCCGGCTTGCGTCCGAAATGGGTCCCGATCAAGTTTCGAAGAGTGTTTCGCTTCTGTTCCACTCGGTCTGCGTGTGTCTCGCTTCACCAGGTTTTACTACCTTCAAAATGCTGTTTTTATGCTTTTCATATCTACAACAAACATTTGAGTTCATCTTAATTGACAGTCTTCCTTCATCCTCACTTGGAGGTGACGTGAAGAAGGGAAAAAGGAATTGTGGTTGTTGAGTATTCCTCTGTGGCAGAGGGGAATACAAAAGGTGAGATTTAATAGCGACTGGAACGTGCCCTGGAATAAAGGCTGTTGGGTGGGAGCTGTCGGATCCTGTTCAGGCCTGCTGGCGCAGCACCTCCGTCTTAATGTGCACAGGCATGACGTGTGATGCAGACAGGAGTTGTAGGAACGCAGACGAAGTGTGAAAGGAAGAAAAAAAAGAAAGTGTGAAAGCAAGGAAGTGATAGGTTGTTTGCATGAGCAGTTCAGACTTACGTTGTGTGTGTGTGTGTGTGTGTGTGTGGGTGTGCGCATCCTTCTCATCTTGCCCTGAACTCTACATGTGATGGCCCCGGGGACCGGGTGCAGACATTCCCCTTTCCCCCACCGCCGTCACGGGCCTGTTGATCAGCGGCTGAAAGCTGTCGCGGTGTCAGATTCGCTGGGATGTGGACGTAGGATTTCGGAGGCTTTCGACCGTCTGAGCTGAGCCTGATGGGGCTTGATGGGTGATTAATAAAGAATAAAGGCTTGCGGTGGTGTAGTGGAAGTCTCCCCCCTGCTGATCACATCAATGTGTGGCGCTATGAGAGTAGCTTTTCTTACAGTAGATTGCATCCTGTTGTGTCAGAGGTCAGCAATCTGCACCCTCTCTGTTTTCAAACGCTCCATCATTAAGAGAGGTCTGCAGCAGCATGTTCTTTTCCAACGAGTAGCTACAATTTTGTGCTTTAATCCTCCCCTTTGAGTGCTACGATTTAGCTCCCAGATAGCAATTTAGCTTCCATTTACTGTTGGTGAAAACAAGGCAAGCTCAGACAAAGCATTTCAATGTTGAGGATATTCACCAATAAGGTCCAGTTTTCTTCATGCTGGAACCTGTTGGTGAGACATCAAGTGAATATTTTGTCCTCAGTTTCTGTGTTGGATTGAGGAAAAACAGGCAAGCATAAGGATCTGTAGGAGTTTAACAAATTGGGATGACTAGACAGCTGGTTCCGAGCACATCCACAACTGCAGTTCCTGTGGGGTTACACAATCTGCTGAGGTTACGATCTATCGATGGTGATCTAAGGAAGGAGAAGTGGGAAACTGACAGCAGAGTTATGGGCGGCCAAGTCTCGAATGATGCATGTGGGGAGTGAAGACTTGGCCTGTGTGGTTCAACAGACCCAATTGCTGAGATTGGTGAGTAAGTTGATGCTGCTTCTATTAGGAAGGTGTTGTTGGCTATACAGCTGCCTTGCCGCAGGCCTAGTCAGTATGCCCATACCGACCTCTGTCTACTATAGAAATGCCAACATTGCGTCTGTCAGCATCAAACCTGGCCTGAATAACAAAGCATGCTCTCAGAAAAATGGCAGTAGGTGTTTCAACATGTCACAGCGAAGGCTGGTGTTTTCCTGCACATGGGTTGAACATGAGCAGCCTTGTTTGTTCTCATCATCAAGGGATCATGAAAGTCCTGCAGACAGGAGGGTTTGAACTTTGACTGTCAAACAAGGCCTGGTCTGATAGATCATGTTTTCTTTGACATAACGTGGTTGTCCATTATCCAGGGAACATGCAGCACCAGGATGCATTATGGGTAAGCCAGTAGAGAATGTGTGATGCTTTGAACAATGTTCAAATTGAAGAATTGTTGTAGACCATACACAGTAGGGATGCACTCATATGAACATTTGGACCGATGACTATATTAATATCACAGCTACGTCTGATAACAGGTATGTTCTGATATTATATGCATTTTCCCACCCTTTCAACATAGTAAAATAAATTTCTTTTACTCAACTATTCATTATTCTGTACTGCATTGTTGTCAACGTTGTGTTTCTTTGGTCACATGACCAAAAAATTCAACAAGATCAACCAACTTCCCCTCCGCAAATGGCAAAAAGATTGAAGTCAGTATTGACAGTTTTACTTTTCAGACAGATACGATGAGTTAAAAAATGACCAACATTGGCTGATACCAATATTTTGGGTGTTTCTAATATACATCCTTACATAGAAAGAGATCACTTTAGCCTCTGAATGCACACTAGCACAAAGCAAACATGGTTTAGCAATGGTTTGAGGAACACGACAACAATGACAGCGACTGAAATGTGGACTTGACCCCCTAATTATTCACACACTTTCAGCCGGTCTACTGGAGTCAACGCACCGTCACACTGTTACACTTAACGATAGATTTGCATGCAGTTATAAACCGTGATTTTCAGGGTCTGGACCACATTTTACTCTGGGATCTAGATGATTGAGATTTTCTTTTCACTGATTCTGACTTCAACTCTTATTAGGCCACATACTTAATATTATGCAGGAATCCAAGTCGGGGTCTCCCGACTTCACACATTTTGACCCAAACAACACAAAAGAAAACAAAGCATCATAAACAAACAGCGACTGGAGCAAATTAACTTCTGCTCTGCGATCAAATGTTAATTAACAGTTAGTAATTAGCTGCATGAACACAAGTTTTCGAAGTCGTTTCTGAAAGGAATTATTCTGAATCTTCTGCCTAATTACTTTAATTATGAGCACATGACAAATGTTTTAGCTATAATTAAGTTGCTTGAGACACCCATTTTTCACCGTTTTTATTTTTTTCATTAAATGCAACCCCCTAAACATCCTGAATAAATAACATTTCCTTGTACGAGCTGCTTTTTGAAGTAAAGAGAACATAAAATCTGTCTCTTAGTTTTCTCTTCCTGTATTGTCCATTTTATATTTAATGACCTGGCCTCTTCAAGTTCAAAGAGCAGCTTCCAAACCAGATCTTAGGTGCTTTTAATTACCTTTGTGGCGACTCAGACGTCGATCAGCCCCTTTGATTACCACAGGAAGTATAATGGTATCTTTAAAAATTGTTGTGCATTTTAATGGTTGATTATGATTCAACCAGAAGGTTATTGAGAAATTATTTCTTCCTGGAGGTTTGGGACTCTGTTGAGATTTTAAATTTGACCCTGTCGCTAACATTTGCCTGTGACATATGCACTGCACCGGTTCTACGCTGTGAGACTTGCTGGAAATTGCCTGCGCTGGACACAGTTATCCTCCAATGCGAAAAGAGAAGTGTGGAGTGTCAGAGTCCTGCAGCTTATAGATGTCCCTTGTCCTCCACACTTGAATTAAATGTTGAAACTGCCTCACTAGCTTTACAAAGCTCTGCTAATGAGCTTATATTGGAGCCTGGTGTGCAGAAGCAGGAAGACATCTAAATGTTGCAGAACACCGGCCCTTGAGGACCGAAGTTTGAGACCAGTGGTGTAGAGGGACGTCTGATTTCCCCCTTGTCTGGATCTTAGGTAAGCAAATATGGGGAGCCGACCCCTGGCTACAGGGAAGCTTTAAAAGGTTTTAAACCACGCAACATACGGACATTAAAACAAGCCCTTAGCGCCTTTATGAACCGGCTGGCTTGCATTATAATAAGATCAGCATTCATCATTTCTTCTCTCAGTGGTTTTTAATGTTGCAGGCGATCTGTTTGTGCAGTTTATCAACCATTAGACTCCGACTCTGTTCGGGGACACTCGTTATGGCACCTGCTCTGACTGAGGGCGCTTCATCACAGATGGACCGAGGTAATTGGTGACGCCATTCTCCCGGGCGATCCAGATGTTCTGGAAATCCTTTGTATTTGCTTCCATCAGTGTTGAATATCTGATTACAGAGCCTTCGGTGTTACTTTGTCCTGTTCACTCCTCTTGACAAGATCATTTCAGAACCCATTGCCCCGACTCGTGCAGTTTTAACAGAAAAAGACTGACATTAAATGAACAAAAATTAGAATTGGAATGATGACGTTACCAGAGCACATTGTTGCTTCACGGTTTGTGATCAACATCCAGATGCGCGCCCCGCCCTCCAGCAGCTTATTCGGCATGCGCAGCAGCGTGTTTGCTGTATTTGATGTCTGTGTTTGCTGCTGATTGTTTACTCTGTCATTCGCAGCATCTGCCTCTGCTCCAGACGTATCTAATGAACTCTGAAGGTGCGTTGCATCTCACGCCTACACGGGCAGATTTGCAGCGCTGATCGTGTCAGATCGCTCACCGTGAACGCTGCTGCCAACGTTCACTGGAGCATCCAAAGAGATTCTCACATAGACACAGAGAGGGCCGACCTCTTTTTAGCTGTTTAAGGGTTTTCATTTGTGACAGATGCGTCATTTCAGGAACAAGGCAGTTCAAAGTGCTTTACGACGTGCAGTCACCCATTGTGAAACAAGCAATAAGCATTACATTTTGTCATGCTGTAATCAATACACAAATATGGAACTTATAAGTTAAATGTTATCCTGTACTTGTTGTTCATCTTGTTATATTCTAGTTTGGTCAGACATTTTTATGTTTATGACCCAAATTGTATGATTGGCCAGTAAATGAAAAACAATATCTATCAGAATAAGCACATGATCAGTGTCAATAGATAGTACATCTGATGGAATATTCAATGTGTAGAGAATATTCACTGAATTCCGATCCAGAACCGCAAAGCAAAAGCATTCTGGGAGATGTAGGCAGAGGAATGGCTTTAGCCACTTAGCCTCTTATGGCCAGCTAAGAAAGGTTGGTGGCATCACTAGCAACAACCTGTTGAGTAAATTGCGCAGCAGCAGTTTCAGTTTTTGCTGCTTCATATCTGCTTAAAAATAAGAAATAAAAAACGGTGTGAAACTGTGAATGAAACAGGAAACGTCATGACACTAGCTGGGTAATATTTCAGATATAAAAAAATTTTAAAAAACTAATCAATAATTATCAATATTGAAAGTTATCGACTGTTATAAAACACCTATATAGATATTTCAGACATATTGTCCAGCTCTAATAGAACGTATTCAGATTTGTAAATTAAGTATCACTTTATGTACATCCAGTATGTTCCAGAACCACCTGTGAACTTATTTACACACATTGAAACACTGGTGTGTTTGATCGGTAACTTCGATCAAAAACACACACCTCATTTGTGTGTGGAGATGGCGGTGGGGGAAAAGAGCTGCTAACTGGCGCTAATTTGCCACGCTGTCACACCTCTTGACGAGGTAAACGATGATGAATTCTCCTGGCCACGGTGACCGACATGGCCGCCTCCGTCTGCAGCTGCGTCTTCGGAAGCACCTGCTGCTCTCAAGCTGCCTCTCTGCAGAGCGGACAGGAACGAACGCCCATGAACACGACGAGTTTGATCGTGTGCGGATATGGGTTCACAAAGGAAATGATCAGACACACCATAGAATATTTAAACCAATCCAGATGAAGTGCTCCTATTTCCAACACTTGGGAAGGTAATTCAACTCTTTGAACTTTCTTTCTGATTTAGTGACGTTACGATTGCAAACTTTAAGAAATGTTATTGGGATTTCACGTGACGTGGAATTAAAGAGGAGAACGCAGTTGTTTACACATCTATTGGATTGTTCTTGTGTGGAACAATTAAAGGAAACTAAAAGGAGAGTATTTGTGACGATCAAATTTCTCACGTCTTCACGGATTCTCCATTGGATTTAAGTCTGGACTTTGACTAGGCTGCTCTAGCACAAAAAAAAAATCTTATCCAGACTGTTCTATTTTAGTTCTGTATGTTTAGGGTCTCCACCTGCTGGAAAGGTAGAAACTCAACTTCTCCAGATCCTATTAGGTTTTCTTGTACAGTCGTATTCATTAAATTAGAAAATGCTTCCTGATGAGGCTCGTCTGTTGGATTAAAATTACTTTGTGAAAATAGCAAACTGTAAAATAACAACCAATAAAGAAGTGTTAAATGTACTTTTCATTAAGCCATTTCAGTTTCAAAAAATAGTTTTTCTGAAGAAATATTCTTATTTTAATGTGATCTTCTCATTACCTGAATGGAAGATCTTCATAATTAACAGAAAGACTTTAAAATATTCATCTGAAATAGTTTTTCAGATTTTTTTGATGGTACATTTTTTTTTAATCATTAAAGTTGACTTGATAAAACATGAAAACGTTAAGAGTATGCCTTTTGTTCAGCAAGGTTCACTCTTTGTGTCTGCGGTTCATTGCCTTGTAACCAAGGTCTCCAAATCCTGGGGAATATTTCCCCACATGGCCGAGGTCTGGATGCCCTCCATCTCCTAATCTCGCTTTTGCAATGACTGCTTTTGTTTTTTTATTTCCTTCCCTTAGCTGCAGTCTCGTATATTTAAGAAGCAGACACCCATGGGAAGGTTTTTAAGGGAAAAAAAAAATCTTTTTAGAGTGTAAAGGATTTTCTTGTGAGTGTTGACCGATCAGTGATAAACCTTGCAAACGGAGTTAACGGAAAATAAATCTGGCTAAATAACTGCACTGCGGTGGTTCTCTGTTTTTCCTCCGGCTTTGTCGAGCCTCTCGGCTTTATACATGTTTATGAGGCCTGTCTGCCCCGTCTGCTCCTCACTCCATCATTTCTGCTGAGGAAGATGTTCCCATTTTCTTCTTCCGCCATCCTCCATCCATCTCATTTCCTGTCAGGCTGCTCTTGCTGGGGCTGGAGCATAAACAGAGCAACGGGGGCTGACCCCGATAGCATCTTCAAATGTGCCAGCAACGCGGCCAGATAAGAAACCCGGCAGCCGCGCGCTCCCTCTTTACCAACCAGAGCTCCCTGAAATGTGCGAGGTGGAACGGAGGAGAGGACGGCCGATAGAGGAGGATGGATGTCGAGTCCTGGAATCACGCGAGGAATTAGAAACCGCCCGGGAGGGAAGGAGGAGGTCAAAGTGATGGAAAGATGCCATGTGAGGAGGTTTCATCCATTTATCTCGCAGGACGGGGTGCGTTTGTTTTGTTTATCTGGGTGACCCGATGAGCTTTGGCTGGAGGTCTTCCGACCTGAAGAGAACGCCCCGTGAAAGATGAGAGGAAGTTCATTTTGCGAATGATTGAGAGTCGCTTTAATATCACTCAAGCGAGACCTGTGATGCTGGAGCATGCTCAGTCGAGCCTTCTCCCTCTACCTGATAAGAAATAGAGAGAGAGGAGGGAGGTGAGATGGAAAGCGTGTGTGCTTATCTGTGGGAGGATGCCTGGGAATGTCCTCTCCCACGGTCTCCCCTGGCAACGACCTCTGACGAAGGTCAGGCTCCAAAATGGCTCAAGATTGAGCCAAATTCCCTTTAATAAAATAAGACACTTTAACACGATTAAAGTTCCTAATGCAATCAGTATTGTTTCAGCTACAACTCAATTAGCTTTAATGAAAAGGGCTCCTCGGTTAGATACTCTGGGGTGTTAAACAGGTTTAGTCCCAAAGTGCTTCTTGGCTTGAAAAGTGAAAATTTCCCCTCCCTCAGACCTTTCTTCTTGTTTGATGTCCGATACAGGGCATACCTTCCGATATGGCCGCTGGGGAAAATGATAGGATTTTTCACAGGACAGGTGGATTTAAACAGTTGAGCAAAATCTTGACTTTAATCAAACAAAACTTTGGTCTTTGCAGATTTTGGGGGGAAAACTGAAAAATTCTCCCTTTTTTTTTTTTTGCTTTTACAAACTGAGTAAATGTTTCATAAACACTAAGCTGCCTTTTAAAGAAGTTGGAGTCAGTGTTGGATATTTCTGTCTAGGTTTTAACTGGACCTTTGTTTGGACTTCTATGCACGTCTAACTGTAATGGTGGCCCAAAAGTAAAAAACATCAGTGAAAATGACCCACGTCTAATTTTTTTCCCAAAGCAATCTGTTTCATGAGGCATGTGAGGGATATAGTTATCTGTTTCAGGTTGGACCTGTTTTATTTTTTTATTCTAATGTCAGATCTGTTCAAATTCAAACGAGATCGATGAATTACAGAAAGTGAAATAACCCTTTAGCTCTGGCGCAAATGCTAACTTTGGATGGACGGACGGACGGACGGACGGACGGACGGACGGACAAAATATGGAGAAAAGTCATTTTCAATAAAGGGTTGGTGAATCCAAATGAAAAGCCAAACCAAACATGTTGACAGTTGTCTTAATGTGCAACATTTATGAACTTAGCATTACTGTATTGTACGTAAACCACATCGATTAACACATTTAATTAAACACGTTTATGGAACTGAAATGAATCGAAAAGCAGACGTGATAACCATGAGCTTTGTGTTGTTGGTGGTGTATCTGTTGGTCACCCTTCATCACGGTTTAGCACCTGTCTGTTCTCACAACAGGTAATCAGGAGCTGCCAACAATCTCACCCCGACGTGTCGCTTCTCATTTACACTCGGTTGATTGTGGGATTTTATTGTTCCTTTCCTCGTCTCTCGCTCTCTCTGGCTTCTGAAACTCGGCTCAGTGAATGCGCTCCTTGTCACAGCTGTAACAAGTGTAACAAAGAGACTGTTTGGTGACATTTATTTGGAGCGGTTTTCTACGCTGTCTGTTTGTCTGAGTCGAGTCGCAATAATAAAAAAAAATAAGAAAAAAAGAGAGAGAGAGAGAGAAATTGTCTCCTCAGCTGTTCTTCCAAACTGCAGCTGCGCCCTGCAGCAAGTCCCCTGATTGTCATAAATGTTTAGAAGGTCGCTCTTTGTTCAACATCTGGCCTTCGCGCAGCCTGGTGTAGCATTCCCAAACTTCCCTCCCCGTTCCTGCAGCGCCTGCGGAGAGGTTCAGGCCGAGCACTCTTAAAGGAGTCAGCTGGGCTGCGGATCAAGCCTTTGATCGCACCACTGTCACTTCAGTAAGCTTCTGTTTGGAGCTTTGTATTCAACAGTGAGTTTCTGTTTCATATACCCTAACATGGTGTGTCAGTCTTGGACACCAGCTGGCCTCTGATGCTTTTACTTTTCCCTTCGCAGACACGGTTTGAGGTCAGGATATGTTTTTTTTTTCTTCTTCCCCTCATCTCCTGCATCCAAGAGCCATTTATTCAGCCCAGTGGTTAAAACAAGCTTCCCTGTGTGGCTGCAGTGGAACTCTGTTTATTCATCTTATGTTTGTTTCTATGGTGTGCATGGAGATCACAAGCTGCTGTGTATCAAGAAAATATGCATGCCTTTATGGATCAATCAGGCTAGTGTTCAACCTCCGGGGTTTTCATTACCCAATTTGCTAAGGCACCAGTTTCTTTGAGTTTATTTATCTTGTCAGGCAGCTGTTTGGCTCTGAAGCTTTAATTCATCTCTGTTTTGGTTCGGAATGGACAATGTGGACTTCAAATTTGATCGCAGTATTTCGTGGTACTATTGTTGTAGCAATAAAAGTGACACGAAGACTTTTCACTACTTCCTTTTTAGAGTGCTGTATGTCTGTGACAAACAGATAAACCTGACACATGGTTTAATCATCATCACCGTGGTCAAATTTATCACGATAAATGATGAACGATACGATAAATGCCCGCCCCTAGTTTTGGGAAATCACACGCAAAAGAATACAGTAAAATCTAGGCTTATAGAAAGGCTAAATCTGAAAGTTCAAGAGGTGCTAATACTACTCCTAGTCATTGTCTTGGACTGTGTTATGCTTTACTCAACATTGCGTTACCCACTTAATGCAGTCACTCTTCATCATCCGCCCTGCTGGTAGAACAGACTAATAGGCTGAGATGACACAATCAGGCCCTTTGCATGTCATTATTTCCTCAGTGTGTCAGGCCTGTCAGGCATCATACATGATGAATAAACTCTGCAACTTCTTTAATAGATTCCAATGCAACATTCATTAATTAATCCTGTTTTGCTTCTCGTCGTTCTTGGGAGACCTCCCACCTATCACCCCCTGGCAGGATGAAGGCTGCCGACGCCTTTTACAGTCGGGAAAGTCTGCAAACATTTCTTTTTCTGACTGAAACGAGAAAGCGGCAGGTTGTGTGTATTTTAGGAAACAGCCACAGTATCACTTGTCAGACATGTCTGCTGCTACTTCTACCATTTGTGCCACTCAGACATTGCAGATAAGCGGCGAGGAAATCATCCACTCACCGAAAGCGGCAACAGCAAGCTTCCTTTTTGCTGCAGAGCCATTTAGCATGCACAACCTGCCTCATAAGAATTGCAACCACTGAACAGCCATTAATAAAATTGATTGAGAGACAACAGTGTTATGGCTTTTTTTTATGTGGAGGCAACGCCTTCAAGTATTTCAGGAGGTTTTAAAATGACATCTAAAGTTTGACAGCAGATGCAGTGGAGGAAATTTAAAAAGAAACGTGTTCACTAACTTGATTTCTGATGTTTGTGCTCGTGAATGGAGGCTTGCAAATATAGATTAGGAGCATTTGTGTATCAATTGAAAAGCTCAGGAATGCTCCATTTTTTTCCTTATGTTTTCAATTATTTAATTGAAAAGTATGACACAGCATGAGGGTGGAGATTAAAACTTGTGCACCCAGAAGTGGCTGCATTTTTACAGGAGGCTTTTCTGTAGCCAATGGTAACTCGGAGGCCAGGGTGGGCTAATAGGAAGGAGGCTACACATTTGCATTAGCATTAACATTGGAGAGGAGAGACTCAGCATACAGGCTATCACTCAATACCTCTGCTGCCCATTAGCACTGATTGGTTGTTCTTAGCGTTAGAGAGGCTAATGAATGACATGCACAGGCTAAAAAATATTCATACACAATAATAGCTTCAATAATATTGAGCATTTAGGTTTTATATTTAATAGTTATGCTTGATATCAAGTTGGATTTCAGTAAATAGTGTTAAAAAAAACTAATTCCAAACCGAGTGGTGCATGGGCTTTAAGATATTGTATGTCAACCATTTTATTTTATGAAGATTTATTTAGAAAAAAAACAACACACAAACAAAAATGTGTCTATTGTGGTTGGTGACCAGCCTAAGCATGCCAGCTGTTAGCCTCTTTGATGCTAACACAAGTGAATGTTTTCTTTTTCATTGGCCAGTGCTGGCTGCTCAGTCAGCTACCAATAAGAAAACTGCAACCATAAACAAAGGGTTTTATGAAACCTGAATAATGAACATTTGAAATATGTTAAACATTTGACGCCATCAGACATGTCAGTTAAATATCACTATTTGCAAAGCTTTCCTTTGCTTTCCTTTAAATACGGCATAGATGGCAAATATACAGATATGTGTTCAGATCCACAGTGAGCAGGATGTCAAATGGAAGCCGAAGAGAAACTCGGCTGCAGAACTGCATCATGGGGCGGCATGTTGCCACGTCTCCATCACAACCGTTAGAGGCCATCTACACGACAACCGGTTATTTGAGGATGTGCCAAGAAAAGGCCTTTTTCTCTCAGCTCACAACAAGCGTAAATGTGAAGAACTTGCTAACTTTGTTAGGTCAGTAATTGAAATCGTGTGTTTTGGTCAGATGAGACTAACTGAGGTTTTTTACCAACAGACATAAAACAAAAGGTGAAATGTGTGTAAAAGAACCTCTTGCCAAGAAGATGTGTGATGCTGTGGGTCTGTTCATTTAAGTCGCGCTTTGAAGTAGCATTTTGAATTATCAATAATGATGGCCTTTATCAGAAAACTGAACATGAGTGAGCAATATATAAGATATACAAACAATAAACACAAAGTTTGACCTCTTTCCAATGTTTATCTCAGTTTCTCGATCCCAAATTCTGTGGAAAACCTAAAGAGAAAAGTACATAGAATTGGAAACAGCACTTTCATCACTCAGACATTATTTAAAATGTATATTTAAATTTACCATCTCTCACCTTCCCATTCATTGAATCTACACTGCAAAAATACAAAATCTTAAGTATTTTTGGTCTAGTTTCTAGTTCAGTGTTGTGGATCAGTAATACCTTAATATTGATGAAAAAGTTTCACTGTCAGATTATTTCACTTGCTAGTATTTTATTAATCAATATAAAGAAATTAGTGACTTCAAACAAGCTCAGAGTTCTGGCTAAAAATGTACTGGTAAGTCGGCTTTGTCTTTTTTAAATTGCACTATTAGATATTTGTGATATAAACTACATCACCAACAGCTAGTAGGATTTTGCGTGAACTTTTACTGGTGTTGAACTTGTGACTTCTCTGACTGAACAGGGTATTTTCTCTGGCCAATGAGCTTTCATTTGGCCCTGTCCGTTATTGCCAAATTCATAAATACACCCACAACACTCCGATTATCTGTCTTTGGGTGGACATGTTGCCAAACTGAACGAGATGTGTTGATAACGGAGGACAAAAAGGGTGTTATTATTGCACCCTTCAGATTGCGGCATTTACGCTCCCAGCACATTTGTAACAGTCAGTGCTTCCAGAAATTATTTTGACAAGAAGGGTTTTAATTTACTTTTCAAGAGTCCCCACTTTTCTTCAGCCTGACTTGTGTACTTCAATTTCAGGTATTGATTTCCCACATTTCTCCCAATGACTTTCAATAGTCCCCGGAGAATGAGCGTGAATTTGTTGGATTGAGCGAGGCGGAGAAGGGGAGCAATAAATGGATGCGTGACAGGAGGGCCTTTCTGGCTCTCCTCTGGGATTTGTTTCTTCCTAATTGTTTAGGAGCACTAAATGTCAAATCTGGTGACGAGACCGTTTCCATTAATGGCTGTGGACTGACAAAAAGCCCCAAATCATTGAAGGTCGATAGAATGGACCTTTTATCATTAGAATTCACTTTGGGTGGTAAACCTTTCAGTCTAAAAGGAAATATACCAAATGTGTGATTACTCACTGCTTGCTGCAGAGATTATTTTGTCATTGGCCACATTTTAACACATTTTAGTTTAGAAAAACAATCCAAAACGTGTTAATTATTAGAATTTTTTTAATTTCTAGCTTAAAAAAAATAACCTTGACTGTATGCTAATTCTCACTGGGTGTAAGCAGGTTGTTTGCTTTGAGGTAGTGAAGGTTTCAAATTCAGCAGTCATTTGCTCTATGTGACTGGAGTTACCAGCAGTTGTGAATGCTGAGTCGAAAAAGAAACAATGACTCAACAATACCTCCTTACAGCAAATTGTGGGTAGATTATAAAAGCTCGCTTTACATCATTTGGTGAAAGTAAGTATGAAAATATCACCTTCCAACCCGGACAAAATGGCTCTGTAATTTCCTACAAGATTTTCAACCCAAAAAAACCATAAAACATTTAAAACTATAAAGGTGTAAGAGGGTGAAATGACCTACACAAAAATGAACAAAAATCAAATCATATTCAAACAAAAGACACTGTCTTTTGAAACGGCCTGACAATTTCCAGCGTTTTTGCTCAGACGCACTTTGAGTTTAAACCGAAGTCTTAACACGATATCAGGCCTTGACTTGTGACGTCCAGATGCAGGAAACATCCTTGCACTGATCTTGTATTCGAGTGGTTTGGATTGCAACACTTTAATTTCCTGCAAGGCGTCCAGTTGTGACGCATTGTGTCACAACTAGACCGAGCCCGGTTCTGTACTTGGTGTTTAAGTCTCACAGTGTTTGCAGCTTTTCACCGCCGATGTTTGGATTTCATCAAAATCAAGACCTGCTTAAGAATAAGAATCTGCTCATTTTTTCCATGTTGAATTGAATACATTTGACATAGGAAGTGATTTACTGTTTCGTGTCATGTATGGATTTTTATCACGTTTATACATCTTAATCTAATTAAGAGTCGGAAGATATTGGCAGCACATGTGATAGTAAATATTTACATAAAATCCATCAACAAATTAATTTTTGAAAGGAAAAAAAAATGCATGCCTAATTTCCCTCTAATTAGTCCCACAGGCTAATTTATATGTTAATAGAAAATGTTGAATTAATGGGTAAAATCCGCCTCCATAAAGAGCCTGGAACTGCTCCGTTTAGTTGATTCATTCCGGCTTTTATCTATAAAATATCTCCGAGTTGCCTGGACGGTATTTCCTCATATGTCATAATATATTTTTGCATCAGAAAAGGTTTTTTTTTTTTTTTTCTTTCTTAAAACAGTCCAGATTCTCCATATGCTCATTTGAAAATAAGCCTGACTTTTTTTTTTAATTATCCACTCTGACTCTGGTAGAAAAATAGGCAACAAAGAGCAGATCCAAGGTGAAAGGAAACCGTTATGCAGTCAGTTACTAGTTCAGTTGGATCTCGGAGGAAATCCCTAAAGCCTCTCGCCTATTCCTTTAATCTGCTCATTTTTATTCCATACCTGATTTTAATTAAGAACAGCAGGAGCCGCTCCAAGTGCATGCCTATCCTTGTGTGTTAGTGTATCTTGTGTTTGCGCTGAGGCGGCGGTATACAGGCATTACGCTGGTCGGTTGCGCTTTGTGGCGTCGCTCCGCTCTGCTAATCTTCGTCCGGTGATGGACACTTTGCTTCATTAGCATATGATTATGAGCTCCGCAGACAAAGCCACGCAGGAAGATCTCACGACTAACATCCGATTCTATGCCCTTTGCTCCATCCTCACTAGACCAAACACTTGGCATTCTGGAGAAATCCACCGGCGACATCGGCATCATCGAATTCTGCTTTCGTCCTGACAAACAGAGGACCCGATGAACTCTCTTCGTCCCTTCGCTTTCGACCACAGAGACGACCCGGCTCCGCTGGAGTTATTTGGTTCCTTCACACCCCGGTGATGAGACTGGAGATTGGCAGCACAGCACTTCTGTTCAATAGATGTGCTGAGCCAGGACGTGGAAAATGAAGCTCCCAGCCCAGTCGATTTAAATGGAGAATTGTGATTAATTGGAATCGATGGCGTTGGCTTGGGCGCTCCCTCTATCCCCCTCTCCCTCCGCTCTGTCTTGACCTCAACTTAATGTGCTGATGTACAGTTTAGCACACAGTACATTCGTAACAGCGCTTTCATTAAAACCGACTGCCACTGAACAGCAGATCCGAGCTCTGCACACATCCGCACAGCAGAGAGACGAGATGAGCCAGGAGGGACAAAGGGCCAGTCGATTTGGAGACCCGGCGACGAGACCACCAATCTGATGGTGTGATGCAGCAGCGTTTGATCTCTGGAGGAGGCATCAGTCTGCTGGTAGATTTTTATAACTCCCACCCATAAAGCGCTTAGGCCGAAGTGCGACGTAGTAAGACGTTTTACACAAAGATGTTTTGTTTATGGAAGAATACGAAAGATTGGGCAATTCAAGTCAGCAGGTGGCGTTATTAAGAAATATTATCCCACGTTATTGTTAAGAAAAATGGCTACTTGTCTTTATTTGTCCGTCGAACAATAAGAGCTAAGGCTCTCGCTATTGTGTGAGTGTCAAAGGATTATGAAAAGCATTGAAATATACTATAAAATTAGTGTTTTAAACAGTTTTATTTTTCTAAAATCTTCATGCACCTTGGAACTTTTTCACATCTTGTTCCACAAAACTTAGGATTTTTATAGTGATTCATATGTTAAATCATTACAAATCAAAAAGCTGTTTTTGGACCCAAGTCCAGCAAAATAAAAGTTTAGAGCTGTGAATGTTACGTATTTGGGTATTTTTTACGATAATCTGAAGAATCTGATATCTCTTTCTCTTTGATATTTCTATCATTTGCTCCAAAACCCTGATGACCTGATTCTGACACCACAAAAGCTGTCGTACTCCAACCATCGCACTGCAAAATTCAGCAATCCTTATTTCTCCCCCAGACCCTGACAAAACGCCACACAATTCAACATCATGCTGCTAACCCTTCAGAGGCGGAAATAAGAGCGCTGCGCACCACAAATAATGATCCGGGCGGAACACGGTGCGTTTCATAATTTAACAAAGCTTCAAGGCAGATACGTTTTCCTTGAGAAATCATAACAATCAAGAGACTTGAATCATTCGAGGAATCATTTCAGCCCTAATTTGTTTACATACTGTTTTACTCTGACACCCCTAAATATAATCCAGCGCAGGCCAGTGAAAGAGGACCTCATGCAGAGTAGAAACCAAGAAGCGGCTCATACTTACTCTGGAGGAGCGGCAGAGATCCTCAGCTCCCTCTGTGAAACATGGTGGTGGCAGTATCATGCTGTGGAGACTCTTTGCTTGTGCCTCAGTTTCACAAAAATACTATTTGGGACAAGAAATTGATCCTAACATTCCAGCCAGAGCTGCGAGGAATGATTCAGCTCATGTCTTCCAACGGCCCAGTTAAAGCTCAGACCTCATAAATGCAGTTGAGAATCTTTGTCAAGACTTGAAACCTTTTATAAATCCAATGAAGAATTTAAAACGGTTTCAGACACTTTCCATGCAGTCTAAAAAAAAAAAAACAGAGTGTGGGACGGCATGTGACGGTAATAAATTCAGATCATCATTTTTAATCTTTTGATCGGTTGACTTCTAAATCCACGCGTGGATCGCGCTGCATCTGTTAATCGCGAACAAAAGCGCGAACGTCTCCAATCTAAATAATTCAGGTCGTTCTTCGCTGCCGTGATTATGCAGCAAGGTGATTGGCAGCTCTGACACAAAACTATCAGAGCCTGGCATCAGAAAAGCTCATATTAGTCGAACTGCCGCGCTGAGATACACCCAGAGAAGCTGCACACATCCTGCAGGGCCGGGGGAGAGTGAGCGGGGCGGAGGGTTTTATCTAAAAGTGTAATTCACCCTGGAGTCACTCTTGGCAGGGATTCAGAGTGATGTCTGCTCCAGAGGTGTTGGGGGAGGTGAAGACACCGAGTCATCACTCAGCAAGCGCTCAGCATCACTGAGACAGAGTTGCATTTGCGAGCAGATGAACGTTCCGCCAAATGCGGCCGGCGTTCCTCTCATCCGCCGCAACGCGGCTTAATCCCGACGCTTCTCGCGCACGTTGCTAAGGAGACGGCCGCGGTCGGCTCAGAAAGTCGAGAGCCTCTCCTGGGGTGATAACGCAGCATGGTTTTCTTTTCACACTTGATTGAGAGGCCCGCTTCACTTCCCAAAACAAAGGCTCGTTCCTCTGCCTGGCTAATAAAAGGAGGACGGACGTTTTCATCATTATTTTTATTAACTTTCGCTCTTCCACACAGTGTGGTCTCTTCTCTGGCCGCAGTTTGCTTTGAAGGAACTCTGGGACGCCTTTAAATGCAAGAGATTTTTATAATTACTGCGTATCCGTGTCTCTGCGTGGCTGATTAGCATTAGCCGTGGCTGCTTATGTTTATTTTGAGGATCTTCAGTGTGTTTAAATGAGCTGACCTCTTGACCTCTGTGGTTTTTGGGACAGTGTTCTGAATATGAACTGAAGGATTTGTTGTTTGTCTGCTTTTGTTATTTTAATTCATTTCTACCTGCGTGGAATCCTGTGTCAAGTTCAAGGATCCACCTGTTTTGTTTTGGGTTTTTGTCCTACGAATTTGAATATGAATGGTTATGAAAACAGCTACAATATTTCCACACTTTATTTCTGATTTCATTCTTCAGAAAACTTCCTTCCACCCACCCGTCACCTGTCCGTCTTTTCTTCTATCCGCTTGTCCATCCGTCCATTTAATGTTCATCTGTCCACTGTTTATAATCCATCTATATCTGTTTATTCATCTCGCAATCCATCCACCCACAGTTTACTGTTTACACTGAGGGAGTCCAAACTTTTTGCATGTGGGGCCACAAAAATGTCAACATTTTTATTCCATTTTTTAAAACAAACTTCTTGTGACTTTATTTCATGTGCTCAAGAATAAACTTAAAAAATGACAGTTTTATTGAAATTTGTTGTTTTATTTTTACAGAAAACAGATCATTGTGCATACAACACACATAATCTTGCAAGATTACGATAGTGTAAGACAGGCCAACATTTTCTACATTGTAAATGCTGATTTATTTATTTTTCTTCTTATTTGGCTTGTAAGAATTGCTGTTGAGTAAAGCAGGTCAGTAGTTATGGTTCTAGCTTTTCCAAAATTAAAAGAACCATGATAAATGGGAATCGGTATTGTACTTTTATACACTTCAGATCAATCATCATTCAATCAGATTTTATTTGTTAGCACCTTTCAGCAACAAGGCATTTCAAAGGGCTTCATAAAAACACAAAAATACGTCAACAAAACATTACGTTTTTTCAAGTCGTTACATTTCAGTTGTTTCATCCTAATCAAAGTCTCCACACTTCTAAGAAGATGCTATTTCCTTTGAAGTAAAATTACCCTAAAAGGTCAAGAAATCATCCATCTGCAGCAACCAACTACTCCAGATTTGCTCAGCTCTAGAATTTGGCCACCCAAAATCTTTCAGAGCGAAGCTCCCCTGCTGCTACGTTAAATTACACAGAATACAGTCAGAAAGTTGCTGCTGTAACAGCGGGAAATGAAGTCTGTCTCAATTCCCTCGGTGCACAATAAGTCTCATTCACCCTGTTTTTCCTGTTTCTCCCCATCCTTTAGGGATTCCCCGGTTTGCCAGCCAGCCATCGCCGGTGTCCGTCCACGTCGGGGACAGTCAGGTGATGGCGTGCGAGGTCAACTCGGACCTGGTTCCCTTCACGCGCTGGGAGAAGGACAAGGAGGCGTTAGAGCTGAGCGACAGGTTGATCCAGCTGCCCAGCGGGGCCCTCGTCATCAGCAACGCCTCTGAGACGGACGCCGGCCTCTATCGCTGCGTCGTGGAAAACGTGGGTTCCTCCAAGTCCAGCGACGAGGCCCCGCTGCAGACCATCCCAGGTGGAGTCAAACTCTGAGACTCGGTCCTAAATAAAAGCTTTTATCCTTCTTACTGTGATGCACGCCAGGTTCCCTCCAGAAAACTTGCTAATCCCCGTGGTGAGGGCACTAGGGCGGTCATCCAGGGTCCTACTGCTTTTGAGTTGACAGAACATATCACTAGGCAATTACATGTTATTGAAAGACAACATGAACAAAACTAAACACCAACTATAAAGGCTTGTAAAAAGCAAACATAAAAAAACACAATTAAAAGAAATATCAGTCAAGTTGTTTCATCTTAATCAAAGAGCCCAAACGTGTTTCATCCTTTATGTGTGACTTGTCACTTTATCTGCTGAAGTTGTTAACATGTTGACCAGTGAAGACATTACCCAGCATCCCTATGTGTTCACATAATGACCGTACTGCGTTTCCAAGCATTCTACCAAAGTCACTGTTTCTGGTCTAGATTCATGTGTATATATAACTGTAATAAATAAATAATCAATACTTAGCCTGGATGCAAGAAAAGCCTGCCAGGCTTATAATACAGTGAGGGAAACCTTGCCGTGCACTATTGCTTACCTTTCCTCTCTGATTGAAATATTTAGCCTTTTGTTGATTTATGGGTTTTTTTTAGTATCTTCCTTGCAACTTTACATTCCAGTTTTATTGTTTAATTACAGAAATCCATTGTGCTCCCTTTATGTTGCTTGTTGCTTTTAGCACGAAGACCAGGGTGAGAACTGGTTTAATGCTAAAAGGAGCCGACTGATTCCTATTAAGTTGAATTGATGCAACAGTAACTCACTTGTAGCACAAAGAGACGCTGAAGTCCGGCGAGGCAGGGTCTCCTCCTGCCCCTCCAGAAGGTTTATTTACTGTGCTGTTAAACGCCAGACCTCCTACCGGCACAGAGGAGATATTGGAGGCCGTAACTCTTGACTTCAATAAGACCTCTGTGGGATTCTACCTCCTTTGTTCGCTCGTAGATGAATTCGTGTAAGAAGAGACCTCGTGAAACCGTTTGAGGAAATTAGATTTTCCAAATGGGCCTAAGAAGAAGTTTCCAATGAGGGGCAGTGATTGACCTACAAAATGTTTAGCCCTATGTAGGCCTGGACGATAAATTGTTCCACAAGTTATTGCGATAACCTGTAATGTTTTTCTTTGAGACAGATAATGACGCGAGAACACATTTTCAGCAATCAATAAACTTTACATTTTATTCTGTTGAAAATAAGTGTCTTACAGTGTTAAATGTAGTTAACACTGGAACTGGAAGACATTTTAAATATCCACAATAAGTGAGCAGAGCAACAGAAACAACAACTAAAATGACTTATGAAGTCACTATGAACAAAACTGTCCTTGAGAGAAAGAGAGAGAAAGGAGAAAAGCGATAAACCATGCAAATTACTGAAACTCGTTTTAATTTATCATGCTATTTATTGATTTATTGCTTATTGCGACAAGCCTCGTTCTAGGTCTTTATGGTTGTTTGCGCTACCGTGTAAAAAAAAAATAAAATGGACTCAGGTTGTTACCGAACACTTCGTCGTTATTGCTGATGTTACTCGGACTTGAAACATAATTAATTTTTTATTCAGCCTTCCTGGCTTCTTTTGAAGTTTATTACTAATCATTCTTAAACTTCACTTCTCTCTCTTTTTTTTCTCTCTCTCGACCCTAAACATTTATTGTTTTTTCCAAAGAACCTGGAGTGGAGAGGAAGCTGGAGTTCCTGGTGCAGCCTGCGTCTGTGGCCAAGCTGCTGGGCGCTGGCGTGCTGCTGCCGTGTCTGGCCACAGGTTACCCCCCACCACACGTCCGCTGGATGTTTGGAGACAAAGCGCTGGAGGAAAGGTACCAAACCTCATTTCCCTTGCATCAACACGTACATTTTAACACCTGAACGATTTTATAAAGATGGTTGTTAAATTTTCTTGCACAATTATTCAGTTATGCAGGGGGGAAAAAAATAGTTACTTTATTGATAGCAATCCTGAAAGTTTCTCTGCTACAGCAGCACAGATAAAATGAAACACACTAGGCAGTGGAGTTACACAATATATCAAATTACATTTGTTATCGCAACATCCATGTTGTGCAATAACACTTTTGCAAGAAGAGCGCTTCAATGCAATTTTAGATAAGATATTATATTTCTAGTGCGGTGCATGCTATGCACGTTCTTTTACTGGTGTTAAACCTCACACTTGATGTACCTATTATTATTATTATTATTGGTTGAGATCCTGAAGCTGAAAAAAAAAGCAATGGGAAAAATGCAACAAAGGAAAAGACAGATGAGAGTCAGAATTGTACAGGTTTGTGATCACAATGGCCAGCAGGAGTGTGGCAATTATACTTATATGAATTCAATAAAAAGAAAATTTGTTCATCCTAAAGACATTTTAAATGTTTCTGTAACTCATACAGGAAAAAATTTATGGTAGCAGTCAGTGTTGCAACAACTCTGAAGAGACCTCTGACTGAAGACATTGTGGCTATAAGGCAGTTTCATGACTTTCATCATATTCTAATGGCTCAATATCCGGCAACACAGACAGTAACATGTCCTGGATTAATCTGTTGGTTGCTAGCAAGCGCTGCTAATCCGCCTCATTTGCTTTTGCCTTTTCCTCTTCAAATTTCTATCAGGCTGTGATCAGAAAGGGAGGCACAAGAAAAATTACAATGCAAAAACAAATCCAGTGGTTCTCACTGAGCACAAAATTATATGAGCTGTCATAAAATAAAATAAAAAACAGTAATTAGTTACCCTGAAAAGTCCTGTAAACATAGAAACGCTTGTTAATTTTCATGTGTTGCAAAAGACAGAATCCAAATCTGTTAACTCAAAATGCCAAACCAGGAAAATTGTTCCCAGTTTTCCCATGGTTGGACATATTTTGTGCTGTGTATAGTTTAAAAAAAAAAGATCATCAGGAGTACTGACGGTTTGCCTTGGAAAAATATTTTGCTTCTCGTCGTCTAGACCAGCAGTTAACGTTCTCCTCTAATCTGGGACAAACGTCCAGAAAACTTCAAAACTGCTGAAACATTGAATTAAATTCAGGCTAAACCTGACGTGTTTAGAGCTGCCTTTTAGTAGTAGTAACTGGAACATCGATCAACATATTGGATGTATACATCGGCTTTTATACTCTGGCAAGTATGAGAGGACTGTGTTGCTGCTTCGCGACCGTGAATAAAGGCAAAAGTGAGGAACCGGGTCCCCCAAACATTAGCTAAAGATAGCTAGAGTTTTCTTTCTGTTGTACTTTAGGGTTCTTGTATAAATATATTTAAGGGTCACTTATATAAGAACCACCCAGTAAGAGCCTGCGATTAGTCCATAGCCAGACTCTGGTCCATTCAATCTCGTTTTTGAAAATCAGCAGCAGTGCTAACACTTTTGCTCCCAGAGCTTCTGGCCTCCCCCAAAAAATAAGAAGCTAAACAGTTTGTCCTGGCGCCTGCGCCCAGAGGTGTTAATGCTTTTCTGCCACTGCTTCCCCCAAGACCTTCACTTCGGAGGAGGGGCGGGGAGAGAGTTAGACTTGCAAACGGAGCCGCTTCATCTGGGAGACCGGTGCTGCCGGGTGGCCGGCTGACGGGAAGCTTCCCAAATAAAGAGCCGAGGCAGAGTGTGCTCTCGCTCCTCTGGCTCTCATTAGCTCAGGCGCTGTGACTTAACGTCCACAGAGAAAATAGCGCTGAACGTGGGAAATTTGATTCTCACCAATTAAGAAAGGAGTTTGTTTACCTCACCCCTAGTTTGTCAATTCTGCAGCATAATAACTTTGTGGGTCAATGCAAAAAAGCAAACAACAAACAAACAAAAAAATAAACCGGGGTTGAAATGAGGCCCATTTATCTAAATCCAGCTCCGGATGGGGATTTGTGCTTTAAGTGAAATTAAATGTAAGGTTGTCACATTGTTAGCCGCCAGGCTCCTGTGTGGCGTGAGCGAGAATGTCATTAGCCCGTCGAGCTGACGGTTCAAAGCACGACTCTACGTAAGCTAAACGTCTTTAATGACTCTGATTGTCTGCAAGTGTTCTGACCTCCAAAGGGAGCCGGCTAAAATGGTCCTTATTAATCTACCTTGTATTAATTAGAAAATAACATCCAGTGCGAATACTCCTCCCCTCTTGGGGCGTCTGTGGGGGTAATTAGCAAGCATACTGAACTATCAGGGAAACCTTGGCCATATTGAAGAGGACGGACAGCCTTTTGCCGTCAGAACACAAACAGATTGTGGAGCAAACCCATTTTCAAGATGTTTCTTTGGAGTTTTTATTTTTTTAATGCAACAGTGGCAATTAAGAAGAACATCAGAGGAATTTTCTGTCTGGTCTCTTTGCGTTGGCCTCTTCCTCCTCGGAGGCGGCGTGTAGGAGAGAGACGAAGCCGTCGGTTCAAACACTGCGGAGTGAATTAGAGGCGCAAAGGGAGAACCTTAAAAGAATAGTTCTATTAGTCTTTGGTGCACAGCACAAACCTTGAAAGTTGAGTTGCTGGAGCTGCATGCGAGTGATGAAAGAAGATGGAAATGAGCGGAAAGTACTGACAGAAAGTAGAGTGACTTACACGAAGCGTCTTCTGCTTTGTTACCCCTCTTGTTTCTGTCATTGTTCTTTTGTTTGTAGACACATATAACAACAGCAGCTCTGTAAGGGGTAGCAGATTTTGTATTTTAAAATGGCTGGTATTTATTTTTTCTAAGCCATATTTTGTCTCTAAAGACATCTCAGATGTTTGATGCTGCAGCTGTTGTTGAAATGTGAAACTGATTGGGCTCTAACAGGGGGAGGCGCCGTTTAGTTTTCTGTACGCCGATGTGAAAGTTTAAGATCAGATGAATTAACTGTGGTTAATTATCTCCCATTTAGTATTTCATTGGTCAGAATTGTCTCTGACAGGTGAATTCAATGATTATCTAACAACTGATGGTCTTCGCTTGTCTTGTCACAGTTGTAGCAGCGGCATATTGTTGCATGACTTGAAACATGAAACACTTGGCGTGATGTTCTACTCCAAGTTGCGGTTCACCCTCTCCTCACATTCAGTCGACTCTTAGCAGGTCCATTCCCAAGGACGCCAACCTTGGCGAGAGTCGTTTATTTAGATTAGGCCCTGCCGCACTTTGACAGATTACGCCACAGTTTAAACTGTTCAGTCAACATTTATTCTAAGTAAATGTCCTGTATGTCATTGATGGCGTCCCCAGACATAAGTGTGCAAAGACGGAGGGCGGGGGAGCGGGTGTTCAGTGGGTGGAGGGGTCCTTTGAACGCCTCGTACGCGCCGGTCCCGATGACACTCATGAAAAGGACAGTCATCTTTTGTTCTTTCGAAGGATCACTCCGTCACCTACCAGAATTCCCTTGCAGTCAGTGAAAATGGATGCATTATGCATGGCGGCGAGTGGCGGCGGAATTGACGGGGCATGCAAATCGCGCCTCATCCGAACCCTCCGGGTCGCACTGTCTCCTCCGCGCCTCCTTCTCTCCCGCCGCTGATTTGAATACGACTGTCAGCGTCAGGTTTTACCGGCGTGCAGAACGGAGGATCTCTGCGTGCGGGATTTGTTTGCTATTGGGTTTCTCCTCCCCCCTCGAACTCACTTTGCTCATTTCAGATGAAAACGTACAAATATATATAAATACATACAGGTAGCCGCTTTTATGAACACAGAGTTTGTCCTTTGTGTTTATTTTACTACCTTGAGAGAACAAGAGGAACATGAAGAAAATGAAAAATTACTCTCCATCCAGGAGTTTTTATCACGTTTTAACAATCTGAGTTATTCAGAAATCATCTCCATCTGATGAGATTCGGTTAGCAGACTTTCTCACTCAGCAAGCATCTAATTTCCTTTTCTTTTTTATTTATTTATTTTTTGCTTAGTAGCAACAGTTGGTTTCAGGCGTCCTTGGGAAGATCGGATCCAGCTTACAGAATACAACAAAGGCTTGCAGCATTGTGCGTAACTTTGTCAGCCTTGCTCGCAGCACAGGAGGAATCGGATCGAGGTTTGTTTATTTAGTTTTGTCAGAATGTGAGGTTGGAGGCAAGTTTCACTGCCACTGGTAAAAAAGTCTGAATCACCCCAGCTCTGCCTCGTGTCCTTCTGTTACAGAGGCCATCAATATTCGACTCTCGCTAAGGTTGAAAATAAAATGCGGGCTTTTTCCATGTTTTTTAGGATTTTCTAAAGAGCTGGTGCTGAGTTAAATTAGACTCAGCTCAGCTTAATTTACGAAGCACTAAATCAGCCTTAGTGGAGAATGTGCCGTTTTTGTTTTTTTCTGTCTTTTTTTTTCTTGCTGCTGTAAATGTCATTGAAAAACATTAGAAGCAATTAATACTGAACAACTTGGGTATTTCAGTTCATAATGGATTACTAAAAAATTCCATAATTTAAAATTAATGCTCTCAGATGTCGGTGCTTGTTTGCAATTCGGTGTTAAAAATAAAGTATTGTCTATTCCCATTTAACTTTTTCCACAAACTATTAGCTTATGCTAATGATTTCTAGTAAATTTCCTTCATTAGCTCTTACAGTTCCCAGGTGGAATCGTCTGATTCCATCCTCTGACATTTTCACAATTCATTCATGAAAACCAATCACTTTGGACTCACATATTGCAGTATTATTATTATTATTTTTTGCCATAAAATGTGCATCCACTCTTTAATGCACTCTTAAATATCTTGTTTATAGATTCAAACAGCGACAATCTGCCTAGCCCCAGCGGAAAGACTGACTTTTGTAAATTGCTTTTTGAGCCACAGCTCTTTTGGTTGCAGTCGCTCATAACTGTCCGCCGTCTTAAACAAACTCGTAAAGTGGCTCTGCTCTTCGCACCGCCAGTGTTGCTGCGTCAACAACACCCACACTGAGGAATGTCGAGTTTAAATTGTCGGGTTGTTTCCAAAGGCGTTTTAAAATAAAGTCTCGACATAAAACCAAAAAGATTTGACTGCTTGCAGTGAAACGGAACCTTTGTGTTTTTCTCCGAAATTGAAAACCGCAGCATGCGATTGGCGTTATCGTTCGTTTAACGTGTTAATCCATATCCGTCTTTTTTGAAAGTCAGAAGAACGCGTCGGTCGACGCCACATCTGATGAGGGAAACGTTAAATTCTTCACTTTGTTTGTCAGAATGAGGATGTGCAGTTCCAGCTTTTTTTTTTTTTTTTTTTTTTTTTTTAAATGCGGGGCTTTTGATTGTGTATCTGCTACAAAGGCTGAAATCAAATCTTTTTTATGCATCATCCCTGTGTGGCTCCTTTTCCGGGAGAGTTTTACAGCATAATAAATGGAACAGAATGGAGCAATTGTGTTCAGCCCTATAGAGTGGCTTTGTAATGAAAGAGCATATTTAATTTAGTTGTAAATTGATGTCAGTTCTGCTTAGCATAACAAGTAGCGGCTATGTTCTAGTTTTAAATATATACAGAAAATGTTTTTCTTGTGAAAATTGCAACAACTATTCTATTTTTTTTTTTTTTTTTTCCCTGAACAACAACAAACTAAAAAACATGATATTTTAATAAAGCTAGCAAAGCAGTCTGATTTCAGTACAAAGTAGATTTAGATCACTGTAGAGTCAAAAGGTGAAAAGGTTGTTGCTTATTTAAAGGGAAGAAAAAGAGCAAATAACGTCATTAACGTTTCAAGTTGATCGTTTTTATCTGGACTTTTCTGGATATGTTTTTTTTTTTTCAGGACAAAGGTGACTCTCGCTTGATTCCCCCAAATTTAATAATTAAGTTATTTTTTAATCCACTCTTTAGTCAAGATTAATGGTTGTTTGTTTTCCGATTTGCTGTTAAATTAGAAGCAGAAACATGGCTGATGAAAGATGGATATTTTGTGACGTACATTTTCAACCTGGAAGAAGATTTTAATTTACGGTCAAGGGCCGCGCAGAGTTGTTCCGAGGTCCTTCCGATCCAGGTCCATTAAAGATATATTGTATTATATCAGAACCTTGTTTTCATTATATTTTGTGATATTTTATGGAATTACAACTTGAGGTCCATGTGGGATATCAATGTAAGCTTCAACATAGCAGAGAATGTTAAAACGTTGAGGAGCTTTAAGAGAATACGGTGAAGTGTTTCTGGCATCTAAACTATGAGCATTCATTATTAATTTAGAATATATATGAGCAACACAAAGACTACTTTTTGAGAAAACGAGGACCTCATTAAAGCTCGTTTAGTTGCTCCCGCCATGTTTTAGCCACACGGATGCTGCGGTATTGGTAAAGTCCTTCACGGCCTGGCTGTCAGCTCTTCCTTTAGTAAATATCTGAGTCTGCCCCGTTTAAAACGGTTATTGTCGCCCCGTGGTGCGCCACGTCTGCATATGTGCACCACGGGGCGAACCAGGTTTGTTTAGCTTTAAGAGACCTGCAGGATCCACCAGAGCCATCTAGATGGATATTACGTGAGTCCTGAGCTGCAGGCTTTTATTATATTATGCGCTAATCAAGCGATCAGTTTATTCTTGGGAACCCCGGCAAGGTAAGCGAAAAAGCAAATAAAGTCAGGTATGCAGGAGTTGTTTTTGTCTCCAGGGCCCCTGCAGCTCTTTATTACGAGCCAGTGGAGGACAAAAATGTTTTCTTGGCTGAGTCACTTGAGAAGCTCCAGTCTGTGATCTTGGCAGCAGCTTGTTGTTTTTTTCCCCCCTTTTCTTTCATTAATTTCTCCACTTATGCTTTTTTAGTCATTCACTGACTCCTTTCTATACCTGGTCAGACTTTTTACCTCCTTTTCGCCTTTCACATTTCTTTTCCCAGGATTGTATTTCACCACTTATTTTATTTTATATGGTGTCTAATCAGAAGGGACTTATGAGAATAAAAAGTAATCGCAAGAGCCTCCTGGCCAATTTGGTAGTCGGTCAAACGAGTTCATAGTTTTCTTTTTCTGCTGATCCCGTGGTGACAGTGGTGATTCGGATGGGGCGACCTCTGCACTAGTACTGATTGCTCCGTGGCAACACACTCCTGTGCCTCCATCAGGAACCCGCAGGAACAGTGTTTCTGTGGTCTGCAGCCTGCTGACCCTTCCACTAGTCTATGTTATGGATGGATGGCTGACCTCCCCAGGCAGGATGGCAGAACACAGTACAGGATTGTGGAAATCTTTCAAAAGCAGATGAACAGGAAAGGAAGGAATACATGGTTTGTGCTGAAACAGTTCATTGATTTACTTCTAGATGATCCTAATTGATTGGCTTCCTGAAACATCCTGCGCTGACACAGCTCAAGCTCGCTTCCTCTTGGAAGTCGGAACAGACATCCCCTTTTCAGATGAGCTCTTTCACTTGAGACACACTCACACTAAGCAGAATGAGGAATTGTCGGACTGTATGTATTTTCAAACACCCGAAGAAAAGAAGCTGTCACAGCCTTTTGTGTAGCGTACGGGACAAAGGGCCAAAAGTCTGAATGGTTGTCCTAGCGAGAGAATCTGCAGGAATGCCTGGCACAGCAAACTCGGATGTCTTTTTCAGAGGAATTTTTTTCTTCGTTCATTCATCAGGGGGCTTGGCGTGCATCCCGCCTCTGAAGAGTCAGCCATGCTCTCCACTGTGAACAAAGGTCTATGCAAGACACTGGCCATTTCTGAAGTCTTTCATTTGACTGTGGAAGAGCAGAAAAGGCAGATTGTTACTTCATGTCGCTATGATTCTCCCACCTCAGAAATCCATGATGTTCTCTGCTGGGCTTTTTGCTGAGTTTGGTAATTTTTCCCCTCCAAGTGTTTCCTTTATCTTTGCTTTGCTGTCACAGTACGGCATAATGTCTTCAGATTTTAGACTTGTCGCACTTATTTCTCGTTGACGTCTTTAAGGGTCGACTGCTTCCTATAACATGGCTTCATTGACCTTCAAAGTCCTCTCCTTGTAATAATGCTGAAACAGTGATGTCATCAGGAACATCAGGTTGAGCGCCGCTCCAACGCACGCAGATGGCCTCACTGGCCGCTGTTGCCAAACCAGGACTCGTCATGAGGCGAGGCAGCAGCATGGATGTGGAAAACCTACATAGTCACTTGTTTAATAAATCAGCGGTTTTGTTTTTCTGCCTCTGTGTAAAGCCTGTGTTGCGTACAGTTGCCCTCTCTGGATGCTTGCTCAGCCGACCTGCTGGTTGCTCCTCGTCTCTTGTCTTTGCTTCTCCCTTTGTGGACGCTGGACCTCTCTCCGTAAGCTATCGATTGCAGCTCTCTTCCCTCTCTGCCGCCTCTTCCTGCTCCAGTGGTTGTTGAATCCAGCCAGAGCTCGGCCGCAGTCTGCATCCCACTGGGACTATTGTGAAAATTAAAATCAGGTCTGTTTAAACTGGTGGGTCACTGGTTCTCGGGGAAGATATACAAATAGATATGAGGTTCCTATTTTTAGCATTAGGTCTAAATAGACAGTCTCTCTAGAACTTTCTAATTACAAAAAAAAAATCCCTGTTTTTTGGTTGTTACTTTGGAAATATGTAGGATTTGCAAGTGAAAGAAACACTGCCACCTGCAGGTGATAGAGCCCAACCTTTTTGAGCATTTATGTGGAAAATTTAGCAAGAAAAATGTGGGGATCTGGACGCCCTGAATAGAAATAGAATATTAAACGCTTATGATCAATCACTGAGTGCTCGGTTTCCTTGCCTCCGAACCCTTAGTGTTGCTGCGTTCATTTGTTTGCAAATGTTATAGTTTTATTGATATGGATCCTACGCAGCCTGGAATTTCAAATAAGTATTTTTGCACTTTTGGATACATATAAAAAAATATTTCAAGAGGTTATTTCTTGCGGTATTATGAAAGTCTGTCCATCCAACCAACCAAATTTATTTTGAACCTATTTTTCAGTTTATGTCAAAATTTAGCTACACAACAGACCAGTAACAAGAATTCACATTTTGGTTAGAAAAGTATTAGAAAATCCACATTAAAAGGGGAAAAGCAGACTTTATTCACACTTGTAAACATCTGTGATTATGATGCTTTTAATCCTATGCTTGTGGAGCATAAAATCAGCTCTCCAAGTCCAATCTTTGCTGGATTGCAGACACATGTCACCAGGAGACACCAATAAACTGATGAAAGAAAATGAAAACACATGTCAGGATGATGCAACAGCCTGAGCAGTTGTCACAGTACAAACTGCAAAGACTTTCAGCTCACAGTCTCAATAAAACTTGCCTGCGTTGTAGTCATTCCAGATGGCAGGCTGTACATAGGATCTTGAGGGATGGCAGCAAAATAAAATATGAAGGCATCTGTTCCAGGACTTTTATTTTTCATCGCTCTATGCTACACTACACTACACGGGCGACTGAAAAATCCCACCTTATTCTTTCCAGGCTGAATTGGCGGAGCGCTGCTGGAACCTCTCGTAAAAATGATTGTTGATGAAGATGTGGAAGGAGCTCAGATTAACTTGGTTTTCACCCACCTGGGGCTGCTTTTAGGGCATTTTATTAATTTATGGATGTTGTGACGGCGCAAAAGAAATGAGGGCAGACTGTGGAGTCAAACTCCGGTCAGTAGAGGAGCGCTGCTCTCCTGGGAATGCACTTGTTTCTACTCTGAAGTAAAAGCGACAGAGGACTGTACCTCATCTATACCTACAGCAAGCGCGATAAAAATGTGTCGCGGCTCATGGGAGACCTACTTTATTTTTGATGAGCAGCGATCCCTGAATCTCAATGAAAAAGCTTTTGCTTATGTCTAACTTTGGTCCCGCTTTCTGTTTTCAGCGATGGTCGTGTGGAAGTGACGGGAGGCGGCAGCCTCCAGATTTCCAACATTACGGAGGAAGATGGAGGCGTGTACACCTGCGTGGCGGAAAACTCCAACGCCACCATCGAAGCCCAGGCCCAGCTCACAGTTCAAGGTGATCTAGTCACACAGCATCCGCTGGTTTCTTCCAAGTTTGGATTCTGATCCACAAAACAACAGTGGCAGAACCACTGGGCCCAGACATTTGCTGATTGACGCTAATATACCAGTTAGACAACACCATTAAGTAAGTGAAGTTTTATTTGTATAGCACCTCTCACAAATAAAATTTGATTAACGTGAAGGATTTCTCTGAAAGTTGTGACGCGAGCCATCGTAAAACAACACCAGTAAATCCAAAGTCCAAACACAAGAAGCCTCCACAACCATAAAACTATTGTTAATTACTCTCGTCGCAATAGTTCATACCAAAATATGCAAAGAGGACTTATTTTGATTTTTGGAAATTATCTGAAGATCTTTAACACGGTGTTTAGTGGCCCACTTGTTTATATTGTCTGCTCTCTGCTGTATAACTAAATACAGCAGAGAGCAGAGTGGCTTAAACATAAGACTTCTTCAATGTGAGTAAAGACATCAAATATCTAAAAACAGAAAATTTGAAGACTATCTGTGCTGTTTCTGCCTCAAAATCTAAATTATATCCATTTATATTGATATATTTACATCTGCCCCTTTTAGGCACAGGAGCAAATGGTTAACAATTGGTTGCTATGGCGATCCCCACCCTTCGCAGATGAAAGGCGGAGAAGCAAACCTTCATTTTAGGCCTCAAACAAAGTTGCTTTATGCACTTACAAGTCAACATTATTGAACAGTGAGAGTGGTTAGGCTGCATGTGAAAATTGCTTTTTATGAGCCTGCAGTGTTTCGTCTGGCAGATCCGTGAGGTTTTACTGTCAATGCGCAGGAGAACATCGAGGACAGACATAATGGAAGCTGGCTCTATGATATCTGCACTTTTGGGTTATTTTATAGAACACTGTAATTTCGACAGCAATGCCTGACACCGGTGACTGAAGGTAGACATAAATACTCTATATTTTGAAGAACAACTGTGAACATGAAAATGATTTGATTTCCAAGTGTTTCAGAAAATGTCAAAGTCTGGAAAGTCTGAATATTCTGTGGTGAAACCCAAGATCTGTCCAAACAAAATGGCACCGTTAACACAAATGAGCTGAGCTTAAAATCTTTTTATCCTAACAGCTTGTGTGCCCTCTTACACAAATGCACTGTGAGTACTGTGCATTGGTGGATTGACATCTCTTATCAAGCTACCTAAAAAAATGTTATTAGTTTTCAAAAAGTGTATAGTTTGCGTTTGACTGTATAAACTCCAACACTTACAGTCAACGTCTTGTTGAAACACCCATTACCTTTTCAGCATAAGCCGTCGTTCCCTCTGAACGTCTTTCGATGTATTCACAGTGATTGGTGTGCAATAAAATGTCCTGACTCTGTGCTTTTGGCTCAGTGTTTGGAAATCATCTAGCAAACTTGTACAGACACCAAAGAACAGTCTGGCTTTCGTCAGTCAGTAAAATACAGAACAGTTGCTCTCTCGGCAGATCGGTGCGTTCTTTGGCAAACTGTGACGTCTTTACGTCGTGTTGGAACCTCCTAAAGCTGTCTTCTCATCGCCACAATACAAAACACGTAGCTGTAGATCATCTGTGATCGGCCTGGGGAAGAGTGATCATTGGCTCACTCTTACCCACTTTGAATTTCCTTTCGAATGGTGATTTTCCATTTTCTTCAACATCTTTTTTTGCCATCATCTTCTTCACTTCTTTATATTTGTACTCCTCTTTCGCCTGTGTTTTGACTAGAGGGGAGTCAAAAAACCTCTGGAACCAGAGTGGATTTTATGAGTGGCAGTAAATGTTTAGACTATTGGGTCTGCTGGGTCTCTACTGCTCTGCTGCAGCTACTGGTCTTTGAATTGAACCGCTGGCTCTTAAAAGCAAAATTTGACTTGAGAAAAGTATCGAAGTGCCAATTCATTCAGGTAAACTCCAACCTTCGGTGCCTGTTTAAGCTTCAGTTGGTGTTTCTCGGTGAACTTTGTGCCAGCTGCTGTTCTCCAAGTAGCTTTGGCCGAAATCTTGTTAGAGATTGATGGAAAAAATTTGAGATTTTCAAAACCGTACATTTTTTTTTTTGAGTGTGTGGGTTTCAATCCAATCTTTGGGAAAAATCAAGTTGGCATGAAATCATCAACTGCTAACAGCACAAGCGAACTTCGGCGCATTCGCATCGACTCCGGTAATTACACTTGTAATCAATCCCTCGGGTTTTAAATCATCTTGTCGTGGCTGAAAATCACCTGATATCCTGAAGTATTAGTGACTTTATTGTTTGGGCTACGTTAGAAACAAAGTGACAGTGCCACTTGAACAAATGTGCAAATTGGAATTGGGCGAGAGGCAGCAGCAAAGTCAAGTTGCATTAGCCGCTGAGGAGAGTGCAGCAGAAGAGAGCAGAGTCTCTGCAGATCTCGCTGAACTCTCAGATCATCCCTCCATCAGCGAAAACAATCTCATTTCGTCTTATTATGTTTGGGAATGAGGTTATTAAAAGCCCCTGGACACGTATCTCAGACATAAAACAAAGCCAGAGAGAGTTTGGTTGGAAAGGCAATGAAACAAGTGAGACGTATTTCTCGCATGTGAGCCACTCCGAAGCAGAGCAGATGATTGTCAAGGCAGAGACAAGCAAATCAAACGGAGCCTGAATAGTTGCGTAGTAATTGTCATTAAAATACACTTGTGGACTTGGGTGGGTTTCCCGACCGCTCCGAGTCGACGGGATTTTGGCTCAAAAGACTCGAGGAAAGGGGAGAGGGATGAACTCCCCGGGGCTCATTCCGACGCTTTATTGCACTTCACACGCACACCCGCCGTGCCACGACTTCCAAACCCCTCTGCCCAAATCCCTTCATCTCCTCCTCACCCCTCGCCCTTCCTTCATCACTTCCCGCCACTTGCCGTGATTAAAGGAGGCCAAAATGAAAAATTGGATCGGGTCACAGGAAGACACCTCGCTTCATTCGTTTCCAACCCTTGGAGTCCGCCTACCGAATTCCCTCTTAAATCCTCCACACGTCCTGCCCGACCTCCCTGACACACTACAGGATGGATCAGCACTCCTGGAACGCGGTTGAAGGACAGACGTTGCTGTACTGCAGCGACATTTTGATTAGCTTTCATGTTGTACACTCGGCGCTTAAATGCTTTCGTGTCAATCGCACTCAAGAAGAAGCCAAATTGTGGCATTGATTTTCTCTCTTTGACAAGCAAAAGGGAGCCTGGAAAGATCTCTCAGTAAGTAGTTATTCCTGTAAAGGGCAATCAAATCAATGTGGTTTTAATCCATACTATCAACAAACCATTTCTTCTTTGATTGACTTCCATTAAAACCCCTACAGGGTGCTTTTTTTTTTTTTTCTGGCGTAATGAGAGGAAATTGTATGTTTACCCACAAGAGGCTTTTCATAAACACCGGACTGTTAGTAGTGGAAAAGATGCAGGAAGCCAGCTGCTCGAGCACTGTTGGGTCTTTGCCTGGAGATACCTGGAGGGTCTGTTATACGGCTGCTGCATAAATTTAGAGGAAGAAATGCACAGATATTCGTATAAACCCAAAACACACAAATGTACGATTGCCGGCGTCTCCCAGTTGTGTATTTACTAACAGCGCCTCACAAAACTGTTCATATCCTTTGAGCGTTTCCACATTGAGTCACATTACAAACGCAGTGTTTTATTTAAATTTTTATGTGGCTGTTACAATCGCACAAAGGAGCTATTGTAGAAGAATGTGTGATTCTTTGAAGAATAAATGAACAAAACAACTGGAATTGGGGTGCAAAGATCAACCGGTCGATCAATAAACCTCTTTTTCCTTAGTTTTAGGCAATCGACCGATATATCTGAAATCAGTGACTGAAAATGTTTTGTTTTTTTATTTTGGTCAATTTTGGTAGCCTGGATTGCAACGCCTTTCATTTTTCGTATATATTTGAGAGCGCTAGTTCATGTAAGGCTAAAACAGGTTTGAATTGTTTAACATTTGTCTTTCAGTGGTTTTCAATAAAATAAGATTGAAACGTCAAAGGTGCCTTGTGACCTTTATAACACCCGACAGCGTCAGTCATTAAGAAAAACAAACGGTAGAGGCCAAAGTTGGAATTGCCCAGGCAAGTTTTTTAATGATCAGTGGTCGTGGTTGGCTTGGAAAGTCAATCATGAATGCTGAATACATGCATATGTATTCAGCCCCCTTGCTGTAATTCTGGGTCAAATATGAGCCCGATGTCAAAAGCAAAGTCATCCACCACATAACACACACACACGCACACGCACACACACACACACCTACCTCCACAGACATCTACCTGTCTGACACAGGTAGATGAGGGCGCAACAGCAAATCTACAGCGATAAATCAGAATAATGTAAAAGGGACGGGCCAAGAACCATAAGAAAGCAACCTGAAATCTGAAAAGGATCCTTTTCAGATTTTTACCAGATCAGATTCACTCAGAGTCACTCCGGCTGAAGCGATCTAATCTCAGGAGGATCCAGCTGTTTTGACGCCAATAACATGTCTGTTTGACACTCCATGAATCACACTTCGAGCTGCAGAGCAACAATATGCTTCAGACTTGTATTAGGTCCCTGGGTGTTTCGCAAATAAGCAATACTTATTAAAACCGCGTTGCGCCTTATCGTTCTAATAATTACAATCGCAATGTCAGTGTGTTTAAGAGGATTTGGCTCATTGTTTTTGCTCAGCTAATAAAAAATCCTGTAATTATCCCGCAGCAGACAGGAGGCTTTAGAAGATGGCGATGCTCTAAATGAGTGTTAACAGCAGCACTCGGGCCACTCGAGTCATATCTCAGGGCCCCATGTGTGGTGTTGACACACACGCATGTGTTTCTGTGATAACTGTCTGTGGAGGTAGGTGGATGTGTGTGGGGTGTGTGTGTGTGTGTGTGTGTGTGTGTGTGTGTGTGTGTGTGTGTGTGTGTGTGTGTGTGTGTGTGTGTTATGTGGTGGATGACTTTGCTTTGACATCTCACCCACTATTAGAGATGGGAAGAGAATAAATGAGGCCAGAGGAGGCTGCAGCTTTTGATTATCGCCGTGCATGACTTGGGCACCACCCAGACCTGGGCTTTCTGTGTGTGTGTGTGTGTGTGTGTGTGTGTGTGTGTGTGTGTGTGTGTGTGTGTGTGTGTGTGTGTGTGTGTGTGTGTGTGTGTGTGTGTGTGTGTGTGTTCTATACAAAAATAGTCCATAACCTGTTTGTTGGCAGTTTTATGGGGCTCTGAGTCAGTGGTCCGCATCTATCATGCCCTCCTGCTATCAGGTCATCAACTTAATTGTTCTTTCCATGTGTTGGGCTGCCATGCAGGAAATCCCTGCCCCCCCATAAAAGCCTTTCATTTGGGCTGTGGTCTCTGGATGAACAGCCATGGTCATTACAAGTGTTTAGAGTTTTTATATATATATATATATATTTCTATCTAAATGAACAAATGCAGCAAAAGATTTTAACATTTTGGAGGAGAACTGGCAGAAACAAAAGTGCTTGCACCCTTACAGACTTCTTCTGTTTTGCGTTTTTTGAATCAGACTTTTTTTTAATCAGATAAACAAACAACATTTAATGTCAGACAAAAGTTTATTAAGTGACATTGCGGTTGTTTTTTTGAGTACAGACAGTCCACAACGTCTAATTCAGATTTATCCAGACTTGAGGAGGAGGATGTTAGCGTTGTCGATCCCCCCTGTATTCTCGCCACTCAGCCTCTCCCTCTTGTTCTCTGCTACACTACAGCTTCTCCCCATCAGCAGAGCCTGCCATCAATTCACAAGCTAGTTAGCGTTACTACCGATGTGTAAAACTGGCATTATTATCTTGTGTTAGCTTTATTTATCCGCCCAGCTCAGGATGTTTCCTGTAAAAGGTTTGTTTGGAAAGCAACAATTTGACAATAATCTAGTGGAAATTTTGCCTCACAGTGCCTCCACACTTCCACCCTGCTGCTGTCATGGAGCAGTTTAATTTTGGCTGAAATAAGCTTTCCATCCTGCTATTTAAAAAGATTTAATCTGATCAACCTGGCACACACACACACATGCACATTTTCCCTTTCTCGCTGGGAGTGTGTTTATCTCAGCCAGGTGTTTTTGTCTGATTCCCAGTCTGCTTGCTTTCCGCCGTCGCCGCAGCAGCTGTTGGTTAGTTCTGATACGGACACATTTACGCGACGATACCGCGAACATGCAACTTGTTTCGTTTTTTTTTTATTGTCATCTGGCTTATTGTAATAAATCTTAATTGTTGTTTCTCTGGCGTGTTTGTGTCGGTGTGTCTCATCATGTCATCCCAGCTGCTGTCTGGATCCTCATCCAGCTCAGCACTTCTTCTCTGCCGTGTCAGTGAGGGAGACAATCACCCTGTAAAAGCCACACTGATAGATGAGTGCTCAGACTTTTGTCTTTATTTTCACTACTTCGGGGAACGCTTTTCTTTTGTTTGGTTGAATTAATTGAATGTTTTTCTTCAAACATGAGTGTGAATCTGCAGCAGTACAGCAGCAACCAAAAGTATTGACCAGTCTTGAGCTCCACAGTAACCAAATCCAATACATATAGGGATTTTTTGTGAAAAACCACCACATAGTGCTGCTTTATTGTCAGATAGAAAGAAAACAATTCATGTTTTTTCACATTTATTTATGAAAAAGTGGTGTGCATATTAAATTTGTCTCTGTAGTCAATACTTTATAGAACCATGTTTTACTGACATCATAACTGCTAATGTTTTTGTGTTTCCACCTGTTTTGCACTGAAAACGAATTTACTTTCACCTCTCTGTCCGACAGATTGGATGGACACCTTCCATTTTCAATGCTAACAATTAATGCTGACAGTTAAGTCTGGACTTTGACTAGGTCATAACCCATAAACATGCTTTGATCTGTAGCTGAATGGTTGGAGTTGTTGCTCTTGCTGGAAGTTGAATCTCTGTCCAAGGTAGAACTTTTTTCTATCTACTAATAGTTCTTCTATTACCGTGCATTTAGTTTTTGTATTGCCGTGTTTTCACATGTTGAAAGTAGAAGTACTTTTTAATTGAACTGCACAATGTGGCAATTTTTATCCGGTTAATCCAGAATAATTTGCAGATTGATCAATTTCTAAAATAAATCTTGCTTGCAGCCCAAAGCTGACGCACAACTTCACACAGCAATGCTGCAGACGCTCAGACGTTCTCCTCCCTGCAGCAGCTCACCTTACCTGACCATGTATAGCCGAGAAACTAAAAGTTAAGTTTGCACCAGATGACCAGAGATTCAAACTAACGCTAGTATGCTTTACAAAGCATGATCAGACAAGTCTTTCTCTTCCATCCCCTACTTTCCTACTTTCAGCGCAGTCCCCACTGAAATGTCCGACGAGGATGTTTTTGAAGAGCTGTCGTCTGAAAGCGCGTCAAACGCCAGCCTCGGCGAGCTTCGTCTCGGCACGTCCCTGGCAAACCTTGTACATCTGCTTTCACTCAGCTCTTGTAATTTGCGAAGCATCAGGAGTCCATGAAGGCATCCAGAACACACTGAAGTGCCTCTCTGAGCCTCTGGCGTCATCTGCTCATTGAGCAGGAATGCAAACATAAAGCATTGTGTTTGAGGCTTTTCTGCCCGGAGTGCTTGTTTTCTCTGGGATGGCAAAAAAAAAAAAAAAAAAAAAAAAAAAAAAAAAAAAAAAGGAGAACTTGTAAAGCTGGACTCAAAATCACACACGCACACAAAGGCTCATGTAATGAATGCTGCTACCCAGATCTTTGGGAAAGTTTGACCGCCAGAGATGATTTTTCTAGTTATTTTCAGATTCAGCTCAATAAACATCATCTTTCATCGGCTTCTGACTCTGATAGTTTTATTAGCAGCCAATTAAAAGCGCGGCCAGACCTTCTCTCCGCCTCTCGTTCGGCTCGCTTCTTAAATACCAGCGAAGCTTTAAGTGAAATAATCTGCTCAGAAATCCCTTCAGGGGAATCCTGCAGGGTTTTGTTTTAACAAGCTCACAGTCAGACACACGCCGTGACCTTTTAGTGGTCCTCTCTCAGTAGTTCGCTGGAGTCAGTCTGCATTAAAGCTTCTTTTACTAAGCTACGGGCTCGGGAGATAATGCCAGCCCTGAAGTACTGCTCTTCCAATCCTTTCAGCCGCTCTCCCTCCTCCACATTCACATTGATGTTGTCTTTCGATTCTTTTTACGCCGGAGTTTCTTTTGTGGCCGTTTCATTCTGCCTCTGTCAAGATTTTTTCTTTCATTAGACTGGGATTATTTGTGTTCCAAAACAAGTTTGCTCATTTGGAGAGATTCGCGCTCTTGGTGTCTGGCGTCTGGTGAAGAAGAGACGAACTCTGCCCGTAGGAAGCGCTCTGCATCAGACTGCATCACGATTACTGGAAACGTTGAATTGAAATAGCGAGTCACGGCTGCGGACAGATCAAAGACATTTCTGAGTTTGATGAGTGGAAACAACCATCATCTGATCAAATATGTCCCTGACATACACATTTTACCCTCTTTTAATGCCGTGCAAAAGCACATAGATCTTTTTTTGTTTTTTGGTCACTACGCAGTTACACTTGATGTATTTTGTACAGCTTTATGCAATAGAACTTTATGAAGTTGTGTCTAATAGAAAAGATGTCATTTAAAAATAATTTTAATAAACCCTGCTGTCTGCTGTTTGGTCATTAATTTTCTCTAAGATATCTGTAGGCAACTGAATACAGTTGTACTTTCAATGCTAAAGCATCCCACTGTCCTTTAAATTTCAAATTTGTGTTATTTGTTGCATATTTGAACAAGTAATTTCAAAGTGCTTCAGATGTTGAATCAATAATCAATTATGAAACTAGTGGCAAACATTAATAATCATCATCATCAAATATATTAATTATGTTCCAGTTATCAATCAAAGAACAACTGCGTTCTGGATCAGCTGCATTTGTCAGATTTTTTTTTTTTTTTTGGCAGACTTGTGAAGACACTGTTGCAGTAATCGACACGACTTCAAACAAAAGTATGGATGAGTTTCTCTATATCTTGCAGAGAGATTCATCCTTTAGTCCTGGAAATGTTCTTCAGGTGATAGAAGACCAACTTTGTAATTGTCTTCATGTGTTAGTGAAGGTTCAGGCCTGAGTCCATCACTGCACTCACATTTTGGGCCTGATCACAAAATCCTTTCAAGAACTGTTGCCTAGTTGCTAGATCGTAGTACATTTGACATGAGACAAAATTATTATCTTTTCAGTAAGATATAGGAGCTTGTTTCTTCAATATTTATTTAAAAAGAACTACATCTATTGACAGATTTCTTCACTTCTAACATGGGGGAAAGTGTCTCGTTTTCTATATTTTTGAACTTGTTTTCAGACTGGTATTTTTCGCAGAGCAAAGCGAAAAATACTTGTTCCAAAAACCGAAGCTGTGGCAAAAAACATTTCTACAACAATTCTTGTTGTAGCAAGAGAAGGCGTGAAAAAGTTCACAGGTGCGAGCACTTCTGCTATGTGAGTGTAATTTCTGTGATAGGCACAAGAAATAGAAAAGCAAATGACTATTTAAAGACAGTTATTATGCAGGTTGTTGCACTAAGAGGCACACGGACCAACACACATTCCCCCCGTGTTTGCTGCCGGGGCCCCTTTCCCCCTCCCCTCGTTCCTCCCGGCCACGCAAAAGCCTGTATTGGTATATTTAGGCGTTCCTCCTCATTGCTCAGTCCAATAGGTTCCAAATGTCTGAACTCCATTTAGAGAAAATGGTGCATGGCTGCTTGGTTGGAGAGAGGGAGATGGCTGAAGATGGAGAGATAGAGGGGCAGTTATGGGAAACTTAAGGGTTGGGTGGGTAGAAGAGAGCGTTGAGTCTGAGTAGATAAAGGGAGCCTGTGAGTAGCAGTTGGCATCAAAACCTGAACATATACAGTATCTGGCCAGACACAAACTCTGAAACAAAGATGCAGACAGAATGGATGTACAGGACCATATGGTGAGACGCCTCGGTAAAAAGGGAGGGAACGGAAACAAAACAAAAAACAAACAAACAAAAAAAAACAGGCGTCCGTATTGAAAACTGCCCACAAACACAAACAGTGACTCGCCGCTGCTTTCAGAGCCGTGTTCCCGACACACCAAAGCAAATCAGCGATTCCACCTGTCTCCGCTGCTCACCTACTTAAGGCAAATATCCAGAGGACGGCACACTGCGAAACACATTATTCACGCCTCAAACACACACTCCGCGGGGCCTCGCGCAGAACGGAGGCGCACAGCGGGGTGGCGGTTGTCATGGCGGTCTGACGCGTCGCAGGCCTCATTACCGTCCCCTTGTCAGTCTTCGGAATTCATCACAGCGGCTCTCGGAGCCATCCAGACGCTTATTAGTTACGGAGACGGGGGAAACTCTGCTGCTGGGAGCCTCATGAAAAATGCAACGTACTGTACGGAAAGGTCTGAGGTTAAGATGTATGTTTATGGAAAAGGAGAATTCGGCATCGTCCTGTTTTAACCTCCCTACTGTTATCGATGCAGCGTGTTCGGGTGGAGGATTTCTCGGATACCATTTGTCCATCTGGAGCAGCTATTCATTTTTATTAGGACGAGGAAGCCTCAGTCTGGAAATTGAGAAAGAAAGATTAATTGTCACACAAATAATTCAGATTAACGACTCTGCGGTTTCTTCAGTTCGTTCTGGTCCCGCTCATACTTTTTTATTAGCGGCATTATCACCTTCTATTTCAAAAATATCCTCTTCTTTTTAAATTTCTTTTTTTTTTTTATCTTAATTGAGAAGTTTGTATTTGCAAAAAAAAAAAAAAGTTAGTTTGGATACGATTCACCGAGCTATTCAGATCCCTTCAAGAAAAAAAATACAGCCTAACCATAAATAAAACCGATAAAAGATTAAACAATAACTTAAAAGTTAAGAAACCTGGAATAAAACACCCGACTCAACTGCAAATGTTCTTATTACCTTTTACCGTGAATCGGAACCGTTTCAATAAGCTGAACTGGACAGTGTGAACCAGAAAGAACGTCTTGCAGTCGTTTATTGTTGCCTCTCTCCCTCCAGCGTTGCTCCATGTGCTGCAAGTGGAGCAGGGAAATACGCGCCAGATGTTGCGCCTCCAGCTCGGAGAGAAACCAGCCTGGTTTTTGAACTGAAGCAATTGGTCCTTCTTCAAAACCGTCTCAAGTGGATGAAGAATCGTGTGCGTCGGAGTAAATTAGCCATCGCCGCATCAAGCGGCGAGGGGAGAGGGCAAATGGAGATGAAGACTTGACCCCATGACCTGCTGCTACACTGTATTAAGCCGGGAAAGAAAAATAACCGACCTCGTCCTCCCACCGCCTCTAATAACCAATCATCTTGTGTGGATTAACGCAAAATAGATGCTAATAACTCTCTATCAGAGAGGCCCAGGAGGAGGACGGGAAAGCGTTAGACGGCACAACTCGGCAACAAAGCACTCGTTTAAATTGTGGTCGGCGAGGTCGACCACGAAATGCGTAGAGGCGGTAAAATGCCTCTACACACACACACACACGAGCACAGCCGCGTTTCTTCCCCCACAACACGTACAGTCCAATTACAGCGAGAGGACGAGGCCCGGGCCCGGCGCTGCCTCTGACCTTGTTCCAGGACAGATTGATGAGGCACCGCATCGCCCCAGCAGATCAAATATCTCCTTTCTGGCCCTCATTACCAGGTCTCGGAGAGATCTGCAAGTGCTCGGCTCAGACAGCGGATCATGCTGTTCTGGTAGCCCAGCAGCAGTTATTTTTCATCCGTTTCTGCATAAATAAAAGCAGAGGTCACCGAACCTTTCATCCACGTGCCAAAGCAGACGCAGCTGGCCCGACGAAGCAGGAAATAATTAGATAGCTTTTATTTATTTTTTTTCTTCCTTCAACTTGTCTTGTTTGTTTTTGTTTTGATCATGTAATTAAAGAGGGAGGGAATCGATTGATGTGTAGCGTTTCACAATGCCACAGAAATTAATTTGGATTTCCCTGGTCTGCGTGGAGAAACTGGAGGTCGGAAGTGTACGACAAAAGAACGATGAGCGGTGTTTGTCCTCTGCTTATTTTTTGCTTTTTTAATTTAAAAAATCCCCCACTAACCTCGTTTTTTCTTCTGGACTCCGCAGTTCCTCCCCAGTTCGTCAAACGGCCCGCCAACATCTACGCCCACGAGTCCATGGACATCGTCTTCGAGTGCGAAGTTTCGGGCTCGCCCGCTCCCACCGTCAAGTGGGTGAAGAACGGAGACGCTGTCATCCCCAGCGACTACTTCAAGATAATTGTGAGTTCACAATTAACCGAATAAATGCTGGTAGATTTATTCTGTTTTTGCCTTTTTTCTCACAGTTGCATGTTTCAGATCATCAAATCAATCTTTTATATTTCCGTGGAGGAATTTTGGGGTGAGGCAGAATGGCTGTAATCCAGGCACGTTGGAAGATTTTCAAGCATGAACAGTCTATTCAAGGTCACGCCACAGCATTTCAATCAGATTAGTTTCAACTTCAACACCATCTAATTACTTTTTTATTCATGACTTTGCTTAAACTGCTGGTGTTCTTTGGCTCACTGTTCAGCAACAAAACCCAAGTTTACGTGACTGCAAACTGATTGCTGAAAATTTTCCTTCAGGATCTTCCAGCAGAAATCACAAATCGTAGCTCCGTCAATTAAGGCCCTGTTTGCATGACAATGATCCAACGAAAATTGAATTTTTGTTTTGTTTCTGTGAACACATTTACATGAAGACGTTCGAGTTACAATCTTTGTTTACGCAGTAACGGTGCGCATCGAAAAGGTGTAATGCTCTTGCCAAGCCACTAGTCGGTGCTAGGTTCTTTGAAACTAAGTGCGCATGTGTTTAAAAAAAAAGTTCTACTTGAAAGCGCGTCGAGTCGCGTTTCCCCATCCAGTACCGTTCCCCCAGATACTGGGGAAAAACCCGCACTATGTGCGTCTGATTGGGGCGCAGTTGGAAAAAAGTGGGACAACTTTGCTGACGCGCGATGTTTGAGCCTTCACGGTGTCCGTAGTTCTCTAGATAAGACGCTGGAGGAACCGTATCTGATGGGGGGACACGAATTGTAGTAACACCAGTAGTTTCATCTTCTTCTGTGGGTTGTGGGAAGCAGCAATGTGTTGCGTCATACTATGCATGGCCAGAAAAGATCCATTTATTCTGTTTACAAGACAACTGACACCTCACATTTCACCAGAAAAAAATAATAAATTGCCTAGAATATTATGCACAAGCCAACAGAATAATGTAATTTTGTTCTTGCCCCACTAAGAAAGTGAACAAACGTCTCTGTTCTTGTGGAGTATGTGTTGGTCTTGGCACATTCTCTCAGCCTACTTCACATTGTCAGAGATGTTTTTGTTTCAGTAATTTCTTGATTCTACAGATCTGACAGAGCTGTGCTATTTCATTTCCATTTTCCTTCCCCCCGCTCTTACTCTGCAGAAGGAGCACAACCTGCAGGTTCTGGGTCTGGTCAAGTCTGACGAAGGTTTCTACCAGTGCCTGGCAGAAAACGATGCCGGCAACATCCAGTCGAGCGCGCAGCTCATCATCTTGGATCACGGTACGCCACACACTGAGACAAATAGTGTGCAAATCACATTTGTTAACTTGGGAAAGATGAATCAACTCCTCCTCGAGAAGATGACAAAGTTGCAAAATTGCTACAATGTAATCAATATCATGCCAGAGTCTGATCGGGTTTTTGCACAGCTACACACAAGGTTATTTAGAAATGCAGGCAGGTTGAAGACCAGCAGTGATTATCTCTCTGCTTCTTACACCTGAGTTTTCCTCCAGGGAGAGGAGACTGCTTAATTCTTTACATCTTTGTGAAAATGCTTAACACAATCCCAAACAAAAAAAGAAAGGGCAGTCGGAGGTTTTTGGAGGTAGATGTTCTCATTCCGAATCCTTTCAGACATGACAGGCCGAGCGGTCGGCTCGCTGTGTTGCCTCGCCTCTTTTAAAGATGCGTTAATTGATTGTTGGGACTCTGCACATCTGTGGAAATGGAAAACAACAACAACAATGATGTAAATCCTTAAGGGTCCTGTTAAAACAGGCGAGTCCAAAACCAGAACTATCTCGTGTCCTTTTTGCATGCAGTCCATTCTACATCCAGGGTTACAGAAATGTTTGTGCCATTTAAACCCAAAAAAGTCCAAAGACTGGATTTTTAGATGTTCTTTTAACAAGAAGATGTTGCTCGACAAAATAAAATAATTGAGGAAACACATTAGGAGAATAATTATAATGTGTAAGAAAGAAGCAACAAACTCTTTCTGCGGCTCCAGAAAGAGTTTGTTTCTGGTACCGAAAAAACTAATGAAGCTTTTCCACCAACGCCGTCCAGAGTCCATTTCGGTTCTTGAATATTGAACGGGTGTTGCGTGTTTATACTGAAAGAACAATGTTCCCAAACACTAAATCAGATTCCAGTCAAACATAGTGGATACCTGACACTTCAACATAAACGGTGAAGTCACCCCGTGGCAAAACCGAAGATCACGCAACAGTCAGCATGGCAGCAAGCAGGAGGCGCACAGGCCAGCCGCCATCTTGTTTCTACGCTCTTTTTCCATGTTGTGTCATAACGCCTGTTGGTGACGCATGCTTGACAACCAAGCATGCGTCTGGAAACAGGCGTTGGCTTTCGACAAAACAGCAACGCACGCAAACCAGATCTGTCCCAGCATCATTTTGGATGAACATCTGATGAGGACATTGTGTGTCGTTTTGACTGAAAACTATTCATTTTGACAACATGTGAAGACATTAGTGAGCTTATTCATTAGTAGACATTATGTGGCTGCAAAACATTTGCTCTGAGATGCTGTTTGAGTCTTAGCCTCATCTTATATGCATTAAGCTGACACTTTTATTTATTCATAGTATGGAGAATTACATACAGTGGATGTAAGAGACTGTGGTCTATATGGTAGCCTGGATTTATGTGTTTTCAGTATTTTCTAGGAGACAGTATCTATTATGCTCTACTATCTTATCTAGGGCAGGAAATGTACAGTATGTTGGATAAAAGCAGTCTTCCTTCCAACATATATATAGCAAAATCCTAATCACTTCAGCAGACTACTGAAAGGTCCAACCCACTTCAATCCCTCTTATAAAGAACTTCCTGCTTTTAAAGTGACTGTAATTTGCCGGCTACAGCTTAAGCACAGCACATTAAAAGCAAAAGATTAATTTCAATTTCCAAGAGCTTCAGAGTGAAACTAAAGGAGGACAGGGACTGGAGATAAAGATCACATACAAAAGAGAGAAAAACAAAACCAAAACAAAGGAAAACACATTAATCGTTCATTTTTTTAAAGATATTTTTCATTCCATTAACAGTGACGGCAGGAGAGAAACAAGTTGAATTTAAGTGAAACACACATCCATGAATCACAGAATATGAGCTGGAAAGTATAATTGTGATAAATGTAATTAAGACAAAGCAACCCTTATCAAGCAGAAATCAGTTTTATTGTCTCCGTCAGATCCTGTTGAGCACAGTGACAAAGTTTAATCAAGCATGACCCCGGCCCGGCCCGGCTCCACTTGAAGCAGGTGGTAAATGAATGAGCGACTGGTGCCACCCCCGGTTGAGCTGTCCCCACTGATTGGAAAACATTAAGTCAGAAATAATGATGACCCGCAGCTCACAGTGGATTTGTGTTTCACGCTATTGATAAGAGTCAGGCTACTTTACTTGGCCCCAAGTCTTTTTTTTTTTTTCTCCCTCTCCTTTTTGTTTGAGTTGCAGATAAATGGGAGGAATTACAAAGGCAGCTGGCCTTGTTCATGGAGGTCTGCCTTCAGCAAAGCTTTGAAGAAATTAATCTCTTCTTAATCCACAAAGAAATCACAGAGAATCTTTGCCTTTCTTGCTTCTGTGAGTGTTTACTTCTGCGTCGGTCAGAGTAATTCTCGCCCGGCTGTACCTGAACCTCCCCAGTGTCTTCATCAGTTCACTGTCCAGTAGTCCTCAGGAACTGATTAGACAAAAATGAAGGTTTGGGATGATTTCTAACATTTTTGTCCCCTTAAAATCACAAACTTCAATTGACTTTCTTGATTAACATTGCATTGATTAACCAATGCAAAGTGGGGAATTGTATAAAGTGGATGGAAACAAGTGAGACATGAACTTGTATTCCCTCCATGTAAACCAGAAGCCCTTTTTTATAATAGAGTTTGATCCCAAGACCTCAGAGGTTTGTTAGAGACACATCATCAAGAAGACCAAGGAACCCTGGTTATTTTTCCACAAATCAAGTGCAGTAGCGATCATACTTCTCTCCATCAAAGTCTCTGTTTCCACCTCTTCTGTTCATTTTGACTATGAAAGCATACAGTCCTGACCATCTGTCACCCTTCCTCACACTATTCACTCTTCCTGCTTTTCACAGCCACCTGCTCTCAGCAATAATCCAGCGCACTGGGCTTTGTATTAATTGTGCTCCGTTTGATATCTTCTCCTTACATGGATACCCCCCTCCCGTCACAGCTGGACGTCTTTGTCCACTCCACCAACCCTCAGTCAGGTGTCCCGCGCGCACCTGCCGGCCTCGGATCTTTCCAGAACGGGGCCAGGCAAACAACCCGCGCGTCCGGCTGCCTCGCCGTCGGCTGAGATCAGTTGGTCGACTCGCCGCTGAGATAAAGTCGTCTTCACCCCCTGCAGGGAAATTGATGGGCGTGAGCTGCATCTAAATACCCAGCGGCTACGAGTTGGCTGATGTTCATTAGTGCCATAATCTTTGCATCTTGACACCGCCAGCTGCAGTTAAATGTGGATCAGGTGATGAATCCCACTTGTGGGTGTTTGCAGTGGAAGAGAAAAGGTCAGCTGTTAGCGCAAGTGCACCAATCTGGATGTTATTTATAGTGATACGCGCTCTGCAACAGTCTTCTTGTGTATGGCGGAGAGGATAGGCTGCATACAGTCTGAAGTGTTTGTTGCATAATACAAATCTGCTGACCCGCTAATTAGCTAGCAGTGTCGCTAATTCTTTAGCATTTTGCTAAATTTAAAAACACTTAGCGTCTCCTAAATAAATGTTTTCAGATAAATTCTAGGGCGCTAATTTACTTGGCAGGTTTATCATCTTTTGAGAGAGGTTATAATGATTATCAACATGCTTGAATTTAGCGCGTTAGCTTCGTTTAAATACCATGTTCGCATAGGGCGTTAGCATTAGTTTATCTAACGTTTATGGCTTTAGCGTTACTAACATTTTTGCTAGGGATTTCTGCGTCGATATAGTAAATATTCAGCATTAACATGATTATGACTCACTTTGGCTCAGTCAAAACCCAAAGAAAGAAAATGAAAGACCTTGTGTTTTGTAAGTGCAGCTGGCATTGGTTTTTTTTGGTGTATTTTTTTTTTTGGCTTCAGTAAGAATTGAATTCATCTGAATAATAAATGAGTGTAGGGAAGAAAAAAAAAGTCCTCTTGAGTTTAAAAAGTCAAAGTGTGAGTTCGTGCCTCAGTGGAATCACTCGAGGTGCCTGGCTGTTCCTGACTCATGTGCAACATGAGTGGAGTAGTTGCAAACAGATGTGGACAAACAGCGGCTCAAATGTCAAAATAAATTACCTCAAGGTGACCTAATTGTGCCTTGTCATGCAATCCAGTCCAATGTTATTTTTCTTCTTCTAGTTCTTGGTTCTTCCATCCAGGCTCCTCAACTGCCGTCAGCCTGATTTTTCGTTGTCGCTCCAGAAAAAGTTGATGAGGAATCAGTAGTGGGATTTATTTCTTTTTGTCTTCCGTAACACCTCCGCCCATCTCCTTTTCCTCGCTGTGCTATAAATACAGCCTCTAATGGGCGTCGCGCTCATGTTTGATATGCTCTGTCCTCATGGAGGCCCTATTGTCACAACAATCCTGATGGAAGTTGGTCAGCTGCAGAGATTATTGCTATTTAAGGGATTATCGTCACATGCCATCTACAAATGGCACGCAAGAACAATAAGGCATTTTCCAGTCAAATGAGGTGCGTTTATACGTGCAAACCAAATCAAATAGGCTGCGACTACTGGTTCAAGGAGACAAGCAGTATTTTTTTGAAACTTTTTTATTTTTGTACGGAAAGAGTAGGACTGGTTGATTTGGAAAAGTTGGATTTCTATTCAGAAGCCATGCATTTTCTTACGTTTTTATTTGATTCAGAATATTTCTCTCTTCTTGGAATTGAATGTACATCCAAATGTATAAAAAAACAAAGAAGAAAAAAAAATCCAGTCTGCACAGAAGCACATGAGCTCAAAAAGTGTTGGTGTAAACATTTATGACCATAAATGTCTTAACGTATTTCAGAAAACGTTGGACAAATTTGCATTTAGAAAGAAAAGGCGCACGCGTTCTATTATTTTCCAGCATAAATCTAAGATGTACATCCATTTGCATTTCAATACCATTACTTCTTTCTTTTGTTCCTTCCATTTGCTAAAGTGTTAAACTCCCTGCATCTTTTCTTCATTCTCGTAGCCGTTCTCACGGCTCGCATGAATGCAAGATGTGGCGTGCAAACGGTGGGAGTGCGCTGATGTACAGGAAGTAGGACTTGCATGCGCCTACTCGTACGGTCCGATCTTCTTGTTCTTCCAGCGTGTTTCAGCTGAGGCTGTTGAAATTCGTAGAGTCAAATGAATTAAAGAAATCCTTTTTTTTTATAAACATGTTTGCGGCTCTAGGCTGCAGCAGGAGTTTTTCACTCTGAGCCCTGATTCAGGTGTCAAGATGACATGTTTCTGATGCAAAAGCATCTATTGGAGCTTTATTTTCCTCGAACAGACACGTGCTCCTGCTGCCTTTGATCCCTTCCACCTTTCATTTCTCGCTCTACCTAAAGCACTGCTTTACTTTATTTTCTTGTTTTACCCTTTCATCGCTCTCTGCCGCAATTAGTTTTTGCAGCAAACGCTAACATCTTATCTCCACCAAAGTTTCCCGCTTTGAACTCCAGATTCCTGTGTGTTTTTTACAACCAGGACCTCTGCTTTAAGAGACGCTGAGGATTAAACAGTGTTTCTTGATGACTTTATAAAATCAGCAACTTTAGCAACATCTACATCTAAGCCATTAGATGTAGATGTTGTTAGCTCTGATGTGGTACAGGGAAAGGCGCGCTACTTTTAAATGAAGCCCACATGAGCCATGTTTGTGAGCTAATGCATGGCACATTTAATCATTCATCAACTTTGCTTGAAGCTGCTTTGTTACAGTCAGCATATGAAAAAGGGCATGAGATGAAATGCTCTGGCTGCTTTTATTTAGAAAAAGGAAAAAACTGATGGTGGGTTGCAGTCAGTTTTTACTATTAAAATAAATTAAAATAAAGTGTTGGAACATCACCAAATACTTTAGAAACGTAATTATTAGTTCTCATCAATCTGTGAAGAGTTTTAATGCAATTTAAAGGCATTAACATTCGAGACGATAGCAGATATGTTTTGGGGAAAAGCACCGTCTCAGAAGGCATTTTATAATTAGTGTAATACTTACCAGTAATTTAGTATGTCCAAAGGCGCCATGTTCAGCCTTCTTTTCACGCTGCCGTTCAAGGTTCTGGGTGAAAAACAAAATTGTTTCTGGAAATGCCCTTGTTTACACAAAAAGAAACTGCCAACACAGAAGAAGGTGCAAAGACTGAGCTTCTTTTCACAAAGTTACTTTTTGTTCATCTACACAATTTCCAGACGCTTACAGCAGAAAATCGCATTTACCATGGTGAGCACAGTGGTGGAGGGTTGATGGTTATGTGTCACCAACATGAACTCCTTAAAGTGTTCGAGGAGTTTCTAATATGGGTGGGCATTTATCGTATCGTTCATCATTTATCGTGAAAAAATTTCTATTTTCAGAATTCTGATTTTTTTTATTGTTGAAATAAATTTCAACTAATGATTCTAATTAAAAAACAAAACTGCCAGCATTATTTTTTACTGTTTTCTTCAACATTTATTCCTCAAGAGCAACAATAAATACCAGTAAATTTAAAATGTGGTTACTCTGTGCAGATTAGTGATTAAACTCTCACTTATTTATTGATTTAAGTAAGTAGCGTCCTGGACACACACGTGTCGAATGGGAATGATTTTCAGTATTTGTGCGGCGCTCTGAACGCTGTGCACGCAGTCGCAGCCAAACAGTTACTGACAAAATAAGTCATAAATAGTTTTTTGTTCACAATTTTTATTGTCATCACAACAGTACCAGTAAATATTGCAATAATTTTTTTTGTTCCCAGTAGGTGACGCTTGTCTAAATGGGTGTGATGCTAAGGGGAAATGTTCTTAAACGCTGGAGCTGGTCAATATTTATGCACTAGCTCAGCCAATGGTTAAAGAATGTGTTGAAACAAAGAACTGAGGCAGCTTGGTACAGAACCATAATCTAAGAAACAGCGACGATCAAACAAATTTATTAGCCAGGCAGTCATGATATGATTTATTACACTCTTATGTGACTGAGTTTCCTCAGGAACAACTTACTCAAATGCTCAGAGTGCAGAATAAACACAGACTGGAAAGACGCAATAGCCAGAGGCGATTCTTTCAACACAGCGAGCATCAAAAAGACAAAGGAATCAGAACTCCTATAGTTATTTCGGCCTTCAGGGGCATTACTTATTAATTTAGCCTCATCTGAAATGTGCAGTAAATTTGTAGCGTGAACATGTAATCAAATATTAAGAATCCATTGCTTTTGACTCAAGCACTAGCAATTTAGTTTTTAACTTTACACAAGAGATGCTGCCTACTTGTCTGGATATTCCACAGTGAACACTTGCAACAATGCAGCTAAGGAGGGTTTTGTGTACAAGCATGTCTTGATGCTTGCGCTTCATATTCTCCTTTTTCCTGTTCTTGAACCACGCATCGTGACGCGTAGGAGAAGTTGAAATACGACAAGAGACTTTTCAAAGATGTTCTCTTATGTCTCTGCTCTGCTGTCAACACATCATCCCACCTGCTAGATTTGAGAAAAAAAATCATATAAAATGTAACTCAATCACGATTAAACAACAAAGAACCAATAGTTTCCATTTCAGCAGGCAAAGAAGTGAGAAAAAGAGTAGATTTGTGACTGACGAGTCGCAGAGGAGGGATTCCTCCTCCCCCCTTTTGTTCTACTTACTGGAGAGCACCGGCCTTATTCCCAGTTCAAATCAAGAAGTGAGAATAGGCTGCTAAAAGACCCCGCCCTTCTGCCAGACTCGGCATGGAATAAAAGCCCAGGCGCTCTTCAGGGAATACGGTGTGCTTCATCATCTGCTAGCAGGGTCAAAACCAGGCCAGCAGGAGCCGCCGCGCAACGCTGTGAGCCTGTGAATGTGTCAGCACCGTGTTTTCCGCTGCCGTTGGAAGTGTGGCCTGAACAGCAGGCATTCGAGTGGAAATTCAGCAGTTAAACGACGTGTGATGGGGACTGCTGGAAATCACATGTTACGCATGCAAGTTACCCCACAAACATGATCAATTTCTGACCTTTGATTCAAAGCTTCAGACAGGAACACACGAGTTCATCAGTCTGTTCAGTCAGTCATATTTGACTTATAGAGGTTTTTAACTGCATGAAATGATGGTCAAGTGGTATGACGGCTAATGTTTTGACATCACTTCCTGTTATGTACATGTACAGTTTTTGTTATGTACTGCATGTGTATCTTGATGAAGTGTGCAAAACTGTATATGCTGAATAATCAACTGATCATCATCATTCAAGTTGCCAAATATTTGGTGGAAGATGAGGCTAATACGTTTGGTTCACAGCCACTTCAAGCATTTGGTATGCTGAGGTGAGATGCATCGCAGCAGATGTTTTGAGATCATAGGAAGAATGTTCTTGTAGCAATTACCCTGTAATGTTTGCCTTGCATTACAATAAATTGTGTAATGTACATAATGTATATATTGTGCATATTTGCAATGTACCGATGGACCCCTTGTGTTTCCGGTTAATTAGGGACCTGCTGCCCATGAATAGCTAAAATACACAAATATTTGAGACCCCCTCTAAAACATTTTGCCTTGTTAATATGCAATAACATTAACAAGGCAATAAGTATGCAATAATATGCACAGCGGAAACCATCTTGACACTACCGCAGAAGCTAATATCTGCAGTCTACCTTAATTCTTCTCTTGGGTACAGCCAATCAGCTCCAAGAACAACAAATCGCGATCCTGGATTGGACACTTTGTAAACGCCAGCTTATAGCATGTCAAGTAGCGCTCCAACCTAGGTGTTTCAACTTCCCAAGATGAATTTTTGGAATGTGTCAGATATGCTCTACATGACAAAAAAAGTCTGTATATATTTTAGCGTTATAAGCCAGGGTCAACTGCGTATGGTGTCTCCTCTAAGCTGAGACAATCAAAATGCAGAATATTGTTCAACAAAGGAAATATATATATATATATATATATATATATATATATATAAAAAAAAAAAAAAAAAAAATTCCCTTCTCACCCACCGCGGGTGGTTCTTATCCTCTGAGCTCGGGTCCTCTACCAGAGGCCTGGGAGCTTGAGGGTTCTGCGCAGTATCTTGGCTGTGCCAAGGACTGCACATTTCTGGACTGAGATGTCTGATGTTGTTCCTGGGATCTGTTGTAGCCACTGCTCCAGTTTGGGGGTTACTGCCCCGAGGGCCCCGATGACCACAGGCACCACTGTGGTCTTCACCTTCCAGGCCCTCTCCAGTTCCTCCCTGAGGCCCTGGTATTTCTCCAGTTTCTCGTGCTCCTTTTTCCTGATGTTGCAATCACTTGGTATTGCTACATCTACCACAACGGCTTTCCTCTGATGTTTATCCACTACGACAATGTCTGGTTGGTTCGCCATTACCATTTTGTCTGTCTGGATCTGGAAGTCCCACAGGATCTTAGCTCTGGCGTTCTCCACCACCTTTGGGGGTGTTTCCCACTTTGATCTCGGGGTTTCCAGTCCATATTCTGCACAGATGTTTCTGTACACTATGCCTGCCACTTGGTTATGTCGCTCCATGTACGCTTTCCCTGCCAGTATCTTGCACCCTGCTGTGATGTGCTGGACTGTCTCAGGGGCCTCCTTGCACAACCTACACCTTGGGTCTTGTCTGGTGTGGTAGATCTGGGCCTCTATTGCTCTGGTGTTTAGGGCCTGTTCCTGGGCGGCCAGGATGAGGGCCTCTGTGCTGTCCTTGAGTCCAGCTTTTTCCAGCCATTGGTAGGATTTACTGATATCAGCCACTTGGGTTATTTGCTGGTGGGGTACATCCCATGTAGGGGTTTGTCCTCCCATGATGGTATCTCTGGCACCTCAACCTCCGTTCCCTGTTGTCTGAGACATTCACTGAGCACATTGTCTGTTGAGGCTTTGTCCCTGATGTATTTATGGATCTTAGTTGTTTCGTCCTGGACAGTGGTTCTCACACTCACTAGTCCTCTGCCTCCGTCCTTGCGGCTCGTGTACAGTCTCAGGGTGCTGGATTTGGGATGGAACCCTCCATGCATGGTTAGTAGCTTTCTAGTCTTAATATCTGTGGCTTTCATCTCCTCCTTTGGCCAGCTGATTATTCCAGCAGGGTATCTGATTACTGGCAGGGCATAGCTGTTTATCGCACGGATTTTGTTCTTGCCATTGAGCTGGCTTCTCAGGACTTGCCTTATTCGTTGGAGGTATTTAGCTGTGGCTCCTTTCCTTGTGGCCTCATCGAGGTTGCCATTTGCTTGTGGTATACCTAGGTACTTGTAACTGTCCTCTATGTCTGCTATTGTTCCTTGTGGGAGTGAGACTCCTTCTGTGTGGATCACCTTCCCCCTCTTTGTGATCAGCCGACCACATTTCTCTAGTCCGAATGACATTCCAATGTCAGTGCTGTAGATCCTGGTGGTGTGGATCAGTGAGTCGATGTCTCGCTCACTCTTGGCATACAGCTTGATGTCATCCATGTAGAGGAGGTGACTGATGTTGGCCCCATTTTTGAGTCGGTATCCATAGCCAGTCTTGTTGATAATTTGGCTGAGGGGGTTCAGGCCTATGCAGAACAGTAGCGGGGACAGGGCATCTCCTTGGTATATGCCACATTTGATGGACACTTGTGCAAGTGGTTTGCAGTTGGCTTCAAGGGTGGTTTTCCACAGCCTCATCGAGTTTGCAATGAAGGCTCTCAGAATCCTGTTGATGTTATACATCTCTAGGCATTCAATGATCCAAGTATGCGGCATTGAGTCATAGGCTTTCTTGTAATCGATCCAAGCCATGCACAGGTTGGTGTGTCGGGTTTTGCAGTCTCGGGCAACTGTGCGGTCTACGAGGAGTTGGTGTTTGGCTCCTCTGGTATTTACACCGATACCCTTCTGTGCCGTGCTCATGTGTTTATCCATGTGTTTGCTTATCTTGGCCGCTATGATGCCTGACATGAGCTTCCAGGTTGTGGAGAGGCAGGTTATTGGTCGGTAGTTGGGTGGGACTGGACCCTTTGATGGATCCTTCTGGATTAGGATTGTCCGCCCTTCAGTTAACCATTCAGGGTGAGTCCCACTTTGTAGCAGCTGGTTCATTTGGGCTGCCAGTCGCTCATGGAGAGCAGTGAGTTTCTTTAGCCAGTAGGCATGGATCATGTCAGGCCCTGGTGCTGTCCAGTTTTTCATACCTGAGACTCTTTCTTGAACATCTGTCACAGTGATGGTTACCGGGGCTTGCTCAGGGAGGTTGCTGTGGTCCTCTCGTAGAGAGATCAGCCACTGTGCATTGCTGTTGTGGGACGCCTCCCTTTCCCATATGCCTTTCCAGTATTGTTCAGTCTCCAGCCTTGGTGGGTCTGCTCTGTTGTTATTACCCTGCCATTGAGAGTACACCTTAGCTGGTTGAGTGGAGAAGAGCCGGTTAATCCTTCTGGATTCATTCTCCCTTGTGTATCTCTTTAGGCGGCTGGCCAAGGCTTGGAGCCTCTGTTTGGCAGTCTCGAGTGCTTCAGGTATGGGCATCTGCCTGTACTTTCTGGGTACTGGTCTTTTCATTGCACCCTTGTGGAGCTCTGACAGTTGGCTCACTTCCCTCCTTGTTACCTTGATTTTAGCCTCTAACCGTCTTTTCCATGGTGGGTATTGGGTCTCATGGTTGCTCTTATAGCCAAGTATCTCAAGGATCACTGATGCTGAGTTGTAGATCAGCTCATTGGTTTCTGTTATGGTGTTGGTAGGGATCGTTCTCAATGCTGCATTCACATTCTCAATGAGACTTTCTGATGGTACTTCACTCAGCCGTTGTAATTGGCGCCGGGGAGGCCTGGTTGTCATTCGGGTCATGATTCTCTCTCTCAGGTCAGCAGCTGTCTCGTTCAGCTCTGTTTCGCTCATTGGGGCCGTGTATCCCCTCACTGGGTGGGGACTTGTAGTTAAGTCCCCACAGTCCTGACATCCGGGTTCCTCCCTTTTGCCGTAGCATTTGTGTTGTATCTCGTCAATCTCAAGTTGTGATAGCAGTTGCCGTTTGCGGATGTTGGAACACTGAGCTACTAGTTGTTTAGCACTTAGTGTTGACTGGGGATGTCGAAGTAACCATTCCTTCCCCAGTCTTTGCATGTAACCCCTCTGACTAGGGTTACTTGAGTAGTAGCTTTCCAACAGATCCACATTTTCATCTCTCGCCCATTTCCGTCTTGTTCCAGTAGCCCATTTGTCATCAAGGTGCTCTGGTTCCCCAACACCTGACGCAGACCTTGTTTGGCCGGGCGACGTCTGAGCCGGCATGTTATGCAACTTAGTATCTCTCATGGTATGAGGTAGGCAGTAGCTTGAAGGGTCTTGCCTAAGGACCCAGACTGGATTCGAACCCTGCCCTCTCGGGTGATATACTGATGCCTTATGTATTGAGCTATCCAGTCAGCTTATATATATATATATATATATATATATATATATATATATATATATATATATATATATATATAAATTTATAGCTTTATATATAAGTATATAAAGCTGGAAGCATGATCTATGTCCTAAATTAATGATGGGATTTCATTTAAGGCTTTTTAAATTGTAGAAGAGGACATATTTTTGTGAATTTTCTTGTTATGGTATTTTAGACTCTTCTCGCATTTAAGAGCCAATCACGCTCCACCAAGTATGGGATTCACGTTCAGTAATCCAGCTTTGGAGCGGTTGTACGTTGATCAAAGCTATCCGAAATCGGATTGCAGAAAGGTCGGGTCAAGATCCGTCTCGTCTTTGTATTTCATCGCTCCGTTCTCAGTAAAGATCAAAGAAATATAATAGGAGGGGAATTCTCTAAATATTCTCTCTCAGTCGCTTTCTTTTTTTTTTTTGACAATAATCTTTTTTCTCCCCAAGCTGCAAGCTCCCCTGCTGCTTCCTAGGATTTAGTTACACAATACGACATCCTCAGAACTGCAGCATCATGGGAAGTTTGTGTGGATAATGCAATGAGGCAGAGATGCTTTATTCTATACGGACGTAAACACAGATTAATGAGAAACTTTGGGATATTCGGGCTCTAGCATTTTCTTGTGACTGCTCCCAAACAAATTCCTCATCTTATTTCAAAGGGGTTTCATTCTTAGTTTGGGGGTAGCCAGCTATTCTGGCTCTCTTTTTCATAGCTGTAACTCCCAAAATTAATTATTCCAGTGGAAGTGATGATGATGAACTGCAGAATTAAGTGATTAATCGAGAAGAAGGATGGGAAGCCTCAAAGGGAGAAAGAGTCTCTCATTACCAGTCAGTGTAAGTTGATAAAGTGGAGCCAGAGGACTTACTCTCACCTCCAGAAAACGCAATACGAGAGCATGAATTAAAAACTGAATATCAGTATCAGTTGCACGCACCGAAAATGTTTAGTCTGTCGCTTACAAGCTGCCAACATTTAGGAAATATGGGGAGATTGTCGGGTTTAGACGTTTTTGCCCTAATTAAAGATGATGAATCGACTTTTGTTCCGTCCCTCAGAGACGCCTACGGAGGTCGCCGCAAACTTGTAACCACTATGAAGTGAAGAGGCATACATGGGATTCAGTGCATGGTGTTTCCATTAACCATGGAATTGCGCAAATAGAAACGATAAAAATATATTTGCTTAACGGAAACCCGGCAATTTCGAAAAGATGTTGATAAAAGGTGGTTTCTCAGCCATATCGAAATAGATGTACTTCACAGAACTACAATAGAAACACTTTTTTGCATCACACAACTTGTGATCAACAGCCAAAGGTTACTACTGGCGAAAACCATGAAGAAGACGACAGGAAGTAGTCTTCTTTGTGGTTTGGAGTTTGTTGGCAGAATATAGTCAGAGATTTGCGCTCAGTTGTAATGAATATGCAGCTATTGAAAACATATTGTTAGATCAACCTAATGGATAAGTTGAGGAATAATTGTCGTCATATGCATCAATTATGTCGCGTTTTAATACAGCAGCAGCAACAGAGAGAGCTAATACCTTTATTACCTCAGAGTCCACTCTGATTTTGTTTTTTCTAGTATTTTATGAAGACTGTTCTAGTCATTAGAACCCTATTAGAGGCTCCACTGTTTACATACATGTGGGAGCAGCCCGCCTTTATTTTCTCTACAGCCCAGTTCACCTCTTAACACTGGCTCATCTGGGAGTGCCTGTGTGATGTTTCTGGATGAAGACGGTCCTCTGGGTGCAGTAATTGGAAGTAGCAAATGGCACAAAAACATCACTTTCCCTTCACGCCCTTCCCTTAGCTGCGGACTATCTGACCTCTGCGAGAGGCACCTCCGGAGCCGCAGCTTTTTATTTTCCCCTGTTATCGCGCCGGCACTCCCTCTCTGCGCCGAGCCTCTCACTTTCCATAAGCCGAAAGTGGAACAGGGAGGAGAATCGCGGCGGGATGCAGGCACCCCGGCTCGCACGCGCGCAAGCGCTGCGGCCGCCACTCATCAGGAGGTTCCGACGCAGGGAGGTCGCTTTTAATGGCGGGAGTGTGATTAGCGAGAGTGTTTGTTAGAGGATCTTCAAATAGAGGGGAGTTACAGCTGCTCTCACTTCTGCAAACATCCTGTTTGACCTTTTCAGACCTTTTTAACATTGTTCAGCTCCACTCACTTTACACGTGAATTGTTGCTGCCACACGTACACACATATACATACACACACTGTTACACAAAGCTTTCTGGGAAATCAATTACTTTATTCCAGGCTTGCGCTGTTCCCCTCAGAAAGGTTGAACCGTGTTTGTGTACCTCCAAGGTAATAAGATACAAAGGCTGGAGGCAGAGCAGACAGAGAGCTTGTTTCCAGCACGGGCCGCTGGCGGCTAACTGCTCCGGAGATGTGGAGTGTTTCTGGATCGTTTTTTTTTTTTTTTTTTGGTTTTGTTTTCTTTCCCTGATGTGCCTGAAAGGTGAGCCCAAGAGGCCTCATTCCCGTTCTCTGAGTGAGCATGTGCAGTACGTGACGCGTATGATTCCATATTTGAAGTCTGGGGACACGGATGGGGCCGGCGGCGGGGGGAGGACACGGGCAACGAGGAGAATTACGTTGCGTCTTAATTTGCATGCAAGGCGCTGAACAGAACAAGGCAATCGGACCCAGATGAACTCACCAGTGGCTCAAGGATCAAGGGGGGGTACACGTGTTTGATGTTGAAGGGATGATGTATGTACACACAGAGGATGATTAATTATTGATGCACCCGGCCCCTTTCAATTATAGTCGTCTCTCCCAAACAGGGCGTATGTTTGTCCATGTGTTGGAATAGGTCGATCCTCTGGGCTTTCCTCGTCTTGTGGATAGACAAGTCACCAAAGTGAATTATTTGCATGTTTCATATCGGGAGACCATTGAAGACATGCCGTCATAAATCTCATTCCACATCAATAAGTGATGGATGAGGAAGATTTTTTCAGCTCTGCCTTACTTTATTTTACACAAAATCTTTAGTTTCATTATTGAAAACTGAATGAAGGAAGCTAGTTAGCTAGCTAGCATGAACTCACCAGTACATATGCATGTAAATGTATATAACGCACTAACTTAGGGACAAAATGAGCTAACTGAGCTAGCTAGCTGGCTAACTAATTTTGTCCTTTAATAGTTTCTTTTGTAAAAACCTGAAATAAAAACAAATAAGAAAAATAAATTTTACCCATTTCATAGTTTTACAATTCAGAATGAACACAAAAAGTACGCATTGAAACTAAATATTTAGAGCTAGACATAAGTGTGGCTAATTTGTTTTGCGTGCGGCTTTTGAAGTTTCAGTAACTCAAACATTTCAACGTACACTTTAGTTACAAAATGGAGGCTGGTGTCAACTTATTTATTTACGTTTTATGTTAGCTTCAGGTTAGCTTTTCTGCAGCATCATTGTGCTGCTGAGTTTCACAAAACATATAGAGGGTTATGTTATCAGCATATAAGCTACAAAACTGGGATAGACAAACGACTGCTTCCTAACACAGGCTAAAATGAAAAGGAGCTAAAAGAGTTTCCTGTGGGACTCCTTGCTTAGTTTATTGTTAGATCAACCTAATGGATAAGTTGAGGAATAGTTGCAGTCATATGCATCAACTGCTTTGTAATTGCATTTAGAGTATATTCCACCAACACTCAGCTGTTTTGCTAGCTCCTGTAGCTGTAGGCACCGCAATGTTCTTTCATTTTTACATGTATGAAGTCTTGGTTCCTTCTGTGTCGCAGTGTGATGTCTAACGTTTGATTTACGTTTTCACACCTCCAGCTACCCGCTGTACAGTTTTATCAGAGAGTACATATCTCCAGGAGTAAATACAAACGCAGTCGGCATCAACCAATTCAAAACATCCCTCTTTCCCAGAAAGAGTTGCTTCTGGACCAGAAATTGAAGTTACATAAAAGCAAAATTGAATAAACTGTGCTGTCTAAGAAGAATTTGCTGCAGGACAGCAAAAGGCTAAACTCTCTTCACTAACAAACCAAAACATTGAACTGGCCCGTGGGGTTTGGTCGGTTGATGCACAGCTTTATTAAAGTAAAATCGTCTCATGTACAGCTTCAGCTTCTCCACATGGCATCCAGGAACCTCGCCGCTCTATCAGATGGGGCCCCCTCATGTTACATTTGGTCTCTGGGGCCACATGAGAAATGAAAACATCTGGGATCCACTCCAAAGCTTTTAGAAGAACATTTGGCGGTATTTATTTATTTATTTTTGGCTTGCATACTTTGTGTGGTTTCAGATTGTGACAGCATAATGTACTCTGTCCGTCCCTCTATCGGTGCATCTGTTTGTCTCTTAAAAATGGTTGAAAATTCAGCTGAAAAAGTTATGGAATTGAGTTATAAAAATGTGCAGGAATCCTACCTTTTTTAGCAAAACTGCCTTGGAGCGTGATGTCCGGACAATGCTGTCTGATATTTCTGTTGAGTCAGTATGACATAAGAATGATTTTCTTATTTTTCTTTGAGGGTCTCGTCAGCGATTCAGTAGACCTTGTCAGTTTAAGCTTTAGAGCAACTCGAGTTGCTCTTTAATCTCGGCTGTAGGCGATTATCACAGCCGCCGATATGCCTCCGCCCTTCAGCAATCAGATGCTGATTCTCTGTCAGCTGCCTTTTTATTTTTTGCCGGTGATTAGATGTCTGAGTAAGGCCTTCATTAGTCCTATGGTCCCATGCAACAAAGGAGTCCTCTGTGGGAGCAGTAGTCAATTATTTCAGCCTTTGTCGGTACTTGTATCACATTTTTCGTTTCTCTTGTAATGCTCTATAGGTCAAAAGGCAAAAAAACAGCTTCGAGATATTTTTGACGCAGCAAAGGAAAGATCCTTGCGTTAAAGAAAGCACTTTCTGTGATGCTTTTATTTTTTTGACATCCCTCATTTCTCTCCTCACCTCTCATTTTTGGCTTCGCTCAACACATTTTTCTTCACTTTCTGATTTGTCGGCGTAGTAAGGAGCTGCTCTCATGTCACGAGCTGTCAGGCTTCCACGTCTTTCCTATCTTTACGGAGCAGAGATAAACAGAGATGGCTGAGGGAGAAAAAACTTAGACATATAGAACCATAATTGTCAGCAGCGGTTGCAGTAATAAACCCACAATTTTCTCCCCCGCAGTCTTGTGAAGTCGTAAGAAAAACGCTTCATCTACATTTTGATAAAGGAATGTCTTATTTAGCTTGTGTTTTCTTTTTCTTTCTTTTTTCTTTTTCTTTTTTTTTTACTAAGAAGAAATCCAGGATTTCCCTGTAATTATTTGCAAGTGCCATCCAGCCTCTTCATCACGCAACTATCGCACGTCTGCATGGAATAGACCAACTACGAGGCCATACCAACTTTATTTATAAAGCACTTTATACACCCACAGGACCAAAGTGCTCTACACAATCATAAAATACAATGCAATTATAAAACAGAAGAGATCACATATAAAATACATATTAATATACAGACACAATAAAACAAAGTGAAACATCTCAGATTGTGCCAAAGAAAAAAGATGGATCTTGAGAAGTGAGTGAAGATGACAAAGCCTCGACACTCTCGTGTGATTTATTTAGCTTGTCATGCCTTTTCTGAATGTTCCAGTGGAAACACAAGCAGCTAATGTAGGGGGAGTGCGGCGAATGTGATGGCAGGCTGACAATTTTAATTGACCGTCTTCTTTGTGCCGGCTCTCTTTGGCGGACCGGGCCTTTTGAAACACTGCGCGCTTTTCTTTCACTCCGCTCAGGCCTCTTTTCTCCGGAAGATAAAAGTACTGATGCGGTAATGGACCATTAGCATTGTGCTACATCTGTCTCTGACGCCATCATCATTACCGGAACCACATTTAGACAAGAAAATCAGTCCTGAGAAGAAACCCATTTAGCAAGAGCCTGGCGCAGCCTGCTGAATCCTCTCTGGAGAGACGCTCTGTAGTTACAGTACTGTGTTTGATTCTGACAGATTCGGTTGTGGGTTGAGAGGGCTGCAGTTCGGCTAACAGGTTTTATGCAGCTGGTCATGATACAAGTGATCTGGTCTGTACCAGTGACGTGCGGTTGTCATGGAAAAGTAATATATAATGACATAATAATTTATATTGCTATTCCCACGCTGGGGTTTGTAATATAAAGTACCTATTTTTCATTTAGCTTAACCAATTCTGATTGTTGTTTTTCTTCAAAATTGCTGAATTTTCGCTTTTTCCCATTCAAACGCTCGAAAGCGAAGCCAGAGAGCAACCATGACCTTTTTTTAAATGACTCAAGTTATTCGTTTTCAGTTTTGCTTTTACTCGCGTTGAATATTAAGACGAACCCGCGTCTTTGTCCCGACTGCTTTTGTGCACACCGGATTCTGCGTGCGGATCCAGAGTAACCTTCCTCGTTAAGCCTTAATGCCAGTAATTCATTACCTCTGGCACGGAGACTAATGACATCATTAATCAGCTATGAACAGAGCTCGGTAGCAGCAGCGGGAGGCTGACACCTCCTTACTGTAACAATCCCAGGCGTGCATGTACAAGACAGATTGTGGGAAGGACACCGAAAAACGGCGGCGCGTGTCAGTTACCTACAAGTGACGATGTGTATGAAGATGGTAGCTGCCAGGAGTGGTTTTATTTCTGATCTCGCTTATTTCAGGATTTGTGCTGAAGCAAAAATTCTTGGTGTAAAAATTTCTTCTACCTAGCAATCATTTACTCCCTCTTTTGCTCTGTCACATAAAAAAAATAATAAAGCACATAATAGTTTGTGGCATCAATGCGATGGAAAATGTGATAAAGGGGTATAAAAACTTCAGCAAAGACATTTAATGAGTTCATTATCGGCTCTATTTCATTCCTAATTTATGTATTAGCTGGAGCACAGCTTGTACAGTAGCTGTCAAAGATGGAGCAGAATCAGCATGCTCTGTGAACGTCTTCATTGTGAACGTCATCTTCATCTCAAGCTCTCCACCATCCATTGTTCCAGCCCCGCAGCGTTGGAACAATGGTTCACAGGAACCTCGCCTGCAGCGCGTTTACGCAGCCTGAATTTTTAAGCCTCATCCACAGTTTGCGGTGAAAGAAAAAAAAACATCCTGTGTTGCTTCTTTTATTCTTCTTCACGCTGATTCTTTTATAATTAAGTATGGCATATGAAAAGTAGCTCATGAAAAATGCAGAGCTTTTTCTCTGACTCTTTTTTTTTCTTTCTTTTTTTAACTTCATTTACAGCAGCATTGTAACCTCTCCGATGGTCAGATCTCAATCTCATATCAGTTTTATATTCGTTAAGATGAGAGAGATTTCTACTGCAGATCAGATATTAACTCCACTTAAAACCAATCAGATCCATTTCTTTTTCTGCGATCTGTTCTTGTGTCCATTTCTCCTCTGTTCAAAGTCAGACACTCAAGGACGTTTTTGGAGCTGCTCAAACGTTGAGGCCATTCTCCAAGTAAAACACGGTTTAATAAAGAAACGATTATGAAGGAAATTGTTCATAATAAAAAATAAAATTTGAAAGTAATACTTTTATCTCTTAATAACTTCACTAATGCTGTTTGTCATGGCTTAACAGTGAGTTATGGAGTTTTTTTGTGTGTGTTTTTTATAACAATAATTGTCTGGGTTGGAAAGACAAAGTGGCTCAAAACAGTCCCAGTTATTCCTGTAGTTGGGATCCAACGTCAGTTTCTCAATTTATGAAAATGAATACGCATTCACTTTGTTTAAATGTCATGTTCTCTTCCCTTTCCCATGCTGAAGAGTAGCAAAAACATACAGGTATCCAAAGAAACAACCACATCCACAGTTTTCATTTGCTTGTTTTCTTCCTCATGCTGATTCTTTTAATAATTGCATTTAAGCAAATACGACATATTAAAAGTAGCTCAGCTTTTTCTGGGTTTTTTGGTGGGATTTGATCTTAAACGGACTGCAGCAGCGATCTGTGACGTTCGCCTCCCGCCTCTGCTGTGTGACAGTATTTTCCATCAATTCCCACCTCGGTCAGCGGAGACCAACATGTCCCTTGATCCGCCATTTTCTAAGTAAAGGAAGTGCTTCCCTGTCAACAAACAGGCCCTAAGCTTTTGTTTATGCCATTGTGAGCTTGGTTCGCATTAGGTCTGTTCCCATTCGTGTGCTCTGTGTGTGTGTGTGTGTGTGTGTGTGTGTGTGTGTGTGTGTGTGTGTGTGTGTGTGTGTGTGTGTGTGTGTGTGTGTGTGTGTATGCATATAGCTGTCTAGTTGAAGATAATTACTTAGCATCTGGTCATTTACGCCGCAGTCAGAAAGCATTAGGCTGAAAATGCGTTTTGCATTGTCGTTGGCTCGACTCCAGTAAACAGGATTTGAGATGAAGCGGAGGCTCCGAGGCCGGAGTTCTGACTTTTAAACTGTTTACAGCTGTCGCCATGTCGGCCATGTTGAATGCAGTGCTGTTCTTGTGAGACTGTTGTCTGAATGACGGGAATGGCAATATTTTTTTTGTGTGTGTGAATTTGGGAAAAGCTGCTCCTGTCAGTGATTCATCCAGACTGTAATTGAACCGTAGCGCCTGCTGCTCTACTGAGCAACCATCAATTTATTCTGCACAGAAGAAGGAGCTAGAACTGCAGAGCATGACTGAAGTTGCTCTGATGAAAGTTCACCAACGGGCCCTTCTGGGTTATTACTTATCAGGTCAAAATAAAACACTCTGAATCCTCAATAGCTGCCTGAATTATTTAAATCTAACCACTAGTGCACCAAACCTAAAACATATTCCTCATTATTGTTTTTTTTCTTTTTTAAACCGAAATAATCCTTCTCAGAAGAAACGTGCTATTTGATTGAATCCTTATGAAGTGTTGAACACCTCAGTGACTGTTGGGAAGAAATAGTTGCTGTCTCTCAATCTAGGAAGGGTCATGAGGTAATTTCTTAACAATTTGAAGTCATTCTACTTCAACAAAGGTGATAGGTATGTGGAAAATATTTATGTCGGCTGCTTATCTACAGAGGAGTGGAAACACTTAGCAACTCAATATTAAGATCAGACAGTTCAATGCTCAGAGATGTATGGGAAAAAAAAACAGGAGCTCCAACTTAGGGCAGCTACTATGTTGAAGTTTGTGATCACATAATTAGAATAGAAAAAAGTTGAGAAGGAATATTTGTTTTTATTTTCTCACAGTGGTGAAATGCAGCAGCACCAGCAGTAAGTTTAGAGAAATCTGGAAGAGTGCATATTCCCTTTTATTTTAGAGCAGTGGAGTCCAGACTTTTTGCCATGATCTCCAAAATTACGTAAACCTTTTCATAGCATTTTTAAAGCAAACTTTTTGTGCCTTTCTTTTATTATTATTTGATCAGCTCATTAATAAACTAAACCAAAAGAAATAGTACAGTTCTATTGAATTCAATAAAACAGTTGTGTTTTTTGTGTGGAAAACACATCAGTAAAGTATTGTAAACATTTTTTAAAAATCCTGTAAGATTCCTTTACTATAAGATATGAAAACAGTTTCCACGTTGTTTGAGCCGATTGCATTTTTCCTTATTTGGGCTGTAAGGTTTGCTTTTGTGTGAAAGCATGTCAATAATTGTGTTTCCAATGTCTCCAAAATTAACATCAGGGCATCTACGAAGTGTTTTCCAACATTTGGGGTCAAATTTAAAGTCGTTTTCAACCAGGAAACTTTCTGTAAATCATCGTTAAGTTGAGAGACGCTCTTCCTTCTTTTTACCAGAAGTTTCTGCACAGGAAGCTCATGAACTCGATGTGAAAGACATAAAGTTGAAACGAAATTTCCCTGCTTGTTTGCTGTTCTATTTTCTTGCGTTAATGTTCAGAAATCATGCGTGAAGGTAAATCTTATGAGTTCAATCACAGACGGCGGCTCGCGCCGACAGTTTGAGATGTAAACAAACGCTGAAAGCCAAATTAGCGGCTTGTCAGCATGATGTGACAAATAAGCGCGCCAGCAGCCTTTTTCGTTCTTTTTTTTTTTTTTTTACATTTCAGTAGCATTTCAGCAGTAATAATACAGTTTTAGCAGCACGCTGGCTCTGCTCCGATTCTTTATTCCGGCTTTGCCCTCCGGTTGATTTCCCTGACCTCCAAACAAATGGAAATGTCACAGAGAAGCGACGCGCTCCTCCAAAAGGCTCTCGTTTCGCTCACTTGCCAGGCAAATGGAAAGCAGATCTTGCCTGGTCTGACCGCAGTTTGTTCCTCCCAAAAAAAAATGGGGGGGAAGAAGTAAAATCACAAACATTTCTGTGGCTTGGACAGTGGAACGTGACGGTAAAAAGGGGTTTTATAACCTCATCTGGTCCGTCAGACGGCAGAATGTTGATGTCAGAGTGAGGAGTTTTTGTTACTGTGTCATAAAACTGGATCCCCTTTAGGCGACTTTGTCCAAAGCAAAGTCTGAGAATGCCCAGAAACATGCAGACCAATCATTCCGCCACACGAATGATTGGCTGGGAGCATGTTTGTCCTCGAGCTGAACGCACACGCGGCGTGTTTTGCTGCCTTACCTTACAGGGCCGTGTGTGGATCTGCATGTTTAGTCTCCTTGGTATTGTGCTTTCGTCAGCTCTGTGCGTGAAGTAGAAGTGTTTTATTTCTGTGGTTCCTTGTCATGCCAAGAGTCTTTTTCGTTACGTTGTTATTTTGTTTTTTCTGTTTTGTTTCCTTCCTTTCTTCCCTCCTTCCTTTCTTTCTTTCGTGTCACTGTCATTTTCCATTCCAACTCCTCTCCTCCTTTTTCGACCTGTCCATTTGGATGCAATATTTCTGTCCCATTTCCCACCCACCCCACTCCAACCCTCCCCCCTCCTCCCCTCTCCTTACCCGACCCTGAAGACGTAGCCCTGCCCGCCTTCCCCCCCCCTTCACTGACTCCTAACACTACTGACCATGTAACAGCAGGCTCCGGAGGCGTGGCCGCGCCGGCGGGGCCCACCCCCTCCGCCCCGCGGGACGTCGTGGCGTCCCTGGTCTCCACCCGCTTCATCAAGCTGACGTGGCGCCAGCCGGCCGAGCCGCACGGAGACGACCTGACCTACTCCGTGTTCTACAGCCAGGAGGGCACCAGCAGGTACAGCCACAACTTAACGGGAGGAGATTTGGACGGTGACGGGCGGTCAGCAAGTGGAAATGTCTCCGTGTGTTTTTAGTGTCTGAGTTTAAAAGGTGAACATCACATCAGGTAGTTTAGTTACTGAGATCGAAATATTGGAGGAGTTTGTTGATTACACATAAAAAAGACCCTCAAAATGTAATTTTTCCATACACTATTGAAATCTCACTTTTATTCTCAGACTTCTGACTTTAAACTCTGAGTTTTGAGGAAATAGTCCTGAAAAATGTTTCAGTGGCCGTAATCCTCGTCTGCAGTGTATTACATAAGGATCCGTTTTCAAAACAATAAATGTCAGGTTAATATAAAGTTTGTTCATGTATTGTACAAAATTTACCCTCGAAAGTTGGTCGGAGTTCCTTCTGCATGAAATCCTGCTGAAAAATGTGATGGGGAATCTCCATAAAGCTTCTCAGCAGAAGCAGACATGAAGTGTCGTGGGGCTTTCTGTGGTAATTTTGGGTATTATAACACAGTGAAGCAAACTCAGCGGATGAAATGGCTCTCCAAATCATCACTGCCTGTGGAAAAGACACACTGTATCCAAGTCAACTTGGATTCAGTGTCTGTTGCTTGTGGACCTTTTTTTTTAACCACACTTTTTCCTTCCACTCAACATTCCATTAATCTGCTTTGGTGCAGTAATTTGTGAACAGCCGGCCTCTTTAACAACAAGCTTCTGTGGAGGCTCAGATGCTTTCCGCTGAATAACTGTAAAGTCAACAAATTATGATTATGTTGGCTAAAACTGGGCGATAAAATCAACCTTTTTTTTTTCTGTAAATCCCTCTCATTAATGCTCTGATGAATGTTCTCCAATGGTCAAATTAAGTTCTGCATATAGTACCATAAAATGTATTCATTGATGTTTTACCTGTTTTATTGCTTTTACAAACTAATAATCACCAACAAAATTGACTTTCTTCACACACAAAGAATGTACAAAGGAAAACATTTAAAGTCAAAGTGAAAACTTGAATTAATGGTTGGAATATCGTAAATTTCTCACGTTCTGATTTTGCTGCTCCAGCTGAAGATGCATTTATTTTACGCCCACTTTTAACATGGATCGTTCTCTTTTCAGCTTGGAATTAGAAGAACGTTTTAAACATTTAGATAATTGTTACAGAGCTACATCATTACTAAAAGTGAATTAAAATTGATTTCGAAAAGTTAATGCGAGAGCTGCGTGTTGTAAATGAAATATTGAAATCCCTGGACGTTTTTCCTGTTTTTTCCTCCGTTCCCTCCCGCATCAGGGAGCGGGTGGTGAACACCAGCCGACCAGGAGAGATGCAGGTCACCATCCAGAACCTGATGCCGGACACCAGGTATCGCTTCAGGGTGGTGGCGCACAACAGCAACGGCCAGGGCGAGAGCTCAGCAGCACTCAAAGTGGCCACCCAAGCAGAAGGTAACACACACACACACACCCACACACACACACACACACACACACACTGTACAGCCAATTCATATGTGCCCTGAAAAATGCGTGTGTAAACATGACTGGACCCGCTGGAACATGCTCTTACCAACACTCCGGGGTAAACAAGGTGCGCTCAAAAATGTGCAAACAGACGGAGGCACAAACGAATATTCACCCACATGCAGCGTGTGGTGGCCTCCGTCACCCTCCGCCTTCACACACACTGCACACACACTGATGGCTGGAGGGGGGACTGTGTGCTGCAAGAGGACCACCCCATAGAAAACCTACTGTGAACCACTTCTTGTTTATTCCGCAGCGTTTCCTCAAACCCCACTGTGTGTTTTGGTTTTAGCTGAGCCTGCCGAGGTCAGCGTTCCCATGCAGCCTGGAAAAGTCTGGAGTTGTTTTCGTGTTTTCAGGAGTGAGATCTGGACACGTAAAGAAAGAGAGCAACAATCCTTTATTTTGGTGTCCTTCCTTCCTTGTAAACTTAACTCTGTTATTTTTTTTCTCTACTTCTTTTCTTCCTCTCATTGTTTCTTCCTTCTGTCCATGCTTCTCTTTGTTCCTGTCTTTCTGTTTATGTCTTGTTTATCTCTTTCTTTCTTTGAGTTTTTTCTTTCATTCTTTCCTTGTTTCTTCCTTTCTGTCTTATTTCTCTTTTCTCTCTTTCAGTCCCTCTCCTTGTTTGCTTAAGTCCTTCTCTTACTGTTTATCCATCTATCATATCTTTATCCTTTTTAGATTCCTTGTGTGTTTTTTTTATTCACTTATTCTTCTCTCTTCCTTTTGTCATCTTGTTCTGCCACTAACCCCTCCTTCCTGTCTTCTTTCTTTCCCCTCCTTCTGCCTTCCCTTCATTCCCTTGTTTCTGTCATATATTAATCTTTTTCTTCCTTCCTTCCTCTCCCTCTGTCAGAGAACATTTCTGTCCTATATTTGAAAATGGACCTAAAAGTTTGAGACCGAGTCTGGACGGATACTGAGAGGGAAAACTAGCGAGACATGAGACGGTCAAAATCAGATATATGCAGATTTCAGCACATTTTCTTGCTTCCAGAGGGCAACTAAGCGGCTTTGAACGTTTCCACTGGCGGACGTCTGTAATGCGCTGGGGGAAAGCGAGAGACACCGTGACTTTGTCGTTGGGTTATTTATTTAATCTTTTTTTTAAGTGTTGGAGCCTCTTGACTGCTCCTGGAGTTTCAGCCATGACTTCAGAGCTCTGTGCAGGGGATTCCCCCAGCACACCCTCAGACTGCCGACACGCCTCTCCTCCTGTCTGAGCTCCAGCTCTGTCTCTGCCGCTTTGTAGGTCAGCTTCTGTTTTCCTACCTGTCCCTGTCGGTTTCTGGCCGGATGGCTCCACACATACACACACGCCAACAAACACAAAAACACACACGCAACACCTTAATGCCTTTGCCAGCAGGAGCAGAGCCGCCCACAGGGACGGCGGCGAGGGCGGCCTGTACCTGGGGGTGTATCTTTAGTTTGAGGACATGCTATGAATTGCAGCTTAAACTGTTGACCTGCATCTGAGTGCCTGGTCTGTGCACACAGCGTTGGCCTGATTTTTTTTTTTTATTTTACCCACAGGGACCAGAGCTAGTACACCAATACACACACACATGCACACACACGCACCTTCACCATTCATGCAGGCTGACAAATGGAAGGGGGGTCTTTCTTCTGTCAGCAGCACCTGCAGCTAAAGGTTACAAGTTTTGTAGAGAACAGAGATACTGTCTGCCCTCAGGCAAATGCTTCAGCATCATTGTGTTACTTTAAATCTGTTACTTTTCAGCCACAACAGAGAAGGAGCAAGCATGTCTACCATAAGCCAAACGTAGGTTTTTTTATTAGTAACTAAAATGATGAAAAGTGTTCTTCTGTATTTGAGCTCGAATTTGTCTCGACTTGAAAAGTATGCATCGCCCTTGATTTTCTTGCTTGTGGTCACAAGCACAATTAAAGTTTACTGAGGGTCTTTTTTTATTTGCTGGCCAACACAAAGTGTTGCATAATTGGAAAGGAGATGACATGTTTACTTGTTTACCTATCGCCACCCGCTCAGCTTATCTGCGTACCTCTCCACGCCATTTTTGATACCATGGCAACATTTTTTTATAGCAATGGGTTCTTTCTAGTTGAGAGCAAAAGTATGACCACAAAATGACAACATTATAAACTTCTTAATTAGGGAAAACCTAATAATTAAAAGTGAAACAGGCATGTTCTTTTGCTTTTTTCTTTCTGTAGTCACTGCTGTGAAAATATTTTCCTTTTGCCACTGAGAAGGGGAATAATTTTATTTAAATCATAAAAAAAAGAGCAAAAGGAAAAAAAATGTCTTCAGTAAGAAGTGAGACGCCAGCATGAATATGACGTCTAACTTTTGCTTTTAAACATCTTGTAAACTTCGACTTCTTGTCGTCTTGTAGCCCAGTTTGGAAGTTATTTCCACTTTTCAGCCCAGGTATCGCTCAGAGAGAGCGATACCTGGGCTGAATATGTAAAAACCAATGTATATAAAAAATGTATACATCCACGGTTTTGTGGAAGCACAGATTTGTTTCATCCTCGGAAACATTAAAAATGCATCAGTGATTTAAGGCTGAGCCTCGCTCTCTTTTATGATGGGTGCGAACCTAATCTAATAATGTGGCTTAGAAACAACCCAGAATATATTTGCATTCAGAGTGACTTTGCTTTCTCTGGGCGTACAATAGTAATTGTAAACATATCGATGTCTCATTTTTGCCTCTCGTGTTCTTATGTTGTTTGTTTTTCCCCCCCATCAGTACAAGTGCCGGGTCCAGCTCCCAACCTGCAGGCGGTGTCCAACACGCCGACCTCCGTCTTCCTCAGCTGGGACAAACCCCTCACAGGCAACGGGGACATCCTCTCCTACAAGCTCTACTACACAGACAGGAGCGTTGGCGTCGAAGAGGTGGGGCTCTCTCTCAGCAGCACATCACAGACCACGCCGGCCTGCGTTTCTCTCCCCGGTTTCTCCGATTCAAACAGGAAACCTTTCCCTCCAGAGCCAAAACAATGATGCTGTTGATCTATTCCACTTGCTCCGATCTGACTGCTGCGACACATCGCAGCTATATGAAGCAGCCGAAACGTGAATACATTGGAGAGCTTGCTGTCTGCGCAGAGATTTCTCTGTGTGATAGGAAGATAAATAGTTATAAAACAACAAAAGAGATTCAAACTGTATTTTTGGCATATGAAAAATATTTGTTTTAACTGTGTTGATTAGCATTATTGTTCCACGTGATGATTTGAGACTTTTCAGATTAGGTGCTTTCCTAATCTGGAAAAGTGTGTTTCAACAATAACACTTTTCTTTTTTGAGAATTAAATGTTTCAAATCATAACATTTGTGGGAGGTTTTTGTATTTTTTGTTACTTTCTTAAATGAAAGTAAAGTAAACTGATTTGGGCATCCCCAGCTTTTTGTCTTGGCTCTTATACTCAAGATTCATTTAAAAAAAAAGACATAATATGGGATAACTCATCAAAGCCTCACAGGTGCATCTCAATACATTAGAAAAATCATTGAAAATCTCTATTTCTGTCACTAAAATCAAAATGTGAAACTAAGATACTACATATATATAAGGTGATATATTATCTACTGGTGATTTCATTTATTAAAGGACAAAGTATCCAACCCTGCATGTGAAACAGTGATTGCTCTCTAATCCGGGGTTAATGTTGCCAATGTGAACAGCTGCTGTCAACTGTTTGCCACAACTAGCAGCTTTACATCCCTCTGGAGGACTTTTGGCTCACTCTTCTTTGCAAAGTTGCTTTAATTCACCCACATTGTAGGGTTTTAGACTTTGAAGTTGACTTCCAGATTTGTTTAGATTTTTCCTCCAGTTTCTGCTGTGGAAACAGAGATGAAGGAAAACGTTTCCTGTTTCTTGAAAAAGTTTCCCCAGTGAGACTCGTCTGTAGCTTTGGCAACGTTGCTGAAGATGTAACTAAAACATTTAGTCAAATGTTTACCATTTGCATTGCAAGAACAAACCTTTTGCTCGAAGCTTGTAATTGAAAGGAGCCCTGTTTTATTGAAAAATACTCAAACCCGGACATCTGAAACCAGAAAAAACCTTAATAAAGTTGGATTGAATGGATTTTCTTGTTCTCCTGATGTATTGTTAACTACGACTCATACATCTATATTAACAGCTTGTACTTCCATGTCAAAAGAAAAAGCCTGAAAATGAATTGAAAAAACTTTAATCCTGGAGTAGAGAAATATAGAAAATGTTAGATCTCCATGCTGTGCCTTAATGGTGCCAGCAATTGATTTCCATTTAGCCTGGTTTTCTGAGAAATTCATCCATTCTTAGTACAGTTGTCTACCACGCAAGAGTGCATTGAACAGAAGGAAAGCAGACAGGATTCCTCCATGTTCTCGCAGAAGTAAAGGTGGAACATAGCTGCTCAGATAGCGAATCAGCCCCAGCAGCAGCATTGTGCAAGCCAGTGAGGCATTAAAAAGCCTTTAATATGATAATGGACGAAACGTCAGCCACTGCACTGAGTGATGATGCCTCGGTTCCCTGGAGAAGAGAGCTGGAGATGAGGTGGAAGAGGCGGGAGGTGATGAGAGAGGTGAACGAAACAGAGATGAAGTTGGGAGGACATCAAACATTGAAAGGTCAGACGGCAGTGAAGCGATCACGTACACGCACAAAGGACGACGCGTTCAAAGGTGAACGTCAGAGCTGAGGGTAGAATTTGAAAGATCTGTCTGCTGTGTTTTTTTTTCTTTCTCCTAAACATCACAATTAAAGAGCTGGATGTAAACGGCCCGGAGTAATTGGGAATGCAGCGGCGTAACCAGTTTGTGAAGCAAATCGCACTAATCACAGAAGGGAGAGGCGCGCATCTCGGCGGAAGACGACATTTTTACAGCAAGTGAAAAACAGAAATTAGTGAAATGAGCCGACCAAAACAGGCATCTGTAGCTGCTGGAGCTGTCTTGTTTACAGCATGTTTGTCTCAGATTCAAAGCCGGGATGCTGTCAAGAGTTTTCATTTTTTGCGTGCGCGAAGGGAATCTATTTTTTGCTTCTTTATTGTTTTTAGAATGAGTGAAGGACTTTCACTGCAAGCTTCATTGATTTTGCTCCGCTCTGTGTTTCAGGATGTTGACATAGAGAGCCAGTCGTACACCATGGCTGGACTGAAGAAGAACACAGAGTACAACTTCCGCGTGGTGGCCAACAACAAGCACGGCCCGGGGGTCTCCACGGAGGACGTCATGGTCCGGACGCTTTCTGACGGTCAGTCGGTTGCTTAAATGTTGACCTGACAGTTTCAGCATCTCCTCATGCTTGTTGCGAGTGTTTTAACATTATCGGTTGTCCTTGAACTGTCTCAAAATTGAGGCCTCAAAATGTATTAAATTCATTTTATAAAAGCAAGTTGGGCTTAAATTTTCAAATTTTCTCTTTTCTGTCTCGTGACTCAAGATGGTCACGGCTAGCTTTTTTTGCGTCTACCATGTGAAAGTGCAAATGTGTCACTATTTGCAGTTCATATATTTCTGAACTGATATAGGTCCTTAATCCCATTCATAATGTTTTGTAAAAGTCTTACGTTTGGTGGAAACTGCAGAAACACTGCACTCTATATGTTGGGTTAGATGACATAGGAAGCATTGGCGTTAGATCAAATGACAACCTTCTCTTTATTCTTATTTAGTGACTGATTATTATTTTCAGTTTGAAGCAAACAAGTAAACTATTAAATACAAGTGACATGGGTTGCACATTGCAAAAACACATAGTCTTACCATACCAAGTATTTTTAAGCTAGTTTCTAGTCCCGATATCTTAATATACTTCAAATGAACCAAAACTAGCTTACAAGTCACTTTTGTCGGAGGTTGGTTTTAATAAATGGCTTCTTAATATTGATTTTAAAAGCTACTACTTCCACTTGCATATTGTTGCATTAAAATACTTGGTAAGATTTTGTTCTTTAAATCCAGGAAGATGTATTGTTTCATCCACCAAACTGTCTAAAACCTACTTTGCCTGATTATACGGACAGCAAAAACCTGATATTTCACTTTACACAAATGTTCCTTCAGATTTGAAACGTTTATTTTCCTATTTTGTCTTCACAGTTCCAAGCGCCCCTCCTCAAAATCTCACCTTGGAGGTCCAGAACTCAAAGGTAAGTCATAAATGGAGACGCTAATGACTGGCTAGCTACCCTGCAGCTGGTCTTGTTTTGTTTCTGTACCTGCAGCAGAGTGTAACGTTCCCGGGTTTGTTGCACTCGCACCGATTTCAAAATGTACAATGCAAACCATCGTTCTCGAATGCGTGCGAATCAAAATCCAGGTTGCCATTTCGTGCACCAAAATCCTCCCGGGGCGACTCGCGAGCGGACACAAACAGCCGAGTAGATTTGTAAGCCTGCAGGCTGCGACGTCCTTCTATGCGATGAGCTGCATCAGAAGCTTGTAGCCTCAGCTGGGTAAGGCGGCGCGAGAACCCTCATCGATTTTCGTCGACAGGAGATTTGCCTGTCAGAAGGTTTTATCCCGTATCAATGTGTACATGCAACCCGGCTTAACTGCCTACAGCTCAAATATGTGTTGATACAGAAGAAGCAAAGGTGATGCTTTTGGCAGTAGTTACTCCACTTTTACCCAACATTTAATGCAAATGTGTGCTTGTATTGTTTCGCTCGTGCTTTTCTTTTCAAGTCTAGCTGCTGAATTTACTGAGACTTACTCCAGCTCTCGTGTGAAGCTCTCGAATGGACGCGGCTCGCGGAGGTGGCTGCTGGCTTAGGCGAGCAGCGGCAGCTGTTAAAACCAGAAGCAGGGCTCGACCTCCCGTCGTTTGAGCCATTTGATCTTCAAACAGAGAGCTGTGGGCCTGCTTATTGTATATCTCCATGAGGGTGATGGATTAAATTTTACAAAAGATGTTTTTTTGGGGGTTTTTTCTTTTCCACTCCTGACTTGGGAGAGAGTGAGTCCAAAAAAGAAAACTGAAAAGAAAGAAAGATGGGCAAAACCTCAGGGTGCGAGGATCGCCTTCTGAAGCAGCACTCTGAGGCCTTCACTGGTTGATGCAAAGCCCAAACTGGGGGTTTAGGGTGGTGGGGGGGGGAACGACAGACAATCCTATCACAGCCTCCCAGCTTGAGTGCAAACTGACCACCCCTGCTGAGGCATGCTTGGATGAGTTTTTTTTTTTTTTTTTTTTGGGTGAGAAAACACCCTTGAACTAATTTTAAGACCGAAATAAAGAGGATTCTCTCAAAGGAATAGTGCTGTGAACTGATAATTAAAACTCAGAAAAAGCCCATTTAAAACAAGCTGTAATTATTATTTTATTCTCTTTTTTTCCCCCCTCTTTGTTCAAAGTGGATTTAATTATTACCATTACAAAAACAATGCTTAGGCGGTTTAAAAAAGAAATTACGCAGTTGGCTGTGCGGCAGAATGAGAAGAGGTTCCTACCCCTGAAAGTTCTTCGCGTCTCTGGCCACAAGCTTTGTTGTGTCTTATTTGGCAATATTCTAACTAAATGTAGTTCTTAATTTTGTAATGGGAGGAGAATTGCTCGAGGTTTTCACATTTCTTTTCAAAAATGATAATCTGAAATGCGCCTGGATACTCTTTTGTCACCTTGGTCTCCGTTAATAGCTGCACATCTTTCAGTGTGTGTCTCTGCTAGCTTAGGCACTATTAGCCTATTCCTGTTTACAAGATCGATGAAGGACCGCCACATTGTGAGCATTAGTTCAATCTAACAACTGATCCTCAGTTGGTTTTGAGTGCAGACTTTAACTGAACCACCCAAACTGACTTTGATCTAAACCATCCTGCTGTAGTTCTGCCTGCATGGTTAGGCTTGTTACCTTGTATTTGGCTCCATGTTCCCATCAACTGATACGTTTCCCAGGGTGTTCATGTATTCTGAGAAAACTCTTCAAACATCTTAAATTAATAAATCTAAAGTTAAGGCTTGCTAGCTAGCTGTATTTTTGAGTCTACCTTGGTTTATGTGCAAATTTATGGTCTTAAAAGGTCTTACATTTCAGTTGGTGAAATCTGCCAAGGCCCAAGAAACTTGTCTTTGTATCATTCAATCAAAATAACCCCCAAAAAATGTTTTATCAGATGCTGATCACTCTCAGCTTCAAACTTGGTAAAGATGGCCACTACAGTATCTGTTGAAACACACAATATTGTGAAATGTCCTTGCCAGTCCCTGGTTGTGCAACCTCTTGTCTTCCGGTATGTCCACTCGCTTTGGCGTTCTGGGGAAAATTCAAAACTGTGAGATGATCAGAATCTGCTTCAGTCTGCCAGAACCAATAGGAACAGGCTTCCCCCTGTTCATCCTTTGGCTCCGCCCAGGATGCTCAAGTTCCACCAGAAATGGGGATTTTCAAAACCAAACGTTTGAGAATCGTAGCCAAATACTTCTGAAATGTGCAGGTATAAGTTTCTGCTTTTCGCCTCGTGAGAAAAAAATAATTGTGACATTGTGGAAAAAACAGGTTTTGTTGGCAAAACTTTACTTTTAAAAATGAAACGGCTCATTATAATTCTAAAAGTTTAGGTCAGAGTTTATACTTTTGATTAAATGTAATTTTCATCTTATTGAATAATAAAAGGAGAAATTTCCCTCCATATCCCTGCTATGAAAGAAAGCATCCTGAAGCATGATTCTTCATAATATGACATTTTCCACATGTTTGAAGGAGGGTTGAACCTTGAAATGCGACATGATGCGAAACCATTGATGTAATTTCTGTCGTGTTGATGTTTTTTTTGTCTATTTCCTGTCATCTGCTGCTCACCTCTTCCCTCCTGTGAGTTCGCAAAGTCAATTAAATGTGTTTTCGCAATTCGGGAGAAGATGAAAGAAAGGCAACACGCATCCCACTACAGTGGCCCACAGTGTAATAAGAAAAATGGAAATAATTGAACACACTTAACCCAATTTTAATTTGCTCAATTCCCTCACCTCGGCAGGGGAGGAGCTTTAGCGTGTTTTCAGGCTTTTTGTGCATCGGTGTGACAGTGAGAAAGCATTAATTAACTGCTCTCCCACGCTGAGCTACCCCCCATCTATCTCTTTAAACACACACCCAAACTCCGATGCCTTTATCCTGCAACAGCGCAGCCTGCCAACAAAAGGCCCCAAATTCCTCTCTGACTGGAGTAACTGTGCAGCTTCAAACTCTGCGCACACCTCGCCCATCAGGACTCCTGCTTCCATTATTCATGTTCGTTTCGCTCGTAAAGCTCGGGTTGACACTCGCGCTCAGAGGGGTGTTTGTTTACGTGAGGCTCGCCTGTTGGCACCCCGCGTCCGGAGGAAGGGGAGATGCAGAGGAGTCAGAGGAGGGAACCTGGGGAGCCACGTCAACACAAAGGGCACAAACACCCCACCGCCGAGTGTTTGTGCGAATGAACTTATGAGGTCACCTTTTCTGGCTGCGGGCTTCAAATGTTTTGCTCATAGATTCCCTCGTTGCTTTTCAGAGCATCCTGGTTCGGTGGCAGCCGCCTCCGCTCAGCGGCCAGAATGGGGAAATCACCAGCTACAAGATACGCTACCGGAAAGTTCCACGGAGGAGCGAATCGGCTGTGACCACTGCTGGGACGGAGCTCTACAAGCTCATCGATGGTGATGTTTCACTTGTGATAGTCTGGATGTTACTCCTGTTATGTAGAGAGACAACTCGGCAGGCACCATCTTATACTGATGCCGCTAGTCGAGATGGGTAGAAAGCCTTCACGTAGCATTATCACACACCATGAAACATCTAGAAAACCTTTTATTAAGCTTATTCATTCAGAAAAATATTATGTTAGGAAGCTTTTCATTTTTATAAAATCATCAGCAACTCTGGTTTTGCTACTCCTGCTGTTACAATGCAAAGTATTGACAGCAGGGGCACAAACTTTGGTACTTTGAGTCTCGAAAAGACTGTAGGATGTGGTCACTGTTATGTCTGAGGAACTTTTTCTGTGTTGATTTGGCCATGCAGTAGCCCGGCTATCGCCTTCCTGCGCAGTTTTTTCTTGTGTTCTAATTCCTACATAAATAGCTTTTGAATCACTGAGCTTCGCAGCTTGAACAAGCCGTCTTGTGTACATAACAGATATTGACTCTGTTCTGGTTTGTGTTCACACTTGTCTATAAAGCTGTAAACAGTGTGAAAGTAATGAGTGATTTTAAATTTTTTTTTATTTTCTTTGCTTTTGACTTAAAACTGTTCATGCTTCTCCAGTCAGGAGCAAATGTTGTAATATAATAGGATTGGACATAAGTTATGTAACATGGTCTAACTCTAATCAAGGTGGAAACGGCTCATTGCAATTCTAAAAGTCTAGGTCAGAGTCTTGCTTCTGCTCCCAGATAGCATCTTCTTTCCTCATTCTTTGGATTGCTTTATTGTTCAATCGTTCTCGCCATCAGACGCCAGTTTCTCTCCGCGGAGTGCATCTATTTGATGCACTGCAACATTTAAAAACTCGTCATGAACCTGCGCTGATTTACATTGTCTGCCGGATCGTAGGTCTTCAGTTTCAGAGTTTTGGATTAGAGTCACAAGCTTTGGTGCCTTAAGATTACACGCTCGCTGCCAACCGCAGCCGGCGCGATATCGCCAGAAAGAGGCGCACAGCGATGGTGATTAATATTAGATGTTGCCTCAGCAACTTTCAAGTGGCCCGGCCTCCCGCTGCGCGCCGCATCAAAGAGAATTTACACTTAAAAGTTGATTTTGGAGATCATTCCAGGGGGGGGGGTCGGAACAGAGGGGGTGTTTGTTGGTTCTGAAGCTTTAAGAAGGACGTGTTGTAGCCTCGAAGGCGTAGATGGCAAGGCGGTCTTTAGAAGACACCCTCAAGAGGGGACGGGGGGAACAGAGGGGTGTCGGAACAGCGAGTACAGAGAGAAATGACTAGAGGATTAGAGCGTAGCGTGCAAATAGCACAATGTGATGACAGTGACAAATTTTATTGCAAATTAATACAGAAGCACCCCATTTGTCAGCAGGCACCCACCGTCATCTACGAGTACTGAAAGCAGCACCCAGCAGCGGCGCTCCCCCCTCAGAGGGAGATGTGCCTATAAAATATGAATCAATGTGAAATTCAGCTTTATGCTCTCTGGGAGAACTGACTGTCTCGCTTTTTGTGCTGCCATTTATCTCGTGCTTTCATTGGTTTAACTTTTTCTTTCTTTCTTTTTTTTTTTTTAATGGCACACACCTTTTCTTGTTCGAGCCACCAAAAACTTTAATTAAAAGTTGAGAATTACCTCCTGATCGTTCACAAAATGAACATGCCATAAAGAATGGGATTGCTGCGGCTGCTGCCTCCACACTGGTTGGCTTGCAGTGTCAATTTAGTCAGTCGTTATTTTTATTTGCAGTAGTTGCAGTATTTTTTTTTTAATCTATATACATATAAGTAATGTAATTCTTTCTTTCGTTTTGTTTAAGATAAATTTTTTCTGAAGATGAGAACTTTTCCACCTGAATGTGATTACAAGGGAAATTAATCTGCAATTTTTTATTTTTTTTAATTATTTTTTTTTTGCAGTTTGAGATTTTTCTGTTCTAATAAAATAAAAATGTATTGTTCACTGCACCTGAGTCCATAAAACTTGATCTATTCTGAGACAAGTTGAGATGTTTTCTCCCTATGAAGAATGCCGTATTTTTCTCCAGAATATTGTCTTGTATAGAGTTTTTTTTTTTTTTTTTTTTTTATTTATTTATTTATTTGTACTGTATATCTTTATGTAGATGTTAGAAGTTAGGAAAACTTAAGGGCAAACGAGAAAGACAGAAAAAAAATGTCCAGAGTGTTATTGAAACTTGTGAAAGTATTGGTGAAAAACAGAAGTGTGTCTGTGAAGCCTCAGCTGTGAACCTGCGTTTGCCTCTTTAGGTCTGGAGCCCGGAACGGAGTACTCCTTCCGAGTGTCGGCCGTGACTGTGAACGGGACCGGACCGGCCACCGAGTGGGTCCCGGCAGAGACGTTTGAGAGCGACCTGGACGGTAACGAGTCCTGCTCTTCTCGCTTTGAACAGACCAAACCGGATCTGCTCTGTGCGCTGAGGCTGCCAGGCTTCTGAACTGAACTTTTCTGTCCTGCATTTCCTCCCAATAGAATCTCGCGTACCGGACCAGCCCAGCTCGCTGCACGTCCGCCCGCTGGTCAACAGCATCGTGGTGAGCTGGACGCCGCCGGAGAACCAGGACATCGTGGTGCGCGGCTACACAATCAGCTACGGCATTGGGAGCCCCCACGCTCAGACCATCAAAGTGGACTACAAGCAGCGCTACTACACTATTGAGAACCTCAGTATGAACGGGTTTCCATTTGGGTTTTGGGTTTTGTTACAAACGTAATCTCGCTTGAGTAACTATCATATACCGCTAATTATAATATGGATCCTAACAGAAGGCGAGTTTCCTGAACAGGAAAACGGGTCAAGTCTGATTTTAAAGACTGCATTTAATGAACTAACGACCAAAAACGCAGACGCCCGAATGCTGTGAAACGGTTCATTGCTACCAGGTAGTGGAGGCTGAAGGAGTTAATTAGAGCTTCACCGACTGCTGAGCCACTAATTATACTGATTGGACTTGTAGGCACACACTCGTTAAAGGTCAGGATGTTCAAGTAAAACTATCTTTGTGAAGCTAAAAGAAACTGGGATTTGCAGTTGCATCTCCATTTCACAAAATATCAATTATGTTTGTTCCAATTCCATATTACATATATTGCTATATACATATTGGTCCTAGATCAACCCAAAAAAAAGAAATATCGGATTAAGTCGTCCTGCATCTAAAATATCTGATTTCGGCCCGCTGATTGAAATGCTGTGCGCCATCATTTAGTCCGGCCCAGGATTTGTATCCAGAATCCCACATACATACAATTGGTTGATAATAAATGGGTCATTTGTTTTCAAACAACTGACTCAGCAGAAATATCATTTGGTAAAGTGTTTTCTAACTTTCCACAATATAAAATAAGTAATAAAAGTATGTTTGAGTCATGCTGATATTGTATTGTCTAGATATCTGTATCCGCCGATGCTCAGAGCTACAATATTGATATCGTATCGCGAGTGACACATTATACTGGGACATCCCAATATTATGTATTTTAGTTGTGTTATTCCAAAAATGAGCTTCATGAATTGTACTGGCTCACTAAACACAAACTGTATTTGTGAAACTTTTGATGATTACAGCAAATCAGAACCCCAAAAAGACATAAAACCAATAAAGCAAAAAGTTTTATAAATTTTCTTTTTACTAAGTTTCGACCAGTATACAGTACATGTATTCAGTGTTTGGTCAGAGATCCTTTTGCATTAGTTACAGCATCCATATCGTGTGGCATGAACAAGATCAGCTTGTGGCTCTGCTGACATGTTAAGAAATGACCAATTTCCCTTTCTGCCCATGTAAGGCTTTGGTTATCCCTGGTGTTTGTGCATCTTTTCCTTCCACTCAACCTTCCATGAATATGACACTTTTTCTGGGAAGTTGGAGTGAGGGTTTTCCATTAGTTTTGAGCCATAATCATCAAAATTAACTGAAACAAACATTTTACATGTTTTATTTTTCGTGTAATTAATCTCTTGACTGCCATCCTTTACTTCTGCTGAAGTTCCTTCTCAAGATTAATTAATTTTATGTCGTACTGAAGCTCTAGAAAGCAAGGCTAGCTCATTTTCTTCAGTGGGAATGGAGAGCTGTTTGTTGCTGAATCTGTTATGTCGACATTTGGCTTTTTTTTTTTTTTTTAATGAGATAATTGATCTCCTTCGTTTGCTGCGATTGAAGAATCAGGATTGTGTCCAGAATTGAGTGACAAAGTAGAAAGGAAGCTTTTGCCAATGTCCCGGCATCCATAATTAAAGCTCTCATCACCATCACTTCGAGTGGAGCTTGTGTGTTCAAATATTCGCGGCGCTAATATCGCAATTACGAGCGGAGAGCCTCTGGAGTTTGGCTTGATTGCACCGGCCGCGTCGGGTGGTCTCTCTCTCTCTGTCTCTTTCTCTCTCTCACCGACCTCCGTCTCTCGTCCCGCAGACTCCGGCTCCCACTACGTGATCACGCTGAAGGCCTTCAACAACGTAGGGGAGGGCATCCCCGTGTACGAGAGCGCAGCCACCAGAGTGCAGTCAGGTACGAACTCTACGCATCTGCAGCTTTCAAAGGGAATGGCGAGGAAAAGCAGCGGAGAGAAAGGATTCAATGGCCACATCAGGAGCTGAGAGCAAATCGGCTTCCCTTTTCCTGATCACAGCTGATACGGAGGGGGGGGGGGAAGAAAATGCTGCTCATGCTTCTCTGGATTCAGTTGACATTTCTCGTTGCCCTCTCTCTAACCTGGCATCATTATCAGACACAGTGTGTCTCGACTCTAAATTACCAGGCAGAAAATGGGTCATCAGCCTGTCTCGCTGCTTTAATTAACTCTCTTCAATAGTGGCCTGTAAGTATACTCAAGTCTCTCCTCCTTTTTCTTTTTTAATCAAATGATCAGAACCTCAAATGATGCACCTTTATGAGTAGTCTTGATTATTACGATAAGGGAGCATGAGGTTTTTTTAATCCACGTTTTAATTTGCTAATACAGGCAGAAATGTTATAAAAAGTAGATTTCATGGAGAAAGGCAGGATGTTTAGGGGGCTGAAGACAGCATTGGGTTTTATTTTGTCATTTAAAAAAAAGGATCTATTCCTTAATATATATCATTTAGAAATGTTTCTTAAGGTAGGTGTATTTCAGACATCTTATCTTTTATCAAATTCTGCACAATAAGTTTCCTTTAGATGTCACCAGTGGGAGGCACAGTCCTGCTAACATGCTGACGCAAAAGTTTTCAGCATTTTTGGCGCTCTGGTCAGATGACGCCAAAATTAACATGTTTGCTACATGTGCAGGAAAACTAGCAATTGGCGTTACAGTTTTCAGAACACAAGAGCTTAACTTTATTCTTATTTTTTTTTATTGTATCCCAAAAATCCTAACAATTGCAATTAAATTTCTTTTTTAACAAATGCTAAAAACAAAATTTTAATAGATAAAAAGTTGCTTCTCGTGTCCAAAATAAATTGTAGCACATACATATAATTTAAAAACTTAGAAAAGAAAGTCAAATTTAGCAGAAGTGTGGTAAGGATTAGCATTTCATAATCATATTTAACAGATTTTAGCCACCTCGTGTTCAATGTTGTGAAAGCCTAGTGAGAGTTGGTCTCACTGCAGCGCAGTGAAACCGCTTTTTTTTGGCTAAATGATAAGGACAACCTCTTTGGCCGCCTGCCAGGTGACGCACACTTCATCAAGCCTCACTTCTTAACAATTAGAGGCAGAGCATGTGTCGCGGCCCATGGAGTCTCATGAAGAAGAATAAGGAGTGCAAAACGCTTCCAGTTAGCTCACATGCCGGCTGAGTTCACGCAGTTCGTGTGACGATGCAAGGAGACGAGCAGCTGCACGCTCCCCGCAGCGTCCCAGAGTGCGGTCTGCACCCGCCTCCCTGCTCCTCCTTGATCGCTGCAGTTTGTCTCCGCTGCAGCACTGTTGCGCCATGGAACACAAGAGGGGCGGGGTGCCTGGCGACGTGAGTCACGTCAACATGCTTTGAGAGGAAGGGGAGGGGGGCGCTTGAGTTTTAACACAAATGCACACACATAGTGCACACTTGTCTCTAAAAAAGCTCCCTCTCATCCTAACTCCCTTACACACTCTGTGCACTCACGCAAGACCCCCCCGCGGTGACTTTGGCAACCCCTTCGTCAGATCCAAATGCTTCCTCTGAAAAGCAGAACCGAAAAGCCCACCACTGTCGGCTTCTGCCGAATTCTCAGAGGCGCGTTCCCCTTCCTGCCAGTTTGTTCGAGTCGGAATTAAAAAGACAGGGCTGACCTACATAGTGCTTTACTTTTGGAAAAAGTGAAGGAAAACTTGGTGAACTTGGGCTGAATATCGGATGACAGTGACGTCTTAACTTAAAAACGGAGAAAGGGAGGGAGGTGTTTCACCCACGTGTAACGCTGCATTTTTATTTCTTTAACCCGCGGCTGATTCTCAGCAAAGAAAAACTGCAACGCACGTTCTTCAAAGCTGCAACTTTCGAGCCATTCTGAAACCTCAGGGTCTGACTGCAACCATGAGAATGCTTGGATTTTCAAAATGCTCTCACTCCCACACACACACTCTTCCGTCTTGGGGATATAATGAGGGCACCTCTGCAGAAAGAGTTGTCAAGGTGATGGAGGAGGAGTGTCATCACGGGTGACCAGGCGAAGCTTTTTCTCCCGACATAACTAAACCGAGTACGGCAACAGAAGCAGTGAAACCAGAAGCTAATCCTTAAAGGATTCATTCTGCAGAAACTGTCTGTCGGTCGACCTCCAGACCTGCATTCTTTTTTTATTTGTGGAGGCCGTTCACACCGACAACTTCCTGTGGTTTTTATGGACCACTTACCAAGCCTGTTGCTCTCTTGCATTAAGCCCCCCCACGTACTTCGACCAATTCCGAACAGTCGACACACAGCCACATGGATTTGGGATGTGCGTTCGATACAAACCCTTGATACTGGAAGCCAACTAGTTAAAGAGAAATGTCGATGTTGAATCAGAAGCTCCTTAAGATCCGCTGTAATACAGACTGCTTCAGGATATTCTTCCTGCCCACATCCACAGCAACTCTTTGAAGAAACTTGGCTAAAATGAACTACATTTAATTTCCATTTTGGATTCATGAAGAATTTTGTGCCATTTATGAGCTGCGTTATGTTGTGGTTTGTTCTAATGCTAAATAATGTACTTTGTCTTTCACTGCGTGGTGCTAAGAACATATAGCCAATAAAAGCTGCAAAGAAAGAAAGACTTTCAAAGTCTTGATACCGTGGTGGATGATCCATGCAGATTAATGAGTTAAGCCACGATTCCTACATGCTAAATCAGGCAAGTGGATTTCTTATGAGCTAAACTCTGAGCTAAACCGGAAAACCTTCCACAGTCAGCCTAATTTGCCGTGCGTGTTAGGCTTCCTTTTGTTTCAGGTGATTATGCAAAGTTGGACATTTCTTCTTCACCACCCCCCCTTTTCGAATTTGCATATCGGATAAAACGTTACACAGTTGTCACGTAAATCCTCGGTGTCTCCACTTGTAGGCGACCCTTCTCTTTCTCCTCCACTGCCGACGGACTGAGTGCTTAAATCTGGGTTTTCCTTCTGGGGTTCTGAATGCGACAGAACTCTTTTTGTGCCGTCTCGATTGTTCTCTTTGCATGAAAGTTGCTGTTTTCTAAAGCTGGGTGATGTAAACACGTGTCAGAATTGCCTCTCTTTGAAACGACTGGGTGAAAATGTTCTTGTCTTCACGAGCAGTTGCATGAACACTGCAAAAACGCAAAATCTTACCGCGTATTTTCAGCCTGGTTTCCAGTGCAAATATCTCTGCAGGCTGGAATTAAGACAAAACTGACTTACAAGTAACTTTTCAGAAAGGATCAGAAGCAAATGAAGTATTATGCATTTGTGCCAAGTAACTGTTACCTTCAGTCATGTATCAAACATGACTTAAAAGAAATTTGTGTCTGATGGCGGCTCTAGGTCCATGCAGTAGTTTTACACACAATAACTAATGCAAAGGTGAAAAAAAGTGGATTTTACATAACACTGCCCCTTTAATGTGCAAGAAAAAGTATTAGTTATGAATGAAATAATCTGCCAGTGTAACAAGACATTTTATGGGAAAAATACCTTGTTTCACTTACAACTAGAACTTTTTCATCAAGATGAAGGAATTATTGACTTAAAACAAGCCCCTATTTCTTACTGAAAGGTTTCTGGTAAGTTAGTGCTTTTATTCCAAGGTAACTGAGATATTTGCACTAGAAAGTCGACCAGATATTCTTGGTAAGTGTTTGTGGTTTTTGCGGTGTCTTTCACTCTGGTTTCCCATTTGCAGTCAATCTTGCCATGATCAGCTGATCTCCTCCTGTCTCTCCGTAGCGCTGCCGTCACTTTAGCTTCACACACTGTCGGGTAGATTTCACACAGCAACCAGTTGTGTAGGTTTGCTTGTTCTAGAGGTCAGTGTCTGTTTTTTTCTAATAGTGTCCTCTCTTTTTCTCTTCCACCTTCCCAATCCCACCCAAAACCCTGCCCTTCTTCCTCCACCCCCTTCCCTGTCTCCCTCACCACCGACCTTCATTTGTAACGCATTAACCTTTTATTTTTCCCTCCTCTCCTTCCATCCACCGCTCCTGTTTCGACTCCACTCTCTCATCCTCCATGCCACGCTTCCCGTTGTGTGTGTGCGTTTTTTTATTTAATTGTGTGTGCAATCAATGCATGCGGGCTTTTTACTGCCTGGCACGCAGACCCCGTAGACCCCGATGTTGACTTGTACGAACTGTTCCATCCTCAATACACCCCAGCGCCCGACCCCAGTCCCATGATGCCTCCCGTGGGCGTGCAGGCCTCCGTGCTGAGCCACGACACCATCAAGGTGACGTGGGCCGACAACTCGCTGCCCAAGAACCAGAAGATCACTGACAACCGCCACTACACCGTGCGATGGAAGACCAACATCCCCGCCAACACCAAAGTGAAGGTGAGAGACTTTCGCGTTCGGTTTTGTTCAGTTTTAAATCTCGTTTACTCAAGTTGTAGCCCTGCTTTTGTTTATTTACAGGGCAATTCACTCCAAGAAAATCTGAACGTGTTTCCTCTAAATAAAACATCACTGATATCTAACACCCTCTGAGTTCCTTATTTCACTTTTACTTGTCGTGCTTTCTGACACCGTTGAAGGTGCTGATGTGCAGGCAGTAATATCGCACGGTGGCATAGAGTGAAGTGATCTGTCGGCGGCTCTGGACCTCAGGGGAAATATGGGGCTGAAGAGAATCAAAACATCTGTCGTCATTTAAGCGTTGGAGCTGGAAAGCAGCAGACAGACGCTCCGCTCGCTTTTGTTTTATGGGCAATATGTAAAACTCTAAATTAATAATGCAGTGCGCTACACTTTAAATAGTTTTGCACTAAAAAGAGAGTTCTATGTAAACTGCATGATGTTGTCTCACCAGAAGCTATAAATGAGTTACATAGTGTGATGTGTGGTATCTAATTTTGCAGTGTAGTTTCCCCTTCCATATTTATTACCGTCGTTAATAAATACGCATAAAATGTTTTCTGCCTTCTTTTGCAGTTTTATGTAATGCCGCAACTAACTTTTATTTTGGTAACTGATTATTCTATCAATTCATCTGATAAAACAAATTACAGATTGTGTGTGATATTAAAAAATATACTAAAAGATGCAAATAAACAAATAATTGTTTCCTTTTGAATTAAGAATGTAAGCATTTTATTACCTAAAACAGAATAACATAATATCCCTTTAGTGGAGTTGAACCAGCTGAAGCTAGCATTATGCCACTAAAACATATTGGCTTAAACACATTTACAGACAGAGGGCTCTTTTTTTTATTTATATATATTTTTTTTTATCTTAAATGCAAAATGTAGATTTACTTTGTATCAGCAAATTGTCTTTTTCTAGAGTCTGTATACTCTATTCAGCTCAGCTTGTTCGCTAGTCGATGTCATTTTCCAAAGAGGTCATTGACTTTGCAAAAACTCTCCCATATTGAGCAAGCATGAGGCGACAGGGGAGAGGAACAGCTCCTGTTTGAACACGGAGGAACCTCGAGCAAATCGCCTCCGATCTCAACCCAGGGCGAACGAGTGGGAATCTCAAAGTGACGGCTACATGAAGACATACATTTATGAACAAAACTCTTGAGTCTGTTTGTGTCTTAGTTGCGCTTATGTTGTTGACAATTGAGTATTTTTTCATAGAAATCCACAAGCTTGTTTGCCACTGTGACGTTGTGGATGGAAGCTGAAAGGCTCAGAAACCTTTTTGCACCAAACAGCTTGGAATGAGACACAAGGACATGAGGGGAGGCGCAACCTGATGCAGAAAAGACGCGTCTTCAGGAGTTTTTCAGTAGATATGAAATGGCGGTGGAGGCCACTCACATGTCCAGATTATTGACTGTAGTGGACAGAAGCAGTTTGCAGGGTAGCTGCGCTCGGCTCCCTGTGGAGGAAAACGGACGATGCTTATGAGTCGTCGTGATCTCAGAAGGATTCTTCCTCTAATTTGAAAATCGGTTTGAACATTGTTTTCCGGACAGAAACAGAAGGACTATGAATATTTATCCCATGCAGAGCCACGGTTTGAATTTCATAGTTGTTTGTTATGAGCTAGAGTAACGGGTACTTGTGCAAATTAGCTTTTAAATGTTTTTTTTTTTTTTTTTTTTTTAAGTGAAATTCAAATTGCAGTTTCTCTCAGTTTGGCATTTTGCATGCATCCTTCTGGTTTCGTCGCTGTGTGTGGAGACAGTGGCCGAGCGGAGCTCAGATAAAGGGTTGCGTTTGCTGATCAATTATTCAACAAGGACAAGACAAACAGAGGCAGAGGAGAAAAAAAAAGGGGGAGGGGGAAGAGGGTGTAGATCTGACGACGCGTTCCCCCATAGCGCCAAAATAAACGCACGCAAGCCGGGAAGCTGCAGTGACTCAGCCGGCATGCAGCTGAACGTCAACGTAAAGAGATTCCCCGAGTTATTTGTTATTTCCCAGGACCGTAAAGTAAATCGCCACGAGTTGCGCGCGAACAGCTCGGTCTTTTGTGACAAGTGGATGCTCTAAGTGGTCTGATTCACACAGCGTGACAATAATTAAAGAGCAGCTCGGGCTTATTATGCTCCTGCCCTGTTAATGAAATCAAACATGTGAAGACCGCGCTGTGTTTCTGGAGACGTCGTCCTGCGTCTCCTTGTGTTTCTCTGCAGTTCCACAGACAACAGAAGCGCTGTCACTTTAATGCCTCTCTTAGGTCGAGTCTAACCAGACAGGCTTGTGCATTATTGAGGGAATGACGGCTCTTAAACCGGCTGCATGCAGCAAAAGAGTGGAGCGCTTTGCCGGCTTAACCCACTGCCCTCTGTTTGCAGCCCCCCCGGCGGAGAACTGCCTTTGGTTAACCCGATTCTCCCACTAAATGCTTTTCTTTTTTTCATGACGACCCAACTCAGCGGAGAGCAAGTAAAATGGTTGCATAAGTCAACGCTTAAGCACGTCCGCAAGGTGTGTTTATGGTTAAGTGTTTCTTTGTGGTTGTAGAGCCCATTTGTTTTGTCTAGACCTCTTGCGCAGGTTTGAAATTCTTTGAGAGAGCCTGCTTGCGGTTCTGTTAAAAGAGCACTTCAGTATGCAGAAAACAGTTGTTTTTTCTCGTCACCAGAGTGCAGTAAGCTGGGAGGAAAACGGCAACCTGCGGTGTTTATATTTGCTCAGACTTTTCCGGCGTATTGTTTTTAGTAGGTGCTTAATGGCGCACATAAATCAATTCAGGAAGGTAGACATCAGGCCGATTTTTGGGCCGATTTTCCTTCTTCATTGTGAAGTCTCACTCCAGCCCGGTTGATGTCCGGTTCTGTTCTAGTCACATTAGCAGTGTGTTCCCCAGTATGTGGGCATAAATATTGGTGGACCGTGAGGTTGATGCTCCAATGATGTCATTTTGTGCGAGTACTCTTGGGCATCCGGTTTCTCCAAAACGTTTATTTGTTGCGCATTGACTCGACCCAGTTGATCCGCTACAATTGATAAGAGATTTGGACCTCAAGGTTTGACTATTTTCGTCATTGTGTCAACTTCTATGACCTCAAACTGGATAAGGTGACGGTGAAGATGGCGTAAATCCACGGGCCAATCAATGACTACAGACTGCTGGCAATCGAGTGATTGGGCGCAACACCTGGCTCGGTCCGGCTTGTACCACTCCTAAGGTGGTTCCAAAAAAAATCTTTGCCTACTCCTGATGAACCTTTATCTTCCATTTTGTAAATCCGATTATCTTATGAATAAAGTTCTTCATTCTAGGTCCATTTAACCTTTGGGAGACGAGAAGTCTTTTCGTGAACTGTAGCTTTTTTTTTTTATAATTTCTTCTGTCTTTCTAATGACATTTTTCCTTTTTTTCCCCCTCATGTTTCTCTTTGCTTGTTCACTCCTCCAGATGGCCAACAGCACAAGCCTGAGCCACGTAGTGACAGGCCTGAAGCCCAACACGCTTTACGAGTTCTCTGTCATGGTGACCAAGGGCCGCCGCGCCAGCACATGGAGCATGACCGCTCAAGGGACCACCTTTGAAACCAGTAAACACCGCCGACACACACACATGCGCACGTCGCACACACACACACACATCCCCGCAGAGACATTCGTCATGAGAGAATCAGCAGTGACTGCAGAGTGACAAACCCCTGGCTGGTTGGGAATAACGGTGAACTTTTTGCAGCCCAGATGGAAGAAGGGGAGACACCAGAAGATAAGTGATGGCAGCTCGGTACAATGTATCTGGACAGGTATTTAAGAGCAGCTCAGCTGTTCAAATTAGCCAGCTTGCCTCAAATTTGGTAATTGGGGATAATTCTACCTGACTTCCTCAGAGGAAAGTAGGCATAACAACACATCAGCCTCAAAATACACAATCAGACTAACACTGGGGAAAGCAAATAATAAAAATAAATATTGTTGGGGTTTTTTTTGTTGATATTTATTCCAATATTCTTCTTGGTTTTCAGACTCTTGGCCATGTTTCTCCATCTGAGGAGTCACAATCCAACACCTGCCTCAGTCTCTGCTTTTAGATGGAGAAAAATAAAACCTTTACAGTTTTATTGGTCCTTTTTTGATATCGGCCTTCAAACTATAGGGCATTCCTCTTGTGAATATAGTTTATCTTTAATTAGTTAATCCCAATGAATCAATGTTTTAATATTACCTGTTGATGTTGTGCATGTGATGCCATATCCCCTACATCACAGAATGAAATTGTGCTCACAGAGGGGCAGATCATTGACAAAATGTGAGGTTAAAAGAAGAATATAATTACTGCAGTGTAACAGTCTGTGCAAATGTTCTTGGCTTTATTTTTTTGCAACTAAAAAAATCTAAATAAAGACATAGAGCACAGGTACATTGTTGCTTTTCTGTTTTTGCTGTTGTTTTTTCAAGGAGTAAGGTCATAGTTTATATGTTCAGTATTTTGGAGAGCTTTAAGCTTAAAGAATAAATACAATCTATAACTCAACCAACAAAAATTTAAATGATGAAGATAATGAAAGGCACATGCCTCTAACAACTAGCAGTAGGAGCCATTTAAAACATTTTACCTCTCAGGAGATAAAGTTTTAGTCCTTATTTAGTCTTCTTGCCATTTTCTATAAAAACACCCTTCCTGTATTTTTGCACACTAAACTATAGCAAAAGATTTTTGTTAACACCGAACAAAACGAAGCAGGTACTTCAAGTGGCAAATGGAGCATTTTAACTGTTTTCTCGCAGTTTCTATTCCGTCCCAGGCAGGGGTTTGTCGCATGCATGAGCAAACAAATGGATCCTATAAGGTCAAACAATATCAGTCACAGCCACACAATTATTTTCTATCTGATGTTTCATTTTTAAAAACGCGTTTAATTCCTTCTGTCCGTGCCTCAGTTCCCAGCTCCGCCCCAAAAGACGTGACGGTGGTGAGCAAAGAGAACAAGCCGCGCACCATAATAGTCAACTGGCAGCCTCCCTCTGAAGCCAACGGGAAAATTACCGGTGAGCATCAAACTGTCTTCTGGCTCTTGTGTGTATTATAAAAATGTTTGGAGAATTTATATCTGCTAAAGGTTTGATTTGAAAATGGTGCTAATTTTCCACAGCTGAGGGAGAATCAAACTTTTCTTTTATGTCTTCTTTGTTTAAGCAATTAAACACCTATCCTAATCTGCCTAAATGTAACTTTTCAATGAGTTTTATTGCTCAGTTATCTTGAAGTATAATTTATGTAGTATTATTATTCATAAAAATTTGGGCTGATATCAATATCCAACATTAATACTGTTGATATTTACCAATGTTATTTAACGCTTTCCTGCTCTTTCAATGTAAAAGAAAGTGCTAGTGCTAACACTGCTTTTCTGTTTAGGTTAAACATCCCACAATCCTTTGTTGCTCAACCTTAAAAATTCCACAGTTTAAAGTGGAAAGTGTCATTTAAATCTACATCCTAAGGAATAGTAGCCTTATTCAAATGAGTAATTACAAAAGTTATTGACATGAATGTCCACCACCTTGGGTGCCAAGTTGTAAAATGTTTTGAAGTTTTACGTGCAAATTAAGTTCCCGTCCTATGTTTCAAGGTGCAGTCTAACTCCGCCCGTCTTGTCCTCTCAGGTTACATCATCTACTACAGCACAGACGTCAACGCGGTGGTGCACGACTGGGTGATCGAGCCTGTGGTGGGGAACCGCCTTACACACCAGATCCAGGAGCTGACGCTGGACACGACATACTACTTCAAGATCCAGGCCAGGAACTCCAAAGGAATGGGGCCCATGTCGGAGCCTGTTCAGTTCAGAACTCCCAAGAGTAAGTGTCCAAAATGTGCAGAAGAGAGGAAACTCCTGTTACGATTCGCAATCAATAAATCATTCAGTTGTATTTCTTCCCTGGGTAAATCGCAGACAAACACCTCAGATAACGAGTCGTCCACTCAGCAACGAATGAAAAGCACAAATTTTCCACCAGAGCAACAAGGTTTTATTAAAAAAGTTGCATCCAAAACAGAAACAAATAAACAAATGCAGGACAATGCAGTGATGTTTGTGGTTGTAATGTGGGAAAATATGAAAATCTTCATCAAGTTCAAATACTTTTACAAACCTTGTGGGTGGATTACAAATATTACAAATACTGCACATCAACTGAGGCAGCTTTAGAACTTTACTTTTACTTTTATTACTGCAGCAGCTGTTTCCTGTAACTAATAATCCCTCTTCTGAGACGTTAAATTAAAACTGTACATCGACCTATCTATATTCTTTACTTTTATTTGCTCTGGATTTTTTAAATCTTTTTGCCAAAGTTGTGTTTATTTCTTCCATATGAGTCATTCTCTTTGAAATCTGCTCCGCATCGTAGATCGCATTAAAGCACTCTGGGTGAATTGGGTTGGGGAGTCACACTCAGCCCTTTTTGGTTTTAACTTCAGTTACTTAGCAGGGCCTGCTTTATTTTATTGCCATATTTTGTTATTATTTTTTTGTTTTGCAAAGCATTTTACATTTTGGAAATCAATCTGCTCTTTTATTGTGGGACGACTGAATCATTCCTGGATCGACGCTTTGCTCCTTTTATCAGCTCTGCTCTGTCTGTTCAGCAACTGTTTTTGGTTTTCTCACATGTTTTTCATTTCTCTAGATTTGCCCCTCTTCCTCCCCCAGCCCCCCATCTGCCCTCCCACCCCCCGTATTTCTTTCTCTGTTGCCGCTCTTCTCAGCTAACTGTTTTTTGTTTTGCGTTTTATTGTCTCTTTCTCTCTGCTCTCCTTTGGCCTGTTAAGCTGAGTCCTCTGACAAAATGGCTAATGACCAAGGTAAACTCCCTCTTCTCACTTTATCACTGCCAACCGCAACTCATGTGCTTCTCTTTCTGAGCATCTCCATCTTCTGGGCTGATGACAACTTGCAATGCATGACTGCCAGATTGTGTTTGTGCTCGTAGAGTTAGTAGACCGTTGACTTTGCACCAGAAGGCCTAGAGAATCTTACTTTTGTTCTCTCTGTTTGACTCAGCTTTAAGTGTCCCGCTAAAGCCGGGACCTCCAGGCAACTCGTATCCAGTTCCCCCTCGAAATTCAGATGGTAAGTTCTTAATCCTACCTGCTGACTAGTCTGTGATTGCCGTTGGCTTTTAAAGCTAATTGGATGGCTAATGGGAAGGACACTCTTGCTTTGTTTCTCAAAGAATGACATTTACAGCAGAAAGAGACGGAGAAAGAGCGAAATAAACCACAGAAGCGCCATTGCACTCAATCATGCACTAGCAGGAGAAATGTCTCGTCTTGCCAAAGACAAAAGAGAAATCCCGTAATCGGTGCATTGTGCCACCATTTCATTGTTGTTTATGTTTTGTGAAGGACAAAGTTCCGCTCAGTGTCTTCTGAGGTTTCCGTGTCATTTTCTTCCGTAGCTTCTGGTGGCGTCCCACCACACGTTAGAGGTGGGTGAAAGGTTTTTAGATTGATCCGGGTTGCTTGGCACAGCGCCATGTGAAAGCAAACCGCACCAGCTGAAAATGTAACAAATGTTGCAAAATTGGTCCCCAATCAAACCGAGTCGACCGAACTGTCAGGTGTGACAACAATGGTGGTCCAGCTAAAAGCCCAGACCTCTCAGTCTTCAGACACCAAAATTCACATAAATAACGAACGACCGACGAAGCCTGAAGCGCAGACGTCAGGTCAACGGTGCTCAAGGTGCTCCTGTGCATGCGTCTCAGCACACCTAGTCTAATTCACTTTCTCTCCTCTCGAGGTAAAATAGGTCCAAGAAATGAGAGTCTCGTCGTGATCATCGTCAGCATAATCGCAGTGGGAGTCTTCACCACCATAGTGGTGGTAGTGGGAGCCTTGCTGTGCACGCGGCGCAGCACGACCCAGCAGAAAAAGTGAGATCCTCACTAACTCATTTCGTTTCATTTGTTTATACGTCATTCTCTCTTCCGCTTGTCTTCTTCGCTTGTATAAACGAGGTGTTTGTGCCGTTTTCCCCCTGCAGAAAGCGAGCGGCCTCGAAGTCATCAAACGGCTCCCATAAGTACAAGGGAAACTCCAAAGACCTGAAGCCGCCCGACCTTTGGATTCACCACGAGAGGCTGGAACTGAAACCCATAGACAAGTCGCCGGAACCCAACCCGGTCATGACCGAGACGCCCATCCCTCGCACCTCGCAGGACATCACCCCCGCCGACAGCGGCCTGGAGAGCAACCCCCACCTGCAGCAGAGGCGCAACTCCTACCGAGGTCAGGTTTGCCAACGCCCGTGAAAGGCAACACTTCGAAGTTAATGTTTTGGAAAAAAACGGATCAAAGCAAAATGTCACCCTTGCTGCCTGAGAGCACATTCATAATAAGACCCAGCATAAGTTTGACTCTGCCTGCAAGACAGGAAGTGGCATTTCAAGAGATTGACCCAAAAAAAAAAAAAAAGTGAGTTCATTATTTGAGCTGGAAATTCAACAAAAACCTGCAGGTATGCTTCCAGGAGCCTGTCTGAAGGCTTATTGAACAATTTTTAGTGAAGGATGTGTTTTTCTCCTCTTTTTTTGTCTGTAATTGCCATGCAAAACATTTCATGCTTTATCATGACATGGCTCATGACACTCATTACACATCATAACGCCGCGAGCCCTCGGGATTGCCGCGATTTCCTTCAAGTGCAGCCGACAATCGGAGTTGACATTTGGAAATATCACACAGCGATACAAAGCGGATTAGAGTAATGAGGGATCATTAACCAGAGACACCCAACATCAGAATAGCAACTGATCTGATTGGCTGATTTCCACCGTACCTTTTAGGCCACGAATCAGACGACAGCATGTCCACACTTGCAGGCCGCCGGGTGATGAGGCCTAAAATGATGATGCCTTTTGACGCTCAGCCGCCCCAGCGTAAGTGTGTGTGTGTGTGAACGTGTCACAGCAACTCAGTAGTAATTCTAGAAAAAAAATTGAAAATCTCTCAAATCAAAATCACAAGCAATAGATTCATGTCCTCCATGCTTCTATGATTTATTTTTTTTTGTTTGTGAATTTGTCTGCCTCCTGAGTGACGGAGAGAGTTCTTCTCGCAGGACTCTGCATGCGTGAATCGCCATCGTTCATTAAGCATCTCTCATCCTGTTTGTTTGTGTGTATCCACGTCCATTTCCATTCGCAGCCGTGATTAGCGCTCACCCCATCCATTCCCTCGATAACCATCATCACCATTATCACATGGGCAGCCTGGTATCACCGACTCGCAGCTACCTCTACCATCAAGGCAGTGGGTACCCTCGCCCGCACGCCTGCGCCACCCCCATCTCCCACCTAGAGAGGGTGGACTCTTCAGGTGAGACACTGCCCCCTGCTGGACAGCCCGAGAAAGCCTCACGAGGGCAGGCCACTTTCACTTATTGAACATTTGATTATTCGTCTGAGGGCAGCTGCCGCCATCTTGTTACGTTTGTAATTCATCTATACGGTCTTTTAGATTTTCTCTAGTTATTCAAACAACGATGGGATTAAAATGCCAAAGTCAGTTTTTCTTTTTTTTCTTTTCTCTTTTTCTCTAGAAGCCTAGACCCAAACAGTTCATCACAGAATGAGGATTTTTTTTCTTAATGTTTTCATCTATTGATACATTTTCCTGTCAGCTTTTTCCTTCCACCCCAAGGCTTTTGGATGAACAATTTATATTTTCCCCTCATACGGATGTTTTCACAAATCGCGTAAAAGAAATTCACAGTTTTAAAGGATCTGGAATAAGCGCTTCATTAGTTTAAATACTGCAGTTTTAAACTATGTAAGGTGCCGGTAACATAGACGCGAAATTGGCCTTTTTGTGTTTTCACAGATGGAGTCAAAGCAATGGAAAACTGCTTCAATAAATATTAGCACAGCGGAGAATTTAGTTCATCTTTGATCAGTATTTTAGATTTCGGACCAAAAGTGATAAAATCCAGTTCCTAAATATACACTTACTAAATATATCAATTCACTGAAATAGTTCTTTTTATCAGTAGATTGGACGAATGAGATTTGTTTCGAATATAGGTTTAATGATGCCGTTGAAATTGTGATGAGAATAGTCACTTTATACTCTGTATTTGAAATTGTATGAATATTCAGCCCTAATTTAGCGGAACAAAGTTGTGCTGACTGGATAATTGCTTCGTCATATAAACTCCCTCTACAGGAAAAGCACAGCGAAGGTTTACCATCAAATTATTGAAATGTTACTGGCTGTATCCTGTAGAACCAGGAAGCGGTGAATGATGTTAACACAAGGTTTGAATCCTTCGTTCTCTGATTTGAACTCTGTCGATTTAGAAAACTTGCTTGATCAATTGTTGAACATTGCAGTTATTATGGTTGTGTATTTTTTCTTACATAGAGCTCAATGGGATGAATGCTAAGAAATGCATGGATCAGGCGTCTCCTCCTGATCAATACCAATTTCCAGTTTTTATTAAGATCCTATCAAATCTGATTTTGACCCATTCTTATTTTTTATTATTCCAATTATAATAACACGTAAAAAGCTGCAGATTCCCTGTCTGACAACAATACAATTGCAAGACTTAAGCCCATTTACAAATTGCACCATATGTCATTAACTTCATCCAATTTTAATCAAACTGGAAAAAAAAACTGGTGCGTTTTCAGACAGAAAATGATGGGACCGTTTGATTTTGATGCAGTCAGCGAACAGGAGGAATATGTTTGAGCTTTCGACTTCCTTTGGCGATCAAAAGATGATTGGCTCGCTCCGATCTCTGATGTATTTACAGGTTTAGCTTTATTCCTCATTCTGTTTCATACTTTGCATGTAGGTGCAGCGGACAAGCCGGAGGGGTCAGAAGACACTGTTCGTATTAGCATAGAATATCTGCAGCTGACTGTTTATTTTTGTCACCATCACCTTCTCATTTTAATTAAATCCCTGGTTGTGTATAATGTGGAGTTTGAGATGATGCATCTAAATTGCTAATTTTGAGAAAAAATTTGAGCCATTAAAGTAAATTGCGCCCAAGACAAGCAAAACTGTAATTTATTCAGATTATGGAAGCTGAAACAAATGAGTCAGTGGGTTTTAAAATGTTATCTTTAGCATTTAGTTCTCAAAATCGATGACACCCTGGAGAACTATTTAAATTCATTTGTCTGCGTTTTCCATCCTCATCTCTTTTGCACAGTTCTTTCACCCAACAGTCACTGCAGGTCGTGTGAAAGATGGTTTTTAAATCCTGCGCTTCCGCTGCTTCTCTCCTCCAGAATCTGTGAGGAACACGCCGAGTTCGGAGCCCCTCCCTCCGCCCGCCGCCTCCTCCCAGGTCTCCTGCCCCTCCGAGATCATGGCCGACCCAGAGGGCAGCTACCACGGCTCCACCACCACCGAGGAAGAGCCCAGCTACTCCAGCAACCTGCCGCCGCACCGGCCAGCCCACGCGCACCCCCTCAAGAGCTTCGCCGTGCCGGCGATCCCGGTCTCCGGCCATCCGTCATACGAGTCCCCCGCCCTGCCCAGTACGCCTCTGCTCGCTCAGACCGGTGAGCACTCACCTCAGACATACCCAGAGTCTGTTTACCACCAGTGTGAGTTGTTTTACAGCCTTCATTTACATGCTTAAAATGTTTTATGCCGTTAAAACCGTCTTGTGATGTTAAGTTTGATATTTACGACCAAGTGAATCCTTCAAATGTCTCGCGTTGCTGTTTGATCCACATTCACTCTACTCCAGAGTAATTGCGCTCATTTGTTCTGCGGTCTTTCAAAACTGTTTTCTACATAACTTCCTTTAAATAAAATCCCGTTCAAGCTGTTTTCTTTCTGAAGTCACTTAGTTAGTGAATAATCCACCTGTGTGCGACTCCACCGCTCTGCAAAGGCCTCAGAGATTTTCTTGGTCAAAAAGCACAGCAGACAGCTCATAACTAAGGCCAAGTGGAAATGAAAAGCAGCTTATAAAACAATAACCCAAGCTTTGAAGATCCAACGTAGCACTGCTTAACTCATCATGACAAAATGGTAAGAGCATCATACAACTGCAGTCCTAGCAATAAAGTCCACTGAGTCTGACTGAAATGACCTTAAAGCACTTTAAGAGGAGAGTTTTCAGGGAAACAAGAAAAGAAGAAAACACAAAAACATTTCTCAGGTTGAAAAGTCCAAAACTTTCTAGAGAAAAGACTCAGAAATCTCCAGAGAAAATGTTTGACTTTTCAACCTACAGGTGCCCTAATAAGCCATTGTACTATCTTGTGTTGGCCTGTCAGCCCCACAAAAAAGCCAAAACCATTTTGAGGTTGTGGCATAGAGGAACGTGTACAGGCAGAGTTGGGAACACTGCCAGCTTTAACTAAAAGTCTTTGCAAACCTCTTCCTCCCCTAGGGCCTCCCACTCACCCTCACGTTGTGAAAACAGCCTCCATTGGGACACTAGGAAGAACACGCACTCCAATGATCGTAACGGTGCCCAACGCCCCCGACGTCCCGGAGACGAGCAAAATGCTGGAGGATGTAGACAGCGTGAGTATACTGCCTCGCGATGGCCTTTGGCGGCATTGCAGTGATGACGGTGATAAATGTCCATGAATGTCATCTGTCCTTTCTTTATGAAAAGAAATCACATCACACTCCAAATTCCATGTGCATTTTTGTTTCTCTAGGCTCTGGGTTAGAAACATGCCTTTCAGCTGGACTTGTTGTAACCACATTTTCTGTTTTTTGCTCCTTCCCTCTTGTTTCTTCCACCTTCAACCTCGTTTTAATTTCTCGGCTGCTTTCAAAACGTAAATGATTCGTTCTAACGACTGCTCATAACAAAACCCATAACCGGAATGACGGGGGATGGCGGGGGGGGTGTTTTGTGTGTGTATGCGTGTGTGTGTTTACCATCTGGGTTTTTACTCTCATTTGATTGGCTGTCGCCCCCTTTTGGTTGGTAATGTTTTGCTTTCGTCTTGCTTCAGTTTCATTGACCAGTCTCCCAGCTCACCCCTCCCCACCATCCCACTCCTTCCTGTCGGCCTCTGATGGATCCCCTGACTGACCTCCTCTCCCTCCTTTCCTCTTCTTCTTTCCTCTCTTCCTTCCCCCACTCCCAGGTGCTTGCCTCCCTGCCCCCCTGCCCCTCCCCGGCCCCTCGCAGTAACCCTATTCCTCTCCCTCAGAGCTACGAGCCCGACGAGCTGACCGAGGAGATGGCGCACCTCGAGGGCCTGATGAAAGACCTGAACGCCATCACGACAGCGCCATGACCATGCGCTCGCTCAGAGAGACGCACTCGCACACACCACACTCCCGCACACATGCACACACACACAAAGATGCGCGCGTGCGTGAACAGAAATAAGCCACACGACTTTCACAAGCAAAACACATCCAGAGGCCACGTGGACACAAACCCGGCTTCCTGCGGCCCCCGACAGAGACAACGGAACCTCCAGACTGAAACGTTGGGACTGCTTCTTCTTCTTCTTCAGTCTCAGACAGGAAGATTGCCACGACGAGGAGGAGGAGGATAAATCGAGACGCTTCATGTTGATATGAAGAACAAACCTCAGAGACGATGAACTGTTCGGTTCCTTTCAGCCGAATGATTGTGAATCTCACCTTTTTTTGTTTTGTTTTTCCTCGCTGGTCGACTCGGCATGAAGTGAAGAGGAGGAAAGACCATGAACATGCCAGGGAGGGGCTTTTATTGATGCCAGCGCTCCTGCGGCGCCGACTACAAAACGGTGTTTGATCAGTGTTTACTTTGTGCGTTTTGTATATCTATTGGGCCGTTTCAGTGAAGTGAGCATTGGAGGTCAGCTCCTCCCCATTACTATTTTTTTTTTTTGTACATTTTTTTTTTTTTTTTACAAACCCACAATATTTGATGTCCGTTTTGCTTTTTACCCTCTTGTGTCATATGTTGTGCCATGACTTTTTAATTTCCAATGTTTTATTTCTTACATGCCTATTCTTATGAATATGTACATACATGTTTTTAAACTGCCTCATTCTTTCTTTAATATTGTTTCATTATTATTTTATTATTATTATATTATTATTATTATTACTTGTGATTTAAATTGAGTCGTGAAGCTCAGTTTTCATATCAGTGGAGGAGTGAAGCCTGACGGGGTTTCTACAGTTTCCCGTTTCCCCTGGAGTCACGTTGTCCACTTCGTACAGTACATCGCTCTCCGGTCTTTCCTGTTCGTTATGGAAACTGCGTTTTCAAAAGCCTTACCAACGTGTTTTTATGTCGGGCCGCGGAGAGGACTCGCCGTCAACGTTCTCCCACGCCACCGTAGGAGAACGTGGATCATTCTGTGGGACTGTGGCAGCTTCTCGCAGGTCAGGCTTACCTCGGACTCAGGGCGCTGACCCCCACCACCCGCCACTCAACAGCTCTCCGAAAAAGAAGGCATAGATCGATCGATCGATCGATCAGCAGCAGATGAAAAGTTATCTTTTTATACAACGAGTTTGGTCGTATGTGCGCGTTTTCCAAAAAAAAAAAAGAAGCAAACAAAAAAACAAAACAATCTTTGATTTTTGGACATTTCTTCTGCTGAAACACTCGGGCATTTTCTTGCTGCAAAGTCTTTTTAATGTTTTTTTTGTTTTGTTGTTGTTTGTTTCTTTGTTCTTTTTTTTCCCTTTTCTTCATCAAATGCCACACGCGTTGTGGTTCTGTTACAAACGTTATAGGATGCAATGATGTTGACCTTTTGAAAGGGACTCCCAGAATTTTTTTTTTATATATATATATATATGGTAGGTTTTGTACGAAGAAAAATAAAAGAAGATTGTTCTGAACACAAATCTGCTGTAAAGGAAAAAAAAAAGAGAGCAAGAAAAAAGGTCCATCTCAGAGACTAGTTTTTCATTACCCTCTTACCCAAAGAAATTTTGTCATTTGCAATCATAGTAATTTCCTCTACTTTTGTGAATACCATGTTTTGCATAAATGTGCATCGTCATGAATGTCAGTATAACTGTAAGAGATTTTAACTTTGGAGACAAACAAGGAACACGTTTCAGAGGAAACTGGGAGAAAAAGGAACCGTACTCCGTTTGGGAAACGATCTGTTGAGTTGTAAAACAGTTGAACCTGTATTGCACTTTTTCACAATTTTTGAAAAGTAAATTTCTTACATATCTTGTGTTTTGAATATCAGAAGCTGTTTGTGTAACGTAGTGTCCTAGGTAAGCAGCAGGCAGCTTGTCTTTTGTTTTTTTTATATTTTATTTCACTTTACTTTTTTTTTGTTTTTGCTTCAGAGATGATATGAAATGAGCGACTGAGTTGTTTCACTCGGCGGCTCGTGATGAGGAATTCTGTTGTTCTGCTTGTTCGTGTACAGAGCTTTCTTTGCTTTCTGTAGAAGAAGAAAAAAAAATCTGTGGCTTTTTAAAAAACAAAAATGTTGAAAAATGTTTGGACAAAAATATGTTTTTTTTTTATTGGTGCTCCTATACATTGTGTATACAAGCTATTAAGAATACTAACAAAGTAAACGTCTCTGCTGGTCTTTCTTTTCATCAGAAATGATTGGAAAACCGATGCGGCGTTTAGTGCTCTCTCAAAACTGAAATGCCAAGACATAAGTAGGTTGACCAGAGCTCACATAGCTACAACTGCACCTTGTTAATCTAGAATGTCAAAAGGTTTATTTCAGTTATTCAAATTAATAGTTGAGCTTGTGTTTAGATTTATTGCTCAGTTACAGCATCAACCATTAAAAGGTGAAATTGAGAGCTGTATTGAATTATTAAAGCAGACGAATGGTGTTCAAATATGTACGTGTGGTCAAAGTACAGTCATGTTCAAAAGGTTTCGCTCTTATCTAAGTGAAAAAAAAAAAGTTGATTCAATCCAATCTTTCACATCAATGTCAAGTCAAGTACAGACAACTGATCTTAGCCCTCAAACGTTGTGGGCCAGTTTGCAAATTCAATATAAAACTTCATCCACAGACTCAGCAAATAGTCATTGACTCTCAGGGTTCGCTCCTTGTGGATGAGCACGTAGCGACAGCAGGAAGGAAAAACAGGAAGAATGTGCAGCAGAACGGTATGAGCGGCCGTCTGCTGCAGCCGACTGGGTGTTTGAGAAGACAAAAGGACACAGGGAGAAGAAACAAAACACTGATCGGAGCACATACGGGTTGTCACAAGAACCTGTATGTGCAACAAGCAGTAGCTTCGTTTAGGACAGGGGTGTCAAACTCCAGTCCTCGAGGGCCACTGTCCTGCAGTTTTTCGATGTGCCACAGGTACAAAACACAGGAATGAAATGGCTTAAGTACCTCCTCCTTGTGTAGATCAGGTCTCCAGAGCCTTGCTAATCACCTAATTATTCTATTCAGGTGTGGTGCAGCAGAGACACTTCTAAAAGTTGCAGGACACCGGCCCTCAAGGACTGGATGTTGACACCCCTGGTTTAGGAGGTTTGCTTGTTCTCCCAAACAGTGGAATGTCCTCTCCCTCGTGGAGGGTTGTGATCGTAGCGTTTCCAGCATCGTTGGGTGAGAAGAGGAACACGTGGATGAGTTGCCATGAGCTTGCTGAGTCATCTTTGTTTACTCCTAGAAGAGTTCTCCAAAACATGGAGAACACAAACACTTTATATATAGAGGATTAAATCTTTAATCCTCTCTCTCTATATATATATAAATATATATGCATATTTATATGTATATATACATATATATAAATATACTTGCATATGTATATATATATAGAGAGAAGATTATAGGTTATTAATTCTACATATTAGCATATGTAGAATTACATATATAAATGTAGAACCTATGCATATATAGGTCCTATATATATGTTATGACAAGTTTATTGCTGCTTTAATGAACTTGATTTATTAAAGCAGTGGTCCCCAACCTTATGTCAGATAATGCTTCTGCATGTTACTGTTCCCGCTAAAGCCTTTTTTTTTTTTTTTTGACCCGATTTTCCCCTTTACGACAATCTTACAACGTCCTGCAGGATTTTCGAAATAAAAGATACTCCCTCGTCAAATAAAACATAAAACAGAAATATTTATGTCTTGCGCGGCCCGGTACCAATTGGTCCGCGAACCGCTGGTTGGGGACCACTGCATTAAAAGGACCCGATGAAACCAAAGGGCGTCGATGTAATACACATTGGGGACCGGCAGGTGTCACTGCAGCCGCCCTCTTCTCTGATTCCCTCACTTCCGCCCGGGACGCTCTGACTGACAACACGGACTATGGCGTCCAGCGCTGATCGAAATCCTCCTCCTTTCCCGGCGTCGGAGGAGCCAGAGCCCGAACCGTCCGACATGGCAGACGGAGACAGCGACGAGGGAGAGGACATCTTTGTCAGCAACGTACGTCTCCAGCCGTGTCGCGTCTGACGCGCTTCAGCGTGTCTGCGTTGTCCCGTGACAGAGAGGATGGGAGAGCTAGCCTCTTTATCTGGTCCGAGCTGCTTAGGAAAAGAGCCGAGAACCCCGCAGAGTAAACCAGGTTTACGGGAAAATTAGCAAAACTAGCTTAGATATTTTAATATATTTTTTAATTATCTTATTACACAACTAAACAATGTAACAATTTTTCACCTTTTTTTTTTACCCTGTAGTGATGTTAGTTTTGCTTCCCAGGTGAATTTTTAGCCATTTTTCTTGCTTCGTTTTTCTCTGCTAATCTTTTTTGCCCAGCCGCTTGCTTGCATCTGCCTGTTTATTTCGGTGCCAGCGGAGCGATAAGCACTTTCTGCCTTGTGGTTTGTGCATTTCTGAGTCCAAAACGTCCTGTCTGCAGAGCCACCCTGCATCTGTCAGTCGAGGAGTCTCTCAGCCAGAGGAGCCCGCAGACCTGTTCAGTGAGGAGGCCGCCACTGCCAAACCCAACGGAGTTCACTCCGATGACGATGATCTGTTTGCAGGTGAACGAGTCCAGGCGATAAACAATAACTGACGGTTTCAGGCGATATGTCGATAAAGATCGCTTTCTCGAAGACCAACAAGATTTTATTTGGAAAGGGCTCTTTATTATTTTATTTTTTTTAACTTGAAGGTATGTCTAAATATCCAAAACGAAACACGATGTTCAAAAGTAATGAATAAAATGGAAATATAAAATTTAAAAAAGCGAGCACAACCAAAACCGTTAATGAAATGGATTATGGTGTTTCCGTTTAATTGCTCTTCAAAAATATTAATTATTGGGATGGAGATTATGGAGGTTATTTTAATTCATCATGCGATGAATTGATAAATTGCCTATTGGGACAGGCTTAGTCGGCCATGTTGGATTTTGAGGTCTAGGTGGGTGTATTCCAACATATTTTTTTTTTGTGGAAATTTCTTTCAACCAATTATGCACTGTTAATTGATACAAGTGTTTTCAGATTTTTTTTATTTATTTTTTTTACCTTTGTAGTTGAATATAAAGCTGAAAAACTCTATGCCCTGTAACAGTACTCTTTTACGTTGTCTGTCAAGACACTGGTCATGTTTCCTGAGGCAGCCATTTAAGCTACTTTTAAAATGGATATCATTCAATTTGGTTGTCGCACAGTACTCTGTTAGATGTAGTTGTAAAGAATTTGTTTACTCATCTATAACGCAATCAAAACTTGTTTTTCTTGTCGCCAGAAGCACAAGCAGATTTAAGCTTAGATCCGTCCGGCGACTCTACTCATAAGGATCCGTCCTCTTCTGGCCCGCCGTCTGCTCGGAGTCCTGCAGCTCTGCAGCCCACCTCTTTGGAGCAGGTACAGCCCTTAACCGAGCTTCTCAGAAACCACTCGCATCGTCACCTCCGACTGCCTGTGCCTCATCTGCCACGTTGTGTTTCTGTTTAAGGCCAAATATTGAAACTGCTTTGGTTTCCAATTTTGTACAAATGTTGTCTTGCGCTTTGCAGCTGGAAGAAGAGGAGGATGGTTTCGATGTGGATGTTGCTGTCACTAACCCGGAGAAAGTTGGTCAGTTAAGGTTTTTTTTCTTTCGTTTTTTTTTTTTTTTTTTAAGATTGCAATAACCCATTTCTGAAAGAGTTTGTAGTATTTTCATAACAGTCTGAAAGTGTCATCTTTTTTTCCCCCTTCTCCTAGGAGATGGAATGAATGCATATGTGGCCTACAAAGTATCCACCAGGGTGTGTATTTTAAGGTTCTGATGTTTAACTCTGTGTGTGAAGTGTCACGTGGCCACTCACCGTCTTTTGCTCGTCTTCTCCTCCAGACTTTTTTGCCCATGTTCAAAAGTAAAGCCTTCACTGCCAGGAGGCGCTTCAGCGACTTCTTAGGCCTTTATGAAAAACTCTCAGCCAAACAGTCGCTCCACGGTTGCATCATACCACCCCCGCCCGAGAAAAGTGTTGTAGGTGAGCAACTGATTTACACATGCATGTCTTTTTCACATTGTCACAACCTCTAGCTTGAATGGGTTTTATTTGACTGTGACGTGACGAGGCAGCACAAAGTAGTGCATCGTTCTGCGGTGGAAAGGACTTTTAAAAGAAAGCTGCAAGAAGTCTCATTTGTGCAGATGAATAAAATCTTTTTATAAAATATTTAAAAATGATTCTTATTTATTTTTCCATTTTTTTGCTCCTGTGTTATTTTTTTTTTGTTGCAAGTAGAATCAGAAGTTTTTACTCAGAATTTCTCATCACAACGAGGAGTTTTATGTCTCGTTAAAACTAAAAGCTTTCTGGTTGTAACTACATGAAAAAAATGCCGTCTTCACTTTTTTTTAAAATTATTATTTGCAAAGAACTTTAACTTTTGTTCTAATTTTGCTTTGGATTAACAGGAATGACAAAAGTGAAGGTGGGCATGGATGATCCATCGTCTGTGGAGTTTGTGGAAAAGAGAAGAGCGGCTCTGGAGAGGTCAACATCCACTCGTGGTTTTTTTTTGTTGTTTTAATTAAAATACTTTCTACTGCACAAATTATTTCTCTTTTTATTTCCATGTATATTTCTGTTTTCCTCCTTGGCTTAGGTTTAGCTTTTTTTTAATGTCAACTCATGTCTGCTTTCTGTGTAGGTATCTTCAGAGAATAGTGTCTCACCCGCTGCTACTACAAGATCCTGACGTCCGTGAATTCTTAGAAAGAGACGATGTAAGTTTTTCTGTCAACATTACCTGTAGTGCAATGTGTGAGAAGCACAAAGCTGCTGCCAGGAGCCACAGAAATACTCCAGAAATGTATCAGTTTAGGTCGCCTACACTTCTTTTGTACATTTGTCATAATATAGGGTTTGAATTTTATTCATAATAGGCTTAAATTTGAGTTTGCGAAATCTGCATTGACCCTGGAAACTGCTTTATTGGCTTCATTTTCTGGTGATTATACACCCGGCACTACCTATGCTCATTAGAGTTACAGGTAATGGCCAAGTCTTCCTGCTGTAAATATAGTTTAACAGATGAGCATGCTACCGAAGACTCAAACGTTGTTGTCGTTCAGATCTTTGATTTGTATTTGTATAAAAAAGCAGCTCTGATGCTAACAGCAGCAGTACCAAGAAGTCACCAGACTTCACTCACATTAGCAGCACTGCAGTGAAAAGAGACTAAGGGTGCATAGTAATGTATATCCTGGACACAAGTGTTCAGGCCCAGGCAGTGGAAAGACGTCTATTCTTTAAAACGATTTATTGCCGACTTAATAAACCTGTATCTATTTTCAGCTGCCCAGAGCGGTAAACACTCAGGCGCTCAGTGGAGCCGGTTTCCTGAAAATGATCACCAAGGCATCCGACGCTGTCAGCAAGATGACCATCAAGATGAACGAGTCCGACACTGTAAGAGGAGCCAGCATGATGCGTCTTCCCATCTGCCACGCTGTGTGATGCTTCGAAAGAATTTCAAATTTGTGAAAATTCCTAAATTTTCAAATTAACTGGCATATGCAAACGCAAAATAATGCCATTTGTAGGGGGGGGGGAAACAAAACATGTTCAGAGCAGAAATTAAACCAAAATTATTGAAAATATATGTGCATGTGAATACCTTTGGTTTAATCTACCATTTATGTTTGTGTGTGTTCTTCAGTGGTTTGAGGACAAGTTCCAGGAGGTGGACATGGAGGAGCAGCAGCTGAGGAAGCTTCACGCCGTCGTTGATTCTCTGGTGAATCACAGAAAAGGTGAGCCGATGAAACGATGTCTTCCTGTCGAAGGGGCGAAAGAAGCAGCGCAGAACTTCGTATTCGACAAAAACAAAACGGCCTGAAGACGTTTTCTCGCCCTTCCTCCCTTCTCGACGCCAGAGCTGTGCATGAACACAGCTGTGTTTGCCAAAAGCATGGCCATGCTGGGAAACTCGGAGGACAACACGGCCCTGTCGCGGGCCCTCTCCCAGCTGGCCGAGGTGGAGGACAAGATGGAGCAGCTGCACCAGGAGCAGGCAGGAAGCGACTTCTTCATCTTCGCCGAGCTGCTCGCCGACTACATACGCTTGCTCGGCGCCGTGAGGGTACGGTGGCATCTTAATATACCAAAAAAAAACTGCCGAATAAAAACGTGAGGTTTCACTTTAAAGGCATTTTTGTTCAGCCGAGTTTGAACAACCGACTGGTTAATTGGCACATATCTACTTATGTCTATCAAAACCCATCTGGAATGTTTTTTTTTGTTGTTTTTTCACAGGGTTGCTTTGACCAGCGTGTGCGGGCGTGGCAGCGATGGCAGGAGGCTCAGAGCACGCTGCAGAAGAAGAGGGAAGCCGAAGCCAAGCTGCTGTGGGCTAACAAACCCGACAAGCTGCAGCAGGCGAAGGAAGAGATAGCTGAGGTAACGGCGCGATCCTTTGGCAGAAAAATTATCACATTGCATCACCTGGGGGAGTCTTAACTGTTAACAACAGGCGGTCAGCGTTCAAACAACTGGATGTGTCGTTTAGCTGAAAGCTAAAAGCACAAATGGTAAAATTTCTTACAGTTCACATTAATCTGCCTTTTCGTTATAAAAATAAAATCTATAAAAAAAAATTTGAAAAAATGTGTTAAACAAATCCAATTTACAATTTTTTTGTTGAGTACAGAATGTGGGCACTGTTTTCTGGCTTGTGAATCATCAGGGGTCAGTATGAGAGTCTTATGGAATATCAATAAAGGAAAATACTGTCGCATTGTTATTTACACAAGGACAAAACTTGACACTGTCTGATTGAGTTTATTTAAACCGTAAAATGAAACGTGCTGCATTCCAACCACTGAAGACAAACAAATATATTTATAACAGATTTCTCACATATCAGGGCTGGTTCATGATTGAATATGTAGGTTTAAATATAACTTGAATCATATGATATAATTTTCTTTGTTTGTTCAGTGGGAAGCGAAGGTCACTCAGTACGAGAGAGACTTCGACAGGATTGGGATGACCGTCCGGAAGGAGGTTCTCAGATTTGAGGTGCGTTGTACAGTTTTTCCATCTCAATGCAACTTTTAGCTCTTTTTTTTTTTGTTTGTTTTTACCCTTCATCTGCACTATCCAAAAGATGTTTATTTCTTGTGTTTTTAACTTTGTAAAGATACTAGTCATCTTCTGTGATTGTCCCCTTGACCCAATTTCTGCTATGTTGCCATGAAAAGATTGGCAATAGTCACTATTTGTAAAATATCATCAAGTGAGCAAAGAATTCCTGCATCTTCTTTTTTTATTATTATTATTGAATTTGCTTATTTTTATTGCCAACGATCTTAAGACATGACGATAATCTTCTCATTGCAGAAAGAAAAAGCAAAGGACTTCAAGAGTCAGATAATCAAGTATTTAGAGGCAATGCTGCAGTCTCAACAACGGGTAATTATCACACCAAATAAAGTGTTGTATCAGGCATCTATGGTTTCGATTAAGTTCTTTTCTTTTTCAGTTATTGAAAAAATGAAAATTTATTCATTACTTTTATTTATCATGTTAAGAGCAACTGGCAACATTTTCCTGTGACACCTTTTGGTTTCTTAATGACTTTAGCAGAACATCATAATGACCACCTGCAATATTTTCCCCTTAACTTAAATAAACAAGAACATGTGCTTCTAGACTAGAGGGTCTGATTGCGTAGAGCTTATAAAATGAGTTAAAATGTATTGTACTCCAACCATTTCTTAATTTTGGTAATGCAACCACAATAAATGTGTAGTAAGCTGTGCAAAGTGAATGTAGGGAGGTTGAGCAACGAGTCATGCTTTCTGTATGATCTAATCTAATATTTAGATTGTGAAATACTATAAGAATACCGAACTCCTAATTTGAAATGTTTAAGAAAAAATAATTTGTGTGCAACTTCTTTTTCTTTTATTTTTTAAACTGAGGTAACAGTGCAGTTAGTGAGCATATTTCACTGTAACCATCAAAGTTAAAAAGCTTTTAAGCAATTGGTCTCGCCATGTTTTAACAGTTTTTATTTGTCTCGCTCTGATTTCATTCCAGCTCATAAAGTTCTGGGAGGCGTTCCTGCCTGAAGCGAAGGCGATAGTTTAATAAAGTGGATTTTCCTTTTTTTTTTTTTTTTTTTCTTCTTTTTCTAAAAAGAAAACCCCAACTGCCTTTTTGAACACTCTTACCTCTTTACCAGAAGTTTAGAGAGAGAGAGAGAGAGGAAAGTTTTTGAAACGCAGAAGGAACTTCCGTCCGTTTTTTTCTCTTTGTCTTTATAATTCGAATGAATTCTTCTGTACAGACGTTTGATATAATAAGCTGCCACATGTATCTATATGTCTTTGACTACATTTTGTGTTTGGGGGGTGGGCGGGTTTGTTTGAAGGGTGACTGTAAAGCAAGATTCGAGCCTGATATGAACTTGCCTGAATAACGTGCGGGACTCGCCGTCTCGTCAGTGGATCGTTCATACCGAGAAACTCCACCGTGTGTCATTGTAGTTTACATTGGACGATAGTCGCTCCACTCCCAGCAGCCGCTGTGGAATAGATGCATGTTGCAAAGTTCGATGCACCAAAATGGATCGCACAAACGGAAAGCTTTTCTTTTTTATACTAAAACACCAGTGTTGATGACTATTAAATGTATTAACGCATTCTTAAGGTTTATTATAACACAATGTACTTTGGATATTAGAAACAGTGCTACAGTCCAGAACTAACGCCACAAGCTTATCAAAGTTTTGACCAATTGATTAGTTGTAAGGCAAGCTAAACAGGAAAGTACAATCTGTCCCACTATTATATTTATTGTATTAATGACTTTTTCGTCCATGTATTCAATATTGCTACATTTATTTTGTCGCCAGCCCAAATGAGGGAACGTGGACCTGTGACAGAGTTTGAATCACACAGACACTATTTGATCGTTTTCCTGCCTAATAGGCGGGCGACTGGTTAAAAACTGACAATAAGTGTTACGGTTCCTTATTTACTGTTTTCTGATTGTCCTTTACATAAAATGTGCTTTATTTTTATAACCACTTTGCATTAGTACATTCATTTTCTTTGAAATGGTGTTCAGGCAAATGTACAAAATAAATGTTTGACTAAGCTTTGGGTGTTATCTGTCGTGATTTTTTTTTTTTTTTTTGGTTCTCACTCTTTTTTTGAAAACTTCGTGTTTCTAGGCTTATTGCATATTTTATAGTACAGTAAATGTTTGCATTTTCATGCAAGCTTTGGGGATGACCTCAGTCAGGATTGGCTGTTTTCAGCAGTGTCTCTATCCTGTGTTCATGGGTGCAGCAGAACCAAATAATTCTTCAAAACACTTCACTTTTTCCACATTTTATATTACAGCCTTATTCTAAATTAAATTAATATCTTTCCTCAAGATTTAACACACAAATACTATGATGATGTGGAAAATGGGAGTCTTTTGCAAATATATTAAATATGGCAAACCAAAATTTATATTCAGATTTACATAAGTATTCACTTTTTTTGGTCATTTGTTTGTCCTTTGTTTTGTAGAAAGGTAAGGCTGAAAAGATATTCACAAAGAGGCAGATACTGTACTAGAAAGTTTTATGAATGTAGAATATTTGGCCAGCAGGTGGCAGTATACAGAGAAGGGCATTGCTGTCCAGTAAAATGGCTTTCCTACAGTAACTTCATCCACAAAAAAGAAGCCAGGCTTTAAACTTGTGCACCGCTGTGAACGTTTTGGAGGAACAGGGTCAACTATAATGAGGACTTCAGTGTAAATGTGGTTTTTCCTTCAGGCTGTAGACAATTGTGTGCTTGTTCCTAGAGACGCATCAAGCAACCTGTCCCACTACTCATTTTATGAAAGGATTTGATTGAGCCATTTCTTTATACTGTAACTTCTACTGGTTAAAAATCAACAAATGACCAATTTTATCTTTCAAAGCAACTAATTAGAAGTTAGTTGGTGCTGATGGTTGGAAATGTGTGAGAGTACTTGGGAAAGAGTGTCTGTGATATCTCTGAACTAATTTTTTGTCAGGTGGGCCAAAAATCCTCAATGTAAAAGTAATCACAGAACACATTTTTATTTTCAAATTAAAAACTGGGGATCTTTTTTCTTTTTTTGCCTGAATATACTACATATAATGGACATGGCAATTTAGAGCCAAATGTCACTTTGCCATGCCGTCATGCCCACCTACTCCATCGAAACCAGTCGGGGTTGGAATCCACATCACACCAGCATGTCTTCTATCTCTGGACACAGTTTCATGTTGATTGGGTCAAAGGGGTCAGATAGGGACCGTTCAGAGTAAGACATGACACTTCCTGTTCTCAGGGGGCATGGCTCAAGTGACGTCATCATTTGACCGTTGGGTATAGTAGGACACCCAATTGTGATCAATCACTGAAAGTTTGGTGCCTCTGTAGGTTTTGGTGTTGGAGATGCAACAGTTTCGTTTTTCATCGCAAGTATGTGAACTTTGACCCCCGGCAACCCCCCTCCCACCCGCTACCCCCTTCAGCATGCACAAAAACGCAAAACTTTGATAACTTTTAATCGGCCATGCCTGACCAGGTTTGAATCCCAAATGGGTAACTCCTCAACACAAAACTTAGTTAATGGATAGGGACGCCTGAGTCTTCACTAGTTTGTAGTGCTGTTGACAGTGAAATAAAACGAAATCAAAATAATAAAAAAAAGGTTATGAAAGATTAATGCTTTGTGTTGTACTATTACAGTAGGAAAAAATGCAACTGAATTCTTATTTATTCCCGGTTGACATCCCCCCCTTATTGTCTCCTTACATAAACTGTGTAATGACATAATTCCTTATTTAGCCTTAAAAATATTTTTCGAACAAAATGTGCTACTTGTCGGCCCCAAATATTTCTTTCTTATTTTTAAGTACGATAAATAATTTGGTAGTTTCGGTTTGACCTGGAAGTGTGCCGCGAGAAGCGGGCGGTGCCGTTTTTCTCCATCCGGTGTGTTGGAACCTTTTCACGGCAGACGAAGAATGGAGAGAGTCGCTAACGGTTGTTAGCGTGAAAACCTCGGCAACAAGGAGAGCGCAGGAAAGCCTCACATGAATCCCCCCCAGCGCTCGGTTGAATTGGACCAAAGCGGAACACGAGCGGACTCCTGGTCGTGTGGATTTATCCCCCGTGAAGGTGAGCCCGTTGCGTTGTGCTCTCGCGGAGCCGGGGAAGGAGCATTTTTTAAAAGGTTTTAAGCTAATATTTTCGTTGCTAACGGGGCTAATTTCCTTGTCGCGCTCGGTCCAGCTGTCACCCAGCCATCACTTGGCCGTTTTTGTCGTTAACAAATTGTAAAGAAATATATATATATATATATATATATATATATATATATATATATATATATATATAAATCAACTATGTTTACAGGGGAAACAAATATTCCCACTCCGTTTTTCCCTCTTTTTGTTTTGTACTCAAAGTATATTTATACCAGAGCAACCTGTCGCTAAGCTATGTTTTGCTAGCGTTAGCTACACGGCTTATTATTTATGTTTAATGTTAAGAGAGGCTACATGTACTGAGTTCGTCCATGTTTATTTCGCTCCCTGCTCGGTCTGGCCTGGCTTTATGTCGGACTGCCAGTAACGGCTTTGTCCGGGACCCAGTGGTACACAGCTGCCAACACGTCTCCCCATTCTGGACCAACCGCAGGCCTCCTAAAGATCGATCATCTTCATTTTAACACGACTGAAGCGTATTTTTTACGCCCGAGCTGCTTCTCTGCTCTCGGTCTGTTTCGCGTAGACACCGGAGAGCTCGCTGGATCGGCACATTTCCTATGTCTTGAGTTAAGACGCTGAAGTTTTGTTTTTCTGACTTCTGTTTAAATGCACCTGCACATTTCCTTTGCTTGTGGTCAGGTGTTGCACCTCGACCTACATTTCCTTGTGTGGTCACACAGAAAGACTTCACAGCAGAAGCAGCAAAGCACAAAACATTACTCACATTGTCTAAAACATTGGATTAGAAGTCGTCAAAGTCAGTGTTCATTCAGGATCAGTCATGATTTCATTTTGCTGTGTGTTAATATATATATATATATATATATATATATATATATATATATATATATATATATAAACTGAGTAAGTTAAATCTAAATAAGATGAGATTTTCACACATTTTTTTTAACAAATATATAATTACAACTAAGTACTCTAAGTTAAACGATTATATTCTGCAAAAGTGTAGTTTCCACCTTCGAGTTATAATGGCAATGTCTAAAAAAAAAAAGATTTATTGGGTAGCACTCTTTGAATTTCCAAAACATAGTGAGGTTTATTAATTTCTTTTATTGTTGTTTTTATTTCCAAACAGACACATTTGTATTTCTTTATGCATCAAGCTGACCAGCAGTGCGCAGCAGGAGGTGTCTGGTTCATATCTGTTAGCCATAAGAAAACTCCATTTCCTCCTTTATCGTTTCTGTAAAACGACTTCAAACCGTTGAAACAGTAAAATAACAAGTTTGACACCAACTTTTTTTTTTCTTTTTTAAAGACTGTTGCTTGTAAACCCGCCTGTGCTGAGTCAAAATGTTTGCTCTAAATGAGATAAATGTCAAAAATTATAAAGCTTGCGCAATAGATTGAAATTAAAGTCACGATACTCGTCAGACACGATATGCAGAGATGCAGGGAAACAATAAAAACAATTCAGGACTTTAAAATATCATAAAATGTTGCCATTTGGAACCTTAGGCTTTATTTTTTACATCTTGATCGCCAGAGAAGTCAGCTCAGGCATCTAGGAATGACAAATCAAAGTTGTACACAAAAACTAATTCATTAAATGGAACTCAAGGGGGGAAAGAAGAAGAGTCTTATTAGAATTATGTATATATTTTTCTTAATCCAATGGCAGTAGCTCTTCAGCACGTTCATAACACTGACACACGTGAGATGGAGGAATTAATGGCCTCAAATTACCATGCAGTTGTGTGATTTTTCCGAGACATTTACAGTTTTGGCAGATTGTGTTCTCAACCATGCATGTATAAACATTTGCTTTAATAAGGTTTAGATGTGTTCATTAGTTCTGTGACGTTTGAGAATCGATGTATATTTGAGTAGTCAGAGTCTATATAGTGATGAGTTAGTTTATTTGGAATGATAGTCAGCTGGCACTGCCACAGCGGGGGTCTGCGCTGCTGGCAGGACCCCCTCAAACGCTGATCTTTCCACTGAAGGTTAATCACTATTCTCTGAGCATTCACGGTTTTCACTAAAGACAAAATGGGTCAGAAAGTATTTGTTGTAATGAATTCAGTTCAGCTGAAAGTGTTTAGCCGTTTACATTTGTTGAAGTTTTTAATGAAATATTTGCTATTTTTAAAAATATATAGTTTGAGAAAGTAAACTGCTGTATTTAACTCAAGGGATGCGTTTTGTTACTGATCATCGCTGTCATGGTGTTCTACTGTATTTTTTTTCACAAACTATTAACAGTCCTTTGCTGTTTTAGAGTCATTAAATAAACACTCTCAATATCATTTTCTTTATTTTACCAGATAATATTTATATCAGTTGGCATAATGATTTGATCAACTGAATTTAACTGCATTGCATTATAATTTGGGTTTAAAATTATAATAGTATCTTTAATCAGATACTGTTTGAATGTATTACGCTAAAGTGAATTTATTTTAATGATGACAATGAACAAATTATTTTGAATTGGATAAAAATTGGAGCAGTTTGGCTTCTTCATTTTATTGTTATATAGACAATTTGAAAGTCCAAAATTGCCATTAAATAGTGTTTAGCTGGGCTAAAATTCAATCAGTTACAAAACAAAACCGCAAGCCTCATTGAAACATTACATATTGCCATCACTAACAGGTATTTTACACCTTCATTCAACATGTGAGATACATTTACTACCCTTCGCCCTTGGAAAGAAGATTTTAAAAGTCTCAGAATATAATTCTCATGACAACATATGTGTACTTGTGTAAATTGACCATAGAATTAAAGCCAAAAATCTTGTGAAAATGCTAGCAGGAGCTAGTAAGATAGTATCATTATGTACAAGGAAACATGAAACATGTCCTGTATCAACATGGGCAGTGATAGGTCACTCAGCAAGGAGGAAACCATTGCTCCAAAATAAAGACAATAAATGCCAGACTGCAGTTTGTGATCTGATGAAAACAAAGTAGAGCTGTTTGGCCATTATAACCAATGTTGCGTTTGGAGGAAAAAGGGGGATCGCTTGTAATCTTGGGAGCACCGTCCCAACTGTGAATTATGGAAGTGGCAACTGCTGCATTTCATAAAGTAGATGACATCATGACGATAGAACATTATGAAGCAACCTCCGAAGACATCAACCAGGAAGTCGGAGCTTGGGGGCAGATTGGTCTTCAATTGGACAATTACCCCAAGTCAACAACTAAAGTGATTACAAAGTGTTTTAAGAACAAAACAGATGGTGCTCCAAGCAAGCTATCATGAGAAGCTTGTGGAAGGAAACCCAAAATGTTTGACTCAAGTCATACTCGGGGTTTCCTCCAGAAAACCGTCTGAGCCCTGTGGGAGGGCCAGTCCACAAGCGACTTGACGTATTTTTGTATTGAAAAGTGTTAAAAGTTACAAAAATTCGGAGGTGCACAAGCAGGCATCATAATTTGAAAATGTTAGCATGTAGGGAGCGTGTGGTTGGTGCGCACTGCCTCATGCCCAGTATAACTTATCAACTATAAACTTGGCTTAATCTGTCTCTACTGTATTAAAAAAAAGAACTATTTAAAAACAAGTAAAGCCTGGTGGCCCGCCAGGCTTATAATAAACCGTACATACAGATTAAGACGATATTCCCTAAGCAAAAGCATATAACCTTCTGAATTCTGAGAAAGAAATATAATTTGACATTCAGCAAATAGAAATAACTCCAACTGACATAAAAACAAGAAAAGTTTGGTCTGATTTAACTGCAGACAGCTGGAGGAAACTTACTTGAGTCGTGGCATTTGCAAGTTTCTTACAGACATGATAAGTTCTAGAATCCATCAGTCGATAAAAGGTCAAATCAAATGATTTGATGTGTTTTCCGTCTGAGGAATGCATTTTTCTCTAAGTTCAGCCAACAGGTGTGTGTCACGCAACACGTCCTCACTTTGTCTGGAGACGTGTTGCTTTCACAGGGACGAAGGCCGGGGATTCCCCACCGCTCATCAGGGATCACACAGTCCTGCTACACCCTTTACACAGTTCCAACTGAAAGAGATGTGCAGCACACTCAGTTTCTATTTTCAGACACCTGCTTGGCTTCCACAACACATTAGTTTGTGTCTTGACAATTTGCATGCTCAATCAGTTAAAATAACACAGGAAAACCACGGTAAAGATGTTGCAGGTTTTACCTCATGTTTACGTCTCCATGGTAGTCTTCTGGTAGGCATGTCTGGGCATGTCTGAGATCCAGAGTGACCCCAGCAATGCTGCGTGGATGAATGATGCATAAGCATGGGTCTGTGTGATAACCTGGAGTAGCAAAATTCACCAGGGTATCGTAGCATTTACACAAATATTTGGGATGGACATGCAAACCAGGGCGTAACAGAAATGCAACAGCTCTTTCCATTAAATTCAGTAACTAGACTGTTTTTTTCTTTTAATTTTTTGCCCTTTTTCTAGCCTTCTACACACAACCCTAAAATCACTGTAGCTGACCTCTCCCTTTATAAACACAAGTCATTATCTCTGTAACAACCTTGCAGCTGTAAAGTGAGCTGCGGTGCCTCCGATATAATCGTGCGGTGTGAACTGAATGAAAGCGTTTCGAGGGCCTGGCTCGTGTGTGTATGCGTGCGAAGATGAAGGCGCTCTTCCTCGGTCGCTAATCAAAACGCTTGGTTTAGAACGGCCCACAAATCATTATTTGACCAAAGGAAGCCGATTGCATCTTGGCTCTGAAAACGTATTTATTATTATTATTATTATTATTATTCATTATTATTATTGTTGTGTTATGCTCTCGGCTTTATGTAATAGCAACGGCGCTCTGTTGCCCTTGAGAGCAAACGGGCTGTCTTTGATGCTGAGATCTGTGCAAGCAACACTGAGCATGAGTCATCCAGAAGCCCACACACGCACGCGCACACACACACACACACACACACACACACACACACACACACACCACACACACACACACACACACACACAATACCATCAGCATCAGGCTTACCATGCTCAAGAATTATGCCATTGTGTTCAAAACAGTTTTTTTTTTTACACTGAATTTCTAATAGGTTTTTTAAATGATTTTTTTTTTCTTCTTTTGTGAAATGGATACTTTTGAGCAAAACCTGAATGTTTATTTTGCTGCAGTGGACCTAACTAGATGGATTGTAACACTATAAACGAAACATAACTTGTCATTATTACACAATAAAACACTGAGCTGTCTTCATCAGCAGTAATCAAGCGATTATTAGATCGGCAGTCGAGTGGAGGTAGTCGTGTCTTTATGTAACTGTTGACATAATACTCTCCTCTGGCGTTGTTCGGCGGGTTTTAGCTGTGGGTGGTGTGTGTAATGCCTTTGTGATGATATACTATGCCTTAAGCTTTGTGTTGATGCTAAAACTGCTCGCTGTGTTTTCTGTGACCACTGTGACTTGATCGCCATCTCTTAAGGACAGCAGTACTTTTTTAAGGTGAGCCACCGTTGACCTATTTGCGCAACCCGTGCTCATTTTAAAGGTGATGAATGAGTCTTTTTGTTGTTGTTGTTGTTTTTAATCGCTTTCTTTTCTAAGAACAGAAAAAGGCAGGAAGAAACGATATAGCCGATAGTTGAAATGAGGTGGATAGTTTAAATTTATTGTGCGATTAATTGATTTATTGTTTACCGCGACAGGCCTAAATATATATAGTCATATCAGCAGAAAACAGAATCCTTATAAGAATAAAAAAAACATCTTAAAAATTACAAAAGGAAAGTTGTTTTGATGAGAGAAAAGCTTAGATATCAGGATCTGATGTGACCAGATCCAAACAGGCTTTTAGTCCACTTGACACGGCGCAGTGGGAAAGCGAAAATGTAACAGATGTTGCGATTTTGGACACCAATCGAACCGAGCCTACCGGACTGTCAGGTGTGCAAAAAAATTGATTGAAAATCATAATCGCTATTGTCATCTCATTTATCACAGTTGCATATTTTCTTGATATTTTGCCGCCTTTTCTAAGGTTGATTGTTTCTGCCTTTTTCTTTATGGCGTAGCGTCGAACACCTGCACTCTTCAGGCCAGCAAACTGCCAAAACTGCTGCTCTCGTTGAGGTGATCGTCCTGTTGCTGAGCATTTTCTCAAGTTGCTTTGATTAGCAGCACATAGCCGCTACTTTTCCTCCTGCATGCTGTAGAAACAACAAGGGTATGCATACTTTTTTTTGACAGTTTTTCTACGTAATTCAATGTAAAGCAACAGAACTGGCAAAAAAAGAAGAAAAAATCGACAACAACGTGGAATTTGATGGGGTATTTTTTGATTTGTTTTAATAAGGCCTGTCCAATACAGACTTATTTTGAACATTGAAAATTATGTACTTTCTTTATGAATGAATTCTGCTAAGAAACTCTGTTCTGTTCTTCCTGTAAGTTTACACATACGCACACATGAAAGTTTAAAGCTTTAGCTTTGAACCTGATAAGTAAAGATATGTTTAAAGATATCTTTAAACGGGGTTCTTCTTCCTTGTTGGTTTCTTTCCATCGGATTCGTGTTCTTACTTTCTTGTGCTGTGTTTTTTTTTGGTAACAACTTAAGTGAAGTTGTCTTTAAAGAATTTTCTAAATAAATTTTGCTTAATTGCTGTTTTGGTGTTTAGAGGTCATTGCACAGTTTGCTTTGTGAATAAGAACTATTTAGGAAGGCTTGTCAAGCCTAGTTATTTTTTCCTACATTCTGGCCTAAATTTTTTTCAATCTACTATATTTCATCGTAACAATATAAGTTAAGCCCTTTCAGACACACATATCTGAGATCTAACCTGTTCTCTCTAATTTTTTCAGGTCTCTACCTTCCCTGTGTGACAGATGTCGAGGCCTAACAACTGATCTAGCTGAGAGGGCGAGGTCGGGGAGGCCCGCAGGTTAACAGCTCCAGTTTCTGGAGAGTGACTGTGCCATCCAGGTGCCACCAGTAACCAGGGCTGTGGCTGCTGCGGTGGGCCCGGCCCAGGAGGCCTTTTTTTGTCCGTCACTCGAGGCTCCCGCTGACCAGTGCTGCAGCACGCCATGGATCAACAAAGAGATAAATATGGCGAGCGGACGACTAGAAGCACCAAAGTTAATCAGGGAAACCGGAGTGGACACCGACCGTCGGGCTCCTCGAACACGTCCGGCGTTCTCATGGTCGGACCTAATTTTCGCGTGGGGAAGAAGATCGGTTGTGGAAACTTTGGGGAACTGAAGCTCGGTAAGTGGGGTTTCTGAAATGACGCTGAACTGAAGAAACAATCGCGGCATCAGTTGCTCAAGTCATGTTGAGTAGTCGAGGAATCTCCTGGTCAGGCCAACCTGATATTCGGGCCGGGTTGGACCAAAATTATCTCCTTGATGGTCTTTGGCACATTTAATAAGCCTACAATACACACAGCACAGATAAAGCGAAAGAGGAATGCGCAATGTAAAGCTGTGTTAATCTGCTTGATATGGAATAAACAGAGCAGCAGGCAGCCTGCCCTGTTGAGAAAAGATGGAAATGAAGGTGCAGACGTTCATTAGATTGATTTTAAATGTGCATGCAGCTCACCCTGCTCCACTCTCATCAATCACACATCCCAGATCATTTGCACCTGACTCACCCTGCAGTTACAACAAGCAACAAAATAGAGCAGGAAGATGTTTAAAAAAAAAGATGCTAAAAACAGGAAATATTGCACTTGTTAATCAAATGAATGGGCTACAATTAAAAGCAGTAAAAGCTTAATTAAAGTATTGTCTGGTTTGCTTTGGTCCTAAAATTAGTGTTAGTGTGTCGGATCGGTCTTGGTCTGTTTGGATTTTTTTAGGCCCAATCTAAACTCTATTTCTTAACTCCGTTTTTTTTCTACCTTCACCTGTACTTGTACACAAACTCTTATGCCCATTTACTTAAATATGTATGTGCTTGTTTATGGATTTATTGATTAGAACATAAAAAAATTGCTTAAATCTCAGTTTTTCAAACTAAATATTAACGTTCTATCGAATGGACATAATTTGGAATGGTCTTACATCAAGCTGTCCTGATTTGATGTAAGGTCTGGCCGAATCATCCCTAAAGTAGCCATCATCAGTGTTAAGGATACAGAATGGTGAAGGGGTGAAAAACCTACACCCAGTTGAAATGGCAGAGTTTTCATATACTTTTACTTTTCTGTCTTATTTTAGGTAAAAATCTCTACACAAATGAGTATGTAGCCATTAAACTGGTAAGTCCTCTGCACTTTAACATTTTACTCATTACTACTAATGTGCATGAATATTTTTTTAAAACCTTTGACTGTTTACATTTTAGAGGGGGAGAAAAAGGAATTTATTTTATTTAGATGTGCACCAATCAATTGCTTAGAGATCAGTTTTTGCGTTGATTAGCTTTACTCGATAAACAACAGATCAAATACCTAAATATGTGTTTGTTTGTTTTTTAGTAATTAGATGTGTTGTATCCACACTATCTTTTTGGCATATAGTTCAGTGCATTTGTTTGTTTGTTCAATAAAGGTGAGGGATATACGTTTGGATTGAAGTGGAGATACTCTTGCAATCTTTTGATTTTATAAATTTTTTTAAACTACTATTTTAAAAGTACCTGAAGTAGACTTTTCCTCTTATATGCATCTTTAGTACAAAGAGAGCAAAAATGGAATCAGACAAAAACAGGGTCAGACCTCAAGGAAAACCGACAATCAGTATAAAGAGCCTAATCAATGCTTCTTGTTTTAATAAGAGTTTTTTTGTGTGTGTGTGTGTGTGTGATTTGTTTGTTTGTTTTTTTACTATAAAATGAATGTAATCTTTTACGTGCACGTCGTGTAGGAACCAGTGAAGTCGAGGGCCCCACAGCTACATTTGGAGTACCGGTTTTACAAAAATCTTGGGACCACAGGTGAGATCAAAGATTTGGATTTAATTCCCTGCTGTGTTTATGTGTGACTGTATGATAATGATTTCATTGTTTTGGAAGATGAGGCCAGAGATTGCATCATTTCCACAACAAGTGATTACACATCTCCGAGCAGATATTGAGCTGGTTTAAGAGTTTGCTTTCATCTCCCAGGATATTGTGTGCAAAGAGTGCATGAAGGCCTACCCGTGTATTTGCTCTGTGTGGGATAGGGAGCTTTAGAGATGCCTTGTAGGGATAGTTTCTTTTATTTGAGTTGAAGTTGGGCTTCTTATTAACCTAGAAAGATACGAAGATTTTATGGTTGACTGAAACTTAAGACAGCCATTTTAAAGACAAATGATCAACCAAAAGGGAAGAGAATTTGGAAGTTTGCGTCTCGCTTGCCTCTTCTTGTTGTCTCCATCTCAGTTAGGTGTTAAAGGTTTCATCTGCCGTCTTCTTCGTTACAAATACTAGAAAATGAAATGGTTGGTCCCAAGGTTGTCGAGATAAAACCGCCTGTGTCCAGCAGAGACACTGTTTCCTTCCCAACCATTCCCAATTAATCCCAGTCATCTGTTCAAATTCCCCCCTAAAGTTTTAAACATGAAAAGCAGTCACTGATTTTCAAACTTGTCAGTAGCACCCTCAGCAGATTGAGGGTGTCACTGACATAAAATCATAGGTTTTCTGTTGTTGAGTACAGGCTGGTGTTTGTCAGGATCTCCAATTTAGAACCATTTTGAAATGCTATGATCCTGATCTGAACTTCAGCGTTAGATTTATGAAAGCCCTACATTTAGTTTTCAACACATGCTACAGCTGTTAGCTCATTTTTGAGGACTATTTTCATTCACTAGAGTGCTGCTGGTTAATTAGAAATGTTGATAAACCTCAAACATGAATGATTATGAAAGTAAAAGCAAGTTGTTGTTTTTTTTTCTTACATTATTATGTGCATAATTGTTTGGCAAGTATGTGAAAAAATAAAACACATTTTCCCATAGTAATTTATTATTTTTCGGTAAATAAAAATTTGACACAAACACTAAATTTTCCAATCAACATAAAAAAAAATAAAATAAAAGAATCTGTGAACAGTATGGCCACCCTCCTTTTCAGTAATAGTGTTAAGCCTTTCATTCATGGAGTCAATCAGGTTCTTGATCTGTTGATCAACTTGAAACTTTTCTGAATGGACTTTTTTGAAGTCCATTCATAAATTTTTACCTGCTTAGAAAGGTTTGTAGAAGCACTCTGTTTTGATGGGAGATTGGAAATTGTGCTGATTTTGTGTATTTCACACAAATCCTATTTTTATAACTCATAGCAAATCCATTTTTTGGTTATGACCTCAAAAGCATAATGTGTCAGTTTTAACCCCCCCAAAAATAGAGAGAAAACATGCCGACATTCAATAACTATGTCTGTTACAGAGTTTGATTTATAAATGTCTAAACTTATTAAAAAGTGAACAGGGCTTTAAAGCTGTTGGAAAGTTACGAATCGTGATGAGATTTTGGATTTTCGTAGGTGCACATGATGATCAGTCTGGGAGAATAATGGCTATTGTTTTGCAAAAGGCAAAGACTGGAAAAGGCCAACTGTGCGGAAACCCATTAAATATTTAGCAAGCAGGCCTTGCCTCTCTTAGCGCTAGCCCACCTCTGTCCGCTCCTCCAGATGGGATAATGTGACCTCATTTCGTCTTGGCTGCTCGCTGTACCACATTCCTCTCAGGCGAAGGGGTTGTTTGCATCTGTGCAGGCAGCATTTTTTATGAATTTATGCGGCTTTACTCTGACCCTCTGTCAGGTGTTGTTTGCTGATGTGTAACCAAATGTCCCTGGCTATTAATGAGGATGATTCCATCATGGCGTAAGAGTCGGCTTTCAGTTGCTCGACTCGAATCATACAGGAAGAGAGATGAGGATGGTGATGTTTGAGGAGGAAAGCTGTTCATCTAAGGGTTGGTTTACACAGAAGAGGTGTTAAAGGTATTATCTGCCACGTCATGAAACACTTCACTCTCCTAAGAGTGACCATCTCATTCTACAGCTTGGATTGGAATAAACATGGGAGTGAGCTTTCTGTGGGGTTTCAAGAACATCATTTTTAATTCATTAAAATCACAACTGATATCAAGGAAAGAATGGGTAAAAGGAAGATGTTTTACAGAACTGGAAAGAATTATAATCCTGTGTATTGTAAAGTGTCTTTACTTATCGTGACTGTTTTTTTCCATAAACCAATGCTCACATCATCAGTGATGTTTAGTAGCTCGCAAAAGCTTGACCAGCCTTGTTTTAACCCTCTCCACTAATTTATAGCGCGTCTTTTGTCTGAACAGTTTCTAGGCGTCCCACAGCCACCCTGGGTTTAGATCCACTCATTTCTGTGGTGCAATTAACAACCCACAGAAACTACATAATGGCACAGGATGCAGCGCAGCTTGCCTTTTTCATTCCCATGCGCCATCTACTGCCAAAAATGCCACTTTTCACAATTCATGCCTAAAGCACTGACTGAAACTAGAGGGCCATTTGGATGTCTGTCCACAATTTTCAACTAGCAGTAGAGTTCCAATCTCTGGTTCTTGAAAATCTTTCAATCTTTTTTTTTTTTTAAGCCACTTCCAGTTTCGCTTGAAGAACCATAAGACTCGCTTTGAAACTTCTCCTGGTCATTAGAATTCATTATTTATACAAGAGTCAGGGTCAACATCACACCGTGTGAGAGCTGTTGCTGTAACACAGTTGTAATATTTTGAAATAAGAACAAAATAGTTACATGAATGTTATTTCTAACCAACTTTGGGTTTTGGTTCGCATTAGCTGGTCAATAGCCTCTGTATAAAATCCCGATGTCTGATATCTGAACAGAAGTTAGTGGTTTTTTGTTTTTTGCAAAAGTTAGCATTCTTCACTCAACTAGATTCTGTTTTGCCATGTGCCTTTCTTCCCCTTGTTCTTTCTTTTTGCGCATCTGGCAGAGTGGAACTCTGAATTGTTGTCCGAATCCAAAAGTGAGGCCCAACAGGTTTATTTTCACAGGCCTTGCATTGCAGCTTTCACTGTAATATATGTTTAATTGAAATCGCTTTGGTTTTATTTTAAATGCAGTCCACACAAAGATGGGAAAAGAAAGGAGAATAGAAGAGTAGGGAAAAAGTTTAAAGGGAAACAAGGAGAGAAGTCTGCTCCTACACCTGCAGAAAGAGCAAAAAATAAAACTGAGAAATCATGGCAACATTAACATAAAGATGAAATAACAAACATAAAGATAAACATTTGTATTAACTTGTTATAATAAAGTTTATAACAAGTTAATACAAGATGTAGTTGTTGCTCCTCCATTAGGCAACTTACATATTTTTGTGAACAATTTTTAAAATCAAATTATCTTCCGAGCAAAACAAACATTGCATCCCTCGCTTCCCAGAGCCAATTTCCCAGGATTGACCACACCTTTGTTTGATAAGCTTTTATAGTAAAATGGAAGCTTTCTTTGAGCTTTCTTGGGATGACACTTTGAATAGGCACTGACTGGCAGGAAGAAGGGGTAAACTTTGAGTCATGCTTCCCTGAAGCCAATTACCAGTTTGACCTGATTTCCTGTTCTTTGAAACCACGATGCAGTCAGGATGACAGCCTCCGCTCACGGCATCTCTGCATGTGAATCCTTTGTTAAAGAAGAATTACTTTGAAGGACTTCACATGGAAGCTGCTCTGGCTTTTTTTTTTTTCTTAATGCTCTTCTGAAACAAAGAGCTTCAATGCCCAGAAGGCCACCATGACAAACAACCCAAACAGAGTAGTAAAAGGGCCTCATCTCTACCATCATTATAGTCACATTAGACTGCCCACTCAGCAGTAAACTGCTCATTGGCAAGTAATAAAATAAAGAGACGAGATGATGAATGCATGAAAATGTGAAGCAATTAGACTGAGTGGAGCTTGGAGGATATGATTGTAATGGGAGTTTGTGCTGCAAGTCTGTGAAACGATTATATTTCATCTGTACCACTACCCTCAACCCAAACCCCTGATGAGACACCGCGTTCTGTTTACTGTTATGTTGGGTAAGGGCGGGATGTGCCTTTAAACAGGTTCCTCTTTGTCTATCCTTAAGTCTTTGTGTCATTTCACTTGTCCAGCAGAGGGAGTGCCACAGGTGTTCTACTTCGGCCCCTGTGGGAAGTACAACGCCATGGTTATGGAGCTGCTGGGGCCGAGTCTGGAGGATCTCTTTGATCTTTGCGACAGGACCTTTTCACTGAAGACTGTCTTGATGATTGCAATTCAGCTGGTGGGTACCAAGTTGTTATTTTTTCCTCATTTGGAGGACGCTGGAATGTTTTCTGTGGCTGATTCCTCATGTTTCTCCCCACACCAGATTTCTCGAATGGAGTACGTGCACTCTAAAAATCTCATCTACAGAGATGTCAAGCCTGAAAACTTTCTCATCGGAAGGCAAGGGAATAAAAAGGACCACATCATCCACATCATTGACTTTGGCCTGGCCAAAGAGTACATCGACCCCGAGACCAAAAAACACATTCCATACCGGGAGCATAAGAGCCTGACTGGTACTGCCAGATACATGTCCATTAACACACACTTAGGCAAAGGTAAGACAACACCAAATCTGTGATTTTGTTGAAGTTTGATACAGTGTCGTGCTAGCACTCAACTTTTCCCCATTTTGTGTTCTTAACTTTTGAACGTTGATTTATTTTATTGGGATTTCATACAACAAAGTAATGCTAAACTTTTAAAGCGGAAGTAAAAGAGTTATGGTTTACATTTTTAATTTTTTTACAAATAAAAATCCAGAAATCATGGTGAGAATTTACATTCAGCACTCTCTACGCTAATATTTCTAAATTCATGCACCAATACGTAGTTTGATTGGTAACTTTATGGTGCGTTCACGCCAAACGTGTGGAATGTCAAACGCTCAAAACGCTTCAAATTGCGCTGCGCTAGACGCTCGAAACCCACCGCGACGGTCCTCAACGCACCTCCACATAGACTTTGAATGTAAACTGGAGGCGCCTGACGCTCAAAACGCATTTGGGGTGAACGCACCATAAGGTTTAGTGCCCTGCCCAGAGGCACGATGATATGTAGCAGGAGGAAGTTACTACTACTCTACCCACTGAGCAACAGTCCTCTGTCAAAACCTTTTAGTATTGTTTTGCTTCAACTTTACAATCATGGATTACTTTGTAACTTGTCACATGAAATCCCCAAAAAACACATTCAAGTTTGTAAATTTATCTTGACAAAATAAAGTTTCAAGGTTTACTTACAAAAGTTTTAAAAGTTGAACTTTTAAAACCTTGCTTTTTTGTAAACGGAATGTAAAAATGAAAAAAAATAAAATAAAATGTGTTGATACAGAGCAAAGCAGACGAGACGACCTGGAGGCTTTAGGGCACATGTTCATGTATTTTCTGCGTGGGAGTTTACCTTGGCAAGGACTGAAGGTATGACGAGGGAATGGCCATGTCGCCGAATCTGCCGCAGAATGTTTCATACCTTGCTTAGGAAAACATTCGTCATTAAAAAGAAAGGTGTCACAGTTGATGTAAGAGTGTATATGTTCATTTTAACCATTAGAAGTTGATACTTTGTCTTTTTTGGAACTGGCTTCACCAAATTTAGAAAATAACTAATAAAATGTATCTCTACTTTGTTGACTTATAGAGTAATGTCAATAAATGGCATAAAAACAAGACAAAAGGCTGTGCTTCTGGATTTTTACCCTTGGATCAATTTTGGACAGTTGTTGGGATGTCAAATCTTCATTCTATAAACGATGCAGATTTTGACTTGGTGTAGATTTTGTAGACTGGAATATGGGGGAGAGATGTGCAGCAAATTATTCACAATTTACTTCAAGGAATTCAGTGGGAACGTCAGATTTTCCAGTATGATGTCTTGTGGCATATTGGTCAAAAGATCCCACATTTAAAATGTTTTTTTTTTGTTTTTTCTTTCCATAAAGAGATTTCTCTAGCATGTTTATAACCATTTGTGTTATTCAATATAAAGTTAATATTTCAGATAACAGAACTGAAATGTTCTTTTATGATGATGACATTTATTTATTTATTTTTAGGCTGACACATTGAAAGAAAGATACCAGAAGATTGGTGATACAAAACGAAACACTCCTATTGAAGTCCTCTGTGAGAATTTTCCAGGTATGCTGCTGCTGATGAGTTTATGAATTCACTCTGATTATTAAAAAAAATAAAATAAATAATCTTTGTAATTCTTAAAATGAAATAGTATTTACTAGAAAAGGAAGAAATTTCAGTTAAGTTTGTTTTAAAGCTTTTGCTGTAAACACTACATTACTAGTGGGCCTGTTATGATAAACTTTTCCTGGACAATAAATTGTTTTTAGTATTTTCAAGTAATTATGTGTTAACCTGTACTCTACCCATATCAAACTTCTTTTTTGTTTCCTCACGCAGAGGAAATGGCCACCTATTTGCGGTATGTTAGGCGGTTAGACTTCTTCGAAAAGCCTGACTACGAATATCTGAGGAATCTATTTACTGAGCTGTTTGAGAGAAAAGGATACACCTTTGACTACACTTACGACTGGGTTGGGAGGCAGATAGTAAGTGAGCCGTGTTGTTTCCAAGGTTGTGCCTGAAATACGTCAATCCTCGAATTCAGCTCATTCTTTCCTTTCCGCCAGCCCACGCCGGTAGGATCTGTCAGTATAGACTCTGCTGCCTCTGCGGTAACAAGAGAGAGCCATCCTCACAGAGACCGGCCCTCGCAGCACGCTCCGGTTCGAAATCAGGTATGTTTCAGAGCAGAGAGTCAGTTCCAGTAAGGTAAAGCTGGTTAGCAACTTTACAAAGCCATGTGCAAGAATATCGAACCCAAACTGGCCTGATTTGATCTTTTAAAGGGGCAGAGTTATGTGATTTCCATTCACATAGTGATATTTTACAGCATAGTCAATTAAGTATGTTATGTTCAGTTGCTATAAAAATGTTACACATATCAAAGATGACTATAAAAAATAACTTCCTAATGTAGGGTTTTGAAATTAGGCCTCTGTCTCTAAAAACTTTCTGAATGATGGTTTTTAATGATGTGATACTTCAGAAAGTCAGCACATCATTACTCCTCTATTTAACAATAGCACTGTTACAATAATGAGACAAAATCTAAAAGTTCAAGTGGTTTGAATATTTTTTGTAAATCTGAAATCACCTTTTTTGAGGAGCGTATGTTAGTAACTTTTGTGCTATATCAAGTGAAGAGTTTAGTTCTAAGTATTTCAAAAGATTTTCATCCATATGTGGGGGGTTGAATTTCTGTACTCAGTTCGAACTGCAAGAGCTTCTGTTTTTTTTTTTTTTGTTTGTTTGTTTTTTGTTTTTTTTTTCCTTTGGCTTTAGTTCTCAGGCCTTGCTTTGATTTTTTTTCTTTCTTGTTTTAATTTATGGTTTTGTTCTTTTTTTTTTTTTACTATTTTGTTTTCTTCATTGGTCATGCTGCTTTCGCATGGTACCTTGCTTCACACACCCAAATGCCATCTTTTCTAATGCAATTATTCCATCACCCTCACCCCTCCTTCCCTCTCCCATTGCACCCCCCCCCACCCACCCACCCACCTCAACTCGTTCACCCCCGAACCCCTCTTCCCCACACACATCACTATGGCAACCCCCGACTCCCGAGCAGACGGCAGGCTCAGACCGACGAGGAGCATGGGAGGTGCAGCCCACGCGGCAAGCAAACTCTTCCTATTTGACCTCCCACCTGGCAGCGGACAGGCATGGGGGCTCAGTGCAGGTACACACCCCTTTACCCGATCAGCCAACACCCCCCGAATCCCCCACCACCACCACCACCACCCACAGTCTCCATGAAGTCAGATCTGTCTCATAAATCCAAAGTATCCCTGCACTTACAATGTAAACACAAATGATTCCCTGCATAGTTTTATTTCTTAGTGCATTTTTTGTATTATTATTTAGAGTTTTATGAGACTTTAATAAAGTCAATAAAGTATTTTTGTTGTCGTTTTACATAGTAGCTTTGCCTTTTATGTGAGACAGATCTACAGCGTTTTACTTTCTTTACCCCTGGCTGGGAAATGTTTTCTGCTCCACCGTATGCATGTGACCTGGTGCCACCCACCCCCCACATGTTCAGAGTGAATGTCCTGGTTTTTTTTTCTTTCTTTGGCATCTGGAATCCCTTTTGCATTTTGAGCTCTGGTTTCTACATTTAATGACTCTAAGGCACTTCTTTTATAAAAATCAGCACACCTTTTGCATGGCAGGATGAATTGACTCTGCCAAGGAAGTGCACGCTGGGTATGGTTTGTTGTTGCTCAAAGGGTGATTCTCGTTATTTTTGTTTATGTATTTATTATTTATTTATTTTTACCTTTACCAGGTTTGCTTAATAAGGTGTGAATATGTTGTGGGCAAATGAGAAATTACCAATAAAATTTACTTTAATTTTAGGTGCAATTTGTCAAGTAGAAATGTTTAAATCAAGTTAATAAAATATGGCTTAAAAAAAAAAGTCTACATTAGTAAATTTTTAAAAAATGTATTAAATTTTCAGCAAATGTGTTTTTAGTTAATTGTCTTTCTTTCTTAAATGGATTTGAAAAGCTATGACTTTACAGTGAAAGACATATTAAAACTGCTAAATATGTATTTTTATAGTATTTCACTAGTTTTTTGAATTATGGGGATTCATTATGCCCTTTAAACAAAGTTTAGTTTAATACTTGAGTTCATAATTGGAGCTACAAATACAGTTTCATAACTCTAAGTAGAGTTTTTTGGGGGGAGTTTTTACCCTTCATGTTAAAATCTTTGCTCAGAGTTCTTTTAGTCATATTATAAAATCTCTACCAGCATTTACCAGGTGTGTTTCTTAGCAATTACTTTAGATTGAACATTGTATTTGGCTTCTACCCTCCATGTTGTTTGGGAAGAAAACTCTTGGAAATGGGCTTTGAGACTCTGTACCAGAGCTGAGCTGCCAAAGTGTTTGTGTCTCGTGTCGTTTTCTGGCCAGCATTACTGGGTGAAACTGTGGCAGTTTCAAACTTTTAATCAGAAGTAACACCCGTCTTTGCTTCAGGTGGTCAGCTCAACCAACGGCGAGCTGAACGCAGACGACCCGCTGGCTCAATCCAACACCCCGATTACACCTCAGGCAGAAGTGGAAGTGGTCGACGAGCCCAAGTATGTATCCTGGAGCCTCCGTGCCTCTCTGCCATGTCCTTCTCTTGCTTTCCTCCTTCCAGTCTTCCTCCTTCTGTGCCTCTCTGTCCTTAGGGTGTAGGAATGTTACAGCCCAGACCTTTTGCTATAATTTACTGAACTTGAGCTTTTCTGTCATGTTATCTCAGTGAATTTCTCTTAAATACTTCAATTTGACTCAGATCAATTAATAAGATTCAAGTTTCTGTTGAGGAGCTTTATGTAGCCTTTGCTTTAAATATAGTAATTCAGTTTGACTACAAAGAACTCTGTACAAAAAGTGCTGCTGATTCCTCTTTCAGTTAGCGGAATATCTGTAAAGTTTTGCGCACAGTTTTGAATCCAACACAAAATAAAGGGATCATATTATTATTCCTATTTCGGTTTTGAAACAAATGTCCACAAAAACAAAACAAAACAAAAAACAATTAAGAAAGCAGCTCTTTTTTGTTTGTTTGTTGTTGTTTTGTTTTTTCCACATATTTGAGGAACTGTTTGTTGAAACTTGTTTAAGAAACAGGAAATATTGCTGATTATATTAAACAACTAGGATTCTGAGAATGAATTTGCTTAATGGAAACACTCCAATTTCAAATAAACTCACGTTTTTAAATAAATTTTTGAGCTAGGATAATTTAGTGCATTTTGCGAAACTGCAATGGAAACACTTTTTTCACATCACACACGTGATCAACAACTGGATGTTTCTCCTGGAAAAAGACAAAGACGACAACAGGAAGTTGCAGGAGGCCCGGCCTTTCAATGACTTGTCACATGAACAAACTTATTCAGTGTCAATTTAATTGTGTTTGATGAAAACGTGGCATTTGCAAAACTGCGTTTCCGCACATTTGTAATGGAAATGCAGCCGACATCTTCCCAACACGTAACCATCTTCACATTCACAACTCAAACACTGAAATAGAATTTTTTTGATAGTTTGTTTGGAAAGGAGGTAGGCAGAAGTGTAAACTTATTTAATCCTTTCTGCTGTACATGGCTATTATTCTTCACTTAAAGTCAGAAAAGAGAAAAGTTTACAGAAAATAAACTATTTAATGTCAATTACACTGACATACAATGGGGACAAATGTTTCTTTTCATTACTTAAGAAAGGTTACATTTTTTATTAGCCTTATCATATTGCTGTTGCAGACATCACTTGTCTTAGTTGATATGTATTTTACTTTCTTGAAAATGTGAACATTAAATGTACTTTATGTTACAGTGAACTAACAGAAGTACCAACAGAGACATAGATGAGAGGATTTTTCAGTGATACTGAGCTGATCACTCCTTTCTGAGTTACTACCTTCATTCTCAGGAGACAAACCATCATGACCAAAAACCTTCAGCAGAGGTTTCTCCCTTTTATTCAGATTGCAAGTCTCTCCACTTTGCTCGCACAAATCTTTAGCATGATGGGTGACGTATTTAAGACCTTATCAGATGGTGTGTTTCTGGTCTGCGATTAGAAACAACCTGCAATAAATGTAAACGCAGTGACCGAAGCAGCTTGGCTTTGCCTTTCGAGCTAATACCGTCTGTACCCATGAATAATTAAAACTGCACGTATGGATGGCTTTTTGACGTTTTATTTATTCATGAAGGAAAATATCATGAATGCATAAATAATCTCGCCGTTTAAAAAAGCGGTTTCCATTAGCGGTGCTTTGATTTGGACATTTCTGACACAAATTAGCTTGATCTTGATGTCCAACATTTCTTCTCATTTTAAGAACCATCAAAATGACATTGTGAACTTTTGACTTCTGCTTTTCCCTGGTAGATTTTTCCAACTTCTTGTTGGAAAAAAATCAGACCCGGGATTGGGTGGTGCTTGACTGTGCAAGTGTGGATCATCCACAATCTTCATTTTCCGTTGGATTCAAAACTTCTGCCTGCAACAGAAAAACTGCAGCATGCTTTCCTCTTGTGTTTAAAAAAAAACAAAACAAAAATTGGTCAAAACTAAACAAGAAAACTAGAAATTGATGCCATTTAGGAAACATAATTAAAACGCTCGATTCAGACTTTGTAACTTTCCAACTGCTCTCTCAAACATTTAGGAATAAAAACTTTTTCAGCAATATGCTGAAATTAATTGATTATGTCAAAAAAATTCCCTCTATATATCTCAAACTGCAGGAACTTTTCTTCCAATAAAATCCAGTTGTTGTACTTACTGTACTGGTTTCTCTCGTTTTCAAGATTTTGTGCAATTTGAGACTTTCAGAATATGAGTGTAAATGTGACTTCGACATGACGCACTAATCAGTTCAGCAGCATTAAATAAATCAGACGGAATCCTTTTGCTCTTTCAGACCATCTTTCCCTCTGTGTCCACCTGTGTTGTGTGTGTGTGCGTGTTTGTGTGGCGTTTGTGCGCCGACTCCCATAAACCTCGTCCTCCTGTATTAATCTCTTTCTTTTCTCTTTACATTCTTTCTTCTCTCTTCCTCTGTAGCTGCGTGAAAATGCTCAACCTGTGGTGAGTCCCTCTCTGCTTGTCCACATCATACTCATGGGACAGGGAGTGGACCGGCCTAGGCTGGGCCCAGTGGAGTTACTCACTAAGTTTAAGCAGACTCTCACTGGTACAATAGTGCCTTGAACCCAAATAAACAAACAGTGCGCTTTTCTATTGTTTTTTTTCTAATGAATTCAGTCATTTTAGCAACAAGTGAAGTTGTGCTTCTTCTTTTCATGATGATGTTGGAACTAGTGGCGGATCAAGGCAAAAATACTGAGCTGGTCTTTTTATTAGGCTTCTGTAGCTTCTTTACAGGCTTTAAGTATTTATTGGTTTTGGCATTATTTATCGAAAAGAACCCAGTCACTGTCCTATGTCCTGTCTCTGTGTGTCCGTACTGAGCGCTCAGGCTCGCCGTGTCTTGTGCTTTTCGTGTGCTTTTCTTTCAGCGCATAAAGGAAAAAGCGTCCCTCGCTTTTTATGCGCAGGTTTCGCTCGGTAAATGAGAGTGTCATTGAAAAGTCGAGGTCATTTCAGTCACTCGATTCAAAAGGCAGAGCCTTTAGTTGCTCTACACACACAGGAAGTGATATATCAAGCATTTGGTTCTGTTAATTTCCTATTATTACGGAAATGAATTAGGTCTGCAACTAATGATTGTTTTAATAATTGGTTGTCCTAACGATAAATCGATTAATCTGATCAAAATTGACGCAATTTGCAGATTTTTCATTTAACCACTTCAGGCTTCTTTTTATATAACATTAGAAATACATTAAAAGACACAAATAAATAGTTCACTGTCTTTTTTTAAATAAGAAAATAATCATTGTATTGCCTAAAATGCATTAATATGGCATTCAGTGTATATATTGCCCAGTTAGCGATTAATCGATTTGGAAATTAGTTGACAATTTTTTTGATAATTGATCAATTGTTTCAGCCCTCAACCTAATATCCGACTTTTGGAAACCAAACAAAATACAACCCGGTACTTCACCGACTAAACATTTTGTCCATGTATTGTGCAAATATTCTGAGCTCATTCGGTGGAGTTAGATCAGAATATTTGGTCGGAGCTTCTTTTGCATGTTTTAATGCTTTTCACGTTGGTGTGTGGAAGCTCTGGAAGCACCGAGTCCAGGCGAAGTGCACACTTTTTGAACGTCTACCAAATTTATGAATCGGCTTTTCAGAGTAAATGGCACTTTTTATTTTAGTACAGGTTTTCCTTCAACTGTTTGGTTCCAACTCTGGAATAAGTTTCTTTTGCAAGGACTTTTTTTGCTTAGCTTCAGTGACTATTTTCTGTACATCCATCCGTTAATTTCCTCATTTGTGAAAAACAAATGCACTTTTTAACACTTTCTGCATTCATTTCACACTTTGAAAGGAATTTCTGAAATAAAAGTCACTTTTTGAGGATATTCTAATTTACTGAGATGCACCTGTACATGAAAACCTTGGGAGAGAATAAGCGTCCAGACGCACAGTGGATGCCAGCGCCGACTTTCACCTTGTTCTTGATGCTAAAATGATTTTTTTTTTAAGCCACGGAAATCTTTAGCTCTTCCGTGTCGTAGCAGCGTTTCTAAGGCAACCCGCTTCCTCTGCGTCACGCGTTGCTGCTCGTACGTCCGCGTTAACGTCTCCCCCGTCTTGTCCGCAGGTGCTGCTGTTTCTTCAGGCGAAAACGGAAGAAGAACACGCCGCGGCACAAATGATGAGCCGGGGACCGGAAACGAACCGCTCCTCGTGTCCACTTAGAGTCGATTGTGATTTCAGAAACCTGGATGGTCCCACTCAGAATAAAAGAGGGAGTCAACTGAAAGATTCTGATTGAATTGTTCTCGGCCAGGACCGCTTTGACAGGAAAGAGAAAAAAAAGTGAAACACACACACACACACACAAAAAACCAAACCGTGGTTTGCGGAGATGTACAGGAAACATGTCTTATGATGGGAGTTTTTTTATTTTATTCCCCCCATTCCTCTAAGTTATATGGGATGTTTTACAGGACAGACGGCCCAAGATTATATTTTTTTTTTTCTCCGTGACAACCAAAATGTCTTTCTCTCATCATTGTTGCCATATTTCTTTCTTTTCATTAAAAAAAAAATTTTTTTTGAGAGAGAGGAAGAGACAGAATCTTCCTGTAGAATCTCGCCTCCATCGCTCCGTCAGGTCCTGTCGTTTAAACGCGATTCACCTCGCCAGGCCTCTCCGTTAGTTCACCGACTCGTTCGCTTTTTTTTTTTTTTTTTTTTTTTTTTTTTTACCTCTTCTGGATCATTTCCCGCTGCGGGACAAGCAGCTGAATACACGAAGGCGAAAAGGAGTATTAGCAGTCTCTCCGGTTCTCGCAGGACATCTTTTCGTTGAACCGAAATACACTACAGTCCCTCTTTTTACTGCTGGCGATAACGAGCAGCGACCTGATGTTTCTGCGTGGGGCTTGAAGGGGTTAGGGGAGAAATGCTATTTAGTTGCTACTACTTTTCCTACACACTGCATACACACTGAATGTATTGACAGATGAGTGAAATGACTGGAGCATTTCTATTATCTCTCCAGTGCATGGGAAGGAAGTTGCAGTTAAGAAGTTTAACAAAATTAGTTTTTTTTTTTTTTTTTTTTTTTTTTTGTCGTCATTGTTAAAAAGGAAAAAAAAAAAAAAAACACTGAGTCCAGTTCAGATTAGGAAGGGTTTCCTGGACTTTGTGACCACAGCAGCCATCAGCCGATGCCACCCTGGAAGGACAGCGTGCTCTGGAGAGTCACCGCCTCTGAAAACCGCTCTGTCCAATGCCTTAACCTCCATCCACCAAACCCGACTGACCGCCGCGTTGTTTCGCTTTGCTTTGGAGAGCAAGATGACAGCATGGTTGTGAGATTTTTTTTAAATTTTTTATTCTTTCTTTTTGTTTTATTTTTTTTGTTTGTGTGTGTGATTTCCAAATGATTAAACCCAAAGCAAGAGACTGTTTCGCAGCCATCGAAGGCCGGCCACGGCTTTTCTCTTCTTAACACGGAAATGTATTTCCCACCGAAAAGGAGGAAAACAAAAGAAAAACAAAAGCCAGAACCGAAGGCGCTCCCCTCCCACCAACGCCACCACCGCCCCTGTGCTGCAAAGAGATGTTTCGACGTCGGGGTCGCCGCTCCAACCGCGGACAGAAACTCTGCGGCGGAGGAATGCCTTGAAACAATATCTCACCTTGCCTATCATAACAGGAAAACAAAAACAAAAGATTTTCATGTGTTGTCATTCTATGCTAATGTGAATTCTGTCTAATGCAATTATATTTTTGTTGTTTTCATTCCAGTTAGCCATGGTTTTTATAGGGAAAGAGACGGGGCAAACAAAACAAAGCTTGATTATTACTGCACTACATTTGTTTGACCCCGGCTCTCCCAGAGGAGACCCTGCCTTCTTAAAAAAAACAAAACAAAACAAAAAAATCCACTTTGAACGTGCTTATTACTTTAATTGTAGCTGCCTCGTGTGCTGGTTGGGGAGGGCTCCTTGTTCGTCGTGGTGCCGTGGCCGCCCTCCACTCGGCCCTCTGTTCCCTCCACACACCGACACGTCGTCAGTGTGAGATGAAGCGACGCTCGGTGGAGCGTCCGCTTCGGCGTTTTGTGGACCTGCTCCATTAGAATGTTGTAGATGAGTCCGTATGTAAACCTGCTTCCTAGTTGTATTTACACTGTACAGCCCGGTTTTTTGTTGTTGTTGTTTTGTTTGTTTTTAAGCCCCGCCCCCCTCAACCCGGTGCGTGACTTTCTCCGGGCAGCCTAAGTTATTGTGTTATCGAAAGTACTTGAATATGTAAATCTATAGGAACACTTTTTTTGTTGTTTTTCTTTTCTTTCTTGCCTCTTCTTCTTTTTTTGCTTCTTTTGTTCGCAGTAGCTCCACGTAGAGGGTTTAATGGGGAAACAATGGGAGGCGAAGCTATTTGAATGACCGATTATTCATTTATTCGATCTGAGGTCAGGTCGTCGGTGGCAGCTGGATCCGCGTCGCTCCAGCTTCCTGCGCTCAAAAAGCATTCCGTTTATCGAGATGGAGTAATCCAGACTATTTAGCCTTCTCGTATCCCAGCCCCGGATTCCCCCGCCGAGTGCCATTTCCGAGACTACTACTGCTTTTACTACTAGTCCATGCCTTTTCCTGTGCCAGGAAAATATCAAGATGAATGTTTTCCTTTGTCACTCCACCCCCGTGTCCTTGAATGCGTCGCCTATCGTTTCTTTCTTCTTCTGCAGAGCAGCGCAGCTCGGTGCCATACCAGCCGGTGTTTTTAACGACTCGTTCCGTCTTAGAAAGTCCAAAAAAGGGAAGGGAGGGCCAAACCCACCGCCTTGTAGACCCACGCTTACGTTTCCCTGCCGAGTTTGTGACGCAGCATCTAGTTCTATAGCTTCTGGCTGAGCTGGTATATATGGCTATATTACTCTGGATTTGTCTTAAAGCGCCACACTCATTGTGAGGTGTCTCTGCATGGCGAGCGGTCTCTTTATCTCGATGTTGGATCCGCGAGACGATACAGCTTCCGCTCCTTGCGACCTTTTTCTCTTTTGTTTTTTGCTGCACATTCCAGTTCTGTTCATGTCGGTCACGGTTTATGGCTTTCGTGTGTATTTGTGTACGTGTGTAAATCAAATCAAAGCAAATGAGCGCATGAATGATCTTTCTTTTTTCTTGTTTCTTTTCTTTTGGGGTTCTCTGGCACTTTTTCTCCCCCTGCCCCTCGTTGCTGTACTGTAGGGTTGTTTGATTTACTGTACCTTGTTTCTTTGAGGGAGAGGTGGTATGTACTGCAATATTGTGTTGATTATTTGAATTGTAAATTGTACAGAGCCTCACAATTGTAGTCTTTGTTGGGAATTTCTATTAAAAAACTGATTTCTGATTTCTTTTTCTCAGACTGCGGAAAATCAAATTGTACAGCTCCAAGAATCTATCTTTCCCTCTGCGTTTTTTGTTGTTTTTTTTTTAAATAGAGCTGTGATTAAGATAAATCCTTAATCTGTAAATAAATAATATTGTGTTGAAATATGAATGTCACTTCAACAAAATGTATTTGAATGAGTTAGTCAAGGGCTTCAAGTATGAAGGACCCACCATTTCTCCTTTTTAATAATTTCATATATTTAAGTTGCAGAAAGGTAAATGGCCTTTTTATCTGAGATGACTGTTTGGTTTTTTTTCCCTTTGTTTTTCTTGGACTCATGAAATGGTGTCTCACACAATAAACCTTCGAAAAATCACTTTATTCCCTCCACACGTAAAGGGAATCTCCAATTTGCACCCTTTTTATGTAAAATAAAAGATCAGTCCACCTTTTTCAGTCTACTTGTGATTTTTCTTTTATTTTTATGACACTCATAAATCTGTGGTAAAGATCCGTAAATTGATTTCAGCCTGCATTTAATTTTTTTTTACCAGGGATGAACTCGAATCGACCTCGATTTCCTTAATTTTGGAGTCTGCTATGAGGAGAAGCTGACGTGACAGAACTGTCTACAAACTTGGCAAAAAAATAAAATACATTTTAAAAAGTATCTGACAAAATCATAATTGGCTGATCATGCTTTTTAAGCATGAAAAGTGCAATAGGTACACTTATAATTTATTCAGTTTGTTGCACAATCTTTCACACATTTTAGAGAAATCAAGCTGTTAATGTGACCACATTTATACAGTCGGGAAGAACTTTGTTGTTCCTCCTGTGAACAATTTTTATGTTAATAGTTTTAATTAAATCCCAGTCAGCCATAATTTCTTGCATGACCAAATCGGTCCTGTCTCGGTCTGACGTGGAGAAAGTTTTATTTTCGTTTTTAAAAGCGAAACAAACCTTTTAATTCCGATGTCCGCTGAGAGGTTTATCAGGTCGTTTCTCTCCTCCCACCACCAGGTGGCGGTGATGGTTTCAGCTCTGCAGCGTCTGTTTGGAGCTCCGACTATAAACATCCGGTGTCGCGCGCCGGCGTTTCTTTTCCACCGGTCAGAGCCAACATGGTGGGTACAACAGGGAACCTTTCACCTCGACTTCGGGCGCAATCCTTCCCAATCCTCCTTACGTGTTCACTCACCGAAAACTGACGACCACCACGCCGTATTTATCCATTTAAATGACCCTCTACGACCTGATTTTGTTGCCGTTAGCAGAGAGGATAACACATTAAACACGTCAACTGTGTCCCTGCTCTGATTAGCGACCCGGAGAAACGGCGGCACCTTTCGCTCCTATTTATAGTCATTTTATGTATAAAGAACAAATATTACGTACTGACAAAGCGACTGCGTCAAATGTTTACGTTGTGTTTAGTTGGTGTAAACACAAGGAACATGAAATTGACTTAATATTTATATATATGTACCCAGCTTGACCTAATTTTACTTGTAAATAAACACTTTATTTTACTGTAGAGTTTTATTTAAAGATCAGTTATAAGGCTGAAAATACAGCTGATCAAAATGTATTTTCTGGATGCATTTCAGTAAATTGGAATACAATATTGTGATTTTTTTATATTATTATTATTTAAAGAGTTAAAATGGTACACAGGTGTTTTTTAACAGCTAGTATAAACAAAGTTCAGTTCTCTAAAACATGTTTTAAACTTTGCATAGCCAGGCTGTTTTATGCAGAAATCGCACAATAATGGGGAAGACACTCAGGCCTCCTGTCAACCACTAAAGGTCATCACTATGCAAGCTGACTGGCGAGAACTGTATTGACAGAACGTTGAGTGGAAGAACAAAAACTGTTGCATTATCAAACTGACCTCACATGAACTCTAAAAGAGTCTGTGGCGGAAGATAAAACACCAGAGCCAATAATATTATCTACAGGCTGTAATTAAATCCAGATTTTTCTTGAACGCCTCAGCAGAAACTCATGTCATGCTGAAAGGGTGCAGTGAAAAAAAAAAAAACAGTTCATATACAAGCATTATTTTCAGCATGCTGTCTGTAAGCAGCATCAGTTTTTATGTAAAATTATAAAAGAGTATCTTTGTTAGCTGTACGCCAGAATCAACAGAAATGAACATTTGGCAGAAATCAATTTCTCTTGCAATAAATCCACATGCGTTTCATTTTTAAAAATTGAATTCTAAACATATCCCGTGTACGTGACGGTTTTTCATTTGCTCTCTTCAGGGACGCGTCAGGACCAAGACGGTGAAGAAGGCCGCCAGGGTCATCATTGAGAAATACTACACCCGGCTGGGCAATGACTTCCACACCAACAAGAGGGTGTGTGAGGAGATCGCCATCATCCCCAGCAAACCTCTGCGAAACAAAGTTGCAGGGTTTGTAACATTTGATCTATTTTTGTTTCTTGTGACGGTTCCAGAATATTCCCGGTGTGTGGATCTGTTCCTCCTTCTGCCTCCAAGCCTATTTACAATGTGAAAAATGATCAGGGTTGATTGTGGTGAGTTGCTGCACCACCAGTAGAAAACATCTCTGTAGACCTTCAGAAACCTGCACTTCTCCACTTCTCCTTCTGACTCTGGGACTTTTACTTCCACATAAAAAGCTGCATTTCCATTCATCCTCACATATGATGTTGGACCGGTGTGCAGTTAGACCAGGCAGGTGCAACAGGTCGGGAGTGGCCCAACACAAGGAAGGCGTCCATATTGTGGAGTTTCTCCAAACTTGTAAATGTTTAAGTTTTCCTGGAACAGGAAATTGGAAGAGCACACATTCAAACATCGTTTACTTTACGAGCACAGAAAAGATGGGTCTGCTTTGGACCAGCAGGGGGAGCAGTGGAGCATGTTGGTCTGAGCATTTTTTTTATCTTGTTGGACTGTTGAGGCTTAATATGCTGTGTGATAAATTTCAAGGTGAAGTGCAAGGTGCGTTTTATTTTCCAAGCTTCTTCCTGTAATCATGCGCTCTGCTGTGTCTCAGCTATGTGACGCACCTGATGAAACGCATCCAGCGCGGTCCTGTCAGAGGAATCTCCATCAAGCTGCAAGAGGAGGAGAGGGAGAGGAGGGACAACTACGTCCCCGAGGTACAGCAGCCATTTTGTCATAAGCTTAGGTCACAGTGGACCAGTGGTGTCCAAAGGTAGTCCGTTAGGCCCAGTGTCCTGACCAAAGCCTGTGGCGTGTTGCAGATTTCAGCTCTGGACCAAGAGATCATTGAGGTGGATCCAGATACAAAAGAAATGCTCAAGATGCTGGTAAGCCTGAAATCTGAAACCATATTGTTTTTCCAAATATAGATGTCTGAAATTTTTAAATTCTAGTTGTATGAGCAGCACATGTTGAACCAAAGTACTTCCCAGAGTGGAACATCGTAAGGCGATTCTTTGTCCTGCGTTTCTTCCTAGGATTTCGGTGCCCTGCCCAAGCTTCAGGTCACTCAGCCAACCGTGGGAATGAACTTCAAAACGCCACGAGGATTGTGAAATCATGTCAGCATCTGAATAAAGAGATGGAATTAGAACTGGTGTCTCAGTTTTATCCTTGAGAAAATTATAAAAAAATAAAATGCCTACAAGCAAAATTTGTGTGCATTGGATGCAGTTTTAAGCACAACTTCTGTGGGTCAGTGAGTCACAAGTGCTTCTAAAATAAGTTAGAACTTCTGGATTTCAGGCTGTTCAACTCTTCCAGATTCTGGGTCCTTGATTTGCTAATAAATGTGTACTTTCATCAGAATTTTGAGCCACTGAAACTGCCCAGTGCTTGTTCCTTAAATCTAGAATCTGCTTCAGGTTTTCACTTAAAAAAAATAACCCAGAGGTCTTAGATCATGTAAAATAGTCTCTCATTTTACATGATCTACCATGCAAATCATATGAACATGTCACCCACATTAAAAACAAAGCAGTTCTGCTAAAAAGTCTTGAAATCACTGACTCTTGAATCTCAAGCTCTTAAAAATGGTAGACTGCAGTTGTCCTGGTTACTTAAAAAGAAATAGAAAGTTTAGCTGTTCTTTGGCTCCAGCACCAAAAGGAAGCCGCTTTAGACGGTCAGCAGTTCTAGGCAATTTCAGTTCTGAATTAAACCAACTTGGGTTTAAACATTTCTAGAATTTAGAAATATTGCCAGTCAAAGTTGAAACATGTACAAAATCCTTTCACATGCAACTACAGCTAATGGCATCAAATTCACTTGAAAAAGGGTCAAAATATAAAAAACATAAAAACTACAAAGTATTGGGTTATTTAAAAAAAATAATTCCCTCCCATTCTTTCATTTTTCATTTGTGCCTCAGAGGGAAAATGAATTCACAAACTTCAAAGTCAGACGTAGTGAAGTTGCCATCTTAGAACGCATGCTCTATTTTTAGACAATTATAGCAACTTTTATCTGCCTTGACAAAAAAAAAAAAACTGACAATTTTGTAAAAACAAGAAAAGCAGCAAGCATTAAAAACCCAGACCAATCAGCAATGCTTAAACACCTTTATTGTGCCCAATCTGAACATACTCCACAACTGTCAAGTAGCAGCAAACTTGGCAGACCACAATGAGGTAGACTTTCAAAACTCTAAAAAGCAGCTGGGCTAAAAGACAACAAGCTCAGCATGACAAACCCAATGGATAAAGGAAAGACGCGTCGTCTTTGGCACACGGCTTATGCATTTTTGTCCAACTGGAACAGGAAGGCAAAATGGAATAAGAAAGCTCGGGATCATTCATCAGGGGAGGGAGGGTCTACTCAAGCTCTGGATAGTTTATCAGCTTAGTGGAAGTTCTTACACTCAACAGGAAACAAGCAGCTGTTCGAACATAAAGCATGTTCCCCCGCTGATGTACAAAAGTGATTAAAAACCACTGCCACCTCTCCACACGTGTAAATTAAAAAGTGCAAAAAAAAGAAAAACTTTATACAAATCAAACTATTCACTCCAGTTCAACTGGATCCATCAAGTGTTCGAAAAGTGATGGCTCACAAGTTGACATATCCAGTAGTACCGATTCACATTTAATAACTGGATCAACAAAGCAAGTTAAAGTAGTACATCCAACATTTTGTGCCCATTCAGCTGAAATTTGGGAGGGCAAATAAAAAAAAAGAAGAAAAAATTGCAACTGTATGTGGAAAAAAAAAATAAATAAAAAGGGAGGATTTTCCCTTAAACAGCCACCTGGTAGAATTGTTCAAAAATTTTCATGTCATGACTTAAAACAGTTTGTGTACAAATTAGTAAAAAACCGTAAAAATGTCTGAAATGCGACTGGTTAAATGAAGCCCAACGTTCAACTCCCGAAAAGTAAGAAACACCAGCTGGCTTGCACAGGAAAACAGACGCCAACCGGCCGAGGGGAGGGAAGAGGGGAAGAAAATAAAAATTTAAAGGCACTGTATGGCATTTGCCAATGAATGGCAATGAGACTTGCGTGATTGCTCTTCACTATGCAATACATGAAAACAAAATGATGAAAAAAAAAAAAATGAAAAAAATAGCCATTTTCATCCTCTTCTTAACCTTAGGCTGACTAACATCTGTGGCCACGCGTCGGAGAAAATGCTTTAAAGCGTGACGGGCCCCTTGTCTACTCCCAACAAGGTCACTGTGCATAGTGCCACTGTGAACAGCAAAAATGGAGCAAGTGCAAAAGTGAACATTTCCTACAGTGATATCCCCAGTGCCTGGTGGAATGCCTTGGTGCCCTCTGACTGAGGGACAACCCGGCACACGTGCTCTCCTCGGCGGGCGGCTTTCACCCCGCCAAGGGGGGTGCTCTTCCTCAGACTTCCTCAGAGTGTCAGGACTCCGGATTTAGCTGGAATCTCGGTTCTTCTGGTTGCGCATGAGGGGCCGGTGGTTGCTCAAGATGTCCATGGAGTGCTGCCAGTGCCAGCAGGAGCGGCAGTAGTACTTGAAGCAGGCCTGGGGGGGAGAGAGACGACCGACAGGAAGTGAGAGAACTACGGCTGAAACCATCGTTTATCTTATTGATCAATTAATCAGATGTCAATAATCTGAAATTCTGGACACTTTTCCATTTATACCTTTTTTAAATACTACCTGGATTGTTTATTTGCATCTTTCAACATATTTCTGATACTTTAACATTTTATGTTCTAAAATGCAACAACAGCCTCCCTTTAGTTTTGTAGCAGAGACTCATCTGCAGCTTAAAAAAAAAAAGTGAAAAGCTCAGGCCTTACTGCTTGACTAACACATTGTAGTATTAATCTGATTTTTTGATTAACCAAATTGGATAGCAAAAGGTACTTGATGAGTTTAATAATTTGAACCAGGTGAAGCAAAAACTGTCTAGTTTTGAATAGAACATTTTCACATCTTAAAGCAACAATTGAGACAAAATACTTACATTTGGGAACATACTTTCAGAATTTTTATTTTTTTTATGAGTCTGCATACACCAGTTAAGTGATTACCAAATTAGTTGACAATAACTGGCTCATTATGATCAACATCACAGGCATAATGAAAACGGGTAAAAGAAGTTTGTGTGACGGTTCCCTGGCATCCATATAGTGGGCGAAACAAAGACAGTTATGATGGGCCAGATTCGGCCCACGGGCTCCAAGTTTGACATGTTCTTCAAACAATTGTTAGAAATGCATGAAGAACGTTGTGCTGGTATTTTTCCACTGACCTGGTCTCTGCAGAAGAAAGGCCCAGGTTGACGAAGGCAAACTTGACACATGGAGTCTTCCAGGTAGGGGTCGATCTGAACCTGAAGGAAGATTCACAACTTAAAACCCTAAAAGTATAACAAGTAAATTGCAAAAAAAAAATAATAATAAAATCTTTAGTGAGGAATTTCTTAATTCTTTTAAACAGAGAATCTTACCTTTTTTGTAAACTTTGGCGTTTTTATCTCCACAAATGCTGCGCACACAGCTTTCAGATAGCTGCGCTGGTTGTTGAAGGTGACACGTCCAGAGCCTACACACACACAAACACACACACACCACCCTGGACATGAAACCTCAAGAAACCATTTCAGCGCAACTATTACCGACGGCAGCTGCCGTTACCTATGGGATACTTGTGCTTGTCCGTGTCGATGCCGGCATACATGACGCCCCCGAACAGGTCGTTCATGATGCTGGCCAGCGCCTCGGCGTTCAGCATGCCGTGCAGAGCGCCGACAAACACCGTCTTGCTGGGGTCCAGGCGCTGGGCGGGACAGCGGACGTAGTTGCTGTCAGAGATCACCCAGGGGATCACCTGCACCTGGAGCAGGAATAGACAGGTCAGGGGTCAAATTACTGAGAGCTGGGATAAAAACTCAGCTTAGAAAACTCAGAAAATCAAAAAATTGGGTAACTCAGCAAAAACACAACTTCTTGCTTCAATATCAGCAAAAGTGGGGTTGCATCTTTTTTGTTTTTGCAGCGAATTCTTGCTGCAAAAACAAAACCTCGCCAAGTAGTTTTGGTTTAGTTTCAGGTGCAAATATCTTGCAATACTTGAAATAAGACAAAAACTAAGTAAGTAACCTTTCACCAAGAGATAATTAAGTCAAATTCCTTCATTGCTAAAAAAATCTCATTGAAAAGTAGAATCTGTACGGAAACTGCAGACAGCTGTTCTTTCCTAGACATTGGGTCAATTTTGAAGTAGTGCTCAGAAGTAAACACCAATTCACTCCTCCAGGCATTCCTGAGGAGAACTGCTGCAGAACGACACTTTAGAAACTCAGCTTTTGCTACAGAGCAGAGAGACTAGTTGATACTTTTTATAATTCAACAGCATATGCCAAGCATTGCTGACTTTAAATAAGCCTCTATTTTTATTTAGTTATTGTAAATTGTGTATTTTGTAATTTTTTTTGCACACATTTCAAGCGTTCACACCAGAATATATTCAGCCTTACAGCAATAGATTCTTACACCCAACATCTGATTGTACATAGCGCTGGAAATTTAGGGAGCATCAAAATGATGTTACTGCTGCAATTAATCCAGTTTCCTCATGATTCTGAAGCCCCAACACAGTTCATATCTTCACAGTGGCTCAGAAAAGCAAGCGAATCACTTGAGTACTTTAAAGACAAACAGCTTCAAGCCAAAGAAAAAGGCATTGAAAGGTTTTGATGGAGTTCCACAGATTCCTTCCGAAGGAAAGAAATATTCAAAAATGATTGAAAAGCTAAAAATGACTGCAGTTTGAAGTGGCTCAAAGATGGAGGTTCTCTCCCGAGGAGCTTGTGATGTGTCGGTGTAGTTCATGCCGGCTGTTTACGGTTTCTGATGTGAAATCAGAACGTCACAAAGCAAATGTTTGATGCTAGAGCAGATTCTAAAGGTTTGTAAGATGTAAACCCGTCCAGCTTTGCGGCAATGCCAGCTCCTACTCACGTCTTTGCAACGCATTCTGCGGCTGGACATCTTGAAGTAATACTCCCGACTGTCCTCTGGGTGAAAAGGATCCTGGGAGCACGCCTGGAGCAGCGCCCTCACCGACTTCTCGTTTTCAAACACCAGGTAAACGTAGCCTGAAGGCATTAAAAAACTAAATAAATGGCCAACACTTATTAGCATCTTTGGTAAAATTCAACCACAAGACTACTTTCCCCATTTTGAAATAGACAAATTTGTTCAGAACATTAAATCAAAAATATGTTCTTTGCTTCAATTCCCTTCAATTTCAGAATACATTAAATACATTAACCTGATTTAACATTTTATCTAAACATTTAGCATGTCCAAAATCTGGAGTTCATGCAAATCTCCAATTTTTCTAAAAAAAAAAAAAAACCTGAAAAATTCCTATAGCAGGATATTGAGGTCACTTAAAAAAATTACAAGAAGCTGTGCAAGAATAGTCAAAATGCGAGAAAGTTATAATATGACTGTATACATAATAGTCATATCAGAACACAGCCATGAGTTGTAAGTCATGTGGTATTTTGTTATTCTCTACATTTTTATTTATTCTTAATACTCCATTGTCGTTTCCACACCAAACAGACCTAAGCGTCACATGGCAATCTTGAAACCCAGAAAGAAAACAGAAAATAAAATTATAATATGTGCAAAGTTAAACAATTTACAATCTTTACCACTATACCAACTAAAATGCATCTGCTTTTCCATTTTGATAAACTGTACTCTTTTAGAAACCAATTAGCTCCCATGTATCCCCACATTTGGCCCATTTCTATGCCTAGAGTCACCATCTAAGAGTGCCTGTAAAAGGATAAGTTCCCAGCATGCAGTGTGCTCACCACACGTGTCCACCCTAAAACCAGGAGGGAAAATGGAAATTAGCCTACCAGCTCGCGGTTACCTTTAGCCACATTACCTTTAGGCGGGCAGCGGGGATGCTTTCCATCCTTACCTGGCCACTCCACAGTCAGAGGGCCATACCCACTGAAGGTGTTGATCAGGCCAGCTGGACAAAAGCAGCAGTAGAGATGCCAGGTTTTAATCTGGTTAAATATGAGGGTTCACACACTTTCCCCATGGAATATACAAACGCTTTTCAAGCATCAACTTTGAGGCAAGTTTTCAAAGTTTTCTCCCTTTGGAGATAAAAATGCATATTTCCCAAGAAAGACTTTCAATTTACCATTAAATGTTTTCTATTGCCATTACTGCAGGGTCATGGTAATATCTGACTGGTCTGAGAACGAAAACACTAATTTAACCAAATTCCCCAATTTGAATAACATTGTTTTAAAATGTGACCTGCATTTTAATTACACTATAGACTCAGTGAGTTAAATATTCATCACTAAATAACATTCCTGCTCAAACTAAATGCTTAAATTCACAGTTGAAACTAGATGTTTTACTCAAGACTTTGTTTTTACCCAACCATCTGAACTTGGACCAAATTTAACTTGTTTTACATCCTTTAGAAACATCAAAACCATTTTCATTTCCTGAAATACCAGGAAACTTGGAGATCAGATTTGTTGTGTAGGTGTGCGAAAATATCTGGTTGCATTTTATTACAAAACTGTGCACTTTAAATAATTTAAGGACCTAAAGAAATCAAGCACTTTCCAAACCTTGAAAACTTCTAAGCATTTTTCAAGCACCCATGAGAACCATTAAATATGAATTACTCCAAGTTTAATCTCAATATCAAAACATGTATGAAGAAAAATGAAAAGTACATTTCACATTTTATTTCAACTGTGTTTCTGTGGAGTTCTATCCCACTGAAGGAGTTTAATAGAAATGTTCCATTTTGCAAATACAAAATGCGACTCGTTAATGTTGAGACGAACCTTCAGTGATGTCCCAGGGCACGCCACCAAGAAAGACCTTGCAGGAGTAAATGGGATCCTTGTTGTTTCTGGGAGGCAGCTGACCGCTCCAAGTGAATGTGGCCTCATTCACAGCTAATGCATGCAAAAAAAAAAAAAAAAAAAAAAAAAAGAAAAAGTTAAACAGTCTCATCCGATCTTCAACAGAGCTTTGAGACAAAAGAGCAGCGTACCTGCAGCCTGCCTGTGCAGACGGGCTTCCCTCTCGATGCTGAACGTGTCATCCGATTGGTCGAGCATATCGGAGCCGGGCCACGGGGAGCCGGCGCGCCAGCGGCGGGAGATGGTGGAGGAGGCGGGGCTGGCGCTGGGCGGCGGAGTCAGAGGGGAGCTCGTGTCCTGGGGGTCCAGGCGTGAGCCCAGCCGCAGCAGGTCCTTCTGCATGTTGGACGTCACGTAAGGCAGTGGAGGGGAGATCCGCAAATTAGACTGCAGAGGAAGATGTGGCTGGATTATTTCCGGAAGAGATTGAGCGGAATATTAGATTATTTACTGTGACTCTTTCTGGAAGGCTCTGGTTAAACAAAAGGCAAAAATAATCACTCTTTGATCAATGGCCTTTAGTCTACAAACCCTGAATGGGAATTTCCAGATTTTTTTAAATTATGCACTTAATGACAACTTGCTAAAGTTTCATCCTTTTACCAATGCAAGAAAAGAAAAACTCAAGTTTTGATAGTTTAAGCCTGGACGCTGTGAGGTGAAGTATTGCATTAACTTTACTGATCTCAAGATTAACAAAAAATCTCTAACAAGTAAACTGCTCAGGTAAATAAAAGCCCATTAAGCCAATAAATGTGGCAATTTTGAAAAAAAGAAAGAAAAAAAAACACTTGTAGATTTTGATTACGCTGCAAAAGTCAAATTGCTGCCCAGTGTTTTTTTTTTTTTTTTTAAAGCTCTGATGAAGAGGTCCCCTGTGTGCAATCAGAGCAATTCTTCCTGTGCTTTGTCTGCAATTATTCTGCCAATATGTCAAAGACTGAAGTCAAACCTCTGCTCTTCAATGAGGAAGGACAACCGCTCTGCTGAGCACAAAGTGGAAGAAAATACTAGTGTACTCTGAAGAAGAAACCAAGTGAAATTAGGTCTAAGCTGGAGGATATGCTCTTTCAAAATATGATGCTCATGATAATTTATTTCAGACTGACATTTCACCAACAAAAACATAAGACTTTCATGTTTATAAGTGTAAATACAATATCAAATAAACCACTTATTCTGTTACTGAGTCTGAAAAGTTTAACTTGTATAGTTATACCCCTTTTCCATTCATTAATTCATAGCATCAATAGTTTTCCTGTTACCACTATAATTAAAAAAAAACTGCCCAATAATAATAAACTATAATATTTCCTGAATCAGATGCAAATAATGCATACACCCACTGAGGGAACAATTTGCCAGCAACATTTGGACAAATCTGCTTGTCAGCATCAGCCAATGTCATTTGTTGAGCCAAATCCTTCATGAATATGCATATCAGGAAAACCCAGCTCGATTCTCGGGTGGAAAACTAAACTATTTAAAGTGTTTGAGTAAGAAGAAATGATGTGCCTTACCAGCATGTCGCAGAGGTGATCTGATCCAGAGCTGAACCCACTGGTCTCAGAGTCTTCAGGGCTGCTGGAGCGAGAGTCCAGGAAGGAGCTGGAGTCCAGCCGGTTCGCCATCCGTGCCATTCCAGGGAACTTCTCCAGGAAGTCAGCTGTCACGTTCACAGACTCATGGGGCAGATAGCCCGGAGGCTTCCCCAGGATGCTGCTGAAAGGGTTGTTCAGCATGCCCAGCACTGGCAGACGAGACATTCGGGGTGTTAAAGCAGCACAAGCTGAAGAGAACGGGACGAGCTTGCTGACTCTACAAGAACTGTTTCAAGCGGGATGCATAAAGTTTCTAAAAGATGCATCTTTCTTTCCTGCATTTTGCAACTGAACAAAGAAAAGAAAGGCAGTTGTGCTGAATTCACAGTTCAATGTTGATTTACAACAGAAAACCTGCAGTGAAACAGAGGCAGCACCAATGTGCCTACAAAGTATCAGATAAGCCAGCTGGGTGGCAAGATGATTTGTCAACCAAATTCTCTGTTTTAGGGGGAAACACGCTTTTCCTCCCCACCAATTTACTGCTTGGGTTTCCAGAGTGATATTAACCCACTCAAGAACTACTATTGTGTTTGAAGTTTCTCTTCATTTCAACTTTGAATTCAAGTCAACTCACAGAAGGAATTATTGGAATAAGTATTTTTGAAAGACTTTGTGCCATTTGTAGTTTAAGGGAAAAGGTGAGTGAAATCAAATTTGGTACAAGAAGAAATGTTAAAATTAAAGTTTATTTCTAAGCCATATTTTCCAGTCCTACTCAAAAGGACAAGGCTATAGAGGGAGAAAAACAGGTGTCAACAAATTATGGATAATCAGTAGTTTTGCTGATTATCAGGTCCAATAATTGTTCAGGTCCAATACAGATTCTTCTAATCAAAGCCAAAAACTACATTTTAAACTTGACCAACATTTAACAGCCGACTGTAGCAACATTACTGAGGTTATCAAAACAAAAGCGTGTTTTTGTAGCCCGTTCGCTTGCTACAGACGCAGCAAAGCAAAACTGCCACATCATCCTGAGCAATGCCACAGCTTGCTCCCACACACAGAACTATCACAAGTATTAAATGTACAGAAAACAACCTGAACGTTGAAAAATGAAACGAGAGAGAATCAACTCTGGAGTCTGGCTGTGAATCTTAGACGCACTCTGCTTTGCCACTTACTGGAAGAAGCGCTGCTCTGAACCTGGGAAGAGGGAGAATGCAAGTCGGCCTCCTGGCTGCTCCAGGGTCTGTCCCAGCCGGACAGACGCAGCGACTGGAGCCCGAGGCCCAGGTCCGTGACATCCGATGAGCCCCGGGGTAAAGGGATGTCCTGGGAGTTGGGTATGCTGCCGCAGTTGGGGAAAAGCATCCTCCTGCCGCCCAGAGCAGCCAGCTCCGATTCTATAGAGCCGGTTAGCAAAACGAGAGGAGAGAGAGAAGCATTAGCAAAAAAATAATAAAAACAGCAGAGGAGAGGACAGAACGAGGTCCATCTTTTTTCCCTGTGAAGAGAAAGTGAGAAAACAATAAAACTTCCCTCATCATCATCATCGTCGTCGTCACGTCTCCCCCTACCCTGGCTGACGGCGGAGCTAACCTGCTGCCTCTGTGCCTGGTGCGACTGCCATGCATCTCTGTCCGCATCACTGACCCACCTAGCAGCATGTGACATGGCTGCTGATGCACTCGCACACCCCTTCTAATGACATCAGCTTCGCCCTCCTCCGCCACCCCTGCTTTAACCGTGTAATGACAAAATTCCAGTCGAAGCTATCGGTTTGAAGATGGAAGTCCTCCCCCACCCTTTCCGCCCCCCGCTTCAGAGTGAGGAGGGCGACAGCTGCCACCGTTCCTGGCGCTGCTTACTTGGTCTAGTCTGATTTCCTGAGAGAGGCAGAAGGGGAGGGAGAGAGGGAGGAAGGGAATGACTCAGCAAACTTTTAGCTCAAAAGTACCTCACATTTTGGGACCCACAGGGACTTTATGACAAACAATCTGGATTTTGTGAATCTTCCATTAAAAAAACCACAAAAAACAAAAACAGAAGCAAATTTGCAAAAGGCTTGTTGCATCAGAAGCAGCTGACTGATCAGATGAGGTCTGTGCACACATGCGCTGCAAACTCCCACCCCTCCCCACTCCTCTGCTCTCCTCTCCTTTGCTGATTCCCCCTGATTCAGCAACGCCAAGCTCTCCGAGGCACAGGCCCCGAGCCAAAGGCAGGAGTTTTGCTATCCGTTTTGCACCAGGATCAAATTTACTTTTCTTTTTTTAAAACATTGCAAGTTGCAACATTTTACCTTTTGTGCTTCATCAGGAAAAAAAAAAAGAAAAAAAGGGGAGTAACAACACAATGAGTGCAGATGCAAAATTAGCAACTTAATTCAAGAAAGATGCTACAGTGAGCTTATTGCTTGGCTAAAATATTACTCCCTGGGCTCAGACTGCTGCATTGCTGCAGATCAGTGATTCAGCATGAATCAGCTCTTGGCAACTGAATGATGAGGTGAATAAGTTTCTATGCTTAAACGTCCAAGTAAAACTCCCATCAGCACTCACTGAACCCCAAATTTAAATATTTAAATTTAGCAATTTACACCAACTTTTAGTTTCTTCTTTAACTCTACAAAAAAAAAAAAAGATCAATACCAATCCAGGCTTCCTAAATCCGTTTTGTTTCTAAATTCATGCATTTTGTTTGACGGCATCATTTCGTCTTGCGCTTTAAAATACAATGAACTCAATTTTATGGCAAACAGATGCACATTTTATTTTGCCTACATATCAGGTTGAACCGTGGATGAAATGAACCCACTGTGAAATGAAGTACAATTCAATATTTGAGAGCTTACAGACAAGTCACATTTTTAAAAAAAATGGTACAAAAGCTACACTGTTTTCCTAGTGACTGAGTTATGCAACAATATTAAGAAATATTGATGTTATGGTTGAGTTAAGAGACTCTGACTTCTAGTAGATTTTTCATGGTGTGAAACCACAAAAATCTAGTTTCATTCAACATAAATAAACTTAAAAGCAATTAGCTTGACCTCCTGTACTTCCAGCAGCTTGCCCAACTTGAAGTCAGTTGCATAAGTCCTCTATTAATATTAAGTTGCATGAGCTGGAACTTTATACAACTTTATACACTTTTCTTTTAAAAAAACGCATTATTTGATATTAAGACCTAAAAACACATTGGTGGTTTCCCAATTTGTCATTTATAAAGCTAAATGGAGGAGGATGGGTTCAGTCCAAACTGCTTTTATTGCCAATCACCAACAAAAGTCTGTCCACAGAAAATCGGTGAATTCCAAGCTATAGTCGATTACCATTTCTACTCGATTGCAATGCTCCATTTCCGGGTTGCGGTTTTTTTTTTTTTTTTTGCACAAACACGTTGCATTTGAAAAGCCAAACAAACAGAAACAGCACCCATTGAGAGAAGCGTGTCTTTACCACAGAGCAGGTCCGGTTTGTGCTTGGTGCTGTTGGGCGTGGTGCACACACCGGTGAAGTCCAGCGCGTTGCCCAGCATGGTGTTCATCCTGCGGAAGATGTCCGCGTTGCTGCAGGTGGACAGAGCCGGGGAGTCGGTGTCCGGGCTCTCAGGCCTGCGGGAATCGTTTCTCTGCGCGAAGAAGCAGCAGAAACAAATGTGAACATGAGGGAAATGCATTGAATTGCTATATTTATGTTTCAATTTAAAAATAAAAAAAATAAAAAAGCTCAAATCTGTATTTATTAGTCGGTGCCATTAGGAGACCCGCCACGGGGTGACGAGGCGCACACAAGGTCACGTTTTACCCACGTCAACGTGGCCTTAGGTTTAAGCCGCTTCAGCGGCGGGTTTTTCACTCACCAGGGAAAACGCCATGATGCGGACAGACAGCGTAAAGGAAACGTCACAATAACGACCCCGGCCCGCAGCGCAGGGGCATCTTTATGAAGTATGCTAGCAGCTAATTAGTCCTAATCTGCTGAACGTGTGCAGGACGAATGAGTGGGCCTCGAGGGCCTCCGTCTGCTCACGTGCCCAACATCAAAGCGCTCGCCGCGAAACGCGACGACGTAGCGCGAGGCCACCGAGAATATTATGACGTGAGAACGGAGACAAAACGGTCTGTTTAGGTTTCATTTGAGATTAAATTTACGGGAATTTATAGAACAATATCTATCTATCTATCTATCTATCTATCTATCTATCTATCTATCTATCTATCTATCTATCTATCTATCTATCTATCTATCTATCTATCTCTCTATCTATCTGTCTATCTGTCTGTCTGTCTGTCTGTCTGTCTGTCTGTCTGTCTGTCTGTCTGTCTGTCTGTCTGTCTGTCTGTCTGTCTAGAATATTATTTTTCCATTTCTGTGTTAATTTAATTGGTTAGAGTTCAGGATTTTGTCTGTCTAGAATATTATTTTTCCATTTCTGTGTTAATTTAATTGGTTAGAGTTCAGGATTTTCAATTCAGTTTCACAAAATGTTATTATTGCTCAATGCAAATAAAGATGTATTATTATTATTATTATTATTATCATTATCTTTGACAATGTGAATTAAATGTGGTTGTTGTGTCTCTGAATCCTCTGTACAAAGAAATACATAATCCAAATATCAAAGTGCTTAATAATATTCAGAACGTATAGTGCAAAAAGTTTGACATGTCACTTTTAGTCCATACTTTACATCCAAACAAGAGGTACAACAATCAGGCTTTTCCTGGTTAATATAGATTTCTAGTTTTCTTAAAGATCTGAATCAGGATTTTTAACATATTCAGATTTTTTTTACTTTAAAGACCCTGGAATAAAACAAAAAAAACAAAAAAAAACCCTGTGCAGCCGGTCCATTGACAGCAGTTGAGGTCATGAATCCAAAAGAAGAGTAAATAACAGGATTCAATTCAGATTACTTATAAAGTGTACAAGTGCACTATTTATAGGAAGAGAACAAAGTTATTAACTGACTCAGCTGATGTCCCTCCTTCAGGACGGTCACAGCAGAAAGCATGAGGAGAAAAAACAAAGAGAGAACAGAATGTTAAAAGTTGAAATAACAGCAAATAATAGAAAACTGGAGAGTAGTAGGAGAAAAAAGTGGGGAAGAGTGTTCAGTATGTTGTCCTTAGCCTATGGCAGCGTAACTACATAAGAAGCTCAAGTAATCTAAGATGCTGTCTGTGATCTTCATGAAAAACAAGAGTTTTAAGTCTAGACTTAAAAGTAAACGAGCATCAATTATTTAAATTAAATTTTCAGTCACGTGTTTATGACTTTTGCCTGGTTCTCAGTAATGCGCCTTCAAGAATATGCTGACAATTAGTGCACTTGTAGACCAAAAAATATTCAAGCGGGGATGGATTTTGTGAATATGTGGGGGGAAAAAATCTAATCTGCTGATCTTTCTTATAAATAGCCCACTAACCTTTTAGTTAATGTTGTCAAGCACTAATATAGAGAAAATTGGCTCATTTGATACGTCATCGTTTCATTTCCTTCTTCAGTTCCTTATTATTGAGAACGGTCACTTTAATTCTTGACCAAAATACTTGATATTAATGTCCTCAGAGGGTGGGGACAGTCTAAAATATAATCATTTTAAAAAATGATCAAACTCACTTCAGTCTCCAGCAGGCTTGTTTATAAAAGGCTTTATGACTCCAGCCAGATCTTCAGTTGCGCCTTGATTTGTGACCAGCAGAGGGCGGCAAAGTCCGAGATGGAAAAGGGGGAAAGAACTGCTCATATTTCAGCTGTTTTTAACCCTGCCATCACTTTTTATTCAGCTGCAACAATTACCAATACACACATAAACACCTAATATAAGAAATTTTAAAAATCACCTCTTCCCTCCATCTGCTGTCTGCTTAATCTTTGCAGGAGGACCAACAGTGTGCATTTCTCCTCAACATTGCGCCAGGACACATCCTGAAGAGGTCGCCAGTCCACAGAGCCTCAATTCCCCACATGCATCCTTTAATGGTTAGTGTGTATTTTTTTTTCTTTGGAGTTCACTTGTATGTAGAATTTAGATTCTACATATAAAGAGCAATCTGCATCATCCATTATTTAAAAAACAAACAAGGAAACGTGAAATCCTGCAGCTTGGAATTCCAGTTAATTTCCTCCATGAGAATATTTAGAGGTTCTTGAATGAAAACTAAAAATGTATACAAGATGTGGCATGCGGCTATTGTCCTTGGGTGAAGCAGACCTCAGTCCATCTAATCTCTCGCACCACTTCATATCGATTTTCTGTCAATTCAAATATTCTGTGTGAGAGTGAAGTTAAATGACCTATTTTTCAGCAAAGGGCAAATGGCGAAATCTTCAGAGACCGTTTGCTTCTAGGAAGGTAGCCGTTGGGGTTTTAAGACCATTTTAAGTTTGTTTTACCAAGATAATTTTTGAAGTCATTTAGAAAATCCGTATGCTCTCGTCACTCCACTTTCACACCCCGCAACATTAAAAGGTTACGTCATGTGTGCATCATTTTGTTTTCTGGGGAAAAAAAACCCAAAACATTACACAGCTCTTGCCAAAAATTTTAATGAGCTGGTTGATCCAACCAGTTAAAACCAGCTTGGATATGCTAAATTGTACATAAATTTTAATGTGTGCACATTGAAATATAACCATGTTTGGTTTAACCACCAGCACAGTTTGGACGAGGCAGCTGGTTACACAGTACAGTCGAGTCCCTGGAGGATGCAGCATGGTTGGTTGAGCAGAGCATCCTCCCAGAACAGGAGAGGGCAGAGTGTGGAGGTCAGCGCCACAAATGATGCAAAGAGACACTAATGCAGTGATGCATTACAAATGAAAAGTTTGCATCAATAATTCACGCAAACATCTGATGGCTGGACACTCCCAGTTTTTTTTTTTACTTTTTATTGAAGTTGACCGTTTTAGCTTTGATTGGTCAGCAACGTGCAGAGAAGAAATGACAGATGCCAAACAGAGGAATGCATTCACTTATTTTATTCATAAGATGGGATTTTTTTTATTTTTTTTTTTTTACATCTTATGCACAGCAGATACAAGCACAAATATTATCTAAACCACAAACTAAATTCCTTCAGTCTAATCCTGCTAAACATTTCAAAATGCCCTCTTCCCCCAAAACCCTCCCCTTCCAAAAAAGCAACCCTTTACATTTTTAGTCCAGTTTCACATTCTGAAAGATTGCCATAAAGCAATCTCATTTTAGCAGAATGGCACAAGCCAATTCCAACATCCCTTTAAACAAATTGCACTTTTTAACTACTTCAACAGGATATAGGATCAAAAATTAACACCAAACACAAGAGACGACTAAACATCCAACTTATATAGGTTCATTATTTAGTTGCACAAAAATGCATAAATATACATTACGCAAAAAAGTACAAACATTTTTGCACTTTCCTTTGCTCAAATAATGACACACTGATAAAGAGGCCAAGGATTGTTCAAACGAAGGGGTGCATTCACAGGGTCCATGCGAGATAAGCCATTTATACAACAGCCTAGCTTACACAGAGGTAAGAGACCAAGAATCTACAGGAAGAAAAGCAAAACGTTTTGCTGTCTAGGCCAAATGGCAACATATACACGAAGAAAATTAGGATACACAGGAATCTGCACTTTAAGTTCATGCCAAAAAGACCAACATGCAAAGATTTAACACCTCTAAACCTCCCAGGAGAAGCGGCATCCCATGGAAGGACTAGCTTAACAGTAACTTCAGTTTTCCTCAGCAGGTAAGATCCATGGAGTCTGACTGGGTTTACATGAGTTCTACGTTATTCTGGAGTGCTAACGGTACCGCAGTAGTTGCCAAGGATAAGTTCAGATTGTCGACAGCAAGATTGTTTTAACTCCAACTCCCCCCAGAGACAACTGGAAGGAGATATAAATACTGTTTATAATAATGCACATTTGTCCATTAAATAAATGGGATTAAATTAAACGAAGAGCATGGCAAACCTCACTTCAGGTGGAGAAAGGTGTGGTTCACAGAGGCCTGAAAAGCACAGGGGAAACAAAGGTTAGTGAACTGAGAAAAGGGGAAAAAACAAAACTCAGATCAGAGTGTTACAATGAATCAGGAAAAAAATATTTACACATCAAAACTGAAGCCAATTGACTAATATCGCAGTCTTAAGTTGTGAACAGAGTTTGATGGGGTATATTTGATGCATCCGAACATTTAAGGAGAAAAAAATATTTTGATAGCTTGATTCTTAAGAGATTGGATGACAAAATTTGGATGTGGCCAAGAGTTTGGACAATAAAAAAAGCTCCAAAAAATTTGGAGTACTGCTGTGTTTCTAGTCTCAACAGTTCAATTAATTAAATCATCAGTTCAATGAATAATGTTCAGTTTGGAGGGCTTTTCCAACTTTACCTCAAACTCCACAAATCATAAAATTGACTTCCAGCTACACACAAGGTTTACTGCATTTTTCTGAAAAATGACCAGCTCCATTTTCAGTTTCAACACTTGTGTATCTAATAGGGGCACACCAAACAAATCCTCCCAACCCCCATTTCCTCAACTTTGGGTGATTAGCCAATATTTTTATGTGAAACCCATCTGCAGATCTCATGCTGCCGCAAAAGTCTAGGGAGAAAAAAAATAAATAAAAAAATCAGCTACTTTCTCCTTTTGCCCTGTTGTGAGAGAGGACTAAACAGACCCCACACACCACATCTAAACTTTGAATTTGTAAGGAGTTACTGTTGTTTCACAGGTCAAGAATCGTACGTCTGGTATTTTAAAGAGTGGCAATTGGAACTCCCCTTGTAGCGAAGGCTTAAAAGATTCAATTTGTGACCCGATTCTTTTTAAAATGATTGGGGGATGGTCTAATACTTGGAGCAAAAAACCTTTGAATCGAGAAGCCAAAACAGCCAATAAAATGTCCTCCTGGATTTTTTTTTGTGTTCACAGTCAACTCCAACCATTAAAAACAACTGAGCTGTTATTGGAGGGAAGGGGATTACACTTTTTGGTACCAAAACAATGAATAAAATTTAGACATTCTACCTTTCCATAATCTGAAAGTGTTTAATATTGGCTCCAAACATTCCTGACAGTGAGTTTTTCACTGAAGTACTTTCAAAATGATTAAAGGGAAAACAATCCTCCTTAAACATTGTGCACTAATGTGCACAATGTTGTGCACATTGTGCACCAATGTGCACAATGTTTAAGTAGCATTATCTAAAGAAAGCATCTGACAAAAGGAAAGTTCAAACCAGAGTCCAATATATTTTCCCACAGCAGCAAAAATGACACTTTATACATCCAGTTTCCTTCCTACTGCGGCAAATACTCATGTGGACCAATTCCACACCAATTACTACTTTACCATTTAAAAGAGTAATGTTTAGTTGGCAGTAGCAAAGCAGTCCTGTTTTAGGAAATGGACATTTTTCAAATATTGAAGAGTTTAATTCAATTCAGCAAACAGATTGGTGATATTTGAAGGATTTAGTTAAACTTTAAGTGTGGGTTACAGCCAAATAAAAACTCAAAATTCAGTTTCTCAGACAACTGTAAAGCACAATTGTTTTTAAAAATGAATGTTAAGATGCATGTTATGGCCAACACTATAATGCTAACTATTGACAATCATGGAGGCTCTCCACAAGGGCTTCCATGATTGTAAACATGGTCTTCAGAGCTAAAGAGCAGAGAATCCAAATGTGACGTTTCCAGTCGATTTGGACAGATTTGGGTTTTATCAAGTCCAAAGTTATAGAAGCCATTTGACAGGAAAACACTTTGTTTCTGTTTACAGTTTTATGAAGATTGATTCATTTTGAAGCAGGCTATCGCACTTGTCCATGCTAGCCCACCCAACCTAAACCCCAAAGAAGAATCAATGGCGTATTCTTAAGGAGAGTTGACACCAGAGCAACCATGAGACAAGCTGATTTAAAGCAAACTAGGCTCCAAAGCTTTCATGCCACAGTGCATTGTAATTCAAAATGCAAGCCCAGGAAATAACTTGTGATTATGTACTGCAGATAGTACTATAATAAGCTCAGGTCTGCATGAAAAGTGTTCAGGGTCTTTTGTAGTATTGAAAACAGAGACTGAATTGTGGGTTTTCATTGCAAGCACCAACAAATTTTTTTTTTGAAACATCTACATGCTAAATGTATGCAACAACTCAAATTAGATTGAAACACTTTAAATTAACTTCATTACCATTTATTCTGAAGCACCATTAAGTTATTGGAAAATATAATCTGTAAGATATTCCTTAATACAATTTTTGGACCAAGATGCAGAAATTATAAGTGCTCAGGTTATATAGTTGCTTAGAAATTGTTTACAGCAAATAACATTTTAACATTGGGTCAGTTGAATATTGCATTTCCAATTATTTATTCATTTATATTTACCTCTGGTTAGCAAAGAATTTAGGGACTGCTCAGGAAAAAAAATAATAAAACCCCCCAAAGAGATTACTCACTAAATATCTAACAAAACTGTCGGGACTTCCATCCAGGCTGGGAAGTCTCAGAGGGAGTAGGGTACCAGCGCATCTAAAGAAACACAGACAAAGTCATGTACACCAGACCAACACCAAGCTTTAGTTGCAACTCCTGCAGAAATGCTTTAAAAAAAAAGAAGAAAAAAAAATCACTTTGAATAGACACAAAAACAGAGGACTGCCCCTTTAAGCCCAGCTCACTGAAGCCATGGGAATGTGTAGCTGCTTAACGAGGACAATTGTCCAAGCAATTACCAGCATAGAAACGTGGAGAACTGAACCTCTGTTTGTCTGACATATTTACGTTCCAATAAACCCATCAATAACACGAGCCCTCAACTCACTTTCCTCCTTCACTACCACTGAACAACCTGGCAGATTTAATACCATCAGAAGCCATTTAGAGACTGAGTAACAGTATTATGGGAAGGAGTTAGTGGAGGAGCGTTTGGCGAGGCCAGGGCACTTTAAGGATCTTTCATCAGAATCCAATTAGAAGTGCAGCTACCCAGTCAGCTTCTGCGCCAACCAGAAGGTGGACAGTTAGATGGCACCTTCAGAGAAGATCAACAAGTCGGACAATTTCTCCCGAGTCAAATGCATTCCTCTGCCTCGAGTCAGGTGAAACGGGCTTTGACTCTCTACTCTGCAGAGCAGCACTACCCTGGAGGAAGCTAGCTGGCAGTGAACTTTGAATGACCCAACATGAGAAATATTTTCCATTGCTATTGTTACAAGTCCTGCCTGTTTCTTTATTGGGAGCTGCTGTATGTCTGGATGACATAATGCCATGTAGCTTTTTTCACACATGTAATGAGCTTATTTTACAGAAAAAATAAGATCCTAGATGCTGGCATGTCAAAACAGATGAAGTGCCACTTAAGATTAAATATACAACTATAATTTTAGGCACAAATACTTTGCTTTGTATTCCAGAAAGCTGTACTTTCAGATCAGGAAGCACAATTTTTTAACTCTTCAGCTGATAAGGTGGGTATGTGCAGCACTCTGTTAAAGAAAAATAAGTTGTATGTGCTCCAGATTTAAAAAAAGCATGAAGGAATTCAAATTCAACTGCATTGGAAGAAATATTTCTGCACTTCAGAAAATATATCACCCATTTTATCAGGTATACCATTTCATTTCTTGTCGGCACAACTGCCAAGTTACACAGCAGAGACTTGATGCTTTTAGACACCAAGTTGTGGTGAAGATGACTTGCTGAAGTTAAAGCCAATCAAAAAGAACCGCTTGATCTGCTGGTGGTCTAACAGAATAGACTGGCAGGTTGAGAAATTTGCAAATTTCAAAATAGACAGCAACTCAAACAATGACTTATTACAACAAAGATATTTAACTCATGTTGTTTGCCAATAACAGGGAACTGCTACAATTCAGACTCAAACTTTTCAAAAGTTCCAACATTAAGATTGTATAATTGGCTCCAACTGACAACTGCTTAAATGGCACAGCCTGCCCAAGTATTTCTGCCAATAGCTTTTTGTCCAAAGTGTACCCATCTTCCAATGGCCAGTTCCAAAACCATAACAGTTTTAGTCACTTTAAGCAGGTTCGTGAACATAGTTCACTGTACTTCAGTCATATCAATTTATTATGAAACATTTGGTGAAAATGTAATGATGGTGGATTTCCAGCTGACAAATCTATAGGCCAAAATTTTAAAGGGAGCGCTTCAAACATTTAGTCCGAAAAAGGTGGCCCAACCACTAGGTAGATGTCTAATAAAGTGACCGTGAGCATCACCCATCAGTTGAACGTCCACAAAGCTTTCTGGCTCATATCTATACTGGGCTCCACCGCAGTGGCCAAAAACCTGCAGAGCCTATTTGGATTATAGACAATTTATATCTATACACCCCCCCATTGTATTTTCAGAGTACAAAAGGTTAGTTTAAGAAGAAGAGGAACACACCGGTTGCTCCCTCACCTGGGCGTGGAGCGCTGCAGCGGCAGCAGCAGCTGCTGGGTAGGTGAAGGCTGCATGTGGGAGGCCTGGAGTCAGCTCAGTGGTGTAGAGCGGGTACGGAGTCCAGGCATCCGGTGATGCTGGGATCAGTGCTGCCCCTGTCAGATCATCTGGGGAAGTACAGGACGGTAGTAGTAGAAAAAGCTGACTGCACTGCTGCATTTGCTCAAACTATGAAGGTGTGCGTTTTCTAAAAATCAGTGGATGCTAATGACCAAATACACTGTCAAAGTGTAACCGAGTAAGTCTGATGTCCCTTACAGGGCTGGTCAATGGTACTGAAATGCCGCCTGTTTGTACTGCTGAAAATGCAGTCTTATTGCTGCAGGAATATGAAACTTTTGGAGAAATATAGATATTCACATATTTGTGAAAAGTTTCTTGTGGCAACATGAGACTGAATCTATAGGGGAAATAAAAGCTCCCATCCCCTCCCAGTGCTACTGCTGTCCCTTGAAGAAATTCACAGCTGCTGATCAAAAACAACCAATCAGAGCCATGCAGAGGGTCTTGGCGCTGTAAATCAAACACATGTACATGCTTCTAACTGTGATTATGAGAGAAACTGGAATGGTAAGTTCTGTCATGCTAACTAGCTTTAGCATTCATGACAGACTATCTGGATTGAGGATGTGCAACGTGTACACAAGATGATTAACAGTGTCAAGACCTCCTCCTGGCTTTGGTCGGATGTTTCTAGTTAGCACCAGCAGAAAGCAGATGAGTTTGATTTTTTTTCCCCCACATATTATCCATCTCAAGTTTATAGTTTCAAATGTGTAAAAAAAAATAAGTTGCATCATACTGCAGCTTTAAGGTAAATGAACCATTTTGTCATTTAAATAGTAGTGGTTATTCTTTGGTGCACTAAAAGCATAAATCTCTTTTTAAACAAACTTGGAAGTACATTTTTTAAATGTACCAAACCTGTTGAGTAAAGTATCTAAGATTTACTGTTTTTATACGCCAGCTTCAGTCTCCCCACTTGACCCTCCCTCCCCCAAAACCCTCACTTAAGGCAATCTGCCACACCACAACAGTAAATTTATCCAGGCGGGATCTGGCTTTAATGAAGCTCATCACTTGTCAACCACTACTGGTCTCAAACTAATGAATCAAGCAGATGTTTGGACAAAGAGCAGAGACGTCACTGCTGCCTAAAACCTGAGAAAGGAATTTTCCCCACTGTACAGAAGCAAAAAGGAACTGGCTGAAGAATCGAGATGACACATGCACGTGAAGGTGAGTTAGTCCTTTAATTTGTTAGAAAACCTGTCGCACCCCTCCTAAACCATGGAAGTTAATCCCATAACATCTGTAGGTCTTAAAAAGAGGACAACAAGGGCCACTGAGCACTGACACTACCAAGGTGAGTGTGGATGAGGGCCTAGAATAGTGAAGCCGTACAACTTACATGGGTCCCGTGCAATGAAGTGTGCTCCTAGAGCGGGGTGGATATTTGTGGGGTTCGGTGTGGCCATCAGCTTACTCTTTGCCATCTTCGTGTTGGCTTTAGCAAACTCTAAGCGCAGGGTCTGGGGACTTTCGGGATCAAAACGGATACCCTGAGAGGAGAGACGGAGGAGGGAGGAGGAGGACATATGATTGTAAGGGAGGCGAGCTGAGTTCAGGGGGGGCTTAGTTTAAGCAGTCTCGCCAGGACCCCCACCCCTTCCTGAAAGCGGTGTTTCAATGCTCAGGGTGCATCTTTCAAGCCTCTGACAAAGGATGCCAAAACACCATCTGAAGGATACACTTCTGGCATTTCGACACGCTTGCGTCTCCTTTTCCTCGTGACAAATCGAGAGCAGAGGCGACTGGCGGATGAGCGCGGCCTCTGCACGAGCCAGAAGGAGAAGGAGACGAGGAGAAGGGGCCGACAGCAAGACAGAGTGGAATTTCCTTTAGGTGGTCTAACCCTGCTTTTGTGTTTTGTGCCCTAAGCATTGTGCCCACATGCAGGTGAGTAGTATTTTGGTGTATGTGTTGTTTGTGTATGTGTGTCTCTGCTGGTGTGTCTAAGAAGTGATGCTCATAACGAATGCTAAGCTATGAGAGAGAAGTGTTAGATACTGCCAACGTGGGCTATCGAGTGAAAAAAAATGAGGTTACACTACCAAAGTTGTGTCCAAATAACTACACATGTGGCTATGAGACAGGTATTACAGTAAAGCAGTGATATGCAAAACTGAGGAAAGCTATTATCAGACTAAGAAGGATGTGTATCAAGGTCAAAGTAAACTACCGTAAGGCTACGGGATTCTGGCCTCTTTCCAAAAATGGCCCTGCCATTGAATTGTAAGAGACAAAACGGGTTGGCTTTGAGAGATTTCAGAGGGAGAGATGATGTTGCTCACAATCACATCCCAATCATTTGTGGGTTCAAACAAAAATAAAAAAGGTTAGCACAACACATGTAGAAGATGGAAAAAAACAGGGGAGCGGGGAACTGTGAAACTCTTAAAAGAAATGAAATCGGTGAATGAAAACTTACATTCAGAGCGTTTTTTGCAGCTTCGGCTCCAGAGCGACTGTCGAATGTTACAAACCCGACAGGCTGGAAGACAAAAGAAGTGCCCTGTTATGCAACGACTGGCCACAAACATGCATTTTAAAATCTAGTCAGTTGTAAAGCTATTAAGAATAAATCTGTCTGGAAGTTATCCAGAGAACTGATTGAGACCACCTCACCTGTTTTGATGTTAACTTAATCAGTGACCCTTCATAACCCTGCAGGGGAAAGAAAAAAAAAAAAGATAGCCAATTATCCACCATGAAGTCACATGAAGGAGGTCAGGCATAAAACGTCTCACTACATGAAGACCAAATCTGCCTGGACGCCATCAGAGCCATCAAAAATAAATAAAATGCACTTCACATCTGCAGTAGTCAAGCGCCAAAACTACTAAAGATAACAATTAGCAGAGCTTGTCAAAAAGCATGCTGGGATATATTCAATACTCTACGATTTTAAAAAACAGCAGGAGTAGCTGAGAAGGCAAAGATCATACAAAGTATGGTTCACTCCTGATTCAAATTTACAATCAAACTTTCCATTGCAAGTATCCAAAACTAAAATGGCCTCCAATAAACAAGGGAAACACCATCTTGGAAAGCTGTCAAGCTTTTTTTTTTTTTTTTTTTTTTTCGCCTCCCCAGTCATGAGGCCAAGTTGAAGCGACTTGCTTAAGCCGAGCTGCGTTTGTTGTGTGTTGAAATAAAAGATAAACCAAAAAGAAAAGTTACAACCAACTGAATAAGAAAAACTACAGTGGTTTCACAACGTGCAAATGTTTGGAGTGTATATCTAAATTTCCCTGCTTGTGTGAGAGCTGGGTCACAGAGCGGCTTGGCCAATCGGGAGAGCTACTCATTTACACATTCCACAGGACCATCCATGTGCGAGGGACACCACTTCCAGTTTGCTTCGTTAGGACAACAGTGGGGGGGGAGGTTATAGAACAGGACGGGGGAAAACAAAACGAAAAAAAAAAACTGATTAACAATGATGTGGCCTCATTTTTATATATGCAAATATGTGGTCTTCCATTAATGGAGGGACTACAGCTACGCAGAGATCTTCCTCCGGGAGCAGAGCGCTGGATGGTTTATGTATTACAGTGAAATGAAGAATGGCTTAAAAAGAAATGTACCTGCAATTCAGATGACAAATGCTTCCCAAATACTAAAAGTCTACCCCTCAGCACAGATAATCCCTTCACAACCACTTTCCATGACTCTGCTCCAGCAGCAGGCAAACAGCAGCTACTCCATGTTTTTCCTTTTTTTCCTCTCATTTTAAAGAGGATGGCAAATCAACTTTATTCCGTTTACACACTGAAAAGCTCGAGCTAAAAAAAAAAAAAAAAAAAAAAAAAAAGACCACCACCCTTGGAAATATATGCGCAGCAACTTGCCTTAAAAGGTCTGAAAAGAAGGTAAAGTTCCCGTGGTTTGATGTCAACCGGTAGGCCGCTGACAAACAGAGTTCGTACCTGCCAACGGAAAAAAAAACAAAAAAAAAAGGTTCTAGTCATCCTGTGACATCACAACAAAACAGATACATGCAGTTCGTCTTTTGAACAAATGTGTAACTTTCAGAATTTAACAAAAACAGTACTGCTAATATAAACCTTCCCCATCCATTTCTCACATTGAAATTTCTCCTTCGGCTTTTCCGAACCCTTTTGACAAAAAATAAAAAAAATCCCCCTCAAGTTCCAAGCCATCGATCCTCACAGTTCAATTTCAGATTCATTCAGCTTCATTTATTCAATTGAGGATCCCATTTAGAGTTTTGTGGTGTTGTTCCAGCTCTTTAGACTTACTGATAAACTGACAGATTTGACAAAACACTATAGACACACATGAAATTTGGATACATAACGCTTTATAAAGTATGAAGAAATGCTTGTGAAGAAAGGATCGGTCTGCATCAGCTGGAAGTGTAAGTGGCATATGGAGCCATTAATGCTGAGATATCCTTGAAAACACATTCTAGCATTTCTTAAATTACCCAAAGATGTGGAAGGCAAAATGGAAATAGCACTGGGAAAGACAAATCTTGACATCTTTTTTGTTCATCAGTAGAAAGGCTTCATACCCAAACACCGCTCAGCTGTCACCAAGCCGTAGGACACTGTCAGAACATATCAGCTTAATTTGGTAAATTTGAAAATGATCTGAAACACTTTTCACTGACAAATTTTAAGACCTGAAATTGTGTTTTTCCAGCAATCTGAACTGATCTTAAAAAAAAAAACTGGAATCTTTGATCCCGCCTGAAGGAAACAATGAACACCCCTTAACTGGACATTCAGTGTCTTTATTCCGGCGTATAAACAGGGAGGCCCATTAGTTGTCGGTCGGCGGGGAGGCCTGAAGTACAATGGAGCAGCCAGAGGAACAGCGTTGGACAACAGCGCACAGCATGACAGCATTTCCTTCCTCTGACCAGCGGCCCCGGCCCCGTCGGCTCTCCCGACATTTTTCAGGTGCTGCACAGCAGCAAGTCTTAGCCCTTCCTTTCTTTCTTTTTTGTTTTTTTCTTTTGTTTTTTCACATGTCAATGTATACAGCAGATTAACACCAGCTCAGCAAGGATCAAACAGTAAAGAAGTCTCAATTTATCCCACAGCAATGAGTGAGCAGCTGCAAATATGAAATTGAATAGTTGGAATAATATCTAAAAATTATTTAAAACACCCAAAATATTCTGAGGGGGCGGGGAGGAGGGGTATTACGGCAGCGTTTTAATATCCACTAAGATTTAGTCATGTCCATTTGTTTCTAAATAGGAGGGGGAAGGAAGGGGAGGTTTCAAGGCAAATTAGGAGCAAGAAAAGAGAAAAGTCAAGTGGCCAAACAAGGCTTTGTCATCGGATAATGGGAACAAAAGGAGGACCGACAAAAGGCCTGCTGCTTCCTTTAGAGCGTCTCCATGAGGAGCCATTAAGGAGGAAATAAAGCTGGCCACACAGAAAGCAGAGTGGCAGCTTTAAAACATCACCAGAAACATCATTTAATGGCTCAACAACTATAGGATTACTGTCATTTATAAAATACACCTGTTGGGCAAAAAAAAAAAAAAAAAAAAAATTAGATTCGAAGGTCAGGTTTTATTTTCAATAAAAGATATACATTTTTTTTAAAAGATTTGGACATTTTTTAATAAAGGTATTAAACAAGTTTGCTAATTTTTTAAATATATATGTATTGAATTTGCAAAGTACTTGTAATAACATAAAAGAAACTTTAAAAAAATACTGGAAGTAAAGAATTTTTTTTTTAATTTAGAAATTTTATTTGTTCACCAAAACTTGAAGAAAAAAAGGAAAAAAAAAAAATCACAGCATTTTAAAAGAAAAGGATTCAAAATGACAAGAGCCATGAAGGTTGAACACACCAAGTTCGGTTTTCAAATTGATTATAGGATTGAAAACAGTATTTTGACACTTTAACCCCGTGAAAACCCGTCACTTCCCTTTAACTTTGGCTCCTTTTCCGTCTGTCTTTTGTTTGCTTGAGGAGCCAAAACTCTGAAGCTTTAGACAGACTGAGGCTGGGTTTTGCGACCGGAAGCGACAACATGACCAGGTAGAACCGACAAGAACCAGAAAAAAAAAAAAACAACACTTGAAGTCGGACTCACCTCCTCCTCGATGGAAACGTTGTTATTCGGCTCAGAATCAGCTTTCAGACTCATGTTGGACGTCGCTCCGGCTGTGGCTAGGCGAGAGGAAGAAGAAGGGGAAAAACAAAAAAACAAAACGAAAAAAAAAAAAAAACACAGCCTCAGGTCGAGTGATGTTTTTTTCCCCCCGGCGGTAAGAAGCGCGTCTGAAGCGGCGGTGGAAACGTCCCGGTGGCGTCTGAACTTCAGAGGATGTGCGGAGGTGAGGGCGCGCGGGCGAGCTGTCCGAGTCCGGTTCGGGAGAACGCGGAACCATTCATTAAAGAGACGGGATTTTTAAAAGGAAAAAAAAGAAGAGAGGAAAGGAGGACGCAGACCGCGCTCTGGAAAACAAGCAAACGGAAAAAAGTTAAAAAAACAAAAAAAAAAAGAAAAGAAAAAAAAAAGCCAAAGGTGCGAAGGTGGATTAGGTGCTCCGTGTGTGAGGGTGAGAGATGAGGGGGGAAAGAAGTGCGCGTAAAAAACTGAAAGCGACTTGCGTTCACATCAATGCCCTCAGCTGTGTTGGGGGGGAACGGAGAGGGGAACTGTTCAGACGGAGAACAAGTAAACTTTTCTCATTGGAGCCTCTCTCTCCCTCTTTCTCTCTCTTTCTCTCTCTCCCACTCTGCTCCCGCTTTTCAATTAGGTCATCAATTATCGGAGAGTCTGCTGTGTGCTGTAATCAAGCTGCAGATCCGCCTCAGCTGTTGCGGGAGCAGCGGCCCCCCCGCCCTCCGTCGGTACACGCAACAACAGGGCCGGCCCAAAGTCAGATATGGCCCTCATCAGAATTTACACGTCACGCCATTACCTGAAAAGCTGTGAATAAGTAAGTAGAGCCGTGTTATTCCTTTGATTTACTCGTTGGTATTTGCAACAAGCTCTAAAGAGAACTAATTCGGTACCGACTAGTTGTTAAAAAAAAAAAAAAAAAAATATATATATATATATATATATATATATATATTATATATATATATATATATATATATATATATATATATATATATATATTGTGAAGACTTGTTTGCAGTTTCAGAGAAAATATTGTTGAATTAAAGTGCCATAAAATTGTGCCTCAACTTATGAAAAATTGTATACGTGTCAATTCTTTTACATTTCAACATTATTTAAATTTTATTTAAGTTTAAAATGATAAAAACTGTGGATCCAGTTTCAAAGTTGCATTTTTCATTTATTTATTTTTTTAAATTAATGTGATAACAAGCAACAGGAGCAAAACATTTACTGAGATGTATTATCTGAGAATGCAAGGAGTCTTGGGTGCCCCCTGCTGGCCTGGGTGACCTAAGAACCATATTCTTATATTTTGGGCCAGCTTATGTTTAACAAATAAAACTATTATTTCTTTCACATTTAAATAGCAAATTTAGTAATAATAATAATAATAAAAATCTATCCTATTCTTGCGATGACTTGTTTGACTGTTTTCTGCTTCTTCTCCTTGTAGACGAGATTTGATTCAAAACTCTACATTTTTAGATTACAATTTATGCATTGATCTTTGCTGACTAAACTGCTAAATAATGTTGCAAAAATAAATCAGTATAGGTGAAGGAATCCATTTTACTTGCATGGATGGTGTGAATCATGTAAAAAGTACTCAAATGAATGAGTAAAAGTCAAATTAAAAATATTCCCACTCCAAAGCAAGTAATTGCATTCAGACAAATTTATAAATCCCTCCAGTCTGATTGATTCATTTAAATACAAATAAATTATAACTCAGAATGATTTCTCCCAAATTCACTCGGTTATGAAAGGCAGAGAGAGTGCACACACATTCATCACAACAGACACGCCCGTTTGATCTCCCATGTTAAAATAAACCAACAGATAAGGGCGGATTTGTGACCAAATAACAAAATGCCAATGAAATATTAAGCTCTTAAAATCTGTTCTGAAAACATGGCGTTCGACCACAGCTGTGTGCAGCTCATTGATCAAAGCTGCTTCAGGGTGAAGGAGTTCAGCTTGCTGTCCTGTTTGACTTCACTTTAGGTAGTTATGGGACGATTTTGAAATGTAATCAAAACCATCATCATTATTAAATTGGAATGAAGAGGAAGTATGTCTAGTACGTTTCACTACATGCATCTATTTCGATGCAGCAAAATGCAGCTAATATTCTATCTTCATGGACATTTTGCTAGGCAACATTTCTCTCATAATGTATTTTATAATTCATGAAATAATAAAAAATACCAGAGATTACACCCTGGAAAATATTCATTATATTTTACCAGTCACACTTTAGCTTCTTTCCTGTGATATTATTCAAATGGAAATACTTTATATCAAAATTTAAGAGAATTCAGCATTTAAAGTCAGTTTTAGAGTAAAACTAAAATTTTATCACACACATGCAGTAATGCAGTTCTGCAGGTCCAAAAGGCTATAAAAAAAAAAAGGCAATCATTTATTTATTGTGTGTCGTTTCAAAGAACGGGCCTATCCGGACAAACGACTGCCGATAGGCATGAGATAGAAAGTGTCACAATAACGTGCAAAATAAACGATGTTGTTAGCGTTTGACTGTTTGCCTCCACGTCGATGTCAGAGGCTGTGTGGGTGGAGGGAGGCTGGCCGGGGCCGCGAGTTAAGGCTCGGCCCTGGACGCGAGCCCAGCATGCAGCGGGTTTCCTCACAACAACGCAGCTCTCAGAGGCCAGACGGTTTCCTGACTTTGTATAGGAACACAATCAGGACTGGAGGAGGAGGAGGAGGAGGAGGAGGAGATGGAGTGGACGGACGTGTTCCCACTGTATTTCTCCTTCGATTTTTTTTGGGTCTAAAAATAGCCACGATCTTGTGCGTTTCACATGTTTGAGAGACTCGGCCATGTACGTACATATATGGAGACAAAGAGGGACACTTTGCGAGACATGTTTCATGTTTCTGGAAGCAGCTCCAGCCTTTCCTTAAATGTCCGTCTTGCCGACTTCTTGGTCCATTTTTCAAGTGCAAAGACTAATAAACATGTCCATGTTCAGTCAGTTCCTCATAACTTTATCAACTCCTGAACCACTACTTACAAGTGCATATTGCACAATTTTCTTTGTAATATATATATATATATATATATATATATATATATATATATATATATATATATATATATATATATATATATATATAAAACACCACAAAAAATCTTTCATTTCTACATGTTTTTCTTTAGCTGAAACATCTGGTATATGGTACTAAGAAGGCTAGGAGGACACCACTTTTGGTTTCCGGCTCAGTCGAAAGCGTATAGGAAGAGCTTGTTTGACGTTAGATTAGAGTTTTAACATCTGAAAGTGAAGAACAGATCCGGGGTTTGAGCGCCAAGCGGAGATCTGCTTTCTGTCAGATGTGGAAGACGAACGTCATTTTACGCTCTGCTTCCCATTTCACCAGTGAAATGTTGACCGTGCCAGTGAGTGAGCGTCAACGTATCCATTGTTTGTGATGCACCTCGTGTTTGGAGACAGGAATCTTCACCCGATCATCTCTGTGTTCGTATTCTACTTAATAAAAACCAGCAAGAGCTTCTCGTCAATGCTGTAGGACTCCCTGCTTCTTGCCCAGAAGCCCCCTTACAAGAGACGTCAGCTTGAAAAAGCAAGACGCAATCAGCTACAAGAGAGCAGAGAGCAAAGAAGTGACTCACCGGAGCTCCAAACCTTTTATGCTCAGAGATGTCAGAGGCATTTTCACGGCCAAAGAAAGCCTTGTGTGGCTGCAGAGCCGTAAAATATTTCTTATTTATACGTCTCCTCGGTTGAATTTTACAGAACACTTCCAAGTTGTTTGGAGATAAAACTCCTCGGCCCCTTTCTCCTGAGTGCTGCCAAAGAGGCTCTGCATAATTGACATCTGGGATGTTGCCGGATGGAAATATCCGGAGATGCTCAAACTGAAGGCCTCCTGATTAATGAACACAAAGGGGAATGAAAGTGTTACATGAACATTTAGGATAAAAAACACCTGTCTCTAATCTCACGAGAATCACCTTGGATGGGAGGAATGGTGTGAAAGTGGAAGTGTGGCATTACAGACGCCGCTTAACTCTAAAGTCAAACAGTGAGATTGACACTTTATTTTATTTTTTTCAACCAAATCTTATGCTTTGAGTGGTTCAGGTTCTTTTGTTACAGTCATGCTACCAGAAGTTTACATACGCCCATTGTGGTAATGACTGTCGCGGTGATTCCAGGCTTTAAATGACAAAGACATTTTGGAGGGAGTGATGGGAAGCAAGAATTAGGTGAAAAAAATGTTTCAAAAAATTTTTTTTCTAAATCTGTACAGGATTAAAATTATACACACGGGCTCAAATATATGCAACTCAGGTTTTGGTGTAGCTGAAGTCAAGGCTTTCCAAGTGTTTGAAAAGCATTTGAAATTTGTAAAGAAAAAAAAAAAAGAAAAGATCAACATTTTTTGTTACCCATTTCACTTTCACGTTTCAGAAAGTGAAATTCACACAATATATAGTTCCGGTGCACCCAGCACAGCTAGAACAACTAAAAAGCCTTTCTTTCTTGTAACTTTGATGATTACGGTTTCTCAGTCTGTTTACGCAATTGCAGGAAAGACCGGTGACAGTCACTGACAGACGCCACCAGGGTGAAACACGAGACAATGCGCAGTCGAGAAGTCAAACGAAAAGAACGCCTCGTTTTCAAAATTGTTTTCCATGAAAAATCAGAGCTGTGAAAAGCGTCGGGATTTCGCCATACTTTACTCCGATGCCCTAAAAAATGCTAATAACGTTGAAAACACTGGTTTAATGTATCTTAAATTCACCCACATTTTCCTCTATTCAGATGGTATCAGGCCATCAAGTCTGACTCGTGATCGCACCCATAGGTATGACCTGAAGATGAACTGGCTGATGTGATTCACTGTGAAAAATGAACATTTCAAGTTCAAAGGAGGCACGATTTTCCCTAAACATAATTCCTGCTACAGCCAATTAATTCCCGTCAGGCAGAGAATTTAAGTCACGTTTTTGGGTGTTTGGACTTTATTTCTGAGTCCACTTAGTTCTCAATTCGGTGATCTATTGCTGCCGCTCACTTCATGTATAGCATGCAAGACAGATGGCTGAATGCATCCTCATACATGTAATTTTTTAAATCCATAATAATGTCTTTAAATTGGGGGAGAGAAATGCCCCTCTGAAAACAGATTTTAAAAAATAGCATTTAAAATAAAAGAAATCTGAAAGTTGGGTCACATGACCGATTGATTTCACACCAAGTAAACCGTAGCTCTGTCGATTTTTCTTTTCTTTTCTTACTTAGAGAAGTGGAGAAACTACAGTAGCGATAAATGCATCAAAAGATGAATAAAATTCATAGTCTTTAGTGCGCTCTTCCGATATTTAGAGCAGAGTCGACTGGTTCATTTGTCTTTCAGGGCCCCTGTGACCCCCCCAACGTACCCCTGCCTCCCTCTCTTTCCGCCCAAAAACACCTGACAGAAGCTGAGACTGTATAGTTCAGAGGCTCTGGATAAGCCTCATGTTTTATTTGCAGAAAGCGGCCCCATTGTCCCATAAGTCACCTCACACAGCACTCTTCTGCTTCACGCCACACTGAGCCCGTCTTCCTGCGTTAGCGTCACCCGCTGCTCAAGCACTTAGCTTGTGTTCTCCGCGTCCTCTGTGGTCCAGCCAAACATCCATTTGGAGGTCCGAGGAAACTTTGAAGCTTTTTCACCCACTCGCGGAGGTGCAGGAGGGGCAGCCTTTGTGACGTTTTGCGAATACTGTGTCCAATAAATAGCCCTCTTCATGAATACATTAAAGCTCCTGGAGTCTGCCAGCACATCCTTCTGAATTTATGGAAAACTGATTTCCTTTCAGCGAAGGGTCTTGCAAAGAAAACATTATCGTCTGTAATACTTTATCAACTGGCGATAAAACCATTTTACACGTTCAGGTGTGACATTTCCTGTTTTGGTCTGAAAGGACTGCAGCGGCCGGAGAAGCAGCTTCTTCTCTGGAAGTCGGCTGTGCTGCGTTCCTTTGACCTCCGAAGTTGGAACTGTGAGCTGGGAATGACATCACATTCATGTTAGCAGCACTCCAGTAGCATAGTCAAAGACGTCACAACTCTAATATGGCGATGCCCATGCAGTCATTGTTTGTACCTCTTACAAACGTTGTTTAAAGCTACACTTGCCACCTGCAAAAATTCACTTTTAATGTGTTCAGTTTAGAGTTGCAGGCGCTACATAATGTGACATTGGCTTTAGACGCACCGCTACAAGTGCATCTTGCAACATAGACACGTCTCCATCTCAGCCTGCTATTGTTGATGGGAGGAGCGGCCATGTTGGATCTCAAAGTCGGCGTTGGAGAAATTTTCAGACTTTTCGAGTGGAAACTTCGACTTTGGTGTGGGGGCTCTTCCAGTTAATTTTTTAGATTTGGATGTCAGAAATTCCAAGTTTCAACTACAAATGAAATGCGTGTTTTTTTTTGTTGTTGTTTTTTTTTAAGTTGAGGCTGTAAACAGGGTTATTGAAAATTAAAATATTGTCTGGTTATTAACTAATCAAATGCAAAAAAAAAATAAAATAAAATAGATTCACAAGATGCCCCAAACAATACAAATTAAAATTTGGTTGCTTTAACATTAATGTGCTGAAATAAATGGGTATTTGATACTGGATGCACCGATCCAACATTAGTATCAGTATCGGTATCAGTATTGAAAATAAACTAAATTGGGTATCAGAAGTGGAAAAATGCCCATTGTTTCATGCCTAATTTTTAATATTTTGGGAAGCCGAATTAAATAAAACTTACACTCAGTGTACACTGGAATTTTTCTTACCAGTTTGTCTCTGGCTGTGGAGCAGGTTGGATTCTTCAAAATTCAAAAATTGAATCTGAAGAGACGTCATATGTGTTGTTGACATTGACAACCACCTACACTAAGAGTTGTTCAGTTCCCAATCGTCACATTTTAAAGTTACCTTTGAAAAATAAAAACTGCTAATATTTTATATTATTACACACTGGGTTGAACAAAATCTCTCTCAAAGCTTTTAATGAGCTTTTGCCGAAAGGAGTTGATGCAATCTGCTGGGTTTCCTTAGCTAGGAAACCTTTAAATTTATTAGAAATACTTTATTGATCCCAAAAGGGAAGTTAAAAGTTGTTGTAACACACATTAAGAGTTATTGAGTGTTATATTCTTCTCTGCCCACAGAAAACATCTCCTGTAGCAGCCTGTGTTACAGCGAATCTGAAGAAACCCTGACTGAAGATGCTCCGTTTCATGAAGAGGATGGTCAGGGTTGTCCATCATTTTCTTTGTTTTATGTACAATTATTTTTGATATTATTTAACCATGGAATAAAAAAACATGAACTGCATTGTTTGATAACCAGGCTGAAGCTGGAACATTGTCATGTAACTTTAAATCACTCTGTGATCAGGTCTCATTAAAATCTCTCTCTAAAGTGCTTTAAGGAAACTTGTCTTGTGAATTAGAGCCATAATGTGAAGTGAACTGAATTGACTGTCAGCATACTTTTGGGGGGGATGATTTACTTGAAGTATTTTTATAGATATTTCTTACATTTGCAAGTTTTCTGGCATTGAAAATGTAGGCTATAAAGGGACAGGAAATAATCCTACAGTAATTTCCTTTTTCTTTACTTTGTAATAAAACCAACTTCTTTACTGAACTGCTTTGAGCGACTTTCTTTCTCTCTCACCTTGTGGTTCAGAGTCCGGATTCTCGCAGGCCGCTGACGGGTTAACATTAAGGATCCATAAAGAAAAATAGCCTGCCTATCTTTTGAACACAGTAACCCCAGTTCATTGCCTCCATCGCTCCAGGATTTCGCCGCTATTATGCATTTTAACAATGACAACAATATCTGTGCCAGCTGTGACTACGTTATTTGTTGTTTCACACCAAGCCGAAAACGAAAACTATGAGCTGAAAAATGTTCCCAAGGATTTGCCAACTACCGAGGCCGTGTGTGCTTTGTTGCTCTGAAACAAAAACAACCTTTACTCTCTATTTTTTTTAATTTCCTGCAAAGCTTGCGTTCTCGCAAGCCTCATTTCAGAATTTGGAGAATCATCAGGAGCCGAGACGAGTGTGGAAACGGGCTTATTTCAAAAGGCGCAGAGAAATGGCCCAGTCCAAGCATTCCTAGCAAGAGGAAATACTGGGAAAAAAAGGACCCACTGGGACCGTTTGAGCTGTAAGTTTCTCACAAACGCAAACCCAGTCCACAGAGGTTTTCTTCAACATGGGAAAGAATATGAAGCCCCATCCCCAAATTGAATAAAACATGTTAAAAAAAAAATCAAGCAGCAGAGATATGTAACAGAAAATAAAAATTAAAAATACTTCTCAAAGCCACATTGTCTCTGAGGCAGCGCAATATGCGACACGCAGTGAGTTAGTAGAGAATAAACACTTTCATAACATCCTCCCTCAGAAGTGAGGCCTTAACTTCCTGTTTGTGTACGCAATATGGGACGTGGAGGGTTATGCTATTTAAACCAAAGGGCAGCAGATTCCCAGCCAGCGAACGCTGATGGGATCTGCCAGCTCCTCAGGGGGACGAGGACTGGGGTGGGAAAAGGCAGAAAGCAGGAAAAGGAGGAAAAACAAGACGATCACACAAGAAAGGGGAAAGAATTGGAAGATAATTGCAGCAGGAGATGGGTTGTCGTGCAAGCGAACAACACGACTGAGTTTTGCACCAGTTCTTATCCGAAGAACCTGCAGCTGATTCCACAGCAGGGCTCAGTGGAAGTCTCTTACAGGCGTTTGGATTTTGCAGCAATTAAGTTTCTTTCCCCAACCCCCTGACCCCCTCCCTCCTCACGCCCATGAAAGAGTTAACAAAAATGATAAATGAGTGGATTCTTCCTCAGTAAAAACACAAACTCATGGAAGGAGTTCGACTCGCTCGCTTTCCTTTCTTTTTCAAGGGTGAGATCAGAGGATCAATATGAGTTTTGTGTCTGGGGATTTTCAGCTTCCAGCAGTGTTATGGAGCTGTTTTAGTGAAAGAGGCTCCCTGCACTTTCAGCCCGGTCTCACATCAAGATGTGTAGCTGCGGCGCTGCGCCCCGTCTCCCGTCTCGTACATTCAGGCCGCCACCAAACTCCAGACAAATCTGAGTCGCAGTCCTGGTGACTCAGATTTTCAGGCCAATCAATCACGCGATTGATTGGCCTGAAAAGAAGAATTCAAAATGGACAATGCTGCAAAAGCAGAATTTGCAAAGACCAGATCTGATGGATAAGCAAACTTGAAAGGATAATGGCACCCAAAGGGACCTGGACCAAAGCCTTCTGGGAGGAAACAATCTCTGTAATTAAGACACACCCAGTTTCTTTGTGAACTTTGTCATAAACTTGTGATGAATTCCAACATAAGTGGCTCAAATCAGTGCAGATCCTGCAGTGGAGACAAGGACGTAAATCCCATCTCATTATTAGGGGTGCGGGGGGGCTGTAAAGAGAAAAATGTGGTTTAGAAAATTTTTAAACCACATTCACAGACCAAAAATGACTAGTAATGCAGATCAAATGTGTTTTATCCTCAGTGAGCAACCTGTTGAGAAGTAAAACTGAAGTTAAATGTTGCTTCTATATGAGTTTTGTTCAGCCTCACTGATCTAATCTCTGCCGCACCTGTACAAAATCTTAAGCTTCTGAATAGTAAAGTTTTAATGAGTAACTGCTCTGAATAAAATTCCTCATAAACATTGATCTATTGAAATGGCTCCCAATACAAGTCATGGGCTGTTTTGTTAGGCTGCTTTATTTCTAAACCTTTTATAGTTTTGCCATGTCCGTGTTGACGGAGAACCAACTGGGGAGTTTTATAACTTAAACGTAACATTTAAAGCACCAGGGCTTACGTAGAAAAATATTCTGATTTTTTTTTTTGTGGCTTTAAAGGCTCGACATTGAAGACAGTGAGAAATAAAAGCACAGCTTTCTTTTTTTCCTGTCTGTTCTCGGCTCCCAGACAAGAAAAAAAAAAAAAAAAGAAGAGGTGTACCATAACCCACGTGAGACGTCTTTCAATGTCCAGTAGCTGATGGTCTGGTATTGGAAATTAATGGATTATCTTGGTGGCTCTGAAATTTTGGGCCTCCTCAGTTTTTCTTTTCTTCCTCTTTTCATTTTAGGTTAAAATGGCGAGAATGAAACTGCTAGTGGTAAGAAAATGGTTAATGGTTGGTTCTTAAAAAGTTTTTTTTCCCATAGTCTCAGTGCTCCTGGAACATTGGGATTATGTTTCATTTCTTTCATTTTGATTATTGATTAGAAATGAAAAAGACAGATCTGAGTCTCGTTTCGTATGAGACTTTTTTGTACCTCCACAGAGTTTACTCAGGAAAATATTTTCCCCTTAGAAAATGCAGAGCTCTGTATTTGTTGATTTTATGAAGATGTGATAAATATCTTGGACAGATTTGTTTGTGACCCTTACGAAAAGATTCATCTGAGTCTGGAGCTCAAGTAAACATACAGTAAGTCGTGGATACCGTCGCTGGGACTTTTATAACAACTGAAAATTACCTGAAGTTTTTCTTCTCCCTGAATTTGCAATTTTCTCCATGATGTGATTTGTTTCCACTCGTTTTAAGTACCAGAACATGCACATATTTCAGCATTTTCCCTCGTTCTCGTTCTGTTTTGGGGCTGCTTTGCTGCCCACAGTGACGACTCACCGTGACAACGAGTGGATCTCAGACGCCATAAATCTCTGATCACCAACCCCAAACACGTGATAAACACACATTCTCCTGTTCCTGTTCTGCTTTGCAGATCCTTGGTATGGCTCTCATCTTCTGCACCAGGAAGACGACAACAAAACCTTTGAGCCGTCTTATTGAAAAGAAATAACACTCAAATATTATAGGATACAATGCTTTAGGTGGGTAGATGAAATAATTAAGAGCAAGGTCAAATTATCTAGCTCCACTAATCATACATAAACCCAAAGCAATATTCCTGAGCGTTTCCCGTTGCATTTCCAGAAGTTTCCCTTTAAGGTTCAAAGAGCCCCAATAAGATCAGACTGGACAACTTCAGATTTTGCTGGCGAAAATGTCCTTGTCTCTTTGTTGAGCTCTGAACACACCCAAATCACAATGTCCGCTGTACATCCCGTTCATGTTTATTTTTATATTCGCGTGAGATAAGTAATTAGAAACGTTTGCTTCAATCCTCAACATTTCCCAAGAGTAGAACGTGGATTCGGATTCCCGCCAGCGACTTCCTGTGTGGTGTTTGAATTTTCTACCACCTCCTAAACCTTACTGGACAGCACTTAAATATGGGCTTCTTTGTAAATCCTTCTGTCCTTGCTCTGTGTTGACCTGTGATGGACTGGCAACTTGTTGTTGTAGTCTAAAACTAAATGAAATAGATGCAGACAAAAAAATGCCTTGCTTGTCTTTTGCATTTTGATCAAGCCTTATTAAAGCTCTCTTACTTTCTTCTGTTTGTGAGATCCACCAATGATGCACATCGTATCAGATTTAAGTTAATTCCAGCTACATGATTCCATTGAGCTGATTTTACGCGATTATACATGCTGTGTATGAAAAACCTGTGGTGCAAAATGAATATTCCTCCGTAGTTTTCTAAGCAGGATTTGCCATGGAAAACTGCTCCAATCTGTCCCTAATAAACAAACTTGTTTTTCAGAAGAAGAATACAAACTCTGGTTGCAGCGTTAAGCTGTGGGCATCCAGAAGACGTAAGAAGGCAGAGGCAGCGAGCAGAACTAATTTCATCAAATATTAAACCAGATTCTGGGTCTCGCCTGAGCGGCTCAAGATTTCAGGACAATTTCTCCAAAGCATGAGAGCTGACGACACGCGGGCCCGTTTAGTCATCACGGTCAGGACGTTTTAACATGTCGCCAACTCGCAAACACGTGACTCTATTTCAGACTTTTCACAACGTGGATTGTGGTTTTATTCCGACAAATTTGTCAATTAGAAATTTTGGGGTTAGGGGTTGTTAAATACAAGCATGTTTTTCTTTCTTTCTTCCCTTTTTTTTTTTTTACATTTTACTTAAGAATATGTTTGTAAAGGTCTGTCGTAACACTTGTGTTCCAGGATAAGTTTGTTTTTAGTTAACAGGTCTTAAACCTACCAAAATACTTTGACCAGAATTTAATTCAAGCTCTTGCTTCAGTTCCTGTTTGCTGTTTAGCGGAGAACGGTGATCCTGACCTGTTCATACGGATTAAGCTATGGATGAATATATAGCGTAGTTCTCATTGTTTCTGTGTTTTGGGAAAGAACTTTGATTCTCACTCTGCTTCAACTCGCTTACAGTCAGCGCCTCTCACCTACCGTATTTTTCGGTCTACAAGTCGCCACCTTCTCGCCCCCCACGCTTTGAACCGCGCGGCTTGCGAACCTTCTTCAGAGTGGCGGGCTGGCCAACCAGAATTACGTCAAGAACACGTCAACGACTCATCCAGGAAGTCACAGACGAACGCAGCATCTAAACGACACATGCCTTATTTGGCTCAGTTCAAGTCACAAAAGGGGGATCCTCTGTTTCTCAAACACATCGCGGTGATCTCCAGAAGTAACAGTGACGAATGAAACTAAGACCAGTTTCAAACAAAAGAGCTCTGAAGCATGCTGCATATGGTGATTCTGGTGCTGGCGAACGAGAACATGTCACATCACAGCGTTTTAAAAACGTCTCCCTGAACAATACTTAAGGCTGCTGAAGCCTTGAAGCTTTTGAACACCACTAGATTCTTGAAGTCAAGTCAGGTTTACTTGCACAGCACATTTCAGCAGCCGGGTATTTCAGAGCGCTTTGCATCTTAAAAGCATCATAACGTCACCAATATTGAAACAAGCAATATACATGACGTTTTGTCAAACATCCTAATCAAAATCATTAATACATTAAATATGTTGATCAATGTCCCATTTACTACTAATCAAAGGCAACTCTAAACAAGTGGAACCTCGCAGTTTTAGTTTCGCAGTTTTCTGGACGTTTGTTCCAGATTTGTGGTTTGTAGAAGCCGAATGTTATTTCTTGCATGTTTGATTCTGGTTCTGGTTCTGGGGGATGCAGAGGAGACCAGAACCGGAAGACCTCAGAGGCCTGGAAGACTGATACAACAGCAAAGTTGGTGAAGAACGCAATGGTGAAAGAAAGTTACCAAGAGACGTCAATTCTTTTAAAAAGTCCCGAGTTCCAGATTTTTGGGGTTCGTATTTTACAGTCGTCTCCTGCTCTATTCCCGCTCCAAAGAGGCGGTACGCGTTTTATTTGGAGAGAGTGGAAATTCTGCACCTCAGTTGGGCATTTTAAGGACATAATCAGTCTTGTGTAGCAAGATGGGGGTTTTATAATGGCAGAGCTGAATCAGAAAGCATGTTTTTCAGGGCACAAACCGAGTGCATTAACCACGACCGACCAATAGGTTGGCGCCATCCCATCAACCTCCATCGCCTCCGCCCAGCCCCTCCAGCTGAGGCGTACTTAGCACCATTCATAATGCATGGTCACCACCCCCAGCCCGCAAGCCTGTCATGGCTCGTTCCATTTGACAACTCGACCCGACTCTGCTTTTGCCCCTAAGAGGACGTGAGGGGCTGCATAATTTAGACGCCGCCCGCTGTTTTCAGAGCTCATCTCTTATCAAAAATGCAACAGACTGAGTTTCTGGGGGAGTTTTATCTAAAGGGGCCAATGGAAGACGCTCCACTCGAGACAATGGATGTAGGCCAAAACTTTTTCCAACTTTCAGCGCACAACTTTGGAGAAAGCCGGTGACGTCACTGAAATGCACGACTCTCCACATGCAGCCTCTTCCCGAAACTCGGAGTGAGGAACGGAGACATATTTGAAATATTTAAAGCTCAACTACCAATGAGGAAAAAAACCAAACCAAAACAAAACAAACCCCATTGCCTCCACTGAGTCATCTATTGGATTTCTTTTAATCAAAAGAAAATACAGATATATGGATCTGTTGTCGCTCTTTAGTTTCAGCTGCTGACGTAGAACGTCTATCAAAGTCCAGTTGATCCATATTCTTTACATTGCACAAATATTTAAACACACTTAATCTCAACAGATGTGGGGAAGGTGGGAAGTGTAATATTTTTAATAAGTCAGAGTACTGTTCCTGGGAAACAAAAGGGCCTATTGTAGGTGGCTCATGTGGCGGATTCGGACATCTGCAGCCGGGTAGGTCAAGGTTACTAGAGAGAACACCTGCACAAAATATCTGAAAGAAAAACAGGAGTTTACTGGATTTTTTTATTATTTATATTCTCTGGGCTTTGGGGAGTGTTTAGAAGATTTCCTTTGCTCTTCAGATACATTTTGCCAGTGTTTGACAGAACCTCCTTCCTCTAACCCATGGATATGAATCATTCAGTCATGAAAAGACGCTCAAACTCAACGTGCACCGGACTGAGAAGGTGGAAGAATCACGTGTCGGAACTTTGTTACCAGTCCCTTGGCTCATAGACGTCATTTAGTTGACTTTCCTTTGCTCCATTTGTGGAAAAAAACCAAACATGGCACAAGAATGTGACTTCATTGTTTCTCTGAAAAGCTATTTGCTAATAAACTGGTATTCTGAAGACGACATCTTTCCACTTTTTCGTTTGACGGGTTTGAGAGTTTGCATCTTTAAGATGCAGACTCCCCTCATGTTTCAGGATTTTATTTTACTTTTTGGCTTGATATGTTTTCTTATTTTCCTCAAAATAAGACTAACTCTTTAGTGTTCAGTGTCGAACAATCCACTTTCCTACTTTATTCCATATCTTTGCTATGTCCACATTTGACTTGTTTTACAGTGACTTTGCATGTCAAATGAAATCATATTTTAGTTTGTTTTTATTTTTTTTTGTCTTTATCACAAACAGAATAAAGAGCAAGTTGTGTTTTGAAACACATGAGACGACGACTGCTCCAACTCTGATTTAAAGCATTTTTATTCAAGTACCGTTTCCACAAGTCATCATTTCAATTTTGTACAAGAAGTACAACGATGTGGAGACACACGTTGTGAAAAGAAGTTGTAAAGCACGCGCTGCCACTGAGAACATAAGGTGTGCCCTCAGAAAGCAAAGACCCATTAAAATCTGTCATATGTTAAAAAAGGAGTTATTCCTTTCCACTGTCACCTCGTTCTTGCAAAAAGTCAAGTGATTGGCTTCCACAGAAAGATCACTTTCACAGTGAATTTGATTGCATTGCAGTATAAACTAGGATTACAGATTTCTATCTGAATGTGTACATTAAAAAGACAAAACTTGCCCCCGACTATGTTTTTTGCGTGTGCACCGAACCAGTTTGTCGTCAAATTACATGTGGTGTGAAGTGGTGAACTGAACCAAATGGAAATTTAAATCTCTAAGCAACTACTGGGTCATTTCGAGACTTTGTCCGACATTAAGACCGCCAGTGCCACTCTCATCTCCACCAAACCCCACAGTCGCGCTCCGTCGGCTACAATAGCTTAATTTTCCCGTCTCCATAATAGGTCACATCAGCAGCACGGCTTGTAATTACTGTTTACTGCGACTCGGCTCCATTTATGGAGAACTGTCTTGATCTGATGAGGAGAACAGAGTCTGCAATGTCCGGGATTTCAGGCTGCTCGCAAAATGAGTGTCATGGATGAGAAGTTTGCTTAATGTGCGATTCCCACTGAGGTTGGGATTTTGTACTCCAGTCAGTGAGTGGCCTTGGCTGAAAATAGGAGTGGATTGTGAGAGTAAATGTAAAAAGCTAAACAGGAGTTCCTTTGGAGACTTTAAAATTTCTCATTATTTTGTGGGGGTTTCTTAACCCGGTGTGGACTTGAAGTCTGAAAAATTATAGGCCCCACTTTATAAATACGTAATTCCAGGTAATAACAATCCAGGAAACCTCAATACGTTGCTTGGCTAAATCAGGCTGACATCCTACAGTGACACTTTAAAAGCTGATTTTCACCTTCCTGTAGAAATTCAGTTCCTGCTCTCGTCTCTGCTCAGAGTTTATCTGCACTGAATTCAAAACAGTTCAGGCACTAAAACTGTATTCGAACTCTGCGCCAAGCTACTTTTAAAAGAAACTTTATCCCCAGACTGCAGCATTCCGGCAGCCAGTCGTAATTAGAACAGAAGAAAATAAACAAAAGGTTGTGTAATGCAGGGAGGGATGCCTGGGAGCCAGTGACGATTCTCCAACTGGACGCGTGAATCTTATCTAACCCGACTCGGAAACGCGTCATGTTCGAGAATGAGGATGTCCCGGTTCACTTCCACCCGTCGGCCGACGTGAGGCTGTTGTCATAACGAATAATAAGCTGGACTGATATTAAATAATTAACTCTTAAATCCTATCTTGAGTGGCACTCTGCAATCTTTTGTTTTGTCATGCTTTTGTACATTTTTTCCCTCTCTCCGACCAGTAAAACGAGTTCCAGCCTTGTGAATGTGTTTTCCGTAACTCTCTGTTGGACTTTGCTACATTGGCATGATTCTCTGTGGAAAATGGTGGCGGCAGCATCATGCTGCGGGGGGATGCTTCACTTCAACAGAGACCAGGAGGCTGGCAAGATGGAGGAATCTGAAACACGATGGACGACCAAAACCCTTCAGAAGTGGAAAGATGTGGATATTCTCCTTCCTCCTGACCCGAAACATTACAACCAAAGCTTTAACCGGACTGGTTCAGAAGAAAAAACATTCATGTTTAACAGTTACCACGGTAGAACCAGCTGAATCTGAATAGAAGAAGAAGAACGTGGCGAGACTTCAACACTGCTATGCAGAAACACTCCGACTAATCTCACAAAGAAGAAAACACTTTATATATATATATATATATATATATATATATATATATATATATATATATATATATATATATATATATAGATTCCAGACAACTTTAAGGAGGTTTGTTCTTCAGTCACATTTAAATAAGGTTGTCATTTTCAGGTCATGGTGCCGGCACCCACCCACCCAAAAAAAAAAAAAAAAAAAAAAAAAAAAAAAAAAAATATATATATATATATATATATATATATATATATATATATATATATATATATATATATATATATATATATATATATATATATATATTTTTTTTATATATATATATATATATATATATATATATATATATATATATATATATATATATATATATATATATATATATATATATATATTTTTTTTTTTTTTTTTCAAAGCTGATGGCGTTACACTTAGGGGTGGAAATTAAAAATTTACAGGCCATTCAGACGTTTCACCGGCCACTGCTTTTTTTTTCTTTTTTTTTTATTAATTAATTTATTTTTATTCAAATGCAAACCCCACCAGCACAAGCAAATAACATAAAATACATTATTTTATTCTTAACTCCATAAAAACCAATTTACTGACAGCAACTTTACCATGCACATGTAAAATTTAACAGGGGTTCACTTGAAGCAATTACTAACGGCAAACTTTAACTACACGACATTCTTGCAATAATTTCCTGCGTTGAACATTTCCACATTTTGGATGCAAGTCCCCGAGATATTATTTACTGTCGATGTGTCTGGTCAGTTTCAGGGGGGGAGAAAGTACTCTAAAAATGTACTTAAGTGAAAGTACAAATATGCAAGACAAACAAATGCACTCGAGTAAAAGTAAAAGTACCACATTAACATTTTTACTTCAGTAAAAACAAAAAAAGCACTGTCTTTTAAACATACTGAAGTATTAAAAGTGAAAGTAATATTCCAGTCACAGCTTTAACAAGTTTTTAAAATTGTCATTATTTTTTATGGTTTTTTTAAATTATTATTTTAAATATTCAGCCAATACCATAATTTTCTGATCTGAAACATAAAGAAAAGTATTAAAAAAAACTATGTTGAGGTTGAAGGAACAAGTGTGTCTCTGCGGTTCTGTGGAGCTCGACATGCAGCAGGAGCTTTATCGCAGGTATAGATTAATCCAAATAGCCAGCAGTGGCATTAGCTGATGATGTGATAATGCAGCGCACAAAATCGCTGACTGACTTCCAGAGATTTTGCAGCTGAAAGTTTGAGGATAAGAAGATCGAGGCCTTTAAGAAGTCTCCATGTTGTGTTTCAGCTCCTCCACACGCTGGTGTTTCCCCAGTGGGGGACTGGATGGATGGATGGATGGATGGATGGCTGGCTGGCTGGCTGGCTGGATGGATGGATGGATGGATGGATGGATGGATGGATGGATGGATGGATGGATGGATGGATGGATGGATGGATGGATGGATGGATGGATGGATGGATGGATGGATGGATGGATGGATGGATGGCTGGCTGGCTGGCTGGCTGGATGGATGGATGGATGGATGGATGGATGGATGGATGGATGGATGGATGGATGGATGGATGGATGGATGGAAGGATGGATGGATGGATGGATGGATGGATGGGATGGATGGATGGATGGATGGCTGGCTGGATGGATGGCTGGCTGGCTGGCTGGCTGGATGGATGGATGGATGGATGGATGGATGGATGGATGGATGGCTGGCTGGCTGGCTGGCTGGATGGATGGATGGATGGATGGATGGATGGATGGATGGATGGATGGATGGATGGATGGATGGATGGATGGATGGATGGATGGCTGGCTGGATGGATGGATGGCTGGCTGGCTGGCTGGCTGGCTGGATGGATGGATGGATGGATGGATGGATGGATGGATGGCTGGCTGGCTGGCTGGCTGGATGGATGGATGGATGGATGGATGGATGGATGGATGGATGGATGGATGGAGGGGCTGGGTGGTGAAACTTCACTGACCTGAAGTGATGTTCTCCCTTGTTCCTGTCAGTTTCCCCTCTTTGAAACTCCTCTACTTCTTTATATTCAGTCCACTTTCCCTCCTCCTCTCATCTTCCTCCTCCTCCAGCGCTCGCAGGATAACATACCGGCTGCCTCTTGTTTGGATAAGTTAATGCTGAGATGTCAGCCTTGATTCTGATGTATACCACCTGCCTTGGCCTTCGGCTGACCTCGTTCTCCGGCTCCCACTGCAGAGACATTCCAGTGCCTTTTCTGGCGCTGTGTTTACACTGCAACAGATTGCCCCCCCACTCCTCCCCTGCTCTTCCTATCCGCTTCATCGCGGCGAGACGAACTCATCCCCAAAAATGCCCGCGCTTGTTTCGGGAAGATTTGTGAGAGGTTTCTGAAGGGCTCCTTCCAAAAAGGGTGAAATATTTGTATAAATGTATAATAATTGTTTTGTTTTTTTTTAAACAAGAGTTTGGGAGTGTTTCAGGATCTCGGGGAGGGGAGGAGGCCTGCGAGCAGCTTCGGTCATTCAGATGCCAGAATCCTCCCACTGAACGCCGCCAGAGCTCATGTGAACACCCTGACCTCACTTAGTGCGCCCTTTAAACGAGTCGGCTCTGACAATTTGCCCTCCAAGTCCAAAGAGACGCTCACAATGAGAGGCTGACATCAGTCGAAGAAACTTTTACATTTCAAGCGCCTTCATCGGAAATGTGGCTCGAGCGTCTCGCTGCTGAAAGCTGCCCAGAAATATGACTAACATATGTTTTTAAAAAATATCTATAAAACTATTACCTTATTGCAACTCAACTGTTTGTTTTCCTACTTAATGAACCTCAAAGGAAAAAAAAAATCTTTTGAGATGAGATTTGAAAATGACGTCATTGTCCTCCCGCTTGACGATTAGGTGCCACTTTGTGTCGGTCTGTCACATCACATCCCGCCATGTTCCGCTGAAATGGACGGTTGACATGTGTACTATTTTTTGTGTGTGACATACTCCTGTAGGAAGGGGCTCAAATTATTTGAAATTCCTCTCACATATATGTACCTGGGGTGCAAAGAAATATGGAGACAGCAGAGCGGAGACTCATGAAGTTTGATTCGCTCCTCTTCACTTTCTAGAAATTCCTTTAAGGCAATCTCTTATCTATCATACTAAAGAAGATCAAATGGCCATGATTCATAGTCGACTCGAGGTATCTTTTTGCTGCACAAACCAGCACAAACGTAGTTGAGTTGATTGACACAAATTTTGCCTGATTTTTTCTGAGGTGAAGGTCCGGTTGACCTTTTATGACCTCTAGTGACGTTTCTCAAAACCTTCGGAATGATAGCGGCACAAATGAAATCTGTTGCTGCACAAAGCAGCACAAATTTAGCACAAACGTTTGAGGCCCGTATTTGAAGAAGGTGGGGGTTCATTCTCCATGAAGTTGATGTTTCAGTTTCCTCCTGAAGCTTCTTCCTATTCCTGAATGTCTTGAGCCTCCCTGATTTCTCCTCTCACTACGCTATCGCTGCTGTCCAGAGCCTGCCTATTTCTTCATGCCTTCGTCCTATTGGTCAAAGCAGTTGACCTCCCTTGTTTCTCCTTCCCTTCTCAAAAAGTCGACTTCCAGTAAAACAGGAGTCATTCTTCTCGTTCTGGCAAACTGTGTCGATTGTAAATTCTTTTGCTTTAAATAATATGTTGCCATATTAATGCGTACCCCGTGAGTTTCTGTCAGGATTATTATTTATGCTCCTATGCAAAACTCATTTCACTTAATGCAGAATTCAGGAAAAAAAACTGTTTAAAAAAATTATTATAAGTTGGAATTGTGCCTCTGTGTTGCTGAACAGTGGTGAAACAAATCCTTCAGTTTACTGCCACACGGATAGCTGATACAGTAAGCCTTTTTTTTTTAATCCTCCACAGGACTCCCTAGAATTTGCTCAGGTGGCTTGAGGAATAAGAAATAATACAAATATTACGCTTTCACCAAAGGAGTGACAACACTCAACGCTCCCAGCAGCTGGTTTCGGTCCAGCCGGGGCCACCTACAGAGTAACTGTGTGTTTACGCCGCTCAGCAATACAACAGACGGTTTCTGTCACATTTACCACCTGCTCTGGACTCACAAAGTTACATTTTAGTTCAGGACACGTCTTAAAATTCAACAGTGACCCGACCTCTGGTTTACCAGCAGCTGGCCCTGGTTTGTGAGCACATGTGGGTCTTTTTCTCTCTCTCAGGGTCTCCCTGTCGCTCAAAATGAGGTGATGTATAAGACCGGCTGTCATTTCTGATCTGCTGTTATCCAGAAAAATATCAGAACCACTTTTTCCCAGACAGTGAAATTACAAATGCTGTATAACGCAAACACTATCGCCACCAAGTGGTAGTAGTAGTGAACGACAAGAAAGAAAAGCTCTCTAGGGTGTGACGTACGATGGTCTGGCCAAAAACCAAGAAAATTAGAAGACGAGAGATTTTAAGATCTTTTAGAAAAAGCCTCTGTCTTTCCTTTTTTGTTATCGTTTCTGTCTTTCTCAGCTTTTGAACATATTCACCTGCATATTCAATTAAAAACTCGTGAAGTTGTTGGCGTGTGATGCTGTTTCTCTTTCTTGAGGAACGTGTTCATCGATTTGTTAAGTGACAACGGAATGCAGCATCTCTCGCCCTTAATAGCATCCCTGGTAAGCATGTCGAAAACCTCCAGACAAATTTTCATTTTATTCTCTCAATATCATAAACTGAAATGGGAAAAAAAAAAACTTTTGAATGCAGTCAATGGCCAGTAAGTGTGATGTGTGTGGTGTATACGTCATAGTTTTTCCAACACTTCAACCGTCAAATTTCTGGGTTTCAGCCAATAGCTCAAATATAAACACATCTATTAATTTCCAAGCATTTATTGTAAAAGACAGAAACAATACAGGATTTGATGAGACAATGGAGGAACATTCTTTGCTTTCTTCTTATTTATCTTTCTCTTTCTGCTCCTTCTCCTTTTTGTCCTTTTCGGCTTTGGCCTCTTCTGCCTCGTGCTTTTTGATGAGTTCTTCCACTTCCTTCTGTTTCAGCACCTTGATTCTTGTTTTGCCATCTTCTCGCGTCAGGGTGGCGATCTCAACTGCAAGAGTCGACAAAGAGCTGCGTCACGGTGTTCAGAGGCTTGCCCGCATCATTTCGGTTTTCTATTCGTGAATTCCAAAGTTTATCGAATTTCGTTCCAATTTTAAATCAATCTGTTATCGGTAGTGAGTTAGTTTCTCTGGATCTCACCTTTCTCTGCTGAGAGCTTGCTGACGTCCATTGTTTTGTTGAGGACTTTGACAGCCAAAGCCAGGGCAGAGGACAGAGTCATCTCTCCCTCTTTGTAGTCCTGCTTCAGCATAGAAACAGCAGCCTGAAACCAAGACAAACACAATTAAATAGCATCCAAGGAAAAAATAATCCCTTGGATTATTTGAAGTTGTGCTTTTTTAGGGGTGCAAATCAACCAAGTTCATTTGTGGAGCACATTTCAGCAATAAGGCAGCTCCAAATGCTTCACATCATAAAAACACACAAAAAATGCATAGTCACAAAAACGCCACACAGACTATAATTCTGAAACATTTTGATGAGTGCCACCATCGAAATCATCAATACACATCAAATAGCTTGGACAATGTTCCACTTATTGACTTAATATTGGTTTGACGGATTATAATCAGTTCAGACTTTGATTAACTCATAGCATTCACTTAAACTTTCTGGTAGTAGTTTCGCCACCATCCAGCAGATGGCAGCAGATGGCACCACCTTAAGCAGAACCGGTTGATATAGAATTAATGACCCTAGAAAACAAAAACAATCCAAATGGAGTCTGGTGTGGGATGGAAAACGCACTTTATGTGATTCTGTTTTTATAAATATATACAATCCATAAGCTCCTTAAGTTTCAACAGAGCTTATTCAGCTGAGCTGCTGCATTACAGAGCAGAGTCAGCAGAATATAAAACATCGAGTCCTTAATGTTAAGGAAAGATGTCAGCCCTCTTGATAAAAGAGAAAACACGTTTTGTTTGTTTTAAGAAAACGGTTCCCTATCAATTAATAGTTAGTCGATTGATAAAAATCTAAGTAAGATTAAGTCATTAATCGATGACTTGCATCCCAAGCTGAAACCTTCACTTTATAAGGGAAATCCGTAGGAATTTAATCACCAGAAATTAAAACACAGTTTGCATCGAGTGCACAAACATTTATGGTTATAACTGAAGTTGTGCTGCCTCTCATCAACGTTCAGCAGAAATTTCAAACTTACAGTGGACTTGTCATGCTAAATTTTACTGGAAAATAAATTGTTCTAGAAGTTATTGCGATAAATAGTAGCATTGTGGTTTTGCATCCATTTTCAAGTAACATAATTGTAGCGGAAAAATAATCCAAGTACGCCCTCTCAAAGATAAATAAACTTTCAATTCTAATGATGCTTTAACACTGGAACTGGAAGAAATGTTAAATATCCAAAATAAATCAACAAAACGACAGATAAAAGGAATTATGAAGTCTCTGAAAACAAAATTGTTCATCAAAAAAGGGGTTAGTTGAGACCAATGAACCAGACCGGAGACTTTCATCATCCAATTTTTGGTATAAAGAGAGAGAAAAAAAAATCAATCAATAAACCAGGCAAGTGAAAATTATTGAGGTTATTTAAATTTATCATGAGAGTAATCGATATATTGCGACAGGCTTAACTTACAGCACTGTTGTTGCCGATACAGGTCGCCTTCCAGCCTCCGTAGTTACCGCTGGGGTCGCTCTGATATAACTGGAAGCCGTAGTGTTTGTCCCAGCCCATGTACAGCAAAGAGACGCCAAATGGTCTCTTACCTGTCGAGACACCAAGCGCCGGTGATCCAGTACTTCACTAAAGTCAACTTTATGCTGGGTCAGATCCACGTCTCCTTCAGTGACCTGAATATCTCACCTCCAAACTGTGTGTAGGCTTGCTTTATGTCACACAGAGCTGTGACCAGCTGTTCGCAAGGAATCGGCTCCTGGTACTGCAATAAATATCTGGAGAGAATTCAAACAGGTTAGGTACGGTTAAGAAGCAGCTTGTTCAGGATTTAGCTTTTTGAATCAATCACTGGCAGCTTTGCAACATTTTTTTATGGTCGACGCTGACCTCTGTGCAATAAGTCGCAGCTCATTTGTGAGTACGTTGGCATCTGATGTGATCCCAGCAACACTGCAAGCCATATCCCTGAAAGAATAAACACATAATTAGCTTTCCTCCAACAAAACCATAAAAAAAATGAAATCAACAGTTTTTGGGTTTTTTTTTTTGTAAGAATGGGAGTCGGTGTGTTTTCCTTACTCGTTGAGCTTGTAGATCTTCTCGGAGAAGAAAACCTCATCAAGGAGTTTGTGAATGTTGCGTCTCTCAGCTGCTAACAGCACTCCGTCGTTTGCGAGAATCCCGAGGCACGTTCCGGCGTGACCGATCGCTTCCATGGCGTACTCCACCTGGTACAGACGCCCTGCAATTTATGGGGTAAATTATATTAAAACACTGAGATAAACGCTACTCCAAAGCAGAGTTTCTAGGTCATTTGGCTAACACAGGACAGGTTAAGGAAGACCCCAAGAACTAAAATGTCCTAGTCATATCAAAACTTTTAACACAGAAATAACTAAAGCTTTAATTGTTGCTGTGCTGAATATTGTCTTCCTAATGTTCAAAATAGTGTTCAGAAATGTCAACATTAATTTCTTTGCACAATTTCTTTAGTAGCAGAATACACCAACAATAAGGAGTGGATTGATCAATAGATCAATCAATGGGTAGGAGATTGGGGTCGTCAATTTTTTCCTGATTGGTGATCAATAGATCAAATACTACAAAACCCCTCACCACTAGGTCTAAAACTCATCAACCAACACGATAATTATCATAAATCGCAATAAATCTCTTCCAAACCCTTTACAGAAAAGGAACACGACTTGCCTTCAGGTGAGAAGATGGTCGTCCGAGAGTCATATCTGCGTGACTAAACCACAACAGCCATTAATTAAATAAGTACAGACTCATTAGGTATGCTTTACATATACATGACATTTTGAATGTAAAAAGCAACTTAGCCACAAACCATTTTCCCAGGTCACTGGAAATATCCTGGAAAAACAGAGACAGGTTTTAAGCAGCAGAGATCAGGGACAAACAATGATGGCGACCGCTAAACGTTAATCTAATATTGCAGATATTGCGCATGCAGTAAGAAAAAACATGTAATATTTTGGAACAAAAAAGGCTCACGTGTGACTCTTGAGTACCATAATTACGCTTAAAACCGAACCGTCTTATAACATCCACTGGCAGCTAGCGGGTAGCTAACGAGTGCGACAGAATGAATCTGCATTATCGCAGCATGCTAATGTCTTAGCCAGCTAACTGGCTGCTTTAAATGCGTAAACGTCTACCGGATGAGCGTCATTTACAGAAAAGCTATGCTGGCGGTTGTCAAAACTAACATACTGAGACGCAAAGGCAGGCACCGACTTATTATTACCTTGAGTTAAATTCTTAAAGTCGGCGTACTTTTGCTTAGGCTTGGAGATCCAACACTTTCAGTTTGCTGTTTCCGCCTTCTGACACCGGCGTTTTGCAGCAGGGATGTCGCGGCTCAGCAGCGCCACCTGTCGGCAGGAGGACCGATCAACCTCCGGCTCTGTATCATTGCACCGGTAGTGATGCAGAGCTCCAATGGTTGCAATGTCCACTCAAAAACAACAAATAAATAAATAGTTAAATAAATAAATAAACTTTTCAGCGTTATCATGGCATTATATCAAATTGCATTCGATAAACACTTTTGATAAATTCCTACTAAAATTCATGGCTTTCTGCAGGAAAGGAGAAAAATCTTTTATTTTAATTTTTTTTACACTCAAAGGAAATTTTGATCCAGTATATTTTTCTCAGAACTGTTTTGCTGACAGTTCTGAAATGGTTTGCTCAAAAGTGTGAGCAAACCATCCTCGTTTAAAGTGCTTTCCATTTGGGGGCATCAGGTGGATGCTCCCATATTTCCCATATTAAGTACCCCTGAAAGTCCCCATGTTAAGTCCACCTGTATTTCCCATATTAAATCCTCCTGGATGTCTCCCCATGGCGCGCCAGCTTTTCTACATGGACCTGGAGCTCCAAGGGCGTGGTCAGCCAAGCTCAGTGTGGCCCTGTGGTGCCTGAATCCAGGCTAGAGAACCTCCATGAGTGCCCCTGGTTCTCTGGAGCTCCAGGACCAGGGTCTGGTTCGGTCAGAGTCCTGTTTCATGGATGGTCCTGGAGCTTTAGGGGGTGGTCAGTCAGGACACGCTGGAGGGACGATGTTTCTCGGCTGGTGTAGGAACGCCTTGGGATTCCCCCCCAGAGTATCTGGAACATGTGGCTGGGGAGAGGCATGTCTGGGCCTCCCTTCTTGAGCTGCGACCCCTGCAACCCAATCCTGGATAAGTGGAAGAAGAGGGCTGGGCGGATGGATGGACAGATGTTTTGCTCTCCAAAAGGCTAAATTATGTATTATTTCCCAACATGACTTATTAGAGTCAGTGAATTAGCAAATGTTTCTTGTAATATCACATCTGATGTTGTTGCTCCTAATTTCCGAGTCAAAGACTCGGATGAGTAAAGTACTATACTGCCATCTAGTGGATATATTGGAGGACAACATGAGCGAATCCACTCAAAGGACTCAAGTTCCTGTTGAGCTCAATGTGGTGGAGAACGTTCACAAAAACCTTTTAAACCACAGCAAAATGCACATTCAGCTTATTATAAAAGCAATGTTAGACAAACAACCTGCTGATTCTTTTTTTACTTCTATTGAATCACAAGAGAATTTACAATAAATGACCTGATACACAAATATTCAGGCTTCGCTGCCATTTTCTCTTTTAATCTAAAGAGAAGTCCGAAATTATTGCAAGATGTAAGATGTAATAAGATCTCGTCACAGATGATACATGAACTAATTAAGCAGACTTTTATATATTTTTAAAACTAGATGGCACATTGAACGTTATATACAAGCTTCTGGTATTTATTTACTTATTTTATTTTTTTACTTTTTTAAATTTATTTATTTTAAAATTGTCAATACAGTAATCAAAGCTCGAGTGAGAAACTGCTGGATGTGATCATAAAATGATATAATAAAATGAAAATAAATGTTTGGTGCTGCTGCACTAAACATTTTTCATTTAAGAAAACATAGGCTTATTATCGAAGCAAGTAACATCTTGACACATCACTGTTTTGTATATTAAAAAAAAAAAGTCTCTGTGTTTTGGCCCAGAAAAACAATACTTGGTTGAATGAAAATTAATCTCAATATGCCAGGAGTATCATTTTGGACTTAACATGAACAGGGCATGTTTTTTTTTTTTGCTATATGTTGAATAATGTAAAAAACTTTTGTGAAGAAATGCCTAATGGTGCCTGTTATTTGCTTTTCAAGACTTTAAGGCCACACGAAAACAAAGTCTCAAGGATACTTAAAGGGGTGCTTGGCTGTATTATGCATTTTGTAGGCACACAGCGCAATTTTAAAGCACATTCAAGCAACTATATTACCTTCAGTTGTAAAAATGATGTACGTATTAAAACAGAAGTAATTTAATTTCAGTGTCTGTTTAAGAAGCTCCTACCCTCTCTGACATCATGGCTAACACTCATCTATTATACTGTTTATAACCATTCTTAGGAGTGTTGGATAAAGGAGCAGATGTGCAGTTCATCAGATGTGCAGTTCCACCAGGTGTTTGGTAATTACTGTAGCTCCAAGTCTGGAGGAGCTGAGAGGAGCGGGTTTTGGGGGGAGGGCAGCTGTGTGGGACTGAAGCTTGATTTGGAGGCTGCAGCACAAAGAAGGAGCTTTGTGGAAATAGTTGGGGCTTTGTGAAAGTTCATATGGGAGATTCATAGATTCTTCAAACATGCAAGAAAGAATCAAATCACACACTTGAAGTATGTTCTTAATGACAGAATAACATAAAAACATGATGCAAAGCTTAAAAAAAATCAATGTACATAAAATCCTTTAAATAAGATAAGGCATAGATAGTTTTAAACAGTTTTATTATAGCGCATTCACATTTGTAGAAATGATCAATCAAATCAACATGGTCATCAGTTTGTACAATCTGTGGAGCGTAATTTGAACTGCTGATTAAAACCAAACGGTGCAACAGCAACGACGACCACACAGTGCAAGTCGTAAATGTCCTCGTTTGCTGGCAGTCAGGGAGCCAGATGTTTTCCTGCTCTCTCCTCCACTGTGGGTTCTGTCCGTAGGGGGGTCCTGGTGGGAGGTAAGGGCTTAGAGTCCGGGGCCTCCAGCAAATATGAGCTCCAGGGCAGCCTGGATGTCGCCATCTGTGGCCTGCAGCGCTCTCAGCATCAGCTCCTCATCCTGGATCCCCATGTCCCTGAGCTGCTGCAGCTGGGACTGCCAACGGCCCTGGCAAAGCAAAAGGAAGAAAAAAATAGAAGAAAAAAAAAAAAAAACGTGTTCAGAAAGACTAACCTTTTATCCAAATGCCACCTGGTTAACATTTTGTTTCTCATTATCCCCTAGAAGAAATGAGCGCACTGTGGGTTAGCTCACCTGTAGAGCAGACATGTTGGTTGCCTGCAGAGCTTGCTGCAGAGCCTGGCTGAAGAGATCATTACTGACTGGTGTGCCAGCTGGCATTGGGGCTGCGCCACTGGAGGGGTCCATCTTAATCAAAGAGAAAGATAGAAAAGAGTCGCAAAGCTGCCAGGATTCTGTAGAAACGAGTCTTCTCCCCTTGATAAATAAGAGGCAGCAAATCCAGGTCAGTTGTCGCTGTCTAACCTGACTCGTCGTTGTCGGGGTAACGGCGCTGCTGTCGGGTGTGCTGGCCAGGGCCAGAGCCGTTGCGAGTTCGCTTTGCGTTATCGGCCGAGGCCCCGTCGCTCCGCTGTGGCCCAGAGAGACGGGGCGCATTCCTGCCGGGAGCCCGGCTCGGCTGGAGGGACCTGCTGGACTCCCCTGTCGAAACACACTCGAATAATCAGCCCACATCCGTATTCATTACAATATCCTGTCTTTATATGAGGTGTGAGAAAAGACTTACCGAGTGGAATTCCTCCTCATCATCTGACATGCCTTCAAACATGAAGCCGCCTGCCAGAAAAGAGATCCGACTCATTTGTAGGGATGAAACGATTAATCGGATTATTCATGACGAGTCAATTACTCAAATAATCGTTGACTAATTTAGCAGGTTATCTGCGGGTTTAAGAGGGTCCAATTTAAGACCTTTTCAAAGCCACCTTGAATGAAATTCAAGACTTAAAAAACTAGACATAAAGAAAGGTTGTGGGATCCTGCTGGACTCTAATCAAGCATAACAAAAACTGGGAAACTGGGAAAACTGGGAAATACAATTGGCATACAATTGAAGGTACCTTCAACCGCCTCGAAAAGTCCCATGAAGAAAACAAACAACATATACAAAATTAAATTGTCCTGGCATTATAAAATTTAAGACCCTTGTTTAATGTATTTAATATCAACTTAGATTTTGAGACATTTCAAGGACTTATTATAAGTCACATCGATTTAAGACTTTTTAAGGATTTGCGAACACCTTGTTTAATAATCCTTTGCTAAAAAATGACTTAAATGTACTGCGTTATTGGATTTTGGGCAATAAAATGTTTGTTTTATAAATTAAAAAATGGATTGAATATTTTTGTTTATTTGAATCTTTCAATGTAGTTTTAATATTTTCTGAAGATACTGAAGTGGTTAAATGAAAAAAAAAAAAAACAGCAGAATGCACCAATTTTTAAATTCAAATCATCGATTAGTCGTCAGACTAACTGCTCACTAAAATAATCGTTAGCTGCAGCCTTGCTAATTCTAGACCATTTCAACATACACAGTGAAAAGGTTACTGTAGTCATATATATATATATATATATATATATATATATATATATATATATATATATATATATATATATATATATATATATATATATATAATTTTTTTTTTTACACATATTAATCTCATGGCTCACCTGGCATATCACTGTAAGAACCGGCAGAAACATTTCGGGAGGAGCCGGCAATGGACTGGGCCGGCATACTGCCGGCCACCGAATGCAGGACCAGGATGATGGCGTTGACCAGGGCCGGATGTGAACTGATTAATCTGCAGCAGAAAAAGCACTGCGAGTGTCATATCATTTGTCACAAAGTTGTGGGATCCTGGAAAAGATAAATAAAGCTAAGAGTCACACTCACACGTCCAGCATGTTGGGGTCCGTGAACTGTACAAAGAGATCTTTGTCTTGAAGCACTCCTGAATGTTTAAAGGGGACATGTTACAAGTTGCAATATGATGCAGAGCTATACACGTCTTGTGGAGTTCTGCTGAGTCTTACCTAGAGCAACAGGGTCCGACCTGAGCCCGGGAGTGGCTACGATGATCTGATCCAGAGACTCTTTGTTTGTCAGCATTTTATAAACCTTGGAGCAGAAGGAAAGAAACAGACATCAATATCAGCTAGGATGTTTTGTGATAGATTAGCAAAAAGGATGGGAGTTTGTGCCCATTCTTCTTCACCAAATAGCTTTATTTCATATTTAGATCAAATTACAAACAAGTAAGACGCTTAATTGAAGGGTACTGGAGGAAATGGCGCTAACGGCAAAGTTAAACCACAATTGCTTTTTGTTTTATTTGTGGAATATTAAAAAAATATAAAGCATTGTGTTTGTTTTTCTTTCATTTTGCAATTATGGGCTCCTTTTTGTTGCTCCATTACATGAAACCTCAGTAGAAAAACCAAAATGAAATATCGGGAACCAAAAACATGTAGCTGAAGCAGTATTTGTGGAAATCTACTCACCGAGTCTCTGTAGGCAGAGTTGAGCGAGTGAAGCGCAGCGTGAAACACTCTAAACTCTCTGGCTGCTGTTGCTCTGTTAACAGGCTCTGGAGAAGTGATCACACACGCATATGCATTCACAATCAGATCTTCTGTGTAATTTCCAATAGGGATTTGCCATTGTTCATTATCGATGCAGCATCCACGGACCTGGGTTGCCCTCTGGCTCCGGCCACGTCTTCTTGAGAATGTGTAAGGTGGAACCTGGCAGAACTCCACAGGCATCCAGTGTAAGATCATCCTTCAGTTTCCTCCCGCAATGAACCAGCTCTGGACAGACGGGACACTTTAGATGGGATTTACACGCGCGATAGTGTTGTAGTGTCAGTGAAGCCCAGAAAACGAAGACATTCACAGTTTATTTGTTCATACAGACCTATTAGCTCAGGATCTGGGATCGAGTCTGGAAGCTGGGCTGCTACGAGCTGCTTTAACGTGGCCACTCTGTATCCTCCTGGTGGGACGTCCCCGGGCATCATCTCCGGGAAGTGGAAGGTGGATTTGGGCTGATCCACCAGCTTTAACGACAGGTGCCAATCTGAAGAGGTCATCTTTTTGACTTGCGCACCCAAAATGCAACCACAACGCAGATTAGCAGATGACCAGCTCTGAAGACACATCAGATAACCTTACATTTAACTGACAAGCTGAACGGCTGTCAGTGCAAAGTAAAACGTTGCCTTTTCGCATTGCTTTTGACCAAATTGTTAATTTATAAATCGAAAGTCGTGCTAGCAAAGCAGCTGAGCCGCTGTTAGCTGATGCTACATAAAGAAACAATTTTAAGAAGTACAAGTGAAGGTTTCGTAATATATGATTTGTTTTTTCGCTCCAGCCCCTGTTTATAACAGATAAACACAGGTCCCGCACAGCGGCTTTTAAATGTTACAGTGAAACAAATGCACACTCACCAGTTTTCTTGTGTACAGACACCGACTTCCGGGTTTCAACCACGTGACCTGTGCTACGTTCACATCGGCCACGTGAACAAAGAAAATTCTATTTACGTAGTTGTAAACGCAAATCTATCTATCTATCTATCTATCTATCTATCTATCTATCTATCTATCTATCTATCTATCTATCTATCTATCTATCTATCTATCTATCTATCTATCTATCTATCTATCTATCTATCTATCTATCTATCTATCTATCTATCTAGATTTAAATGATTCTATTTACGTGTTGTTATGAATCTAATTTGGTTTCAGAGTACTTTAAAAGAACAAGTACTGCTTTATTTCCAGTCACACAGAACTGAATTGTAATTGTATTATATCGAAATTGTATTATTTAAAATAGTATTACTGAAGGCAAGGTCATAAAGTAATGCTACAAAAAGGAATATTACAAAGATCATTTTAGATGATGACTAAAAAAAAAAAAAAAGAACTATCAGTACTGAACGCTTGCATGTCTTGTTTCTTTTGGACCTATCGTCTTCCAGGCTGCTTTCACTAAACGGTTAAAGAGTGAAGGAGGGTCGGTACGGCGGAGCCTCCGCATGACATCACCGCTGGACAAAGCAGCAAGGAGTGGTTTCTTCCTAGGGACCCCCCCCAAATCAATGAAACAACCCAACAGGAGAAAAAAAAAATTAAATCCCTGTCATTTTATCTGCCGTCTAAATCAAAGCGCGTGGACTGCGTTTCTAGCGGTGCTTGGTCGTGGGAGAGGAATGAACCGCTCCGGAAAATAACATCGTTTGGGCAGAGGAGAGAGAGCCACCACCGCTGGACGGTCGGTGAGTTTTAACTTTCGTCTTTCTAAGACACTGAGCATGAAATGTGTGTGAGCTAAATAATAATAATAATAAAAAAACGAACAGGGAGCGTATCTCCTGTTTGCTTAAGACTCATAATAAATAACAGTAAACTTTGGTTATTTTGGAAGTAAACGCAGCACCAGCTGTGCAGCAAATGGAGCCGTGAAAACTTGGGGGGGAGATAGAGCCCGTCATAACCTCAGCAGCTCCATTCACAGGCTCCAAAGTCAGGCTTAATCCGGGTTTTTCACTCCGAAGAAGTTCAAAGCACAGGGTTCTGTTCAAAAAGGGCTAATAAGCTAACGTTAAATAGAACACGCTGCGCCCCCGCTCGGCAAAAACCACCCACTGCATCTATCAACAAAAAGGTTTGTTTGAGGCAACAGCAAAAAAAGACTTTCTTAAAAAGCAAGACGCAACAAAATCAAAAGGAAAACTGTTTATTCGTGAGCAAGCAAACGGATAAAGAAAGGGATACAAACACATAAAAGCGACATGAAACCCAGAGGATAAGTGAAAAGATGAGGAAGGTAGTTTAAAGAGATGCTGAGCAAAACCAATGATGAACTTGGAGCATTAATAGTTACTGTATACTCGGGCCGTCTGTCCTATTTTTCTTTTCCCTTCAACCTCTTATACGACTCTTATCCCCTTCTCTACCAATTCCTGAATTCCCCATTTAATTCAGGCAGTGGTCAGAAGATTCCAGACACTCCCTCAACAAGTATTTTCACTTCTCACTAATATGTACAACAGAAAAATACGTGACTTAACCCTCCCCCATGTGCTGTGTCAGCAATTAAAAGTCTTACAACACCAAATGTTTACATGCTTGTTAAGGAAAAACAAAAATGTGTTGTGTGGTTACACAGATCTATCAACCAGACTGTTTTCTTAATGGAACAAATGACGATTTTTATTTTTATATTGTAGGCTACTTAAAAGAAAGCATATACTGTGTCTTTATGTGTATAGATAGATACACATAATATAGTTGGCAAAGGTCAAGAACTTTCATGCTACCCTCATTTTAAAATAGAGCACTAATTAGTAGTGGTGCACCGATTTGTAGTTTTATGGTCGATCTTTGAAATCCTGACCTGCCAATTCCGATTTTGACTGGTAATGAAATGTTGCTAAATATATCGACAAAGTCATGAGGTTGACAACATTAAAGTGACTATTGTTAACTTTAACAACAGTTAACAATAGTTAACACCAAACAGACCTGGTGGGCGGTTCTGTCTTTGGGAAAGATGTACCGACTGGCCAATTTATTGGTGAACTCCTACTTATTAGTAGGATAAGTACTCAATAACCAGGACTCCCTTGGGAAATATGTTTCTTTAGTTTTAATGGAATATACCAAAACATAGGTCAAATAAAAAGAAAGCATTCATGTGATTAGCAACACCTGCTTATGATATGATCTCTTTGGTTAATAATCGACATGCTATTAAAGTTGAACCCATTTTTTAAATAGTTATTTGAGTTTTCAATCTTTGCTGTGATTTCAAGAAAGGCTCTAGGCTGCAGCATAACACCACCTTATCCAAAACAGACACACACAGCATGTACTTGTGTATATATATTGATCAAAACCAGTGACTCTCATACTTTGCATAACCTCACTAATTACTCAATTATTCAGTTACCTACAGTCAAGAGAATACTCAATAACTTTGGTCTCAAAATTCAATATGGCTGCCAAGTGTTTAAAACGTTGTGAAAGGAGTGATAACAAGCATTTATTTGAACTTTTGGGAGTTTGTACCTTGGGGATTCTTTCGCACAATTAAATAGATGCAAGCTGTGTTTAATTAGTCTGGTCACCGTGTTAGGCATCGGCAAATCTTTGTGATTGCTGGCAACTAGGACATGGTTAAAATATCTTTGGTGCTGTCACCTCTTATACTGACACTTATTACTGCTTCTAATCATCTCTTCTTAACATATTCTTATATTTTCTGTTTCATGGCTTATTAGCTTGAAATTAAATATTTGATACCAAGACATACACTAAAAGTCACCACTGGTAAGTGTACCACTGTTTGAGAGCCATGTATCTAAACCATTCCTAAAGCTTTACGTTTGGGTTCATTGTCTCAGGTCTTTTCCCCTTTACTACCTTTGTCCATCCAACCTACTTTGACCACTTTCAGTGTCCCTGCCGAAGAAAAACTTTCCCCTTCCTTTACATTTTCCTTGTGGCGTGTGATTTCTCCTGTCTTTCTTTCAATGGCTTGTTGATTGCTGATATTTCCCACCTGAGCAGTGGATCTGAGCAACTCCTCTAGAGCTTGCAAAGTCGTCTCGTCTGCTTCTTAAAAATAATTCTCATTTTCTTCAGCCTGGCAGTTTAATTAGATGATGATACGCTGCTTTATGAAATGTCAAAGTTTGGGTTGCTGTTTTATAAGCATATCCTGCTTTGGTTATTAAATTTTCATCCTTGAACCATTCCTGAAGCTTTTAAGTACCACCTCTTCACTAATTCTGTGATTTCTGAAGGCAGTTCATCTGACTAGATTTCATTTAGGGGTATGACATTGGAAGAGGATCAGTACATGAATAATTTTTTAACGAGGGTTGCACTGATTGCAGTTTTCTGTCCTCTTGCCAATCACCAAAATGCCTGATCTGCTGATTCCAGATTTGACCAAGGCCAATTTTTCTGTCTGAAAAGTAGCTAAATTGGTTGATTTTCATCCCTGTGCAGAGGTAGATAAGATCCAGGGATAAGATTGGTTTCACATGTAAGTATAGTAAAATTAAGGAAATTGGTACCAATTTATTGATTTTTTACTGACATTACCTACTTTGTTTTGCTCTATTACATACAGAAGATTTAACCTCTAACTTGACAAATTTTGCACATTTTCAATAATGTATTATGTATGATTTCTTCTTAAAGCAAAAGTAATATATTTGTGCACACACACGCAGAAACGTATGGAAAATAATGCCTTTTGTAGCGTGAAACCAACAAAACACAAGACAGGCCTCAGTCCATGTACTCTTAAAATCACTGCAGCAAAGGCTCTCAAACTATATTTGGGGGGAAAATGATAAAGTTTCAATCTGTTAGCCAATCTGTTAACCAATTAGCTCTGTGACAGACCTGATCAACAGTAATCCATTTGTTGCTAAATATAAACCCCCATCTTCAAAGTTTTCTTTGTTACGCAACTCTTCCGATTAGATACTCCTTTCATTTTGATGGCCCATTGTTTAATTTGACAAAGTAATATTCCAAATGACTTGAGTCATCCTGAGGGCTCATTAAATTTTGGTGGCAGTTTAAAGTGCTCGTTTTGCAGATTAGAAGTGTCCCTGTCTTCACAGGGTCAATAGTTTCGAACAGTTTAAGGAGCTTGGCTGTGAGGCAGCTCATATGCCTCCACGCTGAACACTAGCCATATTCATTAGGTCTATATTGGGGAAAAAAGAAGTGGACTAAAAAGAAGCATGGATACCAAACTGATGGAAGAAACCTAGCCCTCTGTGAAATTTCCCTAAAGCTTACCAGAGTGCCATGGCATTACTTTAAATCTTAATGATCTGTGCAAACTCCCAAAAAAAAAGTGTTTATCTTTTTTTGACCTCTAAATAAAGTTTAATAGTGCTTTACATTGTGACAAGATGAAATACATGGATGATTATGACTCATGCGCTGACAGCCAATCTCCGTAAGGAAGCCACACGTTCAGGGTGTCAGTCTTTCAGCTACTGCTTTCCTCTCAGACGTAATGGGCTTTAAATGGCACCATTATAAGCCAACGCCAGCAACATCCCCGCAAGCTGGTCATGGTTTTGACACATTGGCGTACAGCAGCGATAGCGACTATTTTCCCTGATCCTAAATACTGACCTGATTTTCTTCCGAGTTTTCCACTTGTGTGAGTTGATTCAGCTTTTTTTAATCACTTCCACTGAGGTGAGTGGTGAAATGAAAGGGAGGAAAGAGGACGCACGCTGGCAAGGTGGCGGCAAAGTGCTTGACTCATTCAGTGAAAACCCCTTTGTTGGCTTCCTGCTGTCTGGCCAGCCTGAGTCAGACTCTGTGGTCCGTTATGCTGGCAATTTTCTCCTCAGGATAGTTGTGGTATGCATCTACCCTTTTCTGTCATTGACTGTTTATTCCCTCTTCTGAATCTCCTCTCAATAAACCTTTTCCCACCCTCTCTCTGGTGGAGTTTTTTTTATTTTATTTTTATTTTTTATAATCTTACAAACATTTCTACTTGTCCTTCTGTCTGGGCCTTTGTTGAACAAACGGCAAGCAAAGCTGTGATGGAAACTGAATGCCGAGCCCAAATTTCAGCCCACATCCTTTCTGCTGAAGCTATAAAAGGAGGCGCATGGAAAATCCTTTGGGTGAACCATGGGGTGGAGCTACAGAGCTGAAATGATTCATAGCACCCAGCCATAGCAGCTGATAAGCTGAATATCCACCAGGCAGCACGTTGGGCACCATCCCAAGCAGACAGTGGTTATAGCAGCTGCTGGGTGGCTCTCGTCTTATAAGAAACAAGCCTCTGATGTTGCTGACATGTATTTATGTATGTACAAAGAAACGCTAGAAATTTATTTCTGTTAATGCTGGAATTTTTTCTTTTTGGTGCTGAAAATATGTTGCTTTTTATTTTTTCTCTTTTGAGAGATTCCTGTATTTTTTTACTTACTCAAAAATAAACTGTTTAAGCTATGTTGATATTCAATTTTGCCTGGCCTTAATATTGAATATTCTACATATATATATATATATATATTTGTCTTGATAAGAAGTTCTTTTCTGTTTAATAGCCCTCATGTGGTATGATTATGCAACAAATGACTAACAAACAGCAGGTAGGTGCATAAGTTTTAATGTAATGTGGATTTTTTCCCCATTACCCAAAATTAAACTTTGTATATACACATGCACAATAATATTTGGTTCATGGTTGCTAAGCAGGTCAGAAAGCAAACCGAATGCTTTTTGCTCTTACTAACAATGTTCTAAATATTTCATTTGATTTCTTTCCTGACACACCCTCAGCTTTTAGGTGAAATCCAAAAATGTTTCATAAAGTTGGGGTCTAGATGTTTAATGTTAGCTCGTTTGATCCATTTCTAAACTTTCTTCAATGATATTTTGTGATCTCTTCTGTGCTGGCACATTCTGTTCTCTCCAAGTTAAAACCAGTTGGAGATAAAGTCAAACGATTTGTATTTAGTCGTCTTTTTTTTTTATGAAGGTGTCCTACGGCTGTCCAAGGTGTTCCATTCTCTTTTAGTTTGTAATAAATTGCCCGAAATCTTACCCAGTGAGATTTACATAAGAACAGACCTTTGTGGATTCCAGTGTGCTTTTAATAAATTCATTAAACCTGGCTAAATACAGCAAGCATTTTCAAAGAAAGTAAACCAAATCCTGTTCTTACAGCTGAGGACAGACATTTCCTTCCCAGCCGCACATGAAGATTAATTTTCAAACAGACTTGTTTGCTGATGACTGCTGTGCAACCCTGGATGGTCCAGATGGACGCAGTAGTAGATTGTTGGTGGACGGCCACCTCGTCCCAACATGGCTGTGACATCAGCAAAGAGGTGGTGGAGTCATGCTTTGGACCAAAATCATGAGGAGAGAATCACTGTTCGGCCCCTTCAGAGTCGCTGAAGGTGTGAAAATGACCTCAGCAAAGTCAGGGACTTTCTGACTGATCACTTTCTTTCATGGTTCAAAAAGAAGAGCCGGACCCTCATTACCAAAATCATCCTCATGCATGGCGATGCACCATCTCATGGTGGAACACGGTGTATATTCTTTCCATTTTTACAAAAGGTTTAAAAAAACTTCTATGGTAATTGTAACATGTTGACATTTAGATGAGAAATTTTATTCCTGACCTATTGTCAAAAGGAAGATGAGCGAGGTCAGGTCGCTGTCAAAGCAGCCTGGACCTCCTGAACTCCTCAGCACATTCAGGGTGATCTCCTCCATGCCACGCCACATTGAATTTGTAATTCCTGCAAGTCATGCAGGAATTATTTGGCTCAACCAAATACTAAGTACATAAAAATGAAAATACTTTTCAGAAACCTAAAATGTCCTTTTTTTATTGATGTTGGGGAAGATTCTAATTTTCTGAGACACTGCTCTTTGGGTTTTCATTATCTGAGAGCCATAATCATAAAAATTACAAGAAATGAAGTCTGCAAATATTTCACTCCATGCATAATGAAGCTATGTAATTTATGAGTTTTAATATCTGAAAGGAATGACAGAAAAAATTGGAGTTTTTCACAATTTTCCAATTTTACTTTAGATGTATCTATACAATGTAATACACTTCAGAAAGAAGGAACTACTGAGATATCCCAAGTGTTTTTGCTCTCTCTTGGTTAAATGATGACTTCTTATCTCAGGGAGAGAGAAAAAAATCACAGTGAAGATTTTCCTCTTAGTAATTTATAGACAAACAGTGACCTCTACCAGTGTAGCAGAGATGGATATCGCATAAATATTGAATATATTCGAGGGTGGAGAAGAGGGAAGATAGCCTTTTCTATCTCTGTTTCCTCTTAAAGTAGTGTTTTTGTTTTTTGCTTTTTTTACTTGTAAAGCAGAGAGTGTGACTTGGCTGTTTCCACTCAACTTTGGAAGTCTCCATTTGTCATTACAGCTTTTTTGTCTGAAAGAAAAAGGAAAAGCCTAAAGGAAGCCAGAGAAAAACAAGCTGAGGTAGTCACCTTCAGAGAAACCTTCAGATCTTTTTCTTCAGAAAAACAATTTCAGCCTTCAAAGATGTTCATACTGGGTGGTACAGCACCATAGGCTTTCCACATCCTCCACGGACTAACGATGCATCCAGTTCTTTGCATGACAAAGTCATAGTATTTTTTTGGGTGGAATAAACAAAAATTGATTTTAGGCTTCAGAAGTCGGTGTAGTCTATGTTTCACTAATATGTTTGTGTTATCAGCGCTTGTGTCATCCTGAGGTGACCCATTTTTGTGTATTTATAAGTAGAGTAACGTCTCTTAAATCTAAATTCCATCTTTAAATACTTAATGTTCAGTTTTGAGCAGTTTTTAGACTTTTAACTTTTATAATTAATTACAGGTCAGAGTCTTTGAAACAGTGATAAAGCCCCTTAGTTCAGCACCAATGGGAAGTTAGCCGTTAGTTTTAGCTTGGTGGGCGGCTAATGGTAATCATGTTCTCACAGTGCCTGCTTGTCTTTTAGAAGATGCCTAATATGCTACCAGATAAATAATTTCAAAGAGGTACAGAGACCTCTTCATGTAACCAAGTGTTTCAGTAGGATAGGCGATGAGACTATCGGGGAAACAACTCAAGAATGACTTCCCTTTAGCCTTCAAAATAAAAGTCTCAAACATAAATACATGTCAACATTAAAGCTCTCACTTTCCATGAATGGGTTGCAGTCATAGCTCAAAGTACCTATAGACGTTTTTTTTGCAAAATCTTGCCCTGGGCCACACTCTGCACCACACTTCTCACCACATTGCCTTGTTTCTGTGTTGTCCTAATTATTTCAACCTTTCTCATATTGAATCTCAGTTTTTTTTCCCTTCTGCAGTGCTGTGTCTGAAGACGTGGACCCGCTGTTTGAAGCCATCCTGAAGCATCATGCTAGCCCTCCTGCTGCTTGCAATGCTGGCCATCCAGGCAATGGGTGGGTGTCTCCACTTCTCCTATCCTTTCATTACCATTGAGGGAATTACAACCGTCTGTCACCAAGCTGTAGGCTTGTAATTTTTTTTTCTCAACAAAGGCTTCATTAGGCCAAACAGCAGTTCAAATGAGGGCACTCTTCACTATAACATGCCTGTAGTCTGGGAGTCATAAACCTCCCTGTTCAAACTCTGTCCGTCTACCCAGACAGGTCTACAGAGACTTTTTTTTCTAGTCATACAGATGCGCTCGCTGTATAAGTAGTGGCCTAGTTTTCATGGGAAGCCATTTGAGTTTAGTTTTTACAGTGTTTTAAATCTTTGACATTGAGATGTTTTCTTTTTATGACTTTTTATGATTTTTGTAAAACAAAGACACTTTGACCTTTTCTGTGAGATGCAGTGGGGAGAGCTTGATGCCCTTGACGAGAAATGCTGGAAGTGCAGTTTTTCTGCTGCGACTAAGAAAGTGCAACGAGGAAGTTATCTTCTCGTACTTCAAAGTAAAAAAATAGTGGCAAGGCTGAGACTTATGGTGCAACTGAGTATTCATTCCTCACTCACACAAAGATTTTACTCCAGGAGAAGAGCTTGTGTCTTCATAAAAAACAAGAAACAAATGGCCTGGATTGGTTTGATAGCATTGCCTGACATGGTGAATAAAAAGAGACTAAGTATGTCATCATGAGGACGAAGAAGGCATAACTTTGTAACCATAAAGTTTTTCCCAGCTGGTCTGTGGCTGACACATCATCAGTCTTTGGCGAGAATACAAAATCTACAAAGAAAGTTTTATCTTTCAAATTCATGTCATTTTTCACCCCTTTTTTTCTGGTGGAATTGGCACAAGCTCCTATTGGCCATCAGCTGCACATTTCAGTCCTGACTCAGTGGACCTAAGTGTCTTCAGTGGTTCATTAGGGACCTATTCTCTCCCAGCACAAATGGGCCTGTGGCCTGCTCATTACTTGCTGCCTGGCATTCAGTGCCTAACTCGTTCTCCACACTGGGGGGGAGATGGGGAGATGGGGAGAAGGTGTCGTGGACTGATGGAGCTCTTTAACTCACAGGTAATGGGCTATTCTAGCTCACACAATGATTCACTTTCTCTCTGCTAACTGGAGCACTAAGTGAATTAGTTGAAGTCAGGTTTGATACTATAGACTTCCCTTGTATCACAGTACAATGAGACAAAAGGTACATGCAGTGTGAACCTTGTTTGGGTTATTAGAAGCTGAAAACATATCCCATCACACATTGTCAAGTAACACAGACGAATTCAGATCTTCATCTATTGAAGTTGTGGTTCATAAAATAGTATTACAATCACTGAAAGGGTGAATAAATGGTGGACAATACTGATTATCTCTACATTGTGGCACCTGTTAGTGGGTTGGATGTATTGGGCAGCTAGAGAACATTTTGTCTTCAAAGCTAATAGTTAAAAGCAAACAAAAGGATTTGAGACAATTTGACAAAGGCAGGACTGTAATGGCGAGATGACTAGGTCAAAAACATCTACAAATCTGTAGCTTGTGAGGGATATCCTCTGTCCACAGTGGTACTATCCATCGAAAGGGGACAAAGAAAGGATCACTGGTAAACTGATTACAAGTTCATGCATAGCCTTGGGTGATGTGCAGAGGAAGAAACACTTCTTCTGTGTGGTCAGATCTTAAGTAAATGAAGATCAAATTGCTTAAGATCTTGAGGTTGATTTTTATGAGAAAATACATATTGCATTTTGTTGTGTATGGGGCTACATAGCTGCAGACCAGTCAGGGACCCATGTGCACAATCCAAAGCATTAACAATTGGCACATAATCATCAGAACTAGACCAGGGTGTAAAGGGTTGACCTGGTCTGATACTTCATTTTACATCATACAGTGTCTGGGTAAGTGTGGTAGACTAATTATAAGTCTTACCCTACCCTGATGAACACCAGGGTATCACTGCTGCCTTGCAGTGATGGTGTGATAGTTTGAACAACGTTCTACTGCGAGTTTTTGAATCCTTCCATTCATGTGGACATCAAATTAGCATCCACTTAAGATCTAGCTCAGTGTGGTTGTCAACCATGTACAGTCTTTCAAGCAATCAGAATTGCTTGATGGTGTTAGCATCTTCCAACACGTAATGTACCCTGCCACAAAGCAAAAAAGAGTCAGGGATGATTCGAGGGGCACAAACCTCTGTCCAATAAAGCATCTGTGGGCCGTGCTGGACAAGCAATTCTCATCCATCGAGATCCCACCTTGTAACTTATAGAACTTAATGGCATTTGCTGCAAGTACCTTGGTGCCAGATACCACAGCACACCTTCAGAGGTCTTGTGGAGTCCATATGTAAACAGATAAGGTGTGTTTTGGCACCAAAAGAGAGTCTAAAAACAGTTAACGACTGGGTAGGTATTGAATTGCAATAAGAATGTGCATTTCTTTGTTTTTCTGCTTTCAGTCAAAGCCAACAGTCATTATCCAGAGGAATAACTAATAAAGGTCAAATTGATTATTTTTTCCTTGCAAGTCAGAAAATTGCATTCATATTTTTATTTGGGTTACCTTCTCTCGGTTATGGATTTCCATCAACCTTCTCTGTATTCCACTGTCATCATAGCCCAATAACTTCAGTGCATCCTCATGTCACTAGATACGATTTCACTTTGCGGGCTTTGTCAATAGTCACATTGTAAGAACAAAACTTGGGGGAGAAAAACAAGTAGCAACACATGAGTAGGATGTCATACAGTAAGACTCAGCCTAATCTTACTTTAGAAACCAGCCTATTAAATCTCCCTCAGTAAAACTCTTGTCTAGTACTTACCTAGTACTGCACACAGGCATAGTGGAGAGGAACTGTTGGTTTTTGTTTAAACTAATGCCGAAAAATAAGTGTTGCATTGACCTCTGACCCTTCTTAACTTTTAAAAAAGCCCAAGAGTGATTTCATCAAACATCTCCCTATTTGTTGTTATGAGTGTCAGCAAAATGGACAAAATCTCATTGTGTTACAGTAATGAGTGAGCCACAACAGTTAGCTGAGTAAAGTGATATCCTTGGCTCACGTCAGCATAACACACGGCGGTGTCAGCCAGTGGCACGGCTAACAAGAGGCTGTCTAGCTAATTGCTTGTTGTTGTCATAGTGTGTGTTCACTTAGCTCAGACGCAAGGCTGCCAGAGCACGCTGTGTTGCAACTCGTGGTACCAAAAACAGTCGAATTCATGCAAATGTAGTAACAGAAGCCTCATCCAGAAAAACGAGGGGAGTTCGAAGGTAATTCAAACCAGCTAGCATAATTGGAGAGACTGCATCTGGTGTAGTAGTGGGCAAGCAGACGGGCAGGCCCCAGAGCGTGAAAATAGCCCTCTCATGCCTTCATCTCAGGTGTACTTTTTAAAGGTCTGCTAACTATGAATACCCTCTCCCTGCCCTCCTTTTCTTTTCACAGCAATTGATTTTGCAAAGGGGGGGACACTTTAGCCTGTGCAGAAATTCAATTTAGAGTTATTACCCCGTATCAGTGATGTTCTTGCTAATTTGATTGCGTCCAGTAAAGTATCCTTTAAAAACAATCGAGGACAGGCTCAACAGAGATTGGTTTCGCTGTAGTGCATACATAATGAGCTGTCTCTGTTGGCTTGCCTCTGTATCGTTGGTTTTCAGCTTCTTTTTTTTTCACACCACTTACTCATTGAAGCAAAGTGCATTACCCAACAAGCAGCTCATGATTATTTCAACAAGTTCTAAAAAGGCTGCCTTGTGGGATCGTTAAAATATTGATACGGATTATATACTGTGATTGTTGCTCTGACCAAGGAGAAGGGCCTACAGCCATATGTTGATCTCTTTGTGTGTAGTAGGCTGTGATAAAAGGAGTTGAATGGATGCTGATCTGTGCTTGGAAAGTATCACAGCTTCCCTCTCGCTGCTGGAGCGTACCAGCTGCATCCACAGGTAGATTCCTACCTGCCGGGTAAAGTAACGCCATAATAATTAGAGTTCTGTGATTGAGACAGATCCTTGACAACAACTAGATTGTTTATTTTGCATCTCTCAATGCACGGACAGATCAGTAACTAAAAATTTCTATGTTAAAAACAATTAAGGGAGCAGAGATTAAACACATGACTAACTCAAGCCTTTTCAGCTTTAGGAATTTTGAAGTTGTTGACGCAGGTAATCCACAGTTTTTATATGGCTCATAAAACAATATGCAATGTCAAGTATTAGAAATGTAATCGTTATATTTCAAAAATAAGGTAATGAAAAAAAAAGGTTTCCATTATAGTACAGCACTTCATCAAGTCCGAGGGCTCCAAAGTGCTTTACGCAAGTCATTTGCTCATTCGTACGCACATTCACACACTGACGATGGTAAGCAAAGTTGTAGCCTGTTAAGAGTTTGTACAGCTTAATATTTCAACAGTGACTGAAATATTATCAATCATTGATATTCCCAATGGCCAAAGCTGCATTTCTTGTGAGTGACAGAAAGATGTCACTTTAAGGCAGCTGACTAGGAAATACATTGCAGTTTTGTATTGCTAACCTGTTTAGACCTTGGAATACCTGAATCTGCATAGCAGGCCGTGACCATATGAGCTTACAGCCTGTATAGTTTATGAAACGCACAATTCTATATTAACATAAGCCAATGCATTTCCAATTCGTCTAGTCTTTCTTTCTGCTTTCTTATTGTGCTTAGTGTGTCTCAAAGGAAAAAAAGAAGGGAGTTAAAACTGAGAATGCATAGAAAATGATATTACAATTTTTGCAGATTTTTCCGCTATAGAAACTTGAATTCTTTCTCAAATATTGTAATTTTAGCTATTTTGAGCCTAGCATCGTTTTTTTCTTTGCATATTGTAAACTCACACTGGCTCTTTGGAAAAACACTAGGAGATCCCAAAGTAATTTACACTTTCTAATTAATTACCTTCTGTTCATTGTCATATTTTAGCTCATAAAGTATGATTAAAGAACTTTCACATTATTATTACCTTACAAACCCTTGAGAGAACTCTGTGGCTCTTTTTATTAGCCAAATCTTGCGTTGATTTCCACTCAGGCATGTTCATTTGAGAATTATTCTGGCCCATCCTTCACAAACTCAAGCAATCAAATGGCACTTTCAAATGCAATTCTGGGTTTGAAGAAAATCAAAACCTAGGCATATCTTAGTTTGCCTAAGCAAACTTTTGCACACACCACAGTTAATTTAAATTATGTATGGCTTGTCATTGTTAGAAATTAGTCGCCCCCAGCTCTGACTGACTCCATGACTCTGCTGCTATATTTGGGTGCTCCAGTGTTCGTCACCCTTCTTTTCTGTCCTCAGCTGGCTGCTCATCAAAGGCTCTCCGTCCCTCAGGCTTGTATGCCAGAGGCTTGCCTTTATCTGCCGACTTTTCTTCTGCAGACACTTGTACCTGAATGCTAGAGTCCATTAACAGCTTATTGACGGGATATGAGATGGCGTGTATCCATGAAGAATGAAAGGCGAGGGATGGGGGAGCTGTAGAAGGGAGCAAGAACTAAAAAAAATAAATAAAAAAATAAACTTGAAAATGAAGAAGTAGCTTGTTCTTTTTATGGGCCATCACCTGTATTTCCCTTTGAGTGGGGAAACTCGCACTTCACAATGGGTTTTTTGGGAGCAAACCTGGAGGTAACTATCTTCTGTTCTTAATGTTGAGTTTTACTTTTCACACTGCAAAGGGCTCGATTATCGCACCCCTACTTTGCCTCATCACTGAGGAGGCATTTCTGCCTAGAATGCAGAAAATATTCTGTGTCTAATTTTGATCCACATCATACTAGCTAAGCACACCCATTCTTAATGATCTCCAGATGCTGCTTCTCTCTCTCCCTTTCTAGTGTTGGCATTATCTAGACGTCCGCTTTGGACGACATGAAATCAAAACCCAGTTTTCCCTTTAGACCTACACAGCCATTGGATATATCATAAGAATTATCAGTATGAAAGGACTCGCAGTTCTTTTGAGCAGACTCCTTTGAAGTGTAGCTGGTGCAAAATGCCCAGAATGACAGTGCGCTTCCCTGCAGTCCCGCTGCTCAACAGATGGGGGCAGTGTCGTAAAAGCATTTTTCTTTTTGCCCTTGCTCTTCTTCTGGCTTAACTCAAACATACGTCCATTGCAGTCTCAGTGTTTCACCTTACATATTCGTTTGCTCTGCTTTGTCAATATTGCCTCTCTAATTTGCCCTCCAATGCTAATGTTTGATTTCCTTCATGTATAAAATGCTTGTGTTTCCGACTCTGTTGCTTGCTCTGATGGAGGATGTACATACATATATGTGTATTTGCTGTAATAGACAAATGGCTTCACTAACTGTCCAAATGGAGCCACTCAGCAATTAAACGGCTTCAATTATTTTATTTATGAAGAAAGACTTGAAGGTAATGTCCTTTGTCTGGTTCAATGTTATTGAACTGATACTGAGGCTGAAATGGGGTTGCGTCTGAAGCTGGCAGATCTTCGTATCGAATTGCCAACTAAAAGATGAATGCATGCAATGCTTACATATATCGAACATACCTGCTGAATAAATCAAAGAGCTGTCAAAGTAATTATATGCTTACACGCATTGCTAAATTAAACAGCACGGCAAGCTTCCCTGTGCTGTGTTTGTTTTTGTGTGTCAAGGACAGTGCAAGGGCCCCAGCACCTGTGTACCTCTGTGTATGCGTGTGTTTGTGGGGTGCGTGCCTGTGTGTGTGTGTGTGTGTGTGTGTGTGTGTGTGTGTGTGTGTGTGTGTGTGTGTGTGTGTGTGTGTGTGTGTGTGTGTGTGTGTGTGTGTATGGGGCTGTTGCTCGTTGTGATTATGGAAGCTCCCTGCTCCAGAGCAGCTTTGTAACAGCATCTCCATTGTAGTGTCAGGATACCTCGTGTCCAATTCCTCAGACAGTGTGATGCTGTGGAGCTGTCAGCAGTAATACAAGTGTGGAATATCAATGTGCTCCCTGGCCTTTGGGTGTCTGTTTCTGCATGAAATTGGGTGTATGTGTGAGTGTGAGCCACTGTGTCCAAAGTGGAATTTTGTTAGCATTTCCTTGATGCCAGTACAATTTCTGCTTTATGAAGATAAATACCTAAAGATGTATGTTTTTTTTTCTTTCTACATTATGACAGTGGTAAGTGGAGATATGTCATGGTGTCCAGAAAGGACTTATTACTTTTTTTGGTATGCAGTTTTTTTTTTAACCTTATTTACGCCAAAATTTGCAAATTTTTTATATGTATTAATTCACTTGTTAATCCTTTCTTTGTTTTGTTTCGTCCCCACATACCAGGTGGACGCTTCTTAATATGTAACTTTGCTTTCCCTTTACCTGCTTAAATCTTTGCATTTCTCGCTCATTTACTCCACTCTTTATAATAAGGAGACAAACTTTTAAATTGCAAAATTAAAAAGATAAAATTAATATACTTATTTTCTTAAGTGAGCCAAATATGTTAATGTTGTAGCTTTGTTTTAATTTGATTTGTGCGCTTCCCCCAGAAAACTTCCCATGTTGACAGGAAATTTGAAAATGTCACTAAGTAGTTATATGTTATTGGGATACATTATTAACAATACCAAAACACCAACCATACAGTATTACTGGTTTGGTTAACATTACAATGTCCCAGTATGTTATGCAGCTACTCTGGTGTCCTTAAACTAACTCACTAACAGAAGATGTAGCCATTATTAAACTTACTAATTGCACCTTTACATTGCATATTATTAAATGTGAAGTGTGCTTGCTGAGAGGCTTTTGAAATGTGTCTTGGTTCATGCAGTGGTGAAAGCTGTTTAGGTAATTCAAACATCTGTAATCCTTTGAGAATCCCTCTGTGAGTGTATTCAAGTCCCCTTAAGTTATTATTTTTTTACTGTACACATTAGAACCACAAATTTCCACGTAGTTTATACTTAGAAATTATTAAAAAAGCATGACATGCCTTCATTTTCAGCCGCCCTCTTCAAGTCAATGTTTTGTTGAACCATATTTTACCTCAGTTAAGGCTGAACATTTTGTTTACTAACAAACTGCATTATGAGAATGAATTTCTATGAATTAGAAAGGTGAGGGATAAATTTCACCTTGAAAAGGATCCTAAACATCCAGCTACAATGGGATGGTTTTGAGCAAGACACATTTGTGTGTTAAAATGGTCCAATCAAAAGCATCAAAGTCCAGACCTAAATGCTTTTGAGAATCAAAGACTATATCCAAAAAAACATGCTCTTCATCTAATCTGATTGAGATTGAGGTATTCTGCAAAGAACTGGCAACATTTCAGTTTCCAGATCTGTAAAAATGGTGGAAAAATTACCCAAAAGACAAGCTGCTGCAATCCAAGCAAGGTGGCTCTTAAAAGTATTGATTCAAGGGAGCTGAACATCCACATAATTTTTTTACTGTTTGTTCAAAAAAAATCTTTACCGTGCCAAAATGTAAAAATGCTAAATGGGCACTGTAGTAACTCCAAGTAAAATTAAAGGCCTTGACGTCAGGAACTACTTGCTCATCATAAACCACACAGCAATAGGGTTGGATTGATTGTCAACCTAGCTCAAAATCTCTAACAACTGAAATGATCGAACCACTTGCAATCCCGCTTCCAGTAATCGGATGTGGATACTCATACTGTAAACATAAATGCACGAGGGAGCACGCGTGTGCACTTGCATGTCTACATTTCCAAGGTTAATGCCAGGTCATTTACTGAGCAAATAGCCTTGTCCATTTCCTTGCATGCAGTCTTTCTTTAATAGCTCAGATGCACATAAGTGCTGCCTTGCTTGAAACCCCGTTGCCTCTCAATCTTACAGTCAGCCTTCACACTCATCTCATGCAAAGAGAGCGGAATGGAAAAGTCCCGTGTAGAGCCAAATCTGGCAGCAGCCATGTCTTGCATATCTAAGGCTGTCAGGATGGCAAGAGCAGCTGATATTGACAAGGTGGTGGGTAGCCATGAAAGTACAAGTGGAGCGCAGTGTGAAGATCACTTGCAGCCTTATTCTAGCCGGGCCCGAGTCTGGCTGGCGAGCGGGGCCCATTGCCAACACTCGCAAAGGCTGTAATGAGTTTATTTCATGTCGGCTGTGAAAGTGCTCGTCTCCGTCTCGCAGCACTCAGACAGAGTTGAGGCCCATAAACGCAAAGTGCAGCGTGTAAATCCCCTCCGCCTGACGTCTCCCAGCCGGCCCTCCATGGCTTCTGAGCATCTCTTTATTGGGGTGAGGGAAGGAGACGCAAGATCCTCACCTGCCCCCCTGAGAAGACTCCACGGGCCTCCCTACAAGCCCCCTGCTAAAGACCACCTGTGTTGTAATCTTTAATCTCTCCGGCTCTCGCTTGTATCCTTGGAGAGAACATGTTTTTTTTGTGTGTGTTTTCTTTCCTAGGTTACCAGAGCAGAGCTGATCGCTCAGCGTCTGTACACGACGTGCTTGTTGTAAACATTGGCAGATCAAAAACAGCACACTGTGATTTGCTTTGGATCGTGGTGTTTCACCTCTGACGAGCGCATTTTCCATGACGTCTATGATCTCTGCTTGTGCGTCTGTGCTGTCCGGTCTCTCGCCCCTCCATGCAATGCAGTCTGCTCCCTTCTGTTCATTTTAATTTAGTGATAGGATTTTGAGGAAAAGACTCTATAGTTTATAGTTGTTGCCGTTTTTGTTTTTATCAGTATTTTTCCCATGTGAACAACTAAAACTGTTGTTGAAGGCCATTGGCTAAACACAATATTATGTGTTTATTTGTAAAAAAAAATATTTATCTTATTCTGGTAACAGTATTTTCTGTGTACCTTAGACATAAAATAATATCTTAAATATTGCCATAAAAACAATCTGCATTTGCATATTTCATCCCATTTGTATGAACAGCATTATTAAAGTCAACACCTAACTTAGAATAAATGAGGCCTGGGGTTCATAAAATGTCCCGGACTGTTGAAGGAATACTTTTTAGGGCCTCTCACCTTTTTTAAGGACAATCATTTCTTTATAGTCAGCTGAGCTATTTAAACTAGGATGGAATAGCAGTAAAGTAAATATACCTTTCTATTATGAAGAGACAGACGTAAATAGTCCGACATATATGACTTAAAAAAAGTCATATTTGTTTTTTCAATAGAGCAAAAACAAAACATCCAAACTAGTGATAATAGTAGACAGTAATAAATCCATTCTCTCCATTTATTGTTGTAAAATCTCCTAATTTTGTTAACAAAATTTAAAATATTTCTGTCTTTCCTCCAGGTGTTGATATTTGTTCTCACATCAGTCCAAGTGATTTTGCAGTAGAATCTCCACCACTTGCCCTCATTTTCTCACACAAATAGTGTTTTCCATCTTGTTTTGACTAAAACAAGGTGTGGTTGAATTTCACCTCCCACCATATTTATACTGTACCAGCATAGAAAAATACACTAAATTAAATGAAACTTTCCAAGATTATAATCAATTACCCAGGACCACAAGATTTATTTTTCCACAATTTGCCTTTTTTTTCTGCTTAAATCGTTACTGATGGACAAAGATCAGAAAAACAAGTTGATACAGCATTAACCTTTAACATGAGATATGACTTTTGATGCAGCAAAAGGCTCCAATTACACAGACAGATGTAACGTCTTTAAAAGCCACTTATAAAACAGTGTCATCAGCATACATGCGTAGTCTAACTGGATGATCTAGTGTCATTCCGGTTTTGGGTTAAGAAAAATGGGTTGTTCACTCAATGAATTAGCTGCTTTGCCAGTGCAGGCCAGGTTATCTGCTAAAGATCCGTATGTAAAGGTGCATCCTCTCAGGCCCATGTAGTCAAGACGGGGTCACCGGTTCGAAAACGCGAAGGAGAATGCAATATGTTTACCAAAAACGACGAGTTTCTAACCCTCCCTCTCTCTGACATGGCTTTAGTCCTGGTTGAGGGATTAGACTGTGAGCTTCCATCACGCTCTTTGTTGGCTTGTTTCTAGATATTATCTTTAAGTGTGAGCTCAGCGCCAATCTTCTCTTTTCTATTTCCCTCTCCCATTCCCCTCCCACCCCTCCCTTTGTGTATGAAGTCAGTGGTGTGAGTCATCCCAGGCTGCTCGGGGAGTGATTTAATTGCTCTCTCCCCTCCTCCTTTCAACATGCGTGCCTCGAAGAGGGCTGTCACTGACCCTTCCGCTCCTGTAAAAAAAAAACAAACAAAAAAACAAAAAAACACTTGCACAGCAATCTTTGGGCCACCCTGAAAACGCACTGGAAACATCAACTCGGCGTGCCCAGGCGATGCCGAAACAATGCTGCGTCTGCTTTGCCTTGCTGCGATAACTTTTTGGTATTGTGCAGCCCTGCTGAGTGAGTGTGAGCACAATATGGGGAGATAACCCCCACAGCAGCAGAGGAGCTTTTGTAATTGCAGTTTAGAAGTGGTGGGGAATCTTTAAGTCACTTCTACTTTGGAAGTCAAGAGAATTGTTTTTTTAAGTTGGCGCTTTGTTGGTATACACACTGTGATTTAAGCTAAAATCAAGTCATTTTAGCCCCTTCAGAGGGAGATTTACTTTTTTTTCTTTGTTTTCTTATTTACACCTTTTGATTTTATGTGTAGACGGAAAGAAATCCTTTTCTCAGACTCGGAGGCTTCCCATGAAATTGTAGCACCCATGCTGCGAGCTTCACACACTTCATCGTACCGACATCTGTGCGTTTTTCCCATTCTCCTCTCTGCATTTGTGAGGTGAGACGTGAGGTGGCACTGTTCTCGCAGACGAACAGGTTGGTGTCAGTGAGGGTGAGAGAGAGGGAGAGAGATAGAGAGTTGCCTCATTGTAGGGAATGGCAGAATGTGATTAAATATAGGGGTTTGCCTTGACTTGGCAAAACCCATTTGTAAGAAATCCTTTCAAATGGAAGAGCTGTTTGTTGTTAATGGGGGAAGTAATTCTCACACCTCTGCTGCAGCTGAATCTCCTTCACGGCGATGTGGTCCACTGCCGACATTGGCGCCAATATAGACGGAGCTCAAAATGGGGTGAGGAGGCTAAAATGCCAGCGTGATTACAACAATTAGGGAGGCTGAGCAGGAAGTAGAGTGCATTGCTCCGAGGGGTCCGCCCCGAGTGGAATTTTTCTCCCCTGTGATGCTGATGAGTGTCTCCAAGTTGTATAACAGCAGACAGGGATCAATGGAGAATGCTGACTCTTGAGAATACCATGAATGTACTCTAGCCTGCCTCAGATGGCTACTAATTCAGAATGATTATGCAGTGTGGACTTTGCTCTCTCGTCCCAGTCTAGACAAACAGTACACACAAGGGCGCACACGCACATATGCGTGTGCAAGAAGAAGAGAAAAAAAAGATTGCACATTTAATGCTTTTGATTCACATGTCTCCCTGCACCATCACCACTTTCCCAGATTTTTTTATTTATTTTTTGCTAGATTTAACTAAAGATTAAACTAAAGCCAAACAGATGTTGCCTCCGTCGCTGAGTTTTACAGCACTGAGCCATCACCAGGAGGCAAAGCTTTCAGGAATGCGAGAAAAGTCCTGATGCTTACTTTCAGATCCCCTCGCTCCTTCCCTCTCACGCTCATTTCAACTTACCCTCTTCATGCTACTGTGCCGTGGCAACCAGACGGCGCATTTGTGAAGGAGCCACAGCATACATCTCCAAATGCTGCTCTGATTTTTGTGTTCAAAGGCTCCCAGATATGTGTAGGTGTCAGTCAGTCACATCTGAACAGCGCACACCAAATTAAAGCTGTGATTCAATGAATACTGTATGTTTACACTCTGCCTGGGCCACGTGGTATTTGCTTGTTATTTATTTTATATTTTTGAATTCTTAAAGCTGCAGTATGTTACTGTTTTATAAAAAAAAACTGTTTTTGTTTGCATATTTGTTAAAGCTGTCGCTATGTTGTGACAGTATGATATCAGACAAATAATCTGCAAACATACTGAGCTCTTCTTCCTCCTCCCTGAGTTGCAATTGCCATATGAACGAAGGCAACCAGAGCCAGGAAGAATGTCTTAGAAACAACTTACTGTCTCAGGAAAACTGTCAAGATGCTGTAGGAAGCAAAGGCGATGTGGGGTATGAATGATGTGTACACAAGCTTGATTGTCAGCACCAGGATCCTCCTTTTGGCTCTGATTGGTTGTTTCTAGTTGGCACCAGGAGAAGACAGAGGAGATCAATTTCCTTTCACAGGTTTTCTGTTTCACATCATACTATCACAACGTAATGATAATTTCAACAAAAATTTATTTTTTTGTCTATACATTTTAATATACATTTGTACGTATATAAAAGTTACATACTTCAGCTTTAAGTGTCAAAAAGATGATGTAAGGTAGTAATTGATAGTAAGGACTTTTAAGCACCAATGAACTTGTAAATGAAAATGCATTGACCATTTTGCATATGAAATGATTGTCTACGTGATTGATCTTATTGATTAAATCTCACGTGTGCCTCACATCTCCTCTTGTAGCTAAGCTGGAACTGCAAGTCCCAGACCTACCAGTGGTGGCGTTGCATGGCAAAGATGTCGCCCTCAATTGCTCCTTCAGCCACACAAGTCCCTTCAATCTGTCCGACGTGACTGTGTTCTGGCAGCTGACTGACACCAAGCGCAGCGTGCATGGGTTCTCCATGGGGCAGGACCAGCTGATGGAGCAGGCAGAGAGCTACGCCAACCGGACCAGCCTCTTCCCTTCCCAGCTGACCATGGGCAACGCTTCACTCCTACTACAAAGGGTGGCGGTTGCTGACGAAGGCAGCTATACCTGCTTTGTCAGAGTGCAAGAGTACGACAGCGCTGCCTTGCTGCTGCAGGTTGCAGGTGAGTTGAGTTGTGAGATCTGTGACCGATGGGGATAGGGGGGCTGCATTTTCAGGAGCAGTGTGATCATAAATGTACTGGTGATCAAAATTAAGATCAGTTCCTGAACACTTGACAAGAGAAAAATCAGAAGTTGTAGGGCTGGACAATAAATCAATTATAACATATCACTATAGAAATGCGTTCAGTATAAATAGCTGATAGAAAATTCAATATTTTCACTGAACTCCAATCCAAAACCGCACAGCATTCTGGGGAACGTAGGCAGAAGAAAGGCTCAACCTCTCTAGGTTGGTAGCTTGTTCTTTGGTTACCTAGCAACAACCTGTCAAGTAACTTGTGCAGCAGCAGTTTCAAGTTTTGCCACCAGGCTTCAAAACTGCTTAAAAATAAGAAAGAATGATGTTTACTGCAATGACACTGACAAATATAGGAGACTTCTTTTATTAAAATCAGAATACAACGAGCTCACTACTAGCAAAATAGCAAGTAATCTATTATGGTTAAAACAATCATATTATGATCAGGGTGAGAAGGCAGGAAAACTCTTGGCTTGGAGGCTTAAAAAGTTACAGACAAATCGGGCCATAAATTTAATCAAATTAAATAATGGTGAGAATCTGGTGGATCCTATAAGTATAAATGATGCTTTTGCAAAATATTATCAAAATTTATATACATCACAATATCCAGACAACACAAACAAACAGAAGCATTTTCTGGACCAACTTCAGTTTCCAACCCTGTCAGAAGAGAGTAGAAAAAATTTGGATGAAAGGCTGAGTGTTGAAGAACTTAAAATGGCTTTAAGCCACATGAACTCTGGTAAAGCTCCTGGCCCCGATGGCCTTCCAATTGAACTTTATAAGAAATTTCCAGATAAACTACTGCCCCCTCTACTCGAAGCGTTCAATGAATCTTATGAAAAAGGCACCCTACCTCCATCATTACGTTTGGCAACTATTTCTCTTTTATTGAAGCCAGGCAAACCCCCAACAGAAATGGGCTCATATAGACCCATTTCTTTAATGTCCTGTGACACAAAAATTCTATGCAAAGCTTTGGCTCGAAGGATTGAAACGTATATCCCTAATTTAATCTCAAATGACCAAAACGGATTTGTTATTGGGCGCCAAGCCTTTCACAATACCCGCCGATTACTTAACATATTATATGCAAAACAGTTTGCTATGGATCATGCCTTTCTGTCATTAGATGCTGAAAAAGCTTTCGATAGGATTGAATGGAGTTACCTCTTTGATACCCTTAAGAGATTCGGCCTAGGAGGAAAATATTTAAAATGGATTCAGTTATTATACACTGAGCCAGTGGCTAAAGTTGCGACAAACGGTCAACTGTCAAGATGTATAAACCTCTGTAGATCGACACGACAGGGATGCCCACTGTCCCCCCTTCTTTTCTTGTTTGCCATTGAACCGCTTGCCATGGCAATACGTAAATCCTGAGATCACCGGCATTCAAATTGGGGATGTGGAGCACCGATTGTCTCTTTTTGCAGATGACATTGTTTTGTTTTTAGCTAATCTGGAAAAGTCTATTCAAGCTGTTGATAAAATCCTGAAGGAATTTGGAGAATTCTCAGGATATAAAGTCAACCAAAAGAAAAGCTCCTTGTTAATGCTGAACAGAAATAACCCTCCAATACAACGCAATTCGCATGTACCGATGAGGGCTTTACTTACCTAGGAATTAAGATTGACCGAGATATAGAGAAAATGGTTTCTATAAATTATGACCCTTTAGTGCAGAAAATATTAGTTTCCCTAGAAAGATGGAGCGAGATGCCAATCTCAATGATAGGTCGTATTAACATTATTAAAATGTCCATTCTTCCAAAGTTCTTATACCTTTTTCAGTCCATTCCTTTACACATTCCAGCTTCCTTCTTTTCTTCTTTGGATAAAGCCTTTAACAAATTTATATGGAACAATAAACGCTCCAGATTGCGACTCTCTCTTCTTTATCTACCTTACGATAGAGGTGGGCTTAGAATGCCGAACATTAAATTGTATTATTATGCTGCGCAGCTTTGTGCTGCTTCCTGTTATTTTTCAACCGGTGACATTCCCTGTTTGGGTACAAATAGAAAACAACTCGGTAACATTACCTTTGACATCCTATTTTTACTCAGCTGAACTTAAATATTTATTAAAACACCAAAAATCCTTTTCTCAAAAACACAATATCAGTTTGGCACTACTCCCATACAATTTTAGATGAGGTGTCCAAGATCTCATGTCTATCGCCTATTTGGGAAACAATAGGTTCAAACCGGGAAGAGCAGACAGGGGGTTTAGAATATGGATGAATAAAGGCTTAAATAAAATAGGGGACCTTTATAGTGAAGGAGTTTTGTTGTCCTTTGAACAACTGGTAAATAAGTACAGCCTGCCCCAAAAGCATTTTTTTAAGTATTTACAGATTAGAAGTTTTATTTTTGCCTCTCTGAAATCTACGACTGAACCTCCACTCTCTACCATAGAGAATATAGCTGTTCACCATAATCAGAGTAGAGGCCTACTTTCCAAATTTTATAATATTTTACTTTTAGCTTCAAAAGAAAATAGTCTCTCATATTTACAAGCCTGGAAACTGATCTGCAAACGGAAATTCCTGAGGATGAATGGAGTAACTCATGTTTAATGGCACAAACGCAAACTATTAACACAAGATTTAGACTATTGCAATACAAATGGTTATTTAGAACGTATATCACTCCTGTAAAACTTCATCATTTTAATTCAAATATTCCTGATATCTGTGTTAAATGTAATATAGATAAGGGTACTCTTTTCCATTGTATGTGGCAATGTGTAGAACTTCAAACTTTCTGGAAGGAGGTTATTATGTTCATCTCTCGTTTGATCGAACAGGACGTTCCAATGGACAGTAAACTTTGCTTACTGCATTTTTCCCAGATGGATTTAGAGGTCCTACAAAGAGACAGAAGCTTGTGACTTTTTGCCTCTTGCAGGCTAAACATTTAATTGCTCTGAAGTGGAGGAACACAGAAAGACCAAAGATAAATGAATGGATCAAACTATTGGGCAACAACCTGGCAATGGAAAAGCTGACATATTTAACAAAAGGGAAGCTTGAAGACTTTAAAGATATTTGGTTTCCTTTCTTACATCTTGTCAAATACTGTGATATGTAAAGCTAATTTTTCTTTTCTTTTTTTGTGTAGATGGAGTGAGCCCTGGGGTTCAGTGTTCTTTTTGGGTGGGGGGAGGGAATGCGCTGTATGTAATTTTTTTTTTTTTTTTTTTTTAGGTTCTGTTTGTTTTTGTATGTCTGTATAACAGAAAATCCTAATAAAACTATCTTGAAAAAAAAAAAAAATAAGAAAGAACGGCATAAAGTGAAATCTGGATAAAACAGAAAAAGTCAGGCCACCAATTTGACAGTATTTCAGGTGAATCAATCTGAAAATGAGTCAATATTTATTGATATCGACCAATATGAAATACTTTTTTCATGCATTTCCAACCTAATTAAATAGGCCATCTGGGGTTGGATTGACGAGCCTGGGGTTTTTGCCTCATGTCTTCTCCCTGTCTCTCTCACTGGCCAATTTCTGTCCGATTACTGTGAGTAAAGGCTACTAGAGCCTCACAAGGTCTTTATTTCTAAACAGCATCTTCATTTTGCAGCAATGACTGTGACATGGAGAACAATTACAGCTAAACTACCTGATGGATGGAACAATCAACAATTAGTCGAAAGTGTACAGGTCCTTGCTTTGAATAACCTCAGCACATCTCTAGTCTTGGTTGACCGTCTTATTATTTACGTGTTTTCACTTCCAAGGGACTGCTTTGTCTGTTTTGCTATGTGACAAACTGTTTTTCTCTGCCATGTAGATAAGAGACCCAATGCCTTTTGCACAAAACATTCTTGAAACAATAACCCTTCTACCTCCACCTTTCACTTATTTCTTTAGACTTTGTGCTCAGTCTTTTTCACAAACAGAATATTACCTTTGTGACCCAAAAACCATTACTTTGAGTGCCAAAGTAAACTTTAGATCAGCAGTAACTTTCAACCATGCTAACAAGCCAATGATAACATCATTGCACTCTGTTTCTGCTGAAATGACTTGTGAAACTCCCCTCCAACAATTCATGATTTATTATTAATTTTCTATGAATGCCAGGGAAGTCAGATGTACTACTTTTCTTTATTCTAATCAGTTTTCTTTCGTTGATGTTTTTTGTTTTTACATGGTGCCACAAAGTATGTGCAACTTAACAAAAACGTTTTGTTCGTTTCTCATTTTTGGATACTTTGGAATACGACTACAATGTGATCTTGACATTTAGGAAATTCTAGGTTGTTAATTCTGATCTCCAGAATGTAACAAAAACCTGCAATATGAATCGGTTAAATCTAAGGATACAAGAATAACTCAGGTGACAAACTTTGCGAATGCCAATGAGGATGATTGTGTTTACAAAAACAAAACATATTTTCAATTAATTAAAATTAGAAACGTATATTAAATTAAATTAATTTGGACTTTTTAATCAACTATTGAGGGCACCTCCAGATATTTCCAGCCCATAAAGTGCAGACACAGTTTCTAAGATGTGTTCACTAAAGAAACAAAATAATAAATTTTTAAGAGATCATTGCTTATTGTGATTTCTCAGACACATACACACTTATGGCGCAGTTGATTTAGGATAATTTCTTCCCATAAGAAGTAAACGGGTAATAAACACCTTCCTCTGGGCTGCAGAGGATTGTTTTTTTTTTGTCAATACGCGCTGATTGTGGTCCTTGTCATGGTCAATATGTGCTGACTTTGATTATTAGCTGTTGTCACGGTCAATCAACCATCACTAACATCTTCCGTGCTGAGACCACACTGCCCCTCTTCACAGCTGAGAGCCTTTTATTTATTTATAATGATATTGTGTGCCTTCCCTTCCTTCTCACATTTCTATATCTGTTGTGAGATTGCTTCAGATTCTCCCAGGAAGGATGTGTATTGGGAGGTGTGGATAGCTAACATTTTTTGATCTGTCAGTGTGTCCTGCAGTGACAAATTGGTTTGATTTTATGGCGCGCATTATTAGATGTTCTATTTTTGGGCCGCATTTGCGCTTAGTACTGCAAACTTTCTTCACGCTGTGCTGAAAGAAAATGAAAGCGGGCCTTGATGGAAATCTGTAAGTCAAATGCACAGCTGGAGTCGGCGCTCATTCTGTCTCAGTGTTGAGAGCCCCACTTTTTAAAAAGCAGTAAAGACAAACTTATTTAATCTCAACTTCAGCTTCTTCAGCCTTTGGTTTGCTTCCTTTCTTCCTTTTTACTTGTGTTTTACCTTTCGGGGTTGTAAAAAGATTTTACTCTCCAAGTCTGACAAAAGATCTTTCACCTCCTACCTTCTACATTTTTGGTGGCATGGCATGTGCAGTCTCAGAATCCAGATGAGATATCCATTTAGTGTTCTCCCAGGGATTGCCAGCCCTCTTTTTTGCTTCTGTTATGTGTCTAGAGGGAGCATCTTTGGAGTAAAGCAGTATGGCATTACTGCTACCTGTAGAGGTCTGTAGGATCTGAGGTTCTCTGATACACTAAGTTCCTTAAATATAATTAGAAACTTAATTGGAATCATGTCAGGCAATTTTGAGGGTGAAACTCTCTCAGACAACCTGAAAAGAAGAACACTGAGAAGGCTTTTCTGCTGTCCTTTGTCTCAGTAGACTGTTTCATAAAAGAAATGCATCACAGGTCTGCAAAAAGAAACCCTTCTCTAAGCTGCCTCTAGCAGTTTTGTCCCACAAACATGAACTTTCACAGTTGAACCACAACCAAAGGAGTTGGGGCACAGCACTCAGCAGGGTCAACTCTGTTGTTTTCTAGTCAAATTGTATGCATAATATTCTGTTTTTGGATACATTGTGATGCAAACATGGCTGATAATCCTTTTGCAAATGTCACATAAGTGTGGCACTCAGACACATGAAGACATGAGGAGGTGGCCGATTAAGAAGCACATCCAGGACTCGCTACAGAGAAGATGACCACACTATATGTAGACACGCTACAACTAAAATGAAAATGTCTCCTACAACATACAGGAGAAACTAGTTTACATGTTTTTCTCTAAAGGTGGAAGAAAACAAGCTGGCTGTTCCTTGCCAATGTCAAAGAGAGGACCGTTAAGCAAATGCTAGTGAAGTTTTTCCCTAAGAAGAATTTAGATGAAGGTACTGATGAAAAAATCTTGGGTCACATCACATCAATAATTCATTTCTAATCACAAGAGCGACAACTGTTTTGGTAGTTATCTCCAGTAACAATAGAGCTGTCTATTTCAAAATTCAGTCACCTTAACTAATGACAAATTCAGTGTCTGTTTGTGGCAAGAAATGATGCTCATGGCACATCTCCGGAGTCCTGATATGTTTTTATCTCAGACAAACCTGTCACCAGATCCTACTTGCCGTATATTATTAGCCGGCTAACTGTTAGCTATTGTTTGTGCTCTCCTCCTTCAGCTCCTTACACCAAGCCTGAGGTCACATTGGAGCCTGAATCCAACCTGCGGCCTGGGGACGAGGTGGCCCTGACCTGCGTGGCCTATGGTGGGTATCCTAAGGCCGATGTCATATGGCAGGATGGGAGTGGACGCAACCTGACAGACAACATCACAACTTCAGTGGTGGCCAATGAACAAGGGCTGTTCACCATGACCAGTGTGCTATCTGTCGTGCTGGAACCCAACAGCTCCTTCAGCTGCAGACTGATCAACCCGCTGCTTAGCGAGGAACGCTCCATCTTTGTCACAGTCACAGGTGGGTAAGGGTTTTCTCAGCTACTCTGTACTGCTTGGTGTGCATGTTTGAATTTCGTCACTGCAGAATCTACAGACCAGTCTTGTTTCCAGTGGAGCATTTCCAGAGTTTCTCATTAAAATGTCATACACTTTTGTAAACCGGTCTGTCTGCCGAGTTTTCCTGCTGTGGTGCTTTAACACTGTGTAATGTTTTTTGAAGCTGCAATGAAACCACTGGGAAATAAAGAAAATTTTTCTTGCACTCCAGTAAGCTTTACCTGTCAGCTCTTTCGCATGGTTAAGTTAGATCAGTGGGGGATATTTTCTCTAAGCGTAGTCAAGTTGCTGTTTATCAAAAACTTTAAAAGAATTAGCAGCATAATGAACTCATGCAAAAAGGAAGTGACTGGTTCTCTAGATGTTCTCTACACACATGAAGTAACCTGTCAACCATAGATCAGTTTCACATGTTTACCTTTCTCAAATCATTCATACTCTACTTGTGATGATGTTAATGGTCTTTTCAGGCTCACCTCAAGGCACCACCCAGCCGTGTCTCCCTGGCCCTGCTGGTGTATTCTCTGTGTTAAATGTGACGAGAATGCCATGTAAGGGTGGGCGAGGGCTGGGTCTCTAATGGGAGCAGCACTGTGTGAAATGGCTCATAAATAAGAGGTGGCCCAAGCTGGCTCTCTGGACTGTAGCTGGTGCTCGGCCTGTTGAGACAGAGGTCGAGGCAGAGGTCAGGGAGTGCTGCTCCACTGGGCTGGGAAATGACTGTGCTGTCTGGAAACAGGACGGCCGATTGGCAGGACTGGACGGCTGAGTGAAGGTGGCCTTTCTAACAGTTTGCTTGGCCTCAAAACAGGACAGATAACTGGTCAGAAGGACCAATAGGGAGGTGAGGGGTATTAAGCACACAATGACAAAACAAATATAACTGGAGAAAGTGTCTTGGTAGAGTGTTGCTGTGGCTACCTTTGGTTTCTCCATTTTATTAGCTTGATGCTCTTCTGTAGGTATGGCTGTACTTGTTTAGTACCACTGCTGTGCCTCTCATTCATTTAGATGGCTCATTTGTAAAATTGTTGAGTAAATAAATTAGTGACAAAACTATATTTAAACATTTTTTAGTCAACTTAATTGTGGGGTGTGTAACTAATTAATTAATTGCATTATATTCAAAAACTATATATCGACTGAGCAGCATTTTCAATTGAAAGGCCAGCTAAATTGTTGCATAAATTGACACAACAAAGATATTTATTGTTTTTAATCTGTCACACAAATACAAAGGTTCTGGCCAGAACAGAAATGTGAGTAACTGCATTAAAACTTTTATCTGTCTAATTAATTAATCGAAACGAACAATGATTTAGGTAACTTTGCATTTGCGCTGGTTTTTAATGCATGATTAGCACAGAGATTGTAAGCATGTCAAGCGAAACATTTTCCCTGTCCAGGTTTGGTTCCTTGGCATGGATGTAGAAGACACCAGTGGTGAACAGAGATACGATTCAGGGTCTTAAAATACAACAAACAATCATGGCATAAGCATAAAAGAGTCTAAAATGGTCAGCAGGAACGTTGCTCATTTTTGTTGGAGCGACAGCCAAGGGACACGCTGGAGTGGCATCAAAGGACACAGATAATCAAATATATTACTGCTGCGGCTCATAGGAAATTAATGTCATTACCTTTAGCCTGAGTGTCACGGGCCTCTTATTCCTCTGACTGATTTATTCTTGAAATTGAAAAAGAAAAATTAAACATCACAAATCATATCCTAAGAGTTATTGGTCGTTACTCTTTCTTTGGATTCAGAAGCAGTAGGTGTTAATATTTTATGTAGTTCAAATTTGACAGGCACCGATTCTTTCAATCTGATAAACTGATTCCATGTTTGACTGGTTCAGATTTTTTTCATCCAAAGAATGTAAAAAAAAATACAATAGAAATATGGTGCATGTTCCTCATAGAGTTTGTGATGTTGAATCCAACCCCAAAAAATGATTTCAATTTTATCCCCATTAAAGGATGTGTCCATTATTACCATTATGAGAGTCACTGAGCTTCAAGCCAGTGCATACAAATATTATGCATACTGTCAACCGTTGTGTTCATAGAAATCTGTTCACAAAATGGTACAAATTCTTAGTTTGATGCCTTTTTATGGGGAAAAAACTGATTGCAGTGTTTCTAATCACAAATCAGAGCTGATTGCAGGAAGATTTGCTGAGCGTAAACTCTCGCTGATTGACTGGGGGGGTTAGTTGCTGTTGTGTCTATTTGCTAGCTTAATTTCAGTGTGGTAACACAAAATAAAAAAAAAAAGTAAAAATCCAGCAAAAGCCTCATTCACAAAATAACAGATATTATTTTGAAAATAAGTGTTTGATCCCCAAACAAAACATGTCTTAGAATTGGGCAGTCAACTTTTTTTCTGACTGATAAGCAGATGTTTTACACACCTTAGGATGAATTTTGATCAACTAATGTTTTCAGAAACTTCAGGCGTATTGTTGCTTATTGACATGACTTCCACAACCCCAGTTTATTTCTTCGTTAGCCACTGCTTTGTTACCCTGTCTTGCAATGTTGTTGTCAGACTGAAAGGACAAAATCATAACTCATCTTTAGTCTTTCAAATGAGGGAAGAACATTTTTGACCAAGAGTTTTTTAAAATAGTGCGTTGAGTTCACTCTGTCACCTCTAGTGATGGGTAATATGAACTTAAGTGTTCATTGTGATGTTTTGTGTTATTCATTCCAAAAGTGAGAAATGGGATGATAAAACGTAGTAGTTTGTATAGTAATAGATGACCAACTTTCAGACGATTATATAGACTACTTCAGGACACAAACATAAAAAAAGACAAAATTTTATAGCAATTAATAGTTATTGCCACTCTCATGGAGCCTACATAAAATAAATGAAGACATAATAAGTAACAATCCCAATGATACATTTAGTTTTTTGAAGCTTGCTGTACATAATCGTTTCCTGATAATTCAAGATTCTCATGATGACAAAAATAATTCGCTGTAATAATAATTTTACACCCTTGGTTGCAGCCACTTCTGATGCCGTCTAAGTCACACTCGTTATTTCTCCTCCTACAAATGGATGGGTCAGATTGAGCTCAGTATCGGTATCATTCAACCACATCACATTCCCTCAAGCTGAATCACTGCAACGTTGTTTTGCAGAGTTGTAGACAGACATGCGTATGTTCAGTACCCAAAGGATGCAAGGTGGCAATACATTACGGCGCAGCGTCCTACCAGCTGTGTTTTGGTGATTGCCTTCATGGTAATTACGAAGCTCCTCCAGTGTTGTTACAGATTGAAAAATCTCACATGGATTTCCGGGTTTTAATAAGCAACAGCTTTCAAGCCTTTGGCAGATCTACTATCTTGTCCCTGACATCCTTGGTCCATTGTGCTGGAGAGGTTGGAGTGGAAGAAATTGATCCAGTCAAGAGGTGTACTTTAGTCACATAAAGAGTTGTGATCAGGCGTATCTGTAATTGATTTGAATTATTGATCTTTGTGCTGCATGACGACATTCTGTCTTATCGGTAGGGGGTCAAATACTTGTTTCATTTTCATTCATACCACTTTAAGAAATGGCTTTCTGTTTTTTGTTTTTTTTTTGCTGATATTCTCTCTCTTGCCATTAAAATGAAACTATTAGAAAACATTGAAACTTTTCCATTGAATAAAAGCAAATTGACAAAATAAAAAATAAAGACGCCAAGGAGTTTTCCACCTCAAGTAATCAGTTCCTATAAAACAGGCCTGTTTGTGTATGAAATGATAAAGAAAATCAGACTAAATTGCCAGACTAGGCTAAAGAAAAGAACCAAAAGCAAAGTGAAAGTCTGAAGAGAACTGAAGCTGCTTAAATGTTATGCAGCAAAGACTCTTTAAAGGGACGGCAAAGGAAACAAATCCACAAGTAGACCTTGGGAAAACCTGTAATTAAAGCGTCGGTGACTGTGGTTTCCTGCAACTGGGTGCACATGAATAAGAGTCATTTCTCAGCTGGAGTGCTGCAAGCGCAGCTTGATGATGGCCCAAGCTGTTTGTAAATACACAGAAGATTTATAGTATAGCGTGTGGCAAGATACAAGGGGGGCTTGTTTGAAATAAACCCACGTTTGCGTTTGTTTACAACAGCTGGTGTGCGCTTAACAGTTTCTGTAATTAATTTTGACCGAGCAAAACTCTTCTGCTGGAATTGCTTGGTTGGTAAAAACAAATTTGTCTGCGGTATGCACTATAAAATGAACACACAAACACACTTTCCCAGCCTCTCAGGCAGTGGTGAATCCAAATGTGGGCGTTGATGAAATCTGCTTAACATTCTGAAGAGTCCATGAAAGAAGGAGGAAAAACTGAGAGAAACTGGAGAGAGAGAGAGGGGCTGAGGCAGGTAGAGAGGGAGCAAGCATGTTAAAAATTTCACAGTCTTCCCAATCTCTGATTGAAAAATTACAATTCTAATACCAATCTCCCCCAGGCAGAACAGGAGTTTGACAAGGTTAATTCTGAGAAAATGAACCTTTTACCCATACCGAGCGGAGCACTGTGTGGCCTGCGAGTTCAGTCAACGGCAAGTCAACCAAGTTAATGTCGCCCTTTTTTCCCCCCCCAGAAGTACCACAAGTTAAACTGGTTGGCTATATCATCACGGCACATGCACTCAAAAGTTTCCAGTCGGATTTGTGAAAACGCACTGTAGAGTGCTAGTCAGGTTTTCATCAGCGGCTTGGAATGGGAAGCGTTTGTGTGTTTGGTATATTGATAGCTTTGCAGAGGGAAGCGAGGCTTGGATGCGGGGAGACCCACAGGAACAGCTGGTATTAATGGAGAGTTGAGTGATGGAAAGGAGCTGCTTCGGTCTTCAAATGAACCGTGGCCTGTCTGCATGCATGGACAATGTGTTTGAGCGCCGATTCCCTCCCTTCCATACACCCTCCGGTCTTGTGCTCCGACCCCGTTCTGAACATTTTCCTCTGCTTTAAAAGAAAGAGGGAGAAAAAAAGGCCAATGGGAGCCTTTAAAGATCCAGGTCTGCACTCTATGGGTTTTCTAAATGCGAATTTTTAATGCGTTTCATCTACAGCTGCAATGTGAATGCTGCAGTGAGCTATCTGACGGCTTGGGTTTCAGGACCTGTCACTGAATCCCCCCCGTCCCCTTTTCCCCCCCCCCGCACCAACCCCCTCCACTCCGTCTGCTTCTTCTCTCAACGAGGATGGCGCCATTTCCCTAGCATCACTCTGCTGGCGCAGCATTTACAGTGAAAAGTGTGTGGATGGAGATAGAGTGGGGAAGGGAAGTAGATACAGAGATGAGCCGGGGCGATACAGAGTGGGGTTTAGAAGAAGGAGAAGTGGATGACAGAAAGCAAGATGGAGACAACGGCATTTGCTGAGCACAGAGCTGTGATACGATGGCCTGATGGGCTTCAGATAGACTCGCTGATGAGCAGCAAGACCACCCGCCCTCCCTGCCAGAATTGTAACTGAATCCCACTCTGTGGTTTGCTGTATTCCCGCTACAACAACTTGGCCACATTTGTCCAGTTTTTGTTTTTATGTTGCGTTTTTCAAGGATATTAGTCATGCCAGTTTACAACTCAGTGTACAATTTTTGGTGACTGTGGCTCTGTGGGTAGAGTAGTGGTCTTCTGATCACGTCACATGTCAATGTGCCCCTGGGCAAGGCACTTAACCCCAAGTTGCCTACTGTGCTGCGTATTAGTGTATAAAAAGTGTGTGCGAGTGGGTAAATGTGGCTCTAGTGTAAAGCTCTTTGATATGTCAAAATGATTGGAAAAGTATTATATCAGTTCAGTCCATTTACCCTGTATTGTGAGATTCCCAAGGATTTTAACAGGTCGAAGCTAATGTGATCACTCTCAGTAGATTTACATAACTTTTTAAAATAAAATGTGCAACATAATCTAATTACTTCAATTAAAAACATAGCTTGTTACACAAATTTGAGCAACAAATTGATTAAATACAAATCACTTTAGTTTTTGAATGCCTTTTACCTTGACTGTTCAATAATTTTTTCCATTCTAACACAAGTAACACCAAGCCGACAAAGTTGGGCTAACTATTTAGCTGAGCTACTAATATCTTGCTGGCTAGGCCAACTAGCTATCCCGCTACATTGAGCTGATGTACCAGAAGCAGGTGCCATAAATACAAAATCTGTTAGTCCTTGACACAGACTGCTGCATGTCTTCCCGTCTTTATCACTTTGCCTGTTTCCTGGCTGATTCCTGTGAATAAAGGCTAGTTTTGCCAAAAGGTCTTGGAAAAATACAAAAACCCCAACATTAACTAAAGAGGAATGATGGGTTGCATCCTTTTCCACAGCATAATTGTGTTTTTCTCATGACTGGAAATATTTCCAGACAGTGTAATTTGTGTTTCTTATAAGTGCTTCTTTTACCCGGCTCGTCAGCAGTAAGCAGCGACTGGTGAGGGAGGGGCAGCTCTGCTTTACTCTTCACCCAACAAACTCCTGTCAGTCTAGCACGTTCTCCGGTGTCTAATTTTATTGAAACACAAATTTAAATAAAGGTTTTAGTTCATACGGGAAACTGACGTATGCTTTGCAGTAACTAAATGTACAGAAAATTAAATCAGGAGCACCTTGTGGCTCACTTGTGCAGTCCTCAATGGGGCTATCCTGAGTTTGATTCCCGGACCAGTCCATTTACAGCATGTCTTTCTCTCGCCTCCCCTCTTCTTTCCAGGTATGAATGATTGAATAAATAGCACTAATAAGGTCTAAAACTAAGGTCTGCTTGGAATCCAATAATTGTTGACTAACATATTCTAAGTATATTTTACATGTGTAACATTGCGTAGTATTAATTCTGTGCTAAACAGAATCTCACTTTGATGCACTTTTTTATCATGCACCTTTAATAAATGAAGAGTTTACATGGCTATTTTTTCCAACCTTTGTGATGCTCATTTCTTTTTTCAGTGAAAGTATATCAAACATGTTTGTACAAGGAATTGATTGCACTAACTAGTTCAAACTTGCACAGACTAAGCTACCTCATTAGCCTGTTTCCATTACAAATGCACGCAAAACCTTTTTGATGTTCTGCCAAAAAAAAACAAAATCTCACAATTGTGGTGTTTTATTGAATGAGAAACACAATTTCCACTTGAAGAACATTATTAAAACTCTGTTGTCTTTGTCTTTTCCGGTTGTTGATTGTTTTTTTTTTTTGTGGTGTGAAAAGTGTTTCCATTGCAGTTTTAATAGCACACTTTTCATCAAAAAATGTGTGTTTTCTTAAATTGACGTTTTCGTTAAGCAAATTTATTTTCATAATTCCAATTTGTGGCACTATGTGGTCAATGGAAGTGCTGCTACAGTCATGGTATTTTATGTGCCTCTTTAACTCCTTAACTATTTGCAGTGAAAGCCAAGCAGCATGCATGCAATATATTGCATGCATGCTGCAATAACACCATTTTGGAATATTAAAAAACTTACTGTGTTTCAGAGCTAAGTCAGAAATAGCGTTTATGGATTTTGCACAAAGTAGCAGCTTTTACTGCAGTTTTTTGAGGTTTAATTTAAAAATAAACTCCAGGAAGACAGGAAGTGGTGAGCTCATGTTTTTTTGAAATCAAACGGATCCAATATTAAACATCGTTTTTGCAATATTTTTCTAGCGCGTGTCGAACGCTTTTCATTCCTCTGGTCCAGCAAAATTATTACAGATTTAACACTCAAACCCAGTCGGACGCTCCCCACCCCTTTGAGAGCTCCTACCAATGAGCCAGAATGCTGGTGTTGTCATCCCAGAGTTAATTACTTTATTTTTAGAATTTCACCTTTCGAAACCCCTTTTTGATAGATATTTCCACAGAACACATACATTTTAAACAAGCCTTCACTCGTTAAATCAAAGTGAAAAAATCAGCTTTAATTGCCGCAGAAACATTGACCTTTGTCTTTCAGATACATTTCAATGGTGTGTAGTAATATATATTTTCTCTCTCTCCAGTATCAAAGGTTTTCTAACTTCTTCTTATCTGTTCAGAGTTTAAATCTGAAGTGACTTTACCTTCTAAATAGCTTCTGTCGTGTTATGAAAACCTTGTGTTTATGTGTTAAGCCAGCTGATTCTTCTCCAGGTAGTTTATTCAATGCAGATGAAGATGTGGGAACATAGTAAGAAGAAGTAGATACTCTAGCGATGGGTGACGTTATCGGCTAAGATTGTGCGGACACTGTCCTGAGAAATGTGCGTCCACTCGTAGAGTATCCGTACCTCAACAACTGTCTTTGGTTCTTCGCCCGACAAACTCTTTCAGTTCCACAAAGTCTTCTAATAACATTTTTTAGCAGACATTATTCTTTTCTCCTTGACACTGCAGATATCGGAGGAGAGTTTTAAACATTTATATGTCTTAAAAGCATTGCTGTAGCAGCACAGTCTTGCCAAAGGGCCAAACAGAACAATGCTGAGCAACTGTTTGGCAGAGCTCTCCGCTGTTCTGTTTGCGCACTGAGATTTACACATTCAATATTTTACAAGCATATTTGTGCCTTCTATCAACTTAGAGGCTCTTCAGTTGCACAGCCTTAGATACAAAGTTTATTTATTTATATTTTTCCCCCTTCTCGTTACCGTGCCGGTCCATGTTCTCCCTGAACAAGGACTAATTTAAATGCAATTAACAGAGCCTTCAGAGAAACAGAAAACAGCAATATAAATGGATCTGTTGTCAGTAGAGCAGCGAGCGGGCAACTTTCTCAACTAAGCACTGTATTAATTAGGGGCTGGTGAACAAATAGGTCTTGTTTCGCTTGCTGAATACAGCCTCTGTCTTATCAGGAGGCCAGCTAGGAAAACAACCAAATGGGCAGATGAAGTAATGTGGAGCATCTAAAACAAACCCAAGCAGGCAGCAATGGCTGCATTGTAAGCACATTAATTCCCATCAGGATTAATAAGTGAGGGTACTTGTAGGTGTCACTGGTGTTAAAACGTTTTGAGTGGCTTTTCCTGAGCTTCCATTACAGGAAAGTTTTATCTTTGTATTACGGCCACAACAATGCCATTTATCACAATCCCAGTTTTTTGTCCCCTGTAATTTTTGCCAACAGCTCTGAGGGACTGCTGGGTTTGATTCAGTTGTGTTCAGTTTGTGGTCTGCAAGGCTCTTTTGGAGCAGAAAAGTCAAAGAGATGAAGAGCTTCCTCTTTTTTAGGCCGGGATTTACTCTCTCTGATTATTCCACAACCATTTGTCCATCTCAACATCGAGTCTCAAAGCCTTCTGGCAATGTCTCCCTGTCAAAGTCATTTCCTTGGCACCACTCAAAGCTGAGTTCAGATTAAGAATGTTTTTGGACATTTAGCGACATATTTGCAAAGGAATTTGCATTTGTTTCAAACTGAGATCCAAGAGCAGAGCTGCTGCAACAAAGACCTCTCTACAAGTTACATGAGGCAATATGTGTACATGTTATGTTTAAGCCAAATTAAATTGATCCAGATTCTTAAACAATCACATGTGACAAATATTGTGACAAAAATATCCTCTGCTGGAAGCGGATGACGGCCTGTTTTGCAACTCTGCAAAGAACTTGTCCGGGATCTCTTCTTGTGAGCTCTGCCTAATATTTTAAATCTGATTTCATCTCAGTTCAGTTTTTTTATGTGGTGCCAATTCACAACAAATGTCGTCTCAAGATAGACATTTACAAAGAATAAATGCTGAAATTCAGAATACAAATCTTATGATTGTGGAAAGATGTCAAACATGGTGAAGACAGGGATCTCAATCAACTTAAGTCAGAGGAAACGTTTTTATTGTTATGAATGTTATGAAATCTTGTTTTTTGTGTAGACTACATTCACCATCTTGTAAATTAATGAATTTTAACGTCAGACAAAGCTTTTTATCTCCAAATCAATAAGTTAAAGATCAACTCAGTTTCTCCATAAGGGATAATTTCTGATATAGAAATCCCTTTATGATTCTCCAGTCAGATGTTGCTCATAAAGTTTTCAAAAAGACATTGTCAAATTGGTTTCTCCAAGTTCTCTTGTAATTAAAGTGATATATGCATGTATAATAATGTAATAAATCAAATCAAATTTCATTTGCACAGCACATTTCAGCAGCAAGGCATTTCAAAGTGTTTTACATAATAAAAAACTAAAACATGACATTAAGTCAAGTCATCATTAAAATTGTAATTGATTACATTTCAAATACAACTCTAAACAGGAGGGTTTTTAATCAATTTAAAGAAAGTCAGTGTTTCAACTGTTTTACAGTTTTAAATAATATCTATCATTTTGATCTCTTTTGCATGGGTTGTGTTTTCGGCTGAGGAACTGCGACCTGATGCTAAAGTTAAAAAGTTGGAAGTCATCTGCTCGATCCGATGGGCATGTTTGAGTTGGCTTGTATTCTGTGCATTCTGCACTGCGGATTCGTCTGTACAGGTTCATCGAGGAGTATCTCATTTTGGGTCATCAGCTCCTGAGTACAAGGTCTAAAAGAGAATCCATCTGCAGCAGTGGGGTCTCACCCTGCGCGGTTCCTCAAACCTCCTTGTGACATCTTTATGTCTGTTCCCAGACTAATGGAAAACTGCCTCTCTTTGTCCTCCCTGACTCGCCTTTTCAGGAAACTGTATTTACGATGCCAGTAAAGGCACAAAAGCCGTCTTTTTGTCGCCGATCAGGCTCATTTTTTTTGACTATCACTAGGACCAGCAGGGTCCTGCAGCATGCATGTCACATGGCTACCTCTAAATCCTGTAAGAGGGATTGGTTTCAGGAGGTCTGGCATCAGTCTTGGCCTCACAATATGAAATCATATTAGCTACAGCTTCCTCCGGTTAGGGTGAGGATAGCCTCAAACGAACCTCTAGGCACACCTTCAAAGTTTGGTTGTTTAATTATTCAGCCCATTCATTTGATGTTTAAACTACCCCAGATAGCACTATGACTTATTGTCCTGCGAAGGATGTTTGCACACTCCGTAAATTGCTTTGTTCTGTGCATGCAAAGAGTTCAGATTAGGGCTTAGTTTTACAAAGAGACCATTGCTCAATGCTTTAATGTGGTTTTAATTAGGAGGTGTTGAGGCATTTACCTTATTCGCAGCATAGGTGACTCTTTCTGTAATAGCCACAGAAACCAGTAATTGATTGCCAAGTGGGAAATGGAGGTCAGGGAGTCGAGTATTGCAGTCTTCCTGGGCCGGAAGAGTTTTGAGGAGGTTTAGCGATTAGCTTGCTCTCCTCCTTCTACCTGACAACTTAATGCATAAAAACCTGCAGAGATATGACGTACGAAACTCGCCCACCATAACAGCCCTTAGTTTTAAGCCCTGATGTCAAATATCACAGTAGCGACTCTGGTTAAGCTGAGCTGCAGTTGTGCTCGTTGTGATACTAGTTTGAATGCATCGCAGTCTGTTTTAATCTTCAGGAGGGATTAATATCTTCCCGCTGGTTTGGACTTTATAGCTACGCCTGTCCTCCCTTTCTTCCCCATCCACATACGCACGCACGCACGCGCGCACGCGCGCACATGCACGCACGCACGCACCTCCAGAGTCTGACAAAGTAGTGCTCATCACAGACAAACTGCTCCACTTACCTTTAATAAAATAGTCACCTGTGTTTAATTTCATCACCAGCCTTTTGCATGAGCATCGCAGCTGTAAGAGCAATTTCCCTTTCAATGGCAGACAGCTCAGTGACCCACGCCACAAGAGTGTGTCATATCCATAATGCGTCTGTCTCGGGGCTTCCACCCACTTACTCCTCCAGATGAGGAGCTGCGCTGGCTGTGGATGTGATTTTGTTTGTCCGATTGTTGTAGTTAAACAGGGGTGCGGTCTTGTGAGTGTCTCAGACTTGCATTGTGTCGGGAAATTGCTGTCCTTTTGTCTAAATGTAAGAAATCAACTTGCAGGCAACTCTAAACACCATGCTGTAAAACACCGTGCTAAAAAAGAACAATAGGTGTCAAGTGATGATTTTCTTTTTTCACCTGCTTTTGTGCCCACCTAGAGATATTGTATGTCAATTCTGGCAGACTGACGGCATGATTTGAGTCTTGGCTGCACATCAGAAGGTGCACAAAGTGTAGAGGAGGATTTTTCTTCTTTTTAACTGGCTCCATAAAAAACACAGCAATGAGTCATTTTGCTTTTCACATCATTACGTCACTTTCACGGTCAATCAATCCTAATTTCAAAGACTGTTTAAAGAATCTTGAGACACCTTAACATGCCGTCTTGTGTGGAAACACATGAAATAAATGAAAGACCTATATTCTAGAACAGGAACTAAAAATTAGTAAAGCAAAATAGATGTTAAAGATCACAATATTTCTGATGGAATGCAATGAAAACAATACAGTACAAAAATAAAAGAATAAAAATCACTTCCAAGTTTCTACACCAATGAATATGAAAAGAAAAAGATACAAATAGATAATTACTGACTTGGAAGAATAACTGTGTACCAGACTGCAGAGATGCTTTTAGTTTGTTTTTAATAACATCAACGCCATCAGCTGGCCTCGGGTCATTAGGAAGGGATCAAAGGTCAGTGGTGTAATGAGAGAAACTGTTTTAACTCTTACTGTATTTACAATAGACCCCAGGAAACCTGAGGGGTTTAGGAAAACTACAAGATAAAATTAAATCTTGGACCAACAATGATAACACAGAAGCTCTAAAACATGAAATTAATCACTGCAATTGTTGGAATAAATTCAACAGAATCGTATTAAATCTCTGTGTTTGAGTGAAAAGGAAAGCTTTAGCAATATTATTGCCCTGTAATTTCTTTGCTACCTCTTAATGACTCAGTTTGTATTGAGTGATGGCAACATAGAGCTGAAAATCAACATAGTTGTTAAAAAGAACTATATCCTCTGACAGACATGTGTCTCTATAAATCAAAATGAGTGGTACCTGAAATTGAACCCCGGGTTGCTCTTTGTCGAAAAAAGAAGAAAAAAGTCAAAAAAAATTTTAAAACTTTTTTTGTTCTGTATTGTCATTTCTTCTTTTCGTCTTTTCAAGATTTTTGTGGAAAAAAAAGGCGGTGAAAGCAAAGCAAGCCATTTTAACTGGGTCTCAGTTTCATCAGCTTTTATTGTTAGATAATCCATAGAAGTGTCTTAATATGTGTTTATGCTGATATGTTTGTCATCTCCCTTCTTTTTCTTTTGAGAAAGTTGCAGCCCATGTGGGACATTGGTGGGAACATGCCGTCTTTGATTCCTTTCCCAGCCCGAGGCTGAGCGTTTTCTCAAGCTAAATAACTTAGCTACACACAAGTTGTAAGTCTGCGATTAGCTTTGTTCCACTAAGGGAGATTTACAGAGCCATTCTCAGTCTGTCCAAGACACCATATTTTAAAAGTGCTTGAAGGAAACAAAGTATATTTAAGCAATAAGCCACAAACAGCTGTATTTGACAGCGAGTTTCAGAACAGCTTCAAGGCATTGTTAGATTTATATGAAGGAACTGACCTTCAATGGCCTTTTTGCTTCCTTCAAATAATTCCAATAAAAGCATTAATGTAAATGTTCCATAAATGTCCTAACTTAATCACTTTAATAGATTGCGATACTGTCACTAAGAGGGTAAAGGACTTCTGATTAAAACAGGCATGTTTTTTTTTACAAGAATGGAATTATTAGTCAATTAGAAGAATTTTACCAGATGCGTGAAACAGGAACAAAGCGCCTCTTTAATGATTAAACTCACTAAATGTCATTTTCAACAACAGTGCCTTTAATCAGAGTTGGCTTTACTGGCCAAGGGAATTGTAGCAGGTAGAATCACTCTGGTAATCCTTACGGACCCAACTAAGAGTAAAAGTTTTGTTTCATCCAACATTAAGCAGTACAAAAAACAAGTTTAGTTGTACAATAACTAAGGCAGACTGTAGCGCAGGGCGTTCTGGGTAAATACGACCCAAACAAATGTGCTAGTCTAGCAAACCGCACCAGCTGAAAATGTAACAAATGTTGCAATTTTGATCTTCAATCGAACACAGTCTGCCGCTCTATCAGGTGTGATTAAGTTTTGAGAAGCTAATGCTCAGGTGAGCTATAACTGTAGATGTCATGAATGTAAAACAGCTGCACATGAAGAGCAATTGGAAGAAAGTTTAAACCATGTCTAGTCTTTGGCATCATAAATGCTGAAGTGCTGCCAAGGATTCATGGGAATGTGTACATTCCCATGAATATAGCATGCTAAGAACTCGGGCTCTTTGAAAAGGATCATGTGGTTCTTTAATGTTTTGGGTAGACCTTACACTTTGTTTGTGATACAGGGTTTAGCTGAGATATATATATTTGACCAAAGAACATATTCCAGACTTCTGCTTCTCTCTCACTGGTTTTCACACTGAACCGGCAGACAGATCCTGCAGACAGGGCAGCGGCAGGAAAGTAGGCGTGCTTGTTAACAAGTGGGTTAACAATAGACATGTTACCCTGAGAGGCCTCTCTGCACTGCAGATATTTAAGCACTACCAGCAAGCTTTTTGTCCAGGCAAGTGACTCAGATAGGCTAGCTGTGTTACATGCATGTGACATAAATCAGCTGTTGACACGGTGCCATGACAGAACCACGGTAATCTCTGGAGATTTCACCTGTCACTGCTGTAGCGTGTGCTTTCCAACAACATGTCAGGAAATTATGTCTTTATTTTGTTTTTAGTCAATAAATTATTCTGCAGTGCAACAACACGTCTCCCTATAGCAATCATTGAGATGTGTTTCGGTGAAGTACAACTCGTTTCTGCATTGTTCTGTCATAGTCCTGGTAGAGGAGACGTATAGGGTTAATGGTGAGACTATTAGAACTGGATTCTATTATAGATAAATTCATGCTCACACCATGGAGTTGTCGGATACCTGGACAAATATTTATCTGCGCTTCAGGAGGCAGTATCTCTTCAAAAGAGGAGCATGTGAACACTACTCTGCAAATGTATTGAGCCACATCACATTTATTTATATATAAATATGTATGTATGTTCATTATATTAGATTTCTGAAGACATTTGACATGTGTTGGCAATGTATTAGCACATTGTTTTGTTGTTTTATTTCCCCCCAGAATTTAAATGCTGTACTGACTCTTTGGGTCTTACATTGGATTCATGTTATTTCAAAGACAGAAGATGGTCAAAATCATAAACATTTTGCACTTATACAACCCAATCAATACTATTTGATTGGGTGATTATTTCATGTGGTATTGTAATCCATAGAGAAAGTCTTAACTACACAGATCAAATTATTCATATGCTCAATTTTTTAATGTGTTTACAAGCACTTTGTGAATTCTTCCAAAATAAAGTAAGTTGAGCTAGATGCAAGTTTGAGAGCAAGATTCATCAACACCATATAAGATGGTATTAAAAGACTGAAAGTGTCAAAGAGAACTGAATCAGAAATTATGTGAATGGATTCAATGAAGCTGTATTCAGTTGCTCAGATGTTTTATTCCCATCTGAGCAACACAATAAACAGTGTGAAAGTTTGTTTGTGTTAATAAGATCAACGGCTAATAAGTCTGATTCGACCTGCAACAAAGTCGGAGCGTGGCCTAACTTGAGTGCTTTGAGGATATTCATCTGTCTCTCCTACATCCACCAAAGACTGCAGCTGAGGAAAATGAGAAATGCTGTTTTATAATGAGAGCCTTAGGCAGAAACATGTCTTTTTAAAAATCTGTCATTATATATTCTCCCAGTAATACCGCAGTGAGGGAAGCATACTAAGAACTCGGGCTCTTTGAAGAGGATCGTGTGGTTCTTTAATGTTATGGGTAGACCTTACACTTTGTTTGTGATACAAGGTTTAGCTGACATCCTTGCTATTTTGTATTCTGAGATTTTATCAGGATGAAATCTCAGAAAACAGGCACACCTCCTGTTTTTACCAGAAACGACCACTAGTCCTCAAATGCATCAAAGTTAGAAATTGGTTTCAAACATTTTCCATAAATGTAGGAAAATTTGGGACAGAAAAATGGTCCAACAGTTGCTGTGTTGCTGGGTGATAAGAGCTTTGTAGCACAATTAAGAAAACCCAAATTCAACTACTGGTATTCCAACCTAACCTTGCATGGATGCTTCAATTAGTATTATTTTAAAGTTGAAATTTTGGATGATATTTCACATCCTTTTTACAGTATCCTGATGGAAGTCTGATGCAACGTAGGGGTTGTTTCAGCAATAAGGTGCACATATAACAGTGTCTGCAGAGTAGAAAAGACCATTTTAATACGTTCAATGGAGATGTGGCTCATTCACACTGAGTGATGTTTCAGTTGCTTAACTCTGAATAATTGAAAAAAGTCAATTTATAATATTTCATTACCGGTACTTGAAGTATATTCTTTGGTGTTTATAGCACTATTTATACATGTTGTAATTCAAGGGTTTAAAGCAGTAAAAATAAGTAAAAGGAACAGCGGAAAAGAAATTTCCCTTTAAGAAAAAGAAGTATATTGAAAAACCCAAAGTAAAATTTACTTATCATGTTGGGGGGGAAGGGAAGTAAAATGCATGAAACAATAGCTGATCAGATGACTTTTGTAGAAAAGCTGCAACAGATAAAAATAGTTTTCGTCCGAGCTTAAAGGAGTCAAATTTCTGCACATCTCAGGTTTCCACATCAGAAAGGGAGAAAATAGACATAATGCAGCTGATTTCATCATTGCAATATTTACCAATACTACCACCATCAGAGGACCTTCTAATATTGTGCAGCTCTCGATATTATCTGATTTCCTGGTGTTGGTTAGAGCTGCAGCTTCCAGATTGATTTTGCAATGACCAACATGATAATCTGGCCCACGAGAAATAATATAATTTTAGTGGGTTTTGGCAGGAAACACATTTCTCTAGCAACTTTTTCAAAAATAATGGTAGTACCCTCACTGAGTCTAATTAAATGCTTTTTGGGACCAAAAACAATGATTTCTCTCTCTTTTTTTTTTAAGACCGGCGTCTCAGAGTGCTGACGTGATCCGACTGAAAAACAATTTATTTTTAAATCGATGCAGCCGAAGAGTTTTCACACATTTCGAAATGTGCAAATTTAGATTAGCACAACGATGAACTATCAGCACAAAACCACTATAGGAGCATGCTTTATCACAATTAACCATCACTTCTAAAGTGGATGTATGACGCTTCTGTTAGAGGAACTAAATGGGCCTCGCATGTTGCTTCAATCCTTTCATACCTTTTTGTCTTTGACACTTCAATGTCGGATCCTCTAAATGGCAGCATCAACCAGCCAGATAGGCTGTTTTGGCTCAGAAAGCTGTCACTAATTGTCTCCTCCACGTCGTCCGCAGCACCCTTCCTGGGCATCTCTTATTTTCAAGCTAATAAAAATTTTATACAACACTTCATTGTAAAGAGGTGATCACACCAACGCCTGACCTGCCTCGCAAATCTGGCTCGGTAAAAGAAATTGAGCAACCCAAAAAAAGAAGAAGGGGGAAAAAAAAAGATCAATAGTCCACTCTGCCTCCAACATCTTAATGCCACTCTCGGCGGAGAAGGATGTGCAAAAGTGATGGACTCTCTGTCAGTTACTTGACATCAGAAGAGTTTTTAATTGAGGCCCCAGCGGGGCAGAATGTGACGAGAGGGAGGCTGGGAGACAGTTAGCTTGGCTGGTGTTTGATGAGGTGGGCAGGGTGTTTGTGAGAGTATAAAGTCATCCACCGACAGCTCAGTACAAAATTTATACAGAAGTGTATTTTCCAAATTGATGGTAATGGCATATGTCACGTTATGTTTTTCTCATTTCATTTGCTTGTGCGTGTTAAAAGGCGAAACAAACTCTGCTGCAAGACTAATTGCATAATTACCTAAAGTTAGAATCGCTTATGATCTGCAGTCTCGGTTTACAACAAATGTAGAGGAGAGCCAGCTTGCCAAAAAAGCTTATCACACTGTGCAGCTGACACCGAGTGTGTGTGCATGCGTGTCATTTGCACCCTTGGTGCACTACAAATGTGGAATTTATTTTTTGGGTTAAATGCTTGAAAGTCTTTTTCGTGGACCAGAAATCAATGTTTTTCTCTTATTTTTTATTTTTTTGCTATGTGCTTCCACAGCTGACTTGTCCTATCATTTGGACGGGTCTGCCTGCTTTCTGCTGCTTGTGTGGCACATTTTCAAATAATCTTTTCACTTTCTGACAGGTTTCCTCATTGCTTGATCACTCAGTTGAGCTGTCTGACTCAATTTCTTCACTTGGGCCTTTTTTTTCTTTTTTTTTTTTTTTGTTTAGCATATACGTGTTTGTTTTAGAGGGAAGCTGTGCCTTATGCTCATTGGGTGACTCCCAGGGAGTTTATTCTCCTGGTGCACTTTTACGTGACATTTAAAATCCATTCTGTAGCAAAACAAATGGTGTTTTCATATCCAGATCAGGGCCTGCATCTGAACCAGTGTGAGGTTTATTTTGGTTCTTCTGCCCACTTCCACCTCAGGCTAATGTTTACATACTCCACAGCAGAGCTATTACACATTTTCACAGCCCTTTCCCTGGAACGCACTCTCTGCCCTGCTAACACAGCAGCCCTGCAGTTGTCTTGGAGCGTTATGTTCAGATAATTATCTAGTCTTATTTGGTACGTGCTTCAGTTCAGCTGTTGAGAAAATTGACCTCAGCCATGAATCTGACATATCTGTCTTTACCTTCACATTATTTGTACCTGTCTCTCAGCTGCTGGCACAATTTCAATTAGACGTATCGGTCATTCTTTTAGTGTTTGTATTCACTTAAGTAATAGAGATCTCCAGCATAGGTCAAAAAATCTCTTGGCAGAACGACTACCCGTTCCAAATCGGGCATTGATGGAAAAGCAACTAGTGTATTTTTTATTTTATTTTTTTAAATAAAATATTTAAAAAATATATTTTTTAAAATTAAGACGAGGAGTATAAAAAATTTCAAGGTCGTACAGGGCTTGGGAGATTTGTCCCGTCAGTCTGTCAATTTCCATAACCACACACACACACGCACACGCACACCCACACACACACACACACACACCAAAATAGCTAGAAAAGTGCACACGGGGTCAGTGTATGGTTAAATAAAAGTTTTAAACAAGCAATGTCAGGAAAACAGCAAACATGTTGAAGAAGGCGAAAGAAACGTGACAATTTTGTTTTCCTCCATCAAATTTGTAGCAATTTCTTTTGATTATTTGTATTGATTGTTGGCCAGAGGTCGAGTTAACTGAATATTTTCTGTATTAAACTGTTTATTTTTTTAAACGACGGAAAAATTTGGAGCCCCTCGGTCACTTTGACAGGTTATAATTCACGCCCCTTGACTGGTGCACATGCGCAGACCTTATAGACTTTATGCAAAAAGTTCATCGCAGAATCAACTAAAATCACTCAATAAAAAAGACCTTTCTGAATATTATCTCATGGACACTGAACTAAAAGCATCTTTCTGACCGGCAGCTGGCAGCGTGTTGAAGAGTTATGGACTGGACCCTTTGGAGCGTCTGGTTAGGAAACTCATTCCAACCACTGTGAAAACAGTGGTTGGAATGAATTTTTTCAATATTGTTGGTCAAGATGACGGAGAACAAAAAGGTCTAGCCCGACCTCTGACCTTGGTGTACCTTTCGTACCATGTTGCTGTCCAGCAAAACTTCTTAAGTCTGTTTAAAGACACCACTTACCTTCATCTGTATGTTTTTTAAATGTGGGAGGGATACGCCTGACCTTAAACGGGCAAACTCCACTCAACCTGAAAAGCTGTCAGGCGACATTACTCACTTCGCCACCTCTTAATGTCCCGCTGCCACATTGTCTTGTTTTATATGCACACACTGCAATCCTTTAATTCATGTCTGGGCGAACTTGCCAATCGGACCTCAAGTTCATTCGATCTCCACGTCTCCATTTAGGCATCTGTTAGTGCCGCGGCACCCTTGAACAGGAGAAAAAATTCACCTGTTGATCAGCCAGATTAAAGCCTGTCTCCTTTTATTGCTGCGGCAGCCTTCTCACATCAACTCATCATTCTAAATCTATAACCCTGCACTTAAGAAGCGCACTGCTTTTGGAGTGCAAGCCAGACTTCTTGCAGAAAAAGACCAGCTAAATGAGCCTCAGAAACAGCCTCCAAGTTTACAGTCACACCAAAAATTACTTTCTTGATCGAGATGCATTCCAGCATCCAGGCGGTCAGTCTCCTTGCTAAGCGCCATGCGGAAACACAGTTCTGCTTTTGTTTTCGTCTGCTGGGGTCACTAGGTCATTCACCCCCTTATCCTGTCCCTTCGACCTTCATGGAATCACTAACTCATCCTCCTTACTCCCTGGTGTACCCTCCATCACTTGCCCCACCACCAGCAGATGGCTTTTATAGTTCTCCCGCTGAGAAAAAAGAGGGCTGTTAGGAACTTTATTCCTATAAATGCAGAGCCATTACTCTGTTTTAATGTGCAAGTCGGCACATCACACACTCCTGTTTGCCTCAAGCCCAAAGCTTCAAGGGAAGGGCAATAATGTCAAACAAATTGTGTAAGTAAATGGGCGGTGGGTTGTCCTAGAGATGAGCACATTACCTCTCCGCATGCCAATAAGACACCAAGGTAGCATTTCACTGAAAAGCTATTTACTGAAATGCAAAAAAAGAGTGAAGGCTTGAAGCAAAGATGCTGACAGGACGGAAACCTGTCGTCATCAATCTCAGTTTGCCAAGTTTTCCCCTGTTCAAGTCACTTCCTTGTCCTCTCCGCACAAGGAGAAGTGTTCCAGACATTACGGGAACAGCTGGTGTGCGTGGCTACAACGTTTCCACACTGCGCCTGAGTGGGGAGGACACCTCTGAGGTTGATAGTACAAGTTCATGACTAAAACTGAAGCTATTCAATGTCTGTTGACACTACGGGTATTTTTTCTATACCTTCTGAATGTTTATGACCACATTTCATGCTACTATTACACAGAAATGTCTGAGAAATTGCCATGTGACTGATGACAATTTACAGCACTGGTCTTCCAGGAAGCATGAGCCCTTTAATAGGGTAATGGCCTTGTTCAACTTCTGGGCTAGCCCCTGGTATAGCTTGCTTTTCTGTGATCAGCTTGTCTCCATTTGTATCCACCTTTTCTTTTCCTCAACTTTAACACATAGAAATGGTAAAACCAGGTTGTTCATCCTGGCAGTGAAAGAGAAACCTAATTGACTCTTCTTTCCTCTTTCCTCATCTTTTCAGCTTGTCTGCAATGAGCCCTGAGGCCTTTCTTAGCCTGAAGCCATCCTTCTGTCAAGGGACATTATTCTCCTTTGGTCCCAGCTTAAGAGGCGCGGTTTCTTGTAGGCAGGTAAAACTGGGGTGACAGAGAGAAAACAGCTTTGATCTCTCCGTCTTCACATCACCGAACCAAGATGACAGGCAGGGGAGTCTTAGAAACACTTTATTCCACCAAAGGTGCTGGAGAGAAAACACTCAGGCTTGTAAAAATGCCTGCAAAGCTTGGCTCTTACATTCACTGAAGCCCAAACAATACCGGAGCTGGTCCCTTCTCTGTCCCCTGTAGTGTCTTCCAGAGACTAAGAAAGCTTCATATCGGGCTTTGTGTCCTGTGTTAGAGGCTCCATATGGAAGTGGTGTTTTATCATTCTCATTCTTGCTCCCCCCAGTAAATATATCTTCCTTTTTTACCATCTCAGTCTTTTGTGGGCTCCTATAGAGCACAAAAACTACCCTTCCTTGTATAAGACATAATCGTCAAGGACATACTCCGGGTGGTTAAAACAGCACATAAAGGAGGCTCCAAATATTGACTTGTAATAATAACCCATTAAATCTTTTTCTATTTTTAAAATAAAATTGACAGTGCTCGATAAAAGGCGTCAAGGAATGGACACGACGAATCATATTTAATGTCGGGTGGAGCGAAAAAAAAAATAGAAATAACACAGCCACACCATTACGTATGTTTGGAAACTGCTGCCTCTTCTCTGCTTCTCAGTTCTCAGTTCTTGTAAAACTAAAGTGAACTGTAAAACTTCAGAGCCTTTGAAATCCAAGGACTCTGGATGGCTGCGATGAGCATTAAACGCCCAGTCTTTTATTTTTGTTTCCCAAGGAAAGCTGAATCTCTAAATTCTCCAGCTTGTATCTCTTCCTTTTAGTCACACGAATTAAAAATCTAAGCAGCATATTGTGATGGGGTGAACAATATTATATATTCTTTGATTAGACCAGCTGCACAATAATGTTTTGATCCTGTAAGACCTGTGGGAAATCCCCCAAGTACCTAGTTTATGTAAATCCTACACATCTAGGCCTGACACAGTAAGTTGTCCCAGAGGTTATTGTGACAAATGACAAGTATTGTTGTTTTGAGACTATTTTCAAGTAATAAAATGGGAATGGCATGAATAATAATATTATAAAAACACATTCTCAAGAATCAATAAACTTTAAATTCTAATGAAAATTTAGCACTGAATCTGCAAGACATTTTAAATATGCAAAATAAATAAACAAAACAGAGACAACAAATAAATGAACTATGGAGTGTCTGTAAGCAAATTTGTCCTTCAAAAAAATGAAAATAAAAAAAGGCTGAGACCAAAGCAAAAAGCTGAAAACTTTTTATCATCCAGTTTTCTGCAGAAAATTAGAGAAAAGAGAAAAATCATGGAGCATGCAAAAGGAAATGATTGAGTTAATTTTATTTTCTCATGCGATTAATTGATGTATTGCTTATTGCGACAGGCCTAAACATGTCATCGGCCAAAAAAAAAAAACCTTAGGGAAAACTAAGTCTCTGAATGGAAAGCTGTGGTTCAACAGAGGTCAAGATTGTAGGACTAACTGGGGAACTGGACTGTGAGGTCCACATGGATGTGGAGCGGGTCGTTCAGGCATCAACGCATCAACCTAGAGGACTCGATGTTCACTTGGTGTTTAATATATCGCACGCACTAATAAATACAACGATGAAGGGTTAATCAGTGTTACTCGCTTCACCTGTCAGTCATAATGTTATGCCTGATTGGTGTGTAATGTCATTAATATCAGTGCAGCTCTTACTGGTTTCACATTTTGTCAAATTTGTGTATTTTGTACGGACACAGTGAGAACTTGCACACAGCAACGTACCGTTGACATGCATGTAGACGTGTGGTGTTAGCAAAAACCTTCAGCTGCTGCTGCACAAGCTCACCGTTTCCTTATTATCAATCCAACAGCTACACCGTCACTGAGCAGTTGCTGCTCTGTGTTTTTCTTTCTTTCGAGGTTCTTCTCTCCTCTCTCGCTGACAGAGTAATTTTCCCTCAGTCAGACAAATATCTGTTGCAGTTGTTGTACTCGTTAGATGGCTTAACAACAAATCGGAGCAAAGAAATATGCTTCGCCTGATCTTTCTGCCCTCTTGTCTCGGACCGTAACTACCTGAAGCAGTATAAACAGGAAATATACCTTAATATTCACAGTGGAAACAGTCTTTGCGCTGCCAAATACGTTAACATCTAAAGTCTTCATTATCTCCATTTTTAGGTTCAAGTAATTAGCGGCAGAGAAAATGGACGGTGCTCTTAGTAGCATTTTCTCTTATTTCTGAAAATATCCACAAGTAGTCACAGTTTTTAGTGAATCATGAAAAATCCACAAATGTGTGAGTCCACAGTTGATGGATATTGTGAGTTCTGGTTATACTTTATGTTTTCCATTACATCTGGACCCTTTGGCATGATTTGCCCGTTGGCTTATTGCCCATGTGGTTCATACGGTACATCTGGACTAAAACTAACCACAAGTCCTGTCACTGAAAACACGTTTTATGACAGAGTACACAATGCTTCAGTTAACATCAAAAACTGCAGACAAGTGTGGAAATGTGTCAGTTGCCACATTGTGCCCAGTCACTGCTTGAATCTCTTCTCTCTGAACGATGCTATACATACCAATGAATGATAAAGGTGAAGTTATTTCTGGTTGAAGCGGCTCCTTAGGTCTGAAGTCTCTGGATAATGTCACATTGGAGCCCAAAGGACTCCATTCTTCTCCTGGCATAGAGGGAATAGGAAGAAAGAGGGGGGAAGAGGATAGGTAAACAGAGCCATTAGAGACAAATCTATTTCTGAAGAAAACAAAATCACATCATCAAACAAGAGAGAAGGAAAAATATGACCCTGCAGCCCTTCGGGCCTAGGCATTGCAATGATAGCAGACTATGGCATTTGTCTTTATCAGTCTGCCCTGAGGGAGGGGAGGATGGTGGGAAGGTGTGAGAGAGAAGAACTGGGAATGAGAGAGACTGTGAAAACAAAAAGCTCTGCACCTTCTTTACTCATCACAAAGTCGCAGACACATCTGTTACACCTTCGAGTGACATGAACAGCATGGGTTTGACTATTGCTCTTTCATACAGGTTTTGTGGCTTCGCTGCTTGTGGGGCTTTCAGATGGTCATTCTTTAAATATAGCATAGTGAAGCACTCACTGGACAGAGAGCCACAGCCTCATCAGTCATGGCTCGCCTCGGGAGTCTTGCACAGTTTCATCAAAATGACAGGATTGACTTTCCAGATTTTCTCTTTTCTCTCTGACATTTGGTTGTTTATCCTGCTTTGCAAGACCAGCACCACAAAACACTTCATTGGATCATGTACGCACCTTAAAAGAACTCTGTCTCAGCTAACACAGGCCAGAAAGAGCATAAAATATACAACGCTGTGTGTATATTGTTTTTTCCATTTGTCTCTGTAAATATTCCTACTAAACTATTTTAGTCTGACATACTGTTAGACAATTTTGCCTCCTTTTGGTGCCCAAATTGCTAAAAGTCTGTGCTTACTTTTTCTTTGAGAGTTAATTTCTGTCATTTGCTCCTTTCACATTGAAATACATCTGCCTCTGGATACATTGGGAACATTGTAACCCATTTTTTACAAATTGAAGAAACATCAGACAATCCAAATGGATTTTTTCTCCTCCTCTCTTCTCTATTATCTTACAAAGCTTTTATCAAAGAATCAGAGTGCTTCTTTGTCACGTTTTTGTGATATCCCACAAGAATAGCAGAACTTTTAATGGAATATTAATAACTGCTATTTTACTTTATTTTTTACCCCTTTAGACCCAGCAAGGAAGCAACAGATGCACCTAAGAAACTGGGTACAAATGATAACAACGAAATACATTTTCACAGTGAATATCCTGTTCTTAAGGAGTAATAATAACGACTATGTTCTCCCGGTATAAAGCTAACAGTCGCAGTTTTGCAAGTATTTATGAAACCCACCACAGTCGCACAAGTTGAAAATTTGATCCAATGTTGGCATTTGAGGGAAAGTTAAAAGGAATTAATACGGTGAATTTCATAGCCTTCCACTCAATAGGTTCCGAGAAAAGTCAGGGGCAATCCACCGACTCCCCAAAGTCATTAGGATTCATTGCAGGGAATCAGAAATGTCAGGGCAGTCCATCTAATAGTTTCTGAAAAGAAGACCAAAGGGCTGAACAAATGATACTGCCATCCCCAAAAGGTATTTGCATCTTTCCTTTTATTTTGCATCAAGTGCATTTACATCATAACAAAATGGACTGTGAAGATTTATTATTATTATTATTATTATTATTATTATGATTTTTGTGCATGTTGCAACGCAATCTGTTCAGAATCAAAGCTGATTCCAAGGTCTGGCAAATGCCTCATCATTATGTCTCTCTAATGTCATCCATTTTTTAGATTTTTTTCCCCTTCTGCCTGGAGCAAAGTAACTCAGGGAGACTGTATGCATCGCATCCCGACCCATAGCTATTTAGTGGCTCTGCTGTTTTCTGCCTTTCTTCTCCCTCTGTTCGGTTTGAATACCCCTGGGAAATTTGGCTGTGTCTGAAATCTTTTTAGTCTTGCTGACCGGGTTTTATTTCCCCTCACCAGTTTGCAGTTTGCCAGGGCGCTCCAACTAACTTGGACAGCTAATTGTCTTCAAAAGGGATGCGAGCAAAACTCCGTATTGCTGAGTGTTATCTTAATGTTGTATGGTTGAAAACACACGTGCATGTGAAGATGTTTTGGTTTGTTTTTTATTGTTTTTTTTTTTGTAATTATTTGAGGTGCCTCCTTGAAATAATCTACTGCACATAAACAAGCTAGACAACATTTTAGTCAACCTATTTGGACGAGTGGGGGAAGAGAATGCAATTACAAGCACCTTTGCTTTTTCACAAAATGCCCAGGTTGTGCTTTCCACAAACTGCTGTGGGGATATTAAGAAACGGGAGGATATTAAAGCAGCAACATCAGAACTTACATCTGACATCTGAGCAATGTGTAGCAGAAGGCAGGGGGTATGATAGTGCCAACATCATCTGAAAGCTCTGCTAGTGCTTTCTGAGTGAAAGGACAACACAGCCTTGTGCGACTGGTGAGCTATCTGCCATCTGGACACAGTTACACGACTCAGAAGTCTTAATTAGAAACTCTTTCTCTGTTCACATTAAACAAAGGTACCCAGGCCTTTGTGGTTTTTGTCGTTTCTTGCTCGTCAGGTCTTCTGGAAAGTGCATGCAACATGGATATGGAAGCTTTCACCAAAAGCCATAATTCATATCCTAAAGTTCTGCCCTGCAAGTTTCGCAGGATGGATTATTTATACATTTCTCGCAATTTCAGCTTTGAAACACTGCCAAGCAGCAGACTAATGGTGATGGATGTTGTGATAGGTGCACTCTTAATTTAGCTCTGCAAGACTGAATAGAAAGGTTGTAATTTCTCTGCCTGTTTCTTCCCCTCTGCCCTCTTCGCTTCAGGTCAGAACGTTGCTTTCCCTCCGGTGGCTCTGTGGGTTACTGTGGGCCTGGCCGTGTGTCTGCTGGGCCTGCTCATCGCTCTGGCTGCTGTCTGCCGAAGGAAGATCAAGGAAAGCTGTGAGGAAGCCAGGAGAGAAGGTAGGAGGAAAAAAAGCAGGTGCAGGTTTAAGCCCTTCGTATTTTTTTTCAGTTTACTGTTGATGATAGAGTTGAGATTTGGTATGAAAGTCATTATCTGGGGGGCTTCTTTGCTACATTCCCACAGCAGGCGAATGCAACTCAAATCAAATGTTTTTCGGAGCCGGCTAAATAGCACCATTCCCACTGCCACCCCCCCCCAAAAAATATAAATTGAACATCAAGACCTGCTGTGTGAACGTAGCCTTAGATTAAAGTCGCACTTAAGTTGGAACAGTTACAATAAGTCAAGTTTCAGCTTGAATTATTAGAGCTGATAATTGGATTAATGTTGAAAATGTTCCAATACAAAAAAATCTGTGTCATGTAATTGAGTGAAAGTGTCGCAGTATGTGAGCTGCAGACAGCAACCCAGCCAGGAGACAACTCTTGTTGAACATGATTAAGTTGAACATTCTGGGGTGAAAACGATTAGTCGGCTTAATTGTGATTAATCTATTACTGAAATAATCGTCAACTAATTTAGTAATCGATTACAGGTTAACTGGAGTATACAGGCTCAAAAAAGATAAGTAAATAAGTCATATCTGTACAAAAATATAAATCCAGTTTACATTTAAAAACATTTGTCTGTCAATTCATTCTACCTCAAGTCACATAGTTTTATGTTCACCTGGTCCAATTCTGTAAAATAAGTCGCAGCAGATGCACATTTTGCTACAGATGATCAATCATTCACTAAAGCAATGCTATTTTACCGCATTTTAGGCAATAAAGTCCTTTTTTTATTTCAAAAAGAAAGTGGATTGTTTATTTACAACTTTTAAAGTATTTCTAATATTTAAAAAACATAAAGCTTAAATAAAAAAAACAGCAGAATGTGATCTTTTTTTAAAATCAGATAAAAAAGATAAATCCATAGATGACTCAATAACTAAAAAAACAAAAGAGTCATGTGTTGCAGCCATACAGCATTCGTTCAAGTCCTCCAGTGATGTGTCAACAGTTCTTACACGCGCTGCGGCGTCGGACGAGAGGAGCACAAAAGACGGAGCTGTAAGCAGTGATGAGATGTTAGGCTCTCAATCTGAGAATCCACAGGGAGTTTCGCTTAATGCACATAGCAGGATTTCGAATGGCGGGACACGTATCTGTGACGGGGGAGGAACATCATTACCCGGGTCCAGTAATTAGCATCGCAGAATAGCCGAGTGTCCCCGCAAGTGCAGAAGGAAAAAGTTTTGAAATGAGATAGATACTGCAAAGCCACCAGCTCTGCTGTAATGAGTTCTGCTCAGAGTGGAGGAGACATTTAAATAAAGGTCAGCCAGAGTCTGCACCAGGGCCCAGAGGTTTAAAAATAAATATGAAAGTGACACAGACTCAGAGGAAAGAGTAAATAGCTGCACGGAACATATGAAATCAAATGAAATGGAAAGAGAGAAATATAATGCAGTTCCTCCCACTGGCGAAGGCCTCCGAGGGTTGTAGGGCCCCCTTTTCTTCAGCGGACTGGATGAGGTGCTGATTCCCTCGCCTGCAGCTCGGACACTGAAGGCGGGATTCATTATGTGGTCATCCACTCTCTGCCTTATTGAAATGTTAAGTCTTTTCTTTTTTGTGTGTGTGTGTGTGCCGGCAGCGCTTCTGGAACCATAAGGGTTTTTCCAGTCACAGACCTGAACACGTTCTTTACAATCGCGCAGACTATTATAATCCGGATGGGACGGATTGCGTATGAACATGAAAGGGCAGAACGGGCTCAAAAACACACATCCAGCGCTGCGGCGAGGCGCAGCACAACACAGACGTGCAAACTAATTGTGGTTGTCTCATCTTTTAATGGCATTCTCTAGCCTAACCAGATTGAAGTTGACTCTCTCTTCACTGAGACTGGATAGGGAGGGCGGGAAAGGTCAGTAAACGTAGAGAAGTGGGTAAGTCATTTTTCTTCCCTGTCATAATCAATGTGGCGCACCAGAAAGGGTATCATAACAGAGCAGAGCAGCTTGTGGTATTGCAGTTTTTCCCCGAGTCAGTGTCAGTGTGTGTCTGAGCGCCAGCATGGCTCTGTTCTCTTAGATATTCTATTACCTCCTTGGACATCTTTATATAATGACTGTGTAAAGGAAGCTGCGCGTGCCTCCGCTGGCCCTAACCGAAGTCACTCATCCATCACTCTTAAGCTCTTTTTACATTCAGACAAGCATGTGATTTAATCAAACCTTCTCTTGGGATCATGCAGAATCGACATGGGACAGATTCCCCCCTTTTCTCCCCCGTGTGAGAAAAACAGCTCATATCGAAGGCTGTGTTTCCCCCCGCCCCGCTCCCCGCACCCTGCTGGGGGCTTTTAACAATGGGGCACACATGTTTCACAGAGGTTAACCTTTTGGTAAATAAGCTTTGCTTCGGGCCAAATGCTACCGTTGATCAGCTGCGTGTGGATCTGACTCAAATGGAATAACTAATATTGGTCGTCTGTGTCATTTCCGACCGAAACACTGGCTAAAAAAATTTTTTTAGGAAAGCAACACATGATTATGTCTTTGTTTGCAAAGAGCTGGTTTTGAAAAGTATATAATTATGCAGACATGCTGCTCAATTGCAGGATTCTTAAAGCTTTGTGTGCAAGAAATGATTGGCCGAACCTCAAATCAGTGTACAAGGCCTTGTAAAGCATTCAGACTCATTGAACATTTTCCATGTTCTTTCCAACTTTCTTATTGTGTTGAGACTTATTTACAAATTACAATCTGAAATTCATATCTAGGCCTGTCACTGTGAGCAATAAATCAATAATATTTGTGTGATAGATTCAAATTTAGCTCAATAATTTTCATTTGCATGTTTTATTGTTTTTCTTTTCTCTCTCATTCTGCCATAAACTGGATGATAAAAGTCTCCACTCTGGTGTTTTGGTCTAAATTAGCCATTTTTTAATGAACGGTTTATATATTCTTTATATTTGTTGTTTTGTTTATTTTGGACATTTAAAACATCTTCCAGTTCCAGTGTAAAATCTTCATTAGAATTTAAAGTTTAATGACATTTGAGAATATATTCTTGCACTGATATACCATTATAATACTCGGAAATGATGTCAAAGCAACAATATTATCGTTTATCGCTATGACTTCTGGGACAATTTATCGTCTAACACAGTTTGTTACCGTGACAGGCCTCTCCGTGTCTGTACTTCACAGAACCATATGGTGCTGCAATTACAACTCAAAGTCTTTGGGGGTGTCTCTCTTCCAGCTTTTCCATGTGCAGAGTGACATTTCTGCCTAATTTTCCCTGCGACGTAGTTCAAACTCAGTTAGATTTGAAGGAGAGCGTCTGTGAACAATGATTCTCAAGTCTTGTTCCAAACGATCAATTTGATGCAGGCTTGAATTTTGAAGAGGCCGATCAATTACTTGGATTTATTGAAACTGCAGATCAGCAGCCTTCAACTTTAAGAGCCATTTCTGCCTTGTCTTACCAAATACATTATGTTCAGCACTGTTTGGTCTACTTACCATTTGTTCTATGACCAAATCAAGAAAGAGCAGCTACATTTCTATTTTTAGATCTTAGGTTTTTTTTTTTTACAAAAGGAGAAGAAATGCATCGTCTTGAGCTCTAAATTTATGATAAATAAACAAAAAATAGTTTGTGATGTAAGACAATGTTAAAAGACCACGAGTTTAGACCCCTGATGTAGTGCGTTTAGAAATGCATCATTCTACTGGAACTTGAATCTCAAACCTTTTCAACCTCTAACAAATTTTATTTCATGATCACCTTGTATTCACTTCATTTCATATTCCCATTAACTCTGAGCTGCTCTCGTGAAGAAAAGCAGTCCCACGTCATGATGAGACCCCCGCCATGTTTAACTGTTGAGACGATGTGTTCAGGGCACGCTGTCTCTCCAACCATATTTGGTATTTTCTAGGGTTAAACTTTAACTCTAGAAGGCACCAATTTAGGAAGGTATATTTATTAACTCGTGCTGCCCAGCGTCAATATTTAATCAAATGAAAATCATACGCAGAACGAAGGATGACATTAAGACTCTTCTGGCTTCGGCTAGCTGCTGGTTTCCTTCCTTCTGACTGTCCGTTTGTTTATGCATTTCGTCCGTCTTTCCCACTCGAGCAGTAGCTGCCTTCTTTCTCGCCGCCGCATGTTGAAAATGCAGCCAGCTGGGGTTTGAAGTTGTTTCACTCTGTGTAGGACGGAGGCAGCTCTCAGTCACTTCTCTCTGGCTGCCCTCATATTCACCCTGACCTTAAGGTGCCTCTAAATGAGCGTCACTCTCCTGTCAAAGCGTCGTCCCCTGAGGTGCTTCTGCCACTGCCTCACCGACTAAGATGGTCGGTGGAGCGGAAAAGGCTTCATGCATCTGCTGTAATTTTACACTGCAATTCCGAGTTTGTGAAGCTGTGTGTGTGCGGGGCATTGTTGCATTTATTTTTCCTCTACAAAATATTTTTTTTCTTCCTTTTTGCACTAAAGTTGCAAACATTATATTGGCGATACTTTTTTTCCAGAGAACTGCACAGCTCCACGTTAGAATCCATGAACCTGCAATATTAACACTGCGAGGTAACAATTTTATACGGAGCACACAGTGGAAGACGCTTTAAATACATACATGCACAGGCTGTTTGAATCCCGAAATGCAACACTTTGTGCTGCCGCTCTCATAACAAGATTTCTTTTATTAATTTCCCAAGAGGACGCCGGTCTCGGCAGTCGGAGTTCGAGGAAAATTGCGCTAAAATGCGTCAATGTTAAAACTCATACATTTAGTTGCTCTGGTATTTAGTTTTGCTCTGTAAGGAGTTTATTCTGAAGCCACAGAGAATGCAGATCCATGTCTTGAACACATGTAGGCAGATATTTTTAGCCCGTATCCACATGCATGTCCTGTGACAGCCATCACTACTTGGGTTACCCCCCCTTACTGTGTTGACAGTGGGTTTTCTGAAAGCCAGCAGCTAAAGTCTAATGTGATTAGAGTCTTTGTGAAAGTGCTGGATAGGAGGTTAAAGGCTGGACGTGACTCAGCGCGCACGTGTGTGTGTGTGTGTGTGTGTGTGTGTGTATGATGTGCTGGGGAAGCATTGTGTGGCGGCATCATCATTGTATAGCTCTTTTTATCACAGCTTGTCCTTAGAGCTGCGAAGGATCCGCTCGCTGTTGACTTGCAATGAAATGATGCCGTGGTGCACCCGGCTTTGTGCTGCGGCTCCCGCTGATAATGGAACCTCTGTCTCCCCACAGCCGAAGAGGCCAAGGAGCTGGAAGAAGAGGAATCAAAGACAGGTCAGTCCATCCCTACCTGGTCAAGTCTTATTTTCTCACGCGGCTCTGCAGCTGAAGGGCGCCTGATAAAGTTCTACGACTTTCGTTCACTTATTCACGCACCTACATTTACGCAACCTGCACTTTGCGTGGTGTGAGATGGGACAAACAGAAACAAAGAAAAACATTTAAGATTTGTATTTATTGTTAGCCACTTTGCTTGACTTCTTTCCATCATAAGAACCAGTGAAGCACTTATCTTCTGGTTCTGGTTCAGACTGAGTTCCTTTAAATCAAGCCTAAAAACCTTTTTGAACCATAATTAATGGAACAACGACCAACATGTATGATGGATCGGTGACTGTATTATGTTTTTATCACGTCTTGTTTGTGTTTTTATGATGTAAAGCACTTTGAACAGATTGATGTTGAAATGTACATTACAAACAAGCTTGATTAATTGATTATCCAGATTATATGGTTGATTTAGTAAAAAAAAAAAAAAAAAGATTCAGAGGATAAAAATAGAACCAGGTAAGTGATTCAATCTACTGTTTCCAGCCCTGTCATCTGGAAAAGCTGAGCTAATCTCTGCTTGGAAAAGCAAATTAATAGACGCAGAAAAACATCCCATGTAATATGTGAAATCATGCGAGTAGAGAAGGAAAAAAAACAGACTATTGACTCTGTCAATTTGTACATGTGAATTCAATTTAATATTTCCAAGAAACTAGCTAATTAACAATAAAGAGTCAGAGAGAATGAAAGTCTGCCTTTTCTGTGTAGTTAATGGCAATAACTCTAATAAACGTTTGAGATCCAGACCACAAATCTAAGATTTTGTCATTCTGTCTGCAATGATAGAGACATGTTTTAGTTATTTTAGTCTTTATTATGACTGACTGACCTGGTTGAACATACAGAGATGGTTCCTGCATCGCTTCTTACTTTAATACTCAGTATATGAAGCGCTGGAGGAGAACTTTTATGGACAGTTCAATAATCTGTTGCTTGGTTAAATAAATTAACAGCTTTGTGAAAGAAATGATTAGAAATTAAATATTACTTTGGGAAAGTTAGGTAAGTTTCAGAGATAAGGAAGTGCTAATTGTCCTGTTGAGGTCTTAAGTATTGTAGAAATGTGCGAAAGTCACCATGGAAACAGGGACACACAAAACTATTCAGACTCACGCCTCCTTTGATTAAGCACTTGGTTTGCAAAAACTCTGGGGTGAACTGACGGCACCACCACACAGCTGGGCTTCTTCCATACTGATAATCAGAGCACAATTGCACCCAAATAAATGACAAATAGTTTATTTTATTTTTGAAAAGGCTACACAAACACTCAATAAACCCCCAATCGCAAACCAAAGATGAGTTTTCTGTTTTCAAGAAAGGTAAGGCCAGGTAAGCTGACTAGTAGTTCGATTAGGTAGATCTGCCATGCAAACAAAAAGCTGTGACCGTTTAAATAGATTAGATTAAACACCAAAATGCCCAAACATTAAGGCTGGACATGCATTTTGTGACAACTGTCATATAATACAGTAAATAATTGGAGAAAAGTACTTCCAGAACCAAATGAGAAAACGCAACACAAATGAATATGTTATGGGGAGAAAAAGGAAAATCAACAATGTGATTCAAGGAGACAGGCTGCAGTAAAAGGTAATCAGTTTTACCCACCATTGATGCTCAGTTCAAACAGAATCCATCTGTCCTTTTGGAGGAATCTGTCGATAGAAAAGCCAAATCAGACGGGGAAAAGCCAAACCACTGACCAGAAAGCCCAACCAGGGGCTGAGGAGCTCAACCAGGGATTTATCTGCAAATTAGCCAGAGGCTAGAAGGCTTATGTATTTTAACACTGACTGTGTGCTGCCCCTGACCACATAAACATGGCTGGAAGAATAACCCATAATTGTGTTGCCTTAAGATAGCTGCCTTTGTTCTAGTGTTCTTTTGAAGCTGAGTGAATAAAAAAACAAAACAAAACAAAAAAACATTTCCACTTGCATACAGCTTACTTGACCCGGACATTTCCTCCAGCAGTAGCATCTCCGGAGAAAAGCAGAGACTGAGAACCGAGTTCATTCTTTCCGAAAAACAGCTAGCAAAATCCCAACTCGATGAACTTTTTAACAACACATCTGTCTTTAAAGTAAAAACTGAAGTTCATGACAATTTTGACTTCATTCTCATGATATCGTTTGCACCTCTTGGTATCTATTAGCAACTCTTTTTTTGAGGTTTTTGAAAGTCCTGCTAACTTGCTACTGATCAATATCGACACAAATATTTTCACAAATATTTACCTTATTTTTACCCCATTATGGTTAATTGTGACAACTTCTACACCAGGTCTTCCACATTATTGGATTTTTCTTCAAAATCAATTTTATGATGCAGATTTCACAGAGATGCAGAAGCTTATTCAAATGAAAATAAAAAGGCAGCAGGAAAATGAAGATTAACTTTTAGTTGTCTTCATCTGGTAGTGATTTTGTGTTAGCCCTCCAATAGTTTTGGCATATGATTATTTGGGTTTGTTTTGATTGAGAAGAGCTTTAATATGTCCAATGTGAGACATACAATATTCAGGGAGGAAACGTCCAGCCTCTAAAACATTTTCCCAGTTCTCTCATTAGAGCTGTGCAAAGTAACAAAGACGTCCAGTAAAATTTTAATATGGGATTAGTGGAGAATTTTGATTTCAACATTGCCACAAAAAACAAATCTTAACCAGCCGCCTGACAATTTCACAGAAAGGAGAAAAGTTTACTGTACTTCACTAACCCAATAATCCCATCTTCTTTCACTCTTTCTGACTCCACATCCCAGAATCTGACTCCCTTTTTCTTTTTTCTCCCTTGTGGCATTTTGCCTCTGCCAGCAGTTTACCTTGTAGCCAAAGGAAGAAGAACATCTAATTTAAACTCTCATCATGAAAACAGAATCCTCCTTTCAAATCTCTGATTTGCTGAGTATTTACATTTGGCCTCTTAGGAGTGCTGCTGAACCGAGACAGGAAACTGCTATGTGTGCTTCTTTTTGCATGATTAGGGTGATTGTGATATTTTGCTTGGCAGAAATATGACCTTATGAGTCCCGAATTAATTTTTCCATTAGCACTGAGGGCGAGCCTCTTCTGCATTACTAGCTTCGGTGACTAACCCTCCCGGTCTTGGAGCAGAACTCCCTCACGTATTCATGTCATTAGAGTTATTCACTTGACGTTTTTTTTTTTTTTAAATTCTGATTGAATTATTTAGCCTTTCGGTGAACGCCAAAGTTAATACCATGTGATTTTAATAAGCCGAGAGGTGAAGGAGAGTCTGTGAGTGAAGGGGGACAATGGCTTTTATTCTCCGCTCCCTCTCTCATGAATGTTTCAGAGGGGAAATCTGTGCAGCCAGGAGCAGGGTCAGCCATCCCACAACTAGTAAGACTTAATATAGTTCAGCTGCAGCCGAAGGCGTCCGCACGCCGCTGACGCGACGCAACGTCGTCGCCGCGCACGCACCTGCTGGAACCAGGTGGACACTGTGGGCGGCGAGCTTGTGAAGTCAAGCTAATGGCTCTGTCTTCTGAGATCACTGTCTAAGCGATTCAGACAGGCAGCTTTGTTTCGCCATCTGGCTTCAATTGCGCTGACAAAGCCAGAGGTTCCTGCGCGAGACAAAGGAGCTAAAATGAGCCTCACTTTAATAAACCCTGGATGATGGGGAGCCACGTTTGTGTGTTATCTTAATGAGCTGTCCAAAGGAGAGTGCGCTTTCCCCTTTCAAAGCCGGCCTGATTGGAACAATAACCAGTGATAACTAGGGACCTGTGCTCATCCATTTGCCACGGGATGAGATCCCTTTGTTGCATTTACAGCAGAGGCAAATAATGTTTACCAAACACCGTAGCTCACATTCCCATCTATATTTTCAGGCACAGCACTTTTCAATCCCACAACCGCACGGTCGATTGTAGGAAGGGCGCTCAAGATGTGCGGCCAGAAAGAGACTCCTCTTGCTAATTTTCATGCAGATGAAAAGTCATGCACCAAACGCCTCTTGTTTCCAACACTCCCCCCACCCGCAACTTCATCCAGACATGCACCCAATAACCTGAGCGCGTCACGTTGTTTAGGAAACGGCTGCAGTCGTTGCAAGCGAGGCTCTTATCAGAATCTGAATTCAGTTTGTGTGCACTTCCCCGTGGAAGGGAGCGCGAGTGACCCAGTTCTTTCAGACACAGAATCATTGGTAAAAGAGCAATTTAACATGCCCTCTAAAAAGGAGAGCAGAGCGGTAAAACCAGTTTTAATAACCCATCTTAACCGAGGCAATACCCTGAGTAGGTGGAAGGTTAAGGAATATCAAGCCTCACACAGCTTATGGCATTAGCAGCTCCGGCCGGCGCTCGTTTCTGACTCCTTAATGCTAAGGCCACCTCTGGAAGGCAGACAGCACAGGCTCAAATCGCACTGAAGCCCGAGGACCGGCAAGCAATCAGGACGAATGTTGTAGATTTTTAGATTAAAAAAAGAACAGGAAAATAAAAAAAACAACAACTGAGGGGATGAACAGCTGTGACCAAGTTACATCTTGGCTCATTTGTTTCACCTGTTTGATGTATTCTTTCAGAGTTGGAAATAAAAGTACCGCATAAAGATACACCTGAATAATGTATGGCTTAACCGTTGAAACAAGAGGCGTAAAGTACAACTTAACAACCCTTTAACTCCCTTAAAAACCCTAAACAGAAAAAATATATATATATTTTTTTATGTTGTCTCTGTTCAGGCTGTAAACGTACCAATTAAAAGTATAAAGCCACAGTTGAGTTTGAGAAGTCCCTGGGAAGTGTCCCAGGTAGCTCAGCTCAACGTTCTTTTCCCTTTTCATTGACACTGCACACCGAACAAGCGGGCTCTCCCACTGGTCGCACATTACCGACTAAAGATATGTAAATAGAACATTTGTGTTCCCTTCATTATTAGATGTGGGTCACTGGATATCTTCAAGAATGCTAATTAACAGAGCTCCCTGAACACCACTGCTTAGCGGTTTGCACATATAATAAGCTCACCGTTCACATTCCTGGCTGGCTCAGCACCGCACCGAGAGGAGCAGGTTTTATTTGTGTGCGAGCCTGCTGATCTTCCTTGCGCCATCGATTGGATAATAACAAGCATAGCAACTTATATTTACATGCTTCAGACGATTTTTAATCTACACCGCATGAGCTGATTGCATACTAATAGACTCTCCCCACGCGTGACGTTTCTTGATGTTTTCGTCGCGTTTGATCGAGCCGGTTGTTGGAGAAACGCTTCTCCTCTCTTGGACTCAGACTCTCACGAGGCATCTGCCGCGCACTGAGCTACTCCTGCGCCCGTCGCAGGGGTTATCTTCTGGTCCACGAGGAAAAGGCCAACGGACCAGCTTGAGACGAGACGGGGGGACGGGAGGGGAGAGCAGCCTCTAAATCATTTGGAATAATGAGCATTGTCACAGTTAATAAAAGCAGTCGATGGCAGCTTGTTGGCGTATTAGACGAAACCATCGGCGAGTGCTTTTGAGGGAAGGCTTGGATATTTGTGGAGTTAAAGGCAATCCATTTTCTGGGATGAGTCCCCCCTCCTCCCTCCTTCACCCTGTACTAGCTCCATTTTCATCTTCTTGCCAAACAACACCCACTACCACAGCCATCGCCCTCCCCCAGCCCGCTCCCTGTCATGTAATCTGTGCTCCTCTGACAACCCAGCCAAGGCCCGGTGGGAGTGTGCCTATCCATCTCACTACCCCAATCTACCTCTCCTGTTTGGTTCCACATGAGCACTCAGCTGCTGTGACTAATTAAATAAAACGTCGTGCCCTCTGCTTCCTGTTAGCCACGGCGATGTTGGTGAGCAGCGGCGGAGAGGGAGGGCTCGTGAAACAGAATTAGGTCCACATCAGTGTGCACGAAGGATGCCCTTTGTTGCGTCTTTCGTTTTCAATGTAAATATTTGCAGTTTATGTGCTGATTTGATGTTTTGAAACCATGTCATAATGTGTGTTTTGTTTTGTTTTCTTGCTTTCTCCAGTGATGACGCCTCTGAAGAGCTAAGAACGACAGAGCGAAGGTGCGTGTCGTTTTTCAGTCTCTTCCTTCAAATATATTCACGTGTGTGTGTGTTGCTCTGGTGACAGTTCTTTTTTTCCCCCCGTCCTTTGTTGTCATCACCGTCTTGTACATTCTTTGAAGGACACAGTGTCTCTCACACACACGCACACACACACTGGAGGTTATTGGTAAGTGCTGCTGTAATGAAGATAGGCTGCATTAATTTGGGAGAGAGTATGGAATATTAGAAGTCTTGACATTATCGTTTCAGAAATCAGAAGGTCACCGTCTGATATGAAATATCTGCTTAATTTGATCTGTTAGGCGTTTCCTAGTCCTCTCAAAGCCAGGGTCATGGTCTTATTAACGGTAAATAGGTTGGGTTTGAGTCGCATAGGCTGTCTGTCTCTCTAAAACATTTCGAAAAATTTGGAAAGTTGCTCATTTGTAAGGATTTCCTGGTAAACTTGAGATTATCATGTGAATATAAGCAGTGGTTTCATTGTTATTGTTTTTACTTAAAAGATGTACGTTTCTGAATCACTTTATCTAATTTCTTCCCTTAAAACAAATACAATAACCCTCCATTATTATTTACACTGCTGCTTAAACACTCATAATTGTGAGTTATCTTAGAAAAGAGAGAGATGGGTTTTGCTCCTTTTAGATGGCTTTTGTGATTTGAAATCCTGATAGAAAAATGACATTTCTGTTTCTGGGCACCACTGATGAAAAAGTATCAGTTCCTCTCACTTTCTTTTTTGCTCAGCCCTGAGAAAAGCACCTTAAAGCCTGACCTGTCTACAAGCCTGCAATTGACACATTTAATGCTGCCTTTCTTGGTTCCTTCAGAGTGCAGCACACTATCTGCTCTATTGACTACTTTCTGACCGTTTCAACACATGCCAATAAATCTGTCAGTTCGAGAAATGCATGGCCCCCAATACATCATACGAATGATTAACAGTTTTGCTTTTTTTTTTTTGCAACCTTTACCTCTTCAGTGTTGTTGGGATTTGTTTGTTGCAAACAACGGAAAATGGGATCGTGATCTGTGCGTTTTTATTTTCTCATGAAACCAAAACGTCAGTGTTTTGATTCCTACGCCACTTAATCGCCTGTCTTTTTTTTTTTTTTTTTCTCTACATGACACAAACTTCACAGCTGCGTTTCCTTACCTTGTCCTGACAGTCCCTTTTCGCAGGCTTCTGATGGACAGTTCACTGGGACGTCCATGACCCCAGTCCTATCCTCCTGCAGAATGTCGGTCTGTTTTTGAGGTTTCTCTTGGAGAGAAGTTGCCTCTTAAATGCCCTTCTGGGTGCCATGAAAGCAAACTTTCATGCTGCCATTGCAGTGCAACCATTAACCCTCCGGGCTCCCTGAAGCTTTCGTCAAGAGTGAAACATTTCTCCATGTTGTTCTTTATGATTTGATAAACGGTGGATTTAGCTGCAGGTTTAAAATAACCAACTTATTGACTGTGATGCATTTTTTGATTCAAAGCTGTGATGACAGCATGTGTTTCATTACAAGTAACCAGTATCAAAAAAGAAGAACGCTTTAAAGCAATTTGACCTTTTAAAGAAGCAAAAAAAAAAAAAAGAAATTGCTGACCAACTTTGTTTCTTGTCTCCTAACAACAAACCTTCATCACTGCCGCCTCTTCATCCCTCGTCTTCGTCAGCAGATTGGAAACACATTCTAAGAAAAGTCCAAGCTAGTGAAAAAAATCTTCAATTTTGTTTTGTATTTTAATGTTTATGCCGCTTTGACAAAAACCTTGTAAATAAAGCTATGTGGGTCAGTGTGGTGGCATGAGGTTTGCAGCTACTAAAGTTTGCATATTATACATGACATTACTTTGCATTTCGGACCTGTATTTACTGTTCAGACTAAGTCCATTCAAGTTCTTTATTGTTACAGCATTTCTGTTCATCCACTGCTGCAGAATTGGTGGAGATGCATTGAGAAGAAAAACTTAACGACAGTTTCGTCAGTTCAAAAGTGGTACATTTAACTCTCTGCTCTTCCTCAGAGACACGTTTTGCAAGGTCACTTGTGCTTATATTGTGTAGTATTCACCGCGCCTCTTGATTCTTACTTTAATAACCAGCAGTTTTGACGTCAGTTGAGTGAATGTTTTTTATGACGAGTCGGGACAGTTACAGCTTGTTTTTATGACACCCTGATTGGTCATTGCCGTAAAGCTGCAGCTTACACAGTGAGTGCAACAAGATGAAAGGTGTGGAAAGTAATTTCCTGTTACCAGCCAAAATAAAGTCTGACCAGCAGGAGTCAAAGAGAGGACATTTGTCATTACTGGAGTACCCACTGACCTTCACCAAGATTATTACGCCGCGCTAATATCCTGCTAGCCCCCCGGACCTCCTTGCTGCTGAATCACCCCGGATCAATTATTCTAATATTTCTGTGGCAGTTTTGCTATTGATTTATGCATTTATGCAGAGCGCAGCATATCTTCTTTAATAAAGTAAGGCTCTGCATTTAATTAAGTCCTTTCAGAGTCAGGAAGCACTTTGGTTATAAAAACCTCTTCCTTATCGACACATGTTTACATGTGACTGATGTTTAGGAATATGAAAAAATGTGTTATTACATTCAGCACACTCAGACATACATTAAAGTGGTCACTTGATATTTTACGCGCAGTGCTGTCAACATTAGTGGCCTGTCCACGTTGTCTGTTATAAGTATAACTCACTAATAATATTAGATTTTTATTTAATATTAACCATTGGTAAAAATGCTGTGGCGTCACATTAGATACATCAAAACAAATATGCTAACAAGATCTAGCTTAGTTAGAGCAGCAGCGTTTATGCCTAAAATGACAGATTGTACAAAGTTGCATCTCTTTTTTTAATCTCTAAGCTTATATTGTTTTCCCTTCCTAAAACTTTCAACTCTTCTGAAACAGCTTTTCACACAGTGTAGTGATGTGTGCATTAATTTTTGACCACTCTAACTTAAGTCTATTTACAAGGTGATGTTGGACAAGAAGGACCGAGTCGCGGTCTCTGGTCTAAGTCATCCCAAAACCGTTCAGGACTGAAGACATGCGCATCGCAACAATGAAGCGGTCAAGCCATCCCAACATATAACGTAGTTTGCACCAACAGGCTCACCTGTTAAAACTTCTTAAATGCCAGATAAACATTCTTCAACAATAAATTCATCATCTGAAGTGAATATATATCCTGCAGGTGACGTTGTGCAGAGAAACCTCACTGCTATATTTTTATGAAGTGGATGGAAATCTCTGCGACGGATGGACGACCTGTCCAGGGTGTATCCAGTGAAATGTCTCCCCTGAGATAGGCACCTGCACCCCTGCCGACCCTCACTGGGGACGAGGGTGTAAGAACAAGTATGGCTGGAAATCCCTAGGTTCATAGTTTCTCTTTAATCTAATTATATATTAAGGGAATATGGAGTCGTATTGAGGCTTGGCATGGCCAGAGATCGCTGCAAATGAGTGGAGAAGAAATATTGAAAATGTCGGCATAAAGGGAATAAAGAAACCTCAGTGAAATAAGGAGCAGCATGGGTGCTCAGGTTGTCTACTTGAAGAGTTTCGGTGAATTCTAATGAGGGTGCTGATTGCATTAGAAAATGTCCCCTATAGGTACAATTAGTGCTACATAACGACCCCCTAGAAGGTTCTTTGGCAAATATGGGAAATATCGATTCATTTTGCTCTTATATATTCACTTAATCGCTGGCCTGTCATGTTGCGAATACATCTCATTGTTATACTTTTTTCCCCCACTGTCACAGCTCAGGCTTTGCTCTGTCACAGTTTTCTCAGTGCATTGTGCATCGCTGCGCTATTCTCCAGGGACAAGAGAGATACAAAAATGGGAGAATGCAAGGAAACCTAACCTAAGTGTATTTTGAGAAGCTGCAGCTGCCAGATGTACAGTAATCAATGAGACGGGAGGTTTTTTACTGCTACAATAACAGTGAAAGGCGCTGAAAGCCCCGTTCAGACCAGACTTTTGTTTCATTGTCTTTGCGCTGACAGAGTGAGGGTTGGGGGTGAAGTTAACCTGTAGGTCGCAGGAGATTTTGATGGACATAATCACATAGGTTGATGATGTGTAGAACAGGGGTGTCAATGTTAGTCCTCTAAGCAGTGCATGTCCTGAAACTTTTGTTTGTGTTGGAAGTCCAGCACATCTGAATCAAATTTCTGAATTACCTCCTCATTCACCCAAATTCTACAGAATCCTGGTATATATATATATATATATATATATATATATATATATATATATATATATATATATATATATATATATAGCTGACTGGATAGCTCAATACATAAGGCATCAGTATATCACCCGAGAGGGCAGGGTTCGAATCCAGTCTGGGTCCTTAGGCAAGACCCTTCAAGCTACTGCCTACCTCATACCATGAGAGATACTAAGTTGCATAACATGCCGGCTCAGACGTCGCCCGGCCAAACAAGGTCTGCGTCAGGTGTTGGGGAACCAGAGCACCTTGATGACAAATGGGCTACTGGAACAAGACGGAAATGGGCGAGAGATGAAAATGTGGATCTGTTGGAATGCTACTACTCAAGTAACCCTAGTGAGAGAGGTTACATGCAAAGACTGGGGAAGGAATGGTTACTTCGACATCCCCAGTCAACACTAAGCGCTAAACAACTAGTAGCTCAGTGTTCCAACATCCGCAAACGGCAACTGCTATCACAACTTGAGATTGACGAGATACAACACAAATGCTACGGCAAAAGGGAGGAACCCGGATGTCAGGACTGTGGGGACTTAACTACAAGTCCCCACCCAGTGAGGGGATACACGGCCCCAATGAGCGAAACAGAGCTGAACGAGACAGCTGCTGACCTGAGAGAGAGAATCATGACCCGAATGACAACCAGGCCTCCCCGGCGCCAATTACAACGGCTGAGTGAAGTACCATCTGAAAGTCTCATTGAGAATGTGAATGCAGCATTGAGAACGATCCCTACCAACACCATAACAGAAACCAATGAGCTGATCTACAACTCAGCATCAGTGATCCTTGAGATACTTGGCTATAAGAGCAACCATGAGACCCAATACCCACCATGGAAAAGACGGTTAGAGGCTAAAATCAAGGTAACAAGGAGGGAAGTGAGCCAACTGTCAGAGCTCCACAAGGGTGCAATGAAAAGACCAGTACCCAGAAAGTACAGGCAGATGCCCATACCTGAAGCACTCGAGACTGCCAAACAGAAGCTCCAAGCCTTGTCCAGCCGCCTAAAGAGATACACAAGGGAGAATGAATCCAGAAGGATTAACCGGCTCTTCTCCACTCAACCAGCTAAGGTGTACTCTCAATGGCAGGGTAACAATAACAACAGAGCAGACCCACCAAGGCTGGAGACGGAACAATACTGGAAAGGCATATGGGAAAGGGAGGCGTCCCACAACAGCAATGCACAGTGGCTGATCTCTCTACGAGAGGACCACAGCAACCTCCCTGAGCAAGCCCCGGTAACCATCACTGTGACAGATGTCCAAGAAAGAGTCTCAGGTATGAAAAACTGGACAGCACCAGGGCCTGACATGATCCATGCCTACTGGCTAAAGAAACTCACTGCTCTCCATGAGCGAATGGCAGCCCAAATGAACCAGCTGCTACAAAGTGGGACTCACCCTGAATGGTTAACTGAAGGGCGGACAATCCTAATCCAGAAGGATCCATCAAAGGGTCCAGTCCCACCCAACTACCGACCAATAACCTGCCTCTCCACAACCTGGAAGCTCATGTCAGGCATCATAGCGGCCAAGATAAGCAAACACATGGATAAACACATGAGCACGGCACAGAAGGGTATCGGTGTAAATACCAGAGGAGCCAAACACCAACTCCTCGTAGACCGCACAGTTGCCCGAGACTGCAAAACCCGACACACCAACCTGTGCATGGCTTGGATTGATTACAAGAAAGCCTATGACTCAATGCCGCATACTTGGATCATTGAATGCTTAGAGATGTATAACATCAACAGGACTCTGAGAGCCTTCATTGCAAACTCGATGAGGCTGTGGAAAACCACCCTTGAAGCCAACTGCAAACCACTTGCACAAGTGTCCATCAAATGTGGCATATACCAAGGAGATGCTCTGTCCCCGCTACTGTTCTGCATAGGCCTGAACCCCCTCAGCCAAGTTATCAACAAGACTGGCTACGGATACAGACTCAAAAATGGGGCCAATATCAGTCACCTACTCTACATGGATGACATCAAGCTGTACGCCAAGTGTGAGCGAGACATCGACTCACTGATCCACACCACCAGGATCTACAGCACTGACATTGGGATGTCATTCGGACTAGAGAAATGTGGTCGGCTGGTCACAAAGAGGGGGAAGGTCATCCACACAGAAGGGGTCTCACTCCCAGAAGGAACAATAGCAGACATAGAGGACAGTTACAAGTACCTAGGTATACCACAAGCAAATGGCAACCTCGATGAGGTCACAAGGAAAGGAGCCACAGCTAAATACCTCCAACGAATAAGGCAAGTCCTGAGAAGCCAGCTCAATGGCAAGAACAAAATCTGTGCGATAAACAGCTATGCCTTGCCAGTAATCAGATACCCTGCTGGAATAATTAGCTGGCCAAAGGAGGAGATAAAAGCCACAGATATTAAGACCAGAAAGCTACTAACAATGCATGGAGGGTTCCATCCCAAATCCAGCACCCTGAGACTGTACACGAGCCGCAAGGAAGGAGGCAGAGGACTAGTGAGTGTGAGAACCACTGTCCAGGACGAAACAACTAAGATCCATAAATACATCAGGGACAAAGCCTCAACAGACAATGTGCTCAGTGAATGTCTCAGACAACAGGGAACGGAGGTTGAGGTGCCAGAGATACCATCATGGGAGGACAAACCCCTACATGGGATGTACCACCAGCAAATAACCCAAGTGGCTGATATCAGTAAATCCTACCAATGGCTGGAAAAAGCTGGACTCAAGGACAGCACAGAGGCCCTCATCCTGGCAGCCCAGGAACAGGCCCTAAACACCAGAGCAATAGAGGCCCAGATCTACCACACCAGACAAGACCCAAGGTGTAGGTTGTGCAAGGAGGCCCCTGAGACAGTCCAGCACATCACAGCAGGGTGCAAGATACTGGCAGGGAAAGCGTACATGGAGCGACATAACCAAGTGGCAGGCATAGTGTACAGAAACATCTGTGCAGAATATGGACTGGAAACCCAAGATCAAAGTGGGAAACACCCCCAAAGGTGGTGGAGAACGCCAGAGCTAAGATCCTGTGGGACTTCCAGATCCAGACAGACAAAATGGTAATGGCGAACCAACCAGACATTGTCGTAGTGGATAAACATCAGAGGAAAGCCGTTGTGGTAGATGTAGCAATACCAAGTGATTGCAACATCAGGAAAAAGGAGCACGAGAAACTAGAGAAATACCAGGGCCTCAGGGAGGAACTGGAGAGGGCCTGGAAGGTGAAGACCACAGTGGTGCCTGTGGTCATCGGTGCCCTCGGGGCAGTAACCCCCAAACTGGAGCAGTGGCTACAACAGATCCCAGGAACAACATCAGACATCTCAGTCCAGAAATGTGCAGTCCTTGGCACAGCCAAGATACTGCGCAGAACCCTCAAGCTCCCAGGCCTCTGGTAGAGGACCCGAGCTCAGAGGATAAGAACCACCCGCGGTGGGTGAGAAGAGAATTTTTTTTTTTTTATATATATATATATATATATATAAATAAATGACAGTTATTTATATGTTTTTCAAATTCTACTACTTCTCACATAGATCAAATGCTCTTCAATTATTCTAAAGGTAATGAAGAACCAATGTTTTACTCACCATAAACCAATATATTGGAGGATAACAAATTTGTGTTCTTTGTCTTGTTTTTCCCCAGTCAAAAACTTATTGAAGAGTTCACATCCTGTGAGATTACACAAGGACAGGCTTTCAGTGGAGCCAATAACCAAACGCAGTAGCTCATATTTTATAAAAAAAAACTGCAATGGACAGTTGTGCTGTGTAGTAATTTCTGGTGCTGTTGAAAACCTTGGCAAGCATCTACATCAAATAGTCCAGTCAAAAAAATAAAATATAAAACGTGTCATGTCTGATCTACTTGTCTTGCCTTTTGTAGTATTTTCTTAAGGGGATGAAACTTGGTAATACGGGAGCTTTGATGGGAGTTGCACAGTGACTGGATCCCTGATCAATGACAGCTAATGAACGCAGCGAGAGTTCTGCTCCGCTTGCCTCTCGACAGAGAGCCGACTTCTCTAGAGAGGTCCTGTTTTTTTACAGAACGGCACAGGAGCCTTCACTGAAACCAGCTGCCTGTAGGCTCAATTAACCACTATAGATTAGTCATGTTGCAGATGAGAGGGGAGATACAAAATTAGCGGTGTGTTGATGCTGAAATACATGAGTGTAGAAAAAGAAGTTCTGGAAAGTGGACATGAGACTGGACTGCAAGCGGCAGCAGCATATAAATGATTAAAAAACCCTGCAAACTCAAAATAGGGACTATCCCTAGCAGAATAAAGGATTCCTAGATTTATGTAGCATTTTGACCTTTGCTTGTTTTACCCTCTATATTTCAAATTCAAGGTAACTTATGGAAGAATGGCATAGTACCACGTTTGTCCCAGTGTTTTGGATTGGGAACAGGAGAGTGTGTTCTGAACCATCGAGGCATCACACTTCCCCACCTTGCAGAGAAAGCGTTCTTACTAGGTGTTGGAAAGGCGGCTCTGACTCTTGTTTTCGAGGCTTAGATTCAGGAAGACCTGTGTGATTTTCCTCATGGCCTTGCTGGCCCAGGGTCTTTGAAGACTTGGTGAGGGAGTCATGGACTGGACTTTGTTGGTCCAGTCCAACATTGAAAGTCTTTTGACCGTGTTTCCTTTGAGTGGAGTTGCAAGGCTACAAAATGCAGTTGATCTTTTTAACCCTCCTGCAGACTAAAGAGACCGGGTCCATTGAATCCCACAAGCTCTATACCCTGTGCACTTTTTCAAGTATTTATTTATTTTGTGTGTGTGTGTGTGTGTGGTTTTGGGAACTGACGTTCTGACAGGACACCCTGGGCACTTCCCCGCTGTCCGAATGCGACGTCTGTTGCGTTCCTCCTGAGCGTCGCACTAAGACTGCATGAGGCTTAAGTTCTATGTGACTTCTGTACAGTCAATTGTGTCCACAAATGTTTGTTTTTTACACGAGCGTGAGACGTGGATCATGGCCGAAAGCACAAGATTCCAGATCCTGATCCCGAGTACAATCGGATGAAATGAGGATCCCCTGTATGGATAAATGGAAAACACACAGATAGTAAATGGTTGTATTAAATCTCCAGCGTTAATGACATTATATACTGTTATTATCGTTGTTATATGAAGTTGCGTTGCCTATCATTGCTCTCTCAGGCAGTTTACTCAGTTCCTCTAGATGAAGAGGACATTTTATAAAAAGTTGTGTGTGATTGTTGCTTTGTCAACATAAAAAAGTGAGTTTTCTCTTGGGTGTTAAAAACTTTTCACATCAAGCACGATACGCCTGGCAGACAGGTTCTTAACCGAATGAAGTCTTATTAGTTTGAAGCTAATGTCAGCATATTGTTTACAAAGCTGTGGCCTATCAAAGGGGATTTGTTCCACACAGGAGAATTTAAAGATGGCAAAACAAAAAAAACGAACTAACTGCTGAGCAGCCCCCCCACCGTGATGGGAATATGCAGAACATATTGCCCAGAACTTTCATGGTTAGCTTTCTGAAGTCTGCAAACATCATAGCGTGGTCACAAAACCCAGAGAGAAATTTGAACACATGCAGATGGAGCAAGCTGCAGTGGCCATATTTGCTATGCACCTCAGAGCTTCTTCATTAACTTAAGAGGAAGAAGCATCATTATGAGAAAGAAAAAAAAAAGGCACCATTTCTTTAGAAATCCGGTGCTCAGAGAGGCTGATTATTCGATAATGAATCGAGGCTGAATTTTCGCAACTGAGTATGTAGCAAATTAATCTCTTTTTACACGGCACTTTTCATATAGACAAGTGTAAATAAAGAGTCCTTTGTTGAGGAGGGTTGAGATAGAAAAAGCCTACAGATGATTAAAGCCAGGTAACAAAGAAGACGAGGAACTGAGGAAACTGGCAATGTAATGTAACACTTGCTGAAATTGGTAATTAACAAAATTCAGTAACATTTTAAATATTCAAATCGAAGCGGTCAACAGAACCAAAAGCTACCCTTTGGTCTAGTAAAACCAGTGGTGAAGGTTGGTTCTGATCCATATGAAAGGAACTCAGTGTTTCAGCATCTCCGCCGTTTCCTCTGTTTGTTCCAGATTTGTGGTGCATAGAATCTGATCGATCCTTCTCCGTGTTTGGTTCTGACTCTAGGATTGCAGCGTAGACTCTTAACTATTAGCTCTGAAAGGTTAATAAAACAACAACAACAGATCTTTAATGTATTTTAGAGTTTATGAGGTTTTAATAAATTAAGAACATGCTATCCTAAAAGTTTTCTCATCCTCAATTAGTTAAGAAGAACTAATTTTATCCTAATATCCTAAAGTGACCTGTGCATTCACTTGAACACACTGCATTTAGTTTGTGCAGCCTGCTAACAAGAGCGTAGCGAGGCAGTGGCTGTAATCTAATAACAGAAGTATTTTTAATTGAACAAAAGCTTTTATACGCAGACTTCATGTAAATCACAAAAGGTCCTGTCAGAAACCCCAAACCCTACAAATCGTGCGTTCGTGTCGGGCTGAACTACGCCTCTAGCTGAACGTTAACTCTTTGACTGAACTTCTCAAAGTCACTTGCTCTCGCTCATTTCATCTTAAAAGGTGACACTCACCTTCACGCCGCATCTGGGAGCAAATCCATCACAACACAGGTGGGAGACGTCTGCTGCGCCGTCCTGTGTGACTCTAAATATTCATCCAGATTAACACGCTGACAAAATAAGGCCCATAAGGTAAATGATTGACTTGCCTGAAGAGGTGGACAGCATCCCAATATGTGCGCTGAACAAACAGGGGAGTCTTTCTTCTCTCATCCCGCTATCTTCCTTCAGGTACCGAGTCACCTCGCCTTTGGGGTTTACCACAGGAGTCTCTTCAAATGATCCTCTAGTCTAAAGTGAAAAATCAAGATTAATGCACTTCCACGTCCCACCCAGGCTCAGAGGAGGAGGCGGGAGAGGGGATCTCATAATTAACACCAGGGGGCTGCAGAGTGTTTTTTAGAGACAGGCTGGGCCATACCATGTTGGGGGAAAGAAAAAAAAATAGATCAAGGGGAATGATTTTTTTCTCTCTTTTCTTTTGTGTGTGTGTGATACATGCCGCTGCTTTCGAATAACACTGAGGCAACAGAATGAACTGTCAGACGCCTCACTCTGGCTTAGTGTTATTGGGATAAAGTGGAAAGGCCTGTAGCGGGAGCTGCTGCATTACTCCATCATTCAAGCGGTGATCATTGTTATGTGTTGTGACCTATGTGAATTATCACTGCTCAAGACTCTTCCTTCTGTTTGTTTGTTTTTTTTTCTCCCGCAGAGACCTGCTCCTGCAGAGTCTACATATTTCAACGGTGTTTCCTGTTTCCAGTAACTGCCTGCCACATCCTCTCATGTTCCTGTAAAATATCAACCCAAGGCACAAAACATGGAGGAGTGGCTATATGATAGGCTCCAGTAAACAAAGGGGCATATAGAATCCTTGCCAAAACACAAACTTAGATGTGTTTTGTAGGGATTTTATGACCAACACAAAATTGGGACGGTCATCTAGGTGGGAAAAGGAATGCATACATTTTTTTGCTAATGAAAATGAAAAGGTGTGGCGTGTATCACCCATCACTGCACTTACAGCGGCAAGCCTTTTTGCCCATTCTGCTGTGTAAATTTCTCAAACATATTAAAATTTCATGGAGATATTATCAAGGTTATCATAGTTAACTAACACCGTCTCATCTAACAGGTGAGTCTTGTTTTTTGTTGCATTCTTCCGTAAAAGCAGCATTTGCCAGCTTACAACACGGAGTCGTTTTCTCGACAGGTTCTCCCACCTGAGCTGTGGATCCTTGTAGCTCCTCTCGAGTTACCATGAGAATCTGTCGTTGTAACATGACAAACTGTGAGACGATTTTGTCAAGTCCTCTGTGTCTACTTTCTTAATGCCAAAAAATCCCCAGTCACCCCTGTTCCTGTTATATTTTCCTTCTAATGAGCGAGACTTTCACCGGTCTTTGATCCATAGTTTCTCCGACTTCCAAAACATCCTTTAAAGTTTTTCTTCTTTGGACTTCCATTATATATTTTCTCATTATCAGTCATGTATTCGGCCAATACTCAAACAACGAACCAATTATATCGCTGCAAGCCTGCCCCAAATTTCAGCAGGCATTTTGTTGTGGATTCTTTTAATACATGTATGAGTAATAATGCTGTTTGCAATTCAGTAATGGTATTTTTAAAGGCTTTGTTGAAAGCTTGTCCTACAGTAGATGATCAACTAAAGGTTTATGTGTTTCCTCTCCCCTGTTGCAGGTCATTACTGAATGTTATCCCCCAATTTGTTAAAAATGAAACTCTTAGAAATTGCTCAATAAAGGAACTCTGGGCCCTTAGAAGCACATTATGAAACAATTTGGATTAGCATAACAATTTTCTGCAGTGTTGTACATCATGGAGGTCTGATAAATCACAACATTTTACAGTTGAATATTTATAATTGATTTGTTTATGTCCATTAAAAAAAAAAAAGATAAAAACTACAATTTGATATGAATTTTTTGGTCGGTCCTGATTCCCGCCTGGCATCAGCTCGTAAACCTGCCGTCAGACCCGGCTCCCCGTTTGGATCGTACAAACCCTGCATTTCTGTTTTTTGACTGGAGAAAGAGAGCTGGAGCGGCTGCAGTGTTTCTTGTGCCAGGACCTTATAAAAGCATCATCATCATACAGTTTAGTGTCAGTCTTGAGTGAAGACCACCTTCTAATGTGAGTGACTGCAGCTCCTTTGGGGCTTCGCTGCCTCGACAGTTCATTTGGAGTTCATAGCCACTGACACTCAGAACACATACTTGGATTTAGAAAGAGATTTCTGGAGCCTTTCCAGAAGTTTCCCATAGGACTTTTAAGATGGAGAATTTGAAAATATTCTCCATTGGAAATTTTCTATTGAAATCTTTAGAATTAATTGAACTTATAGCAAACACAGATATAAACATTTTTTGTTTAACCAAATTCAAACATCCATGTGCTAATTTCAAAGTAAAATAATTAATTACCATATGAAAAGATATATTACTGTAGATTGAACATAATTGCGAAATAAAATAATACAAAGTAACTTTTTTTGTTGTACTCCATGGGCGCAAATGTGTGGCTTAAGCAAACTTGTCTACTGAGTTACGAAATACAAAAGTTCACGTTTGCAGGTTCTTGGTTTAGCATAGATGTAGCAAACCCCTGAGGTGCTGCAAATGTTTAGGTATTCTGATTAATGAGAATCTAGCTTTTAAACCTCACATTAACAAACTAGTTTCTAAGGTAAAACTTAAATTGGGATTGCTTTTTAGAAACAAAAAGTGCTTCTCACATCAACTCAGGGCTAGAAAGCTACAAAATGTTTGTTTTTACTGACTGCAGACTTACTCACTTGCTGGTTTTGACTATAAATGTATCTTTGGGCGTCTTCCTACATATTTATGCTCACGTTTGTCTAGAGAACGATTAAAAAAGTTATCTCTTATCTGGAGGTAATTTAGATAAACTCTAAAGGACAGAAAAATCCAATCACTTGGCCCTAACGTGTGATTGTGATTTTTCTTGGTTATGTATGTTGTGTATTTTGTCTTGCATCTTGCATCATTTGTTATAAGTTTTTTTGCTGCCATCTTGGCCAGGTCACGCTTGGAAAATAGTTTTTTTTTTTTTACTCTCAATGAATAGTTTTTTCCCGCTAAATAAAGAATATATACAACTAAAAATAGCACCCTCTAGTAACACAAAATTACTTATCGCTAAAATTCAGAGGATTTAGCAAAATCACTTGATCGTACCATAAAGTAATATATTTCTTGTCAGGAAAGCCTCTCTCCCAACACCTTAGTTAGCAAATCTGGAAGATCGGCCTAAATATTTTTCTCCATGAAGGAAATCAGGCTCCTAAATGGGAGGTTTCAAAACAACTATGATGGCAATGTTTATATTCCAGGTGTCACTTCTAAATATTAATGTCTAATATTAATGATAGGTAAACATCTCCCCTGCTAGTTTAATGCCAATGGGACTGTGCAGCACCACAGTTTGCTTGGCATAGTGCATTTCCATGCGTGGTTAAGTCTAATAACAATTGCCTATTATATTTCTTCCCACGCTGATGAGTCTAACCACCGTCTAAATATATTCCACACCTCTCTATTCGTGTCCTGCCAGACCCTTGGGATCCTATTTTCATTGCAAGGCTTGTAAAGGTATCTGCTTAAATGTAAATGTATCCTTAAAGGCAGAGCTTGTATATCCTCTGTGAGCACTGTGCATTATACTTTGTAATTATCCATTGTGTGCAGAGAAACTGCCATAATGTTTTTTTCATCATCAGGTAATCCTTTCCTAAGTATCACTAAAGTTTAGCAGCTTCCTCATTATGCTGACTTCGTCTTCAAGGTTATTCCCAGTCATTTGCTTTCTGAGAGCGATGCCTGGCGTCTGGCTTTGATACTTGCTCCGATTGTTGTTGTTGTTTCTGTCAAAGTCAAAAACTATGGCTGCGGAGGTGTTTATTTTTTATTTTTTTTACAAGTATATTTTGCTTTAAGCTGAGCTCAGCTACTGGTGGAGGTAAAAAAAAAAAAAGGAAAAAAAAGTAATTTTCATTTTGATGTAAATGAGGACAGACTGTGGTTTTTAACGCTTTGTTAGATTAAACCCATTGCACCGTTCTTGTAACCAGCCTCCTATATCCTTAGTAAATTAGCCCGTGGTCCAGTTTACTTGCACTAAATGGATCTGTCCATCAGCTTGTCTCTGAGTTGTTAGGGCAGAGGTTTCGTTGTTTCTATCATGCCTGCTTTGGATCCCCTGACTGAGAGAAGCTGATTGTTGGAAACGTTGCAAAGGATTTTATTCTTTGAGTCCTTTCAAGTTATTTTAGAAGGCGCCAAATGGCTCTGAACCTCTGTGAAAGTACAGGGAGTTTTTTTATTTCTTTTTTCACCTCTGACCCTCTCTCACTCAACCAATCCACTCTGAAACACTCTTACTTAGTGATCTCTCGAGGGACATTGAGGGATTTGAATGTGATGAACAATGCATGTGTGAGAATTGCGTTGTATTCATTTGGGTGACGGATAAGACGGCAGGTCGGATTGCATCCTGACAGGGAGCAAATGGAAGCCTGAGTGTGTTTTTTTTTTTAGCAGATAGTTTTTCTGGCAGGTTTTTTAATTTGCGCAGATTTCCATCGTTTGCAACGGCAGACTTTCTTACTGCGTCAGTTTTTGTTTTGACATTTTCAGGCAGTTAGTGGTGCCTGTAGGGTTTTCATCTAGAATTAAACCGCATTGCATCAGCTCTCATGTGTAAAATATAATAAAGGGATGATAATTAGTGTCAGTTATGTGCTACAAACAGCTTCCTGACCAAACTATAACTGGAATGGATTATGAAGAGAGTTCTTAAAAGACGAGACAAGACAAGAACAAGACAAAGGAATGATGACAAGTGTAGACAGCTGACATCCGAACACAACACAAACAGATTTTCCCTCCATCCCAAGTCAGATATTATTACTTCCTCTCAGATTACATGTAGTATGTGCAATATCTGGAAACTGAAATGAATCCTCTCCCTGATGACCGGTTAGACGGTAATCATTTAAAACTGGTTTCCATAATGCTAAACGTCAGAGCCTATAGCTATAGCTATGTTGCCTTTAAAAGCTTCAAGTAGGGGGACGTCGTGTGTGACACAATTAAATTCCACCCGAGTTAATTCAAACTGTTTAATGATGCAAGGAGAACAATTTCTTTCTCAGTGGGGTGGTCCGCATGGGCTACGAGGAAGGAACAGTTCAGAGAGACGCGCAGAGAGGATGTCTTGATTTAAAGAGATGTGTTGGTTGTTGGGGTGTTGTAGCTGGTAATTTTATGATGTTAAATCTGTGTGGAGTGCATTTGTTCCAATTATTTCACACACCAATCAGGCATAGCATTATAACATGCCTAAGAGTGTGTCGCTCCCTTTTGCTATGCTGGATCCCTAAATGTGTGCTGTGATTTGTGGCACCAACGTGCTAGCAGCAGATGTTTTAACTCCTGTAAGCTGTGGTGTGGCTCCTCTGTGGATTGGATCTGTTGTTTTGTTTTGTTTTTTCCTGTGCAGATGCTGGATTGGGTTGAGATCTGGGGTAATCTGGAGGCCAGCGGACATCTTAAGCTTATTTTTATGCACTTCAAACCGTTCTTCAACCAGTTTTAGCTTGGGGCAGGGCTCAATACCCTGTTTAGAGAGCTTATCAGAGAATACCATCTTAATGAGGCAGGTGGTCCATGTCAAAGTCACAAAATGACAGAACTATAGATAACAAGTCACAAGGGTTTCCAGAACATTGTCCAAAGCATCACACTACCTCAGTAAGTTTGCCTTTTTTCAGCAATGCATCCTCATCTTCTCCAGGTCAAGAAACACTTGCACTACTGTAGTTTTTTTCCAGGCTGGGCTATCTTGCTGGGAGAAGTCTCTGCATTCATGGAATCACCTTTTTTACCATCCCAACATTTACTTCTTAAACATCTTGAGCCACAGTAGCTCATCTGTAGAGTCGCTCCATACGGGGCAGCCTTCGCTCATCATGTGACTCATGGGACTTTTGGGGTTTACTGAGGCATTGTCGCTGTTTTGCCATCCCTCCTTCTTTGAACCACTTGAGTTGCAGTTTCCTCTGACTTAGCCATCTTGCCATTACAATTGCCCTTTAAGACATCAACTGTGAGGATAAAATGTCTACCTTCTGCTTAATATATGCCATCCATTAACAGGTACCATGACTCAAAGATAATCAGTGTTATTCACTGCAGACCGACCTCACTGTAGGGGTGAGTGGTGGTAATCTGACGCTTAATCAGTGCATGTGGCTGTAATCTCTACTGCAGATACGTTTTTTTTCTTCTATATAATAGGTTAGATTTTTATTTTTTACTTTACTCTGGTTTCTTTCTCCATGTTCTCGGCTATAAAGAACCCAAAGTTATCTGTGTGTTGTTGTTTTTTGTGTTTTTTTTTCCAGAAGTCGAGGCCAGACAGTCGGGGTGGGAGAAGGAGGAGATGAGTCTGGCGGGTAATCCCAGTCCACCTATCCATCAACCTGGAGACTGTTTCCAGCATCCCCTGCAGAATGTCAAAGCCTCACTGAGCAGAAGATGAGTCCATCATCTCTTTTCTTAGTTTCCCTTGAGTTCCCATCCAAACACATAAACACATCATGTGCCATTAGTTTCTATTGAATCCCTTTCATTCTCTCAACGGAGACGCGCAACGGCGGGTAAACGCAGTTGAATGAGTCGTGTTGCCTGCGACACGAGGAGCGGCGGGCGCTTTTGAAAACGACAGGATGTGACAGGATCCTTTGTCTGTCACTGACATCACTCTGCATGCGTTGCGATGGGGCGTGTGCCAGAGATCTGCTGTCTAATAGGAAGTGAGACACTTAAAGAGATGACCCTGCTTCAGTTGCCAGAGAGAGAGAGAGCGCGAGCGAGCGAGCCCGGCTCTCCTATTACTCTGCGACTTGCTAATTAGCGTCTGTCGCTGGAGTAACTTGTACCTGTCAGTGCGCGCCGCTCTCCTATATTCAGTAAGTCGAGGCAATTGAAAGTGAAAGCCAGCGAAGCTCCAACAAACTACAAATGGCGGATGTGAAACACTCTGATCCCTCTCCCTGACCTGACAGCTTTTACATGTAAGAAATTGTTTTTAATGAAGAAAGACAATCTCGGCTAGTTTCTACAGCTGACGCCGAATGTTTTATCTCTTCCAGCCTTCGGGGCTGTACATTTTGTTTAATTGCATCCTTTTGAACTATTTCAGCGAGTCCCAGTGCCATATGCCTATGTCTGAATACCAAAGCTATTTGTTTGAAATAAAAAAAAAATAAAAACAACCCCAGTGCCTATTTACATTAAAGAGACATGGTGAAACTGTCGGCTCATTGGTAGTTATTGGTTTTGTTCTTGGGTGGGGGACACTCTATCTTCATTCAGCCGGAACAAGGTCGAGTTTCTTACAGACGTTTCTTCCCTTCTACCGCAGGATTAGCCAGGCTGTTCAAATTCACCCTTCCACATTCCATTAGGTGATTTATCCGCCAACTACACTCCATAATGAGCAAAGCGTGAATTACGGTCAAAGTAATACAAATATTTCATTTACATGCAGATCAACTCTGACGTGCTGAATTGTTCCCAGTTAGACGCAGTCCTATTTTGGGGCTAATCTCTCTCTGTTTGCAGATGCTCAGTCATTGCAAACATTTTACTCGTTTTGAATAATGGATTTTCTCTGCGAATGTTTGTTGCTGTCATGTGCTGAATAGCTACCTTGCATCAAGTCTGACTTCAGTAACCATTACAGAAATACCTCTCAGCCTCCACACAGAAGCACATTAAACACATAGCACGCCTTTCTATCTTCACAAGGACTTTACATTGACTTCCAGTCATTTTTTTATTAATTTCTATAGCCTTACCCTGACCTTAACCATAAACCTACTCAATACCAGAACATGCATAAGCCGAAATATAAAAACTCACACAAACAGTAATTCTTGCTAAAGGGCCCAGGATTTGGGCCCCATAAGGAGGAGCGGATCCTCATAGCGTAGCATTTCTTGGAGATAGGGGCCTTGCAAGGTGAGGATTGCTAAAACACATCCACACACACTCACAAAACACTCACTGTCCTCTGTTTAAGCTGTGTGAGTGTTGATCAAACCCCAGGTTGTGCCCAAACATCCAGATCTCTGTACAGTCGTCCTTGACCTTGGTCTGTGTCCTCACGCCCCAGACGCCTGCGTGAAATTAAATTACAGATTAGTGGCTCCAGGCCCAAAGAGGGGTTTATTTGGTTGGCTCTTCTCAGAGAAGCGCTCATTTTCTCATTCAGGAATTGGGAAGGAGTGAAATGCACTGGGAATTAAGGAAGAAAGTGCCAGTCTTGGAAGATATTTTTGTATTCTGAGAGCGAGTGATGCCCAAATACTGAAATCTCTGCAAAGACTTCTAAATCTCATAGGAAGAGGGGATAGATGCCCAGTGGAAATGGGTTTTTCAGTTGTATAAACTGGGTGCTTGGAAGCAAAAATAACACTTGTCTGTATTTGTGTAGAAATACTTTTTCTCCCTCGTCAAAAAGGACAAGACTGAAAAGAAGCATCTTTTTTTTTTTCAGCCCCTGGATGTACAGTCTGGGAAATTAAAAAATTCATTCTCGTGAGACAAAAGAAGAAGACGGCAGGCTCTGTTTAATTTAGAAGTCTGTCAAGCCTTTCGCAATCCTTAATTCCAAATTGTATTCACCTTGCATAGCATTCAAATACAAGTGACCCACTCAGCTGGCAGTGAAAAAGGGTCTGGTGGTTGCTACTGCATCACAAACAGTGACTTAGAAAACACTTAGAAAAAGTGTTTTCTTAAAGATCCCCAAACCCCCCCTCCCCCGCCCCCCCCCCCCCCCCCAAAACAAAAAAAAAAAAAAAACTCTCAGAAACAAAATGTAACAGGTTTTATAACTGTTTACCTTTCATTATGTTCAATCTTCTGGCTCACAATATTTATATTTATTTTCACATCAAGAATCAAGAACAGTATGAACAAATCACACATAAAGTTGCAGCTAAGGAAGCAGCCAAAAACAATAATAGTTTGTTTGAGGCACCAATGATGTTAGGGTTATTTTGTTCAAAACACTAAAAATCTGACATTATTTAAATGTTGAAATGTTTTGTTCTTCTCTGATGTTCACTAGCAAAACCCAACACTCTATTTGCTTTAAATTGTTATGAGCTGCCTGGTGGTGCCCAGACTCTAACATGTACACAGATCCCACTTTTTTGCATATAATCAGCCTTATAAGTTTGAAACTGAACTACATTATTGGAGCTTTTTGGAGGACATTGCCAGTCATGTAACTCAAACCAGGTTGACGTTAGTATTCTCCCAATAAAATGTTAAATGTGTAACATTTGTCATTAACCATATATGGTTGTGCCTGTCTGATTTAGAGGGCATGGCTCAAATTTTATATTTCTATGTGAAAAGTAACTACGTTATTTCATACTTTTTTTTTTGGCTTTATTAGTATTTTAGGAAGTAACACATGAAGCTGTTAGGGCTTTAATTTCTATAAAATGGCAGACAAGCTGGGTTTGAAGTTGTAGATGAGCGTATAACTTTTAAACATACGTATTTAACATAAATGCTTTCCAGTACTTGTGATGTTTGCAGGTACACGTCTTCAAACTTTGAATATAAAATGTTCGTGAGCATTAAATAACCACACGCAGATGCAAATTATAGATGTGTGGCATAACTCCATGATGGAAAACCTTCCCAAACAGAAACTACAATAAAAATAACACCAGTTTGTGATGTTTAACTTTTTTTTGTGTGGTCAAAACAGTTTTTATGATGTATGTATAAAAGTTTACAGTCACACAATTTGTTTTTCCAAAAGTTTTCCTTTTTTTTTTTAATACATAATTTACCACAATCTGCCTCACACTGCAGTCCAAAGACACAGGATATTAATTATAGCCATGCTGCATTTAGCTTGATCCAAACAAAAGGCGTCATTAAAGTCATCGGTCGAATTAGGACAGCTTTGCTCTTTAATTTTTAGTACGTGATGATGCTCTGATGAAAATATTTTTTCCCCCTCAAACTTTATTTTGTGCACACTCATCAATGTGAGCCTTTTAATGCTTCATAAACAATATCCGATCAAACGGGAGGAGACAAATGGCAAGTTCTTCTCCGTGTGGATTTACACCTGGCCTGCATTCAGCTCGCAGTGGACCACCTGAGGTCAGTGGCTTTCTGGCCAGCTACTCTGGAAAAAGAGATTTGTTTGTTTCGGTTGAATAAAAAGACTGATTCACATCAGACAGCGAGCGAACGCAATTAAGCAGATGGTAGTAAAGAAAACCAGGCCCTGGATCAGGGTTGAAGGTGGCTGTGCAATTGGTTGACAAGAGGAAATACACAGCTACTCTATCACAACTTATCAAGATGGATGTACATAAATAGCTGTGGCTGCTGGTGGGTCAGCTACTTGGAGAACAGATGCAGCGAATACCATCGGTTCAGCTCACCGTCTACATTGTTACTTTTTTTTTTTAAAAAAAGGAAAAACTGTTTTTTGTTTTCTGTCAGAGATTTATGACCGTTCATGATGGTGTGGAGACAAAAAGACCAAGGAGAGGGAGTGGATTTGCATATAATATGACTCATATAAACCTCTGCTGCAATGAGCTCTTAATTGAAGTGTTCAACAAAGGTTTTCTTTTCAATATTTTAGATACAAATCCCCAAATGGGCGAACTTTCTGAGAATAATCTGTAGTTTTGTTCCACAGAAAAGTCTACGAACAGGTGAATACGCGGACATCGAACTGCAAAGAAAGTGAGATAAAATAAAGCTGGGTTTCGCAACACCTTTTGGCCGGGCCAATCTGTCACTTGCAAAAATCATCAGAGGTACGGTGCGGTTATATGCACACAAAAGTTAATACAATACTGTTGTGATTGAGAGAACATTCACGCCACACATCAAACTGCTGACAATATCTCTGTTTTATTCGCCTCACAAATTCCAGCAGCTGTTCCGCGGTGGTCTACATGCACCTCAGAGCCAATGGGAGAGCAGCTGCTCGTCTGATTGCTTTTGTCATTCATAGACTGGACTTGATTTCCTCTGAGGTCGCCAAAATTGTCCATTGAAATCTTGGCAGCTGTATTTTAAGAACAAATGTCACACGAGCCACAACTCTAGAAGACACCGAGACCGATGATGCATACAGATCACTGCCAATACCTCTGCTTTGTGCTAATACACATTTATACACAGCTATGAAAATACACAAATCTGCTGTGAGACGCGTGACAAGTGAAAGCCATCAGAATACCGCCAGGCAGCATCTCACTCCAAGCGTACTTTGAATGCAAAGACTTTTGAAGCAAAGGTCTCAAACCCCATCCTGCAACTTATAGAGGCATTCATCCCTTGTCCAACACACCTGAATCAGATGAGCAGTTCATCATCTGTGGAACTGAATGACTAAATGCGGATGAGGGAATTCAGTCATTTCATCTAAACAGAGGTGTGTGTTATTTAAGAGTGCATAGTTAAGAGAAAACTGTTGGGCTTTAAATGATTGGTTGAAACGCATTGCGATATTGTACCTTGTAATAAGCTAGGTTGGGTGTTTTTTAATTATGTGTTGAGCATTTGCAGAGACTGGGAAATATCTACTATTTCACTAATACTAAAAAAAAAAATCACTAACGACTTTAGACATTTTGCAATTATTTCTCGTCACGAAGCACTTTGCCTCACTTCTGGGTATCGTTTTTTAATTGGTGGGTAACTAGAAACCATATTTTGCATATAAAATTAGGAAAGAAGTGCTAAACTATTTATTCTAAGCACCTAATTAGCCTGCAGCACACAATAGTTTCGATAACAATACTTTTTACAAAATCTCCCTAACACATCGAACATAACAGGTACTGTCTTGTTACATTTGCCTTATCGAGGTGAGACCTGATACTGACTTGTACGCTCCATCACTGACGGAGCGTACAAATCAGACTGATAAATTTAACTCCAAGTCCATTTTTAATTACACATGTTTTATAGTAGTATAAACAGGTCTCAGTGTTTCAGACTACCGGTTAATTAAGGTCAATTAAATTATAAAACATGAGCGAAAGCAATCCTTTTTCACATAAATTGATGCCTTTTAAATCTATTGGTTCATTTACTGGACCATTCATATGGTTTTGCTTTTTATTCAGAGTTAAAGTTTTGGTCCTCCATACAAAAGCACCATCATATATTCTACAACAAATGAATAGAAACAACTGTCCACTACATGCCAAAAAGCAGTTTTTGGCATGCAAAGATGACTTGTGCCATTTTTTAAGTGGCAACTGATTTAACTCTCAGGATGTGACTAGTAAAATTTTGAAATCACCAAACAAAAAATTTGCTCCTTAGAATCTTCCTAACATCTGATAAATCACATTATTCATTTTGAGGTTATTTTTATGTGGAAACTCTAGCGTACGACTTGACTTGAACGCACACTGGGCATAAAGCACGTCGGTAAAAAGTTGTGCTGCTGGTGGCAAAGCACATTTAGGCCAGTGAACCGCTGCTGGACACAACACAGGCACTGGCCACTGATCTGATTAGTTCAGGAAACAGGCAGATGGCTGCAAGCTCCAACTCCAGTGGCATCCGGGATTCTCATGCCATCGGGAGTTCGTTTTTAAACACTGACCGCTAACCCAGCACTATGCAGCCTTAATAATTAAAAGAAAGAAAGAATAAGAAAAAAAGAAATGAATCCAACGCTTTCATCGCCTTCTCTGAATTGCAAGCGGCTTTACCGGGTATGAGATGTTGGCGTGGGGGGATTTATCAGCGTCGGAAAATGAATGTTTCAGTTGCGGGGGCAGACATGCTGGGCCGCAATAAGGAGAAAAAGACAATTGAGATGCTAAGCATGTAAGCCTCCAACAAAATTTTCAAGAATATCAGCTCTGACTATGTACAAAGACTTACTTTGTTGGGGTTTTTACACAGCTGCAGCCGTCAAATCTGAGATTAAAAAGACAACAAGTTCTTAGGCAAGGGATGGAGGATAGGATAGGATCAAGGGCTGAATCAGCATTCTACCAAGCTTTCATCAAGAAGAAGGAGATAAGCCTAAGGGAAGAGTTCTTAATGTATTTTGGATGTGCTTGACACTATTAAGCCTACACAAGTTTCGCAGGAGTCCCAAGGATTTCTGAAAACAGTTGCGCTGCTGCTCTTTCAGAGCCCCTCAACACGAGATTAAGACCGCCCTACGCTCTCTGGGATCTCTGAACGACGCAGGATGACAGCAAATTCAGAAGACCTGATTTTAGTCAGTTTAGCATCATTAGCACTCTGTGACATACTGCAGGTCCATCCTATGACATGACACAGGAACCCCATTTGAACTTTAATGTTTCTCAGGAACCTATGTGAGTGTCTTAAAAACCTAAAAGGCTTGTTATTCATGTCAAATCGCTTAAAGCTGCACAATTCTCCAAGCTCGCATGTGCAAGAGTGTAGTAAGAATGAGCTATGCAGACATTTTTGTTGGTCACTGAGTTAAATGTAAGTTGTTGGGTTTTTTTGAGTCGTCCAACAATCCTCACTATTTTTTATTGTTGACCTCAGTCCACTTTAAATCTTATGTTTTAAACTGAGCCAGGAATTGTATGACATATATTAGAAAACAGATTGATAGCTACAATATTATATGCAATTTTATTGTTATTGTTTAGCTTGTTGAGACAATAATGCCCTTTGTTTCAGCTCACTTCTAGTGCATCTGACAAAGACATTGATACAATTAAATATTTACCTTCATGCCATTAATTTACATTGAATCATTTTTTGCTGTTGAGTAATGTTTTACTTCTAGGAATCACTGCTGCTTATTTCCCAAGAGCTTGCGCTCTTCTAGGTATATACAAAAAAACAACCACAAAAAAAAACAGCCTACTAAACATAGCGGGGCATGTCATCAAAACTCTGTGATTTGCCAAATAAATGAGTCACAGCAACATTGCCTTGACACTAACATGCAATTTCGTCTTGCTATTGCCTGGGCTGATCAGTAAAATTGCACCATACCTGCAGTGATGCATCTGGCTCTCGATGGTAGCTGTGAAGGAAAGGTCAGCAGCTTGTGGTTTATTTTCGAGTTGCAACATCAAAGATTTGCGGTTGTGATTGATAGGAGTGTGGGAGCTACACCTTGTGAACACGGAGAGCCAAGGCCCTTGATTTGGGATCATATCTGCTCCAACAGACCGGGAGATCCTTGATGAGAACAATCAAAGTTGATCGAGGCAGAGGACCAACGACAAAGAAGAGACCTTGTGTTGTCATATAAAAAGAGATTTATCGGTGTGCATTCATTATTCGATGACTAAATGAAACCCGGCGCCAAGTTATTCACTTTACTGCAGGTTATATGTCTCACTTCAGAGACATTTGTTTTGTCTATAAAGCATATTTAAAAACCTAACAACGCAGCTTTGGCAGCAACCTGCTATCACAGAGAAAATGTTGTTCTTAAACCTGCTTTGAACAAAAAGAATATTTCTAGTTGAAAAGTTTTGTGGCATACAGTTGAATCCAGATATTTACATAAACTATACCACCAAATGTTTTCGCTCATCTGCCTTCGCGTATAGATTAATAAATCCAATAGTCTTACCCTTTGAAATTTCTTCTGATGTTGGCCAAGCCTTTACACGTGGTACTCAATCATCCATGTTTTTATCAACCTTATGCAACATTACCCTGTTCCCAGAAAGTTGGGAACGTGAAATGGTCCAAAGGCAACATTTACAGTTTGAGAGTTGGAGCAAAGAGTAGCACGCCGGAGTAACCTCTATTACGATCGTCACCGACATGCCAGCTGGTTGTTTGGAAGTGCTTCAAGTATTTAATCATTCTCTCTCTTTCCATGGAAAACAGAAACATGTAAAGCTGACTGAACTGTTCTGGTGCTTAATATGAAATTGTGCGCTTTGGTCAGATGAGAGAAAAAAAAAAAGACAAACATTATATTGGTGGCTCGATAAACACGTGGAAAAATCACTTCTGTTTCTTTTGTGAAGCATAAACTTTTCCAAATGCCCTGGGAGCCTTCTCCTTGTGTGGGACGTCATAAACTCTGTTTTTTTAAATACGAATCTGCAGAAAAATTAACCAAATCATATGGCCAAATCACACTGACCTTGCCTGACATAAACACAACCATCTGCCATCGGCATCCTAAGTCCCAAATGATCCATAATGATCAGAGAAAGAGGAATAGTAAGGATTCTTCTTTATATTTCAAACTAGTTAATGAATACAGGAGAAGACTTACAGCTGTCATGCTGGCGAAAGGAGTTTGAACGAAGCATTGAAACGAGAGTTACTTAAAACTGTGAAATAATGTTATTTATTAACAAAACAAAAAATTTAAAGTTGGAATTCAGTGAGATTGTGTGACTGCAATAAACAAAATCTACTTTATTTTTTAACGACTGATGTTAGCAAAAAAACATTTCTTGCACCATCATTAAAGTTTAACTGTATTAGCCATTTCATACTGGGGGGAAAAAATGCCTTTTCATCCAAATTGGCTCTTCCAACTTTCAGTCGATAAAGTAAAACAAATTGTTCCAAAGGTGGAAAAAAAAAATCTAATTGGTTATAGCTCTAGATTGTTGTGGGTTCATTGAATAAGGCTTTTTAAAAATGTGGTCCTCTTCCCCCAACAAAAAGCGAAATAAAGGAATCCGTGATGCAAATGACTGTTCAGTCGCTGCAGCGGAAGCTGAGGGAGGCATTCTGCCGCCGCAAAAACCCTCTGAGCGTAGGTTGGGAGGCACATGATCATTAAAAATGTATGTGTGTGTTAACTTTTTGTTAGCCGAACAAGTAAGATCTGGCAGAAAAAAACAACTGACACCAATTTTACATTACAGTCAAATCTGACTCTACAGAAATCACTGTGGAACAATAAGGGTGAGAGTCATTGTCTCCTTGTGCCAGAAGGATGCTGCATTTAGTCACTTAAGGCTTTTAAAACACTGATTCTGGTAATGAATTAAGATGATAAATAGTTCTTTCACAAATAATAAGTTTAAATATCTTCAAAAACTGCTGCAGTTAATAAAAAAAAAAAAAAGCATTGATGTCATTCCTCCTTCTTTTGCCCCAAGAGCAAAACCTTTGATGCAAAAGCTAGAAGATCAAAATGTCATCACTGCATCAGCAGCTTTCTTGTGTGAAAGTTTAAGGTCAGGGATTGATTGCACACCTGACCTGGATTTTAGGATTGGAGCTGAAAGATTTTGCTCAAGTTTAACATTGGAAAAAAGAAATTTGCCAAAGACCTTTAAGAAATGGGTCAGGTATAATGAAATTATTTTCTGAGAGCGAGAAAAGGAGCGAGCTCTTCGCCACAGGAGAAGCGTAAGGTTTTTGGTGCAGAAGAAAGACTGAGGAAAACCTGATTGTTTGCAGGCTGTTACACAAACTCAAAGCTTGGCGATTCGAAACCACAGACTCAATAAGTGGTGCTGCGTTGCGTCTGAGAGTGCTGGAGGAAAATGTTGGATCCTATGTCAAAAACATGGGAGTTTAGCCAGAAACAAAGCTGTGAGCAGAGATAATTTTTCTCACAGAGATAACAAGCTTGTGAGGGTTTCAGCCACAGAGGAGTATTTCTGATTCAGAGAGAACCCACTGCTTTCTGGCTGAAAAACGTTAGAAGTCCACAACCGGCGTGCGATTTTACCTTAGTAACTTTCACAAAATTGGACACTACTTTCTTAAAATGTTTAGGAAGACACTAAAGTTTCGGTAAAGACTCAAAAAAGCACCTGAAAATTCACTTCAAATATTTTGGGCTTTTCCCGAAACGAGGTAATTGAAGTCTGTAAAAAATAAAAAAAAACATGAATTGCAAGCTCTATGAAAGCCTTTGTGTTAGCTAAATGAAAGAACATTCACTTTAGCTCCCAGAAAGCTGCTGATAAGTTCTAAGAAAGTTTCAAAGGTAATCTTTATGACGCAGAACGACGAGGCTCAATGCAAATATGTTGCTCTACCTGTGAATAAACTACACCGTGTTTATTCTTATCAGCTACTTTACTCTGTAACTAAGGTCAACGCCTAACAACCACCGCTCTCAGTAAACACTTCTGTTCCCCGCCTGTGTCCATGTACAGCATATTGAATGTACACAAGACCTAAATTATATTTGCCTCCCAAGTTATTCCGCTTTATGTCCCCTTTGGACACGAGCGTTACAATGAAACTCATATACGGAGCACACTGAGTACTGAACTCTTACCCACGGTTGGCCGGACCACGGTTTTCCCCAGAAATTAGATTTAATATCTCATTAGGTGTAGTAGGGATGCACTGACATTGTGCTATGTTCCCAGAACAACTCCCTCAAAGGTGCCGAAGAGGGAGAAGTCTTGGGGAAACACACACAAAAAGGATAAAGAAAAAGGCCTCGCGCGTCGGCGGAGGCTTATTTTAGCAACAGGAAGCACGTGCGCTGTTGTCAGACTCGGTGGGTCGAGGCCGGGCCTAATTAAAGTGTTCTGCTCCGCGGAGTCCCACGCCGGTCCTGAGCGCGCAGACGCTCCCTTATTCTTTCCATCCATCACATCTACTGTAATTACTTTTGTTTACAGTGGAGGAAACGGCAGCTGTCTGATTAGAAGTTATTGAGGAGATAACTCACAGGTAATTTTGAAACGGCGCTCGGCTTCTTTCTCTCCAGGATGCAGATGAATCATTTCCTGTGTGGTGGAGGGGATGAGAGTGACCCAGACAAATCACTGCGGGGCTGTCGGATCTCTGAGCCGAGTTTCCTCCGGAGTTCTTCTTCTTCTTCTTTCTCCCCCCTCAGCTTTTCTCCATGGCTTTGATCGGTTTTCAGTGCAGTGCAATTAGCTGGATTCTTCACTGAAGTATGAAGAATTAGTACGATTTATTTTATTCCAAATTTGTGTTTCCGGTTATTTTTTTTTCTAGAATCGAGACGTTTAAAAAATGTACTTATTTTTTTACCTAATTGAGGCAAAAATAAATAATATCGTGCCGATAACCAACAGTGACCCAGCAGCACAGAGTAATGCGTGCCATAATTCATAATGTTTTTGTGTGTTTCTTCTTACAATTTGCACTCGTGTCGATATAGCACAATGGAGTCATCGGAAGAAATGGGTTTTTCACTGCTGATGAAGAAAATGAATGCGCGCAATATCAAATGTGTGATCGATACAGCCGTATCCTCCTCCAGTAAAAAGAATCAATAATGTAACAACAATATGACAACTGTTTTTAAGGCCCGCAGCAGATCCAGGAAACTCTAAGCAGAATACGGCAAGTGATTTTACACATTTTTTTTACTGTTTTTTTTTTTTTTTTTGTATGTTCAATAAATGTAATATGTTATTTCTCATTTCAGCTAATGCACCCTTAAAAAGGAAAAATAGAAAAGAAATTGAAGGCTTTCAAAACAAACTCTTGTACTTTATTCACTTTTCAAATCTATCTCGGAAGAATAAAATATTAGGTTTTGTTTATTTTACTAATTAAATAAGCATAAAAAGAACGTGGATTCATTTTACACAGAATCATGTGTTGTAAAGGGGCAGTATCATGTTCAATCACATTATTTTGAGCTTTCCATCATGTTATTCCCTCATTGAAAAAGTATCTGGAGTGTTGCCTTGATTCTTTTAAACATGTTTGAGAAATCCTTTAGTCTCTCATGGCAACCATTCAACTATAAAACATGCCTGGTTGGACAGTTTCTGAGCTTCTGCATTGCAGAGTACTCCTCTCCTTCTCAGCTCTCCTTCAGACTAGCCAGCAGCCATTAGCAAACACCTGATGGTATCTGCTGAGCTCATTATGCTAGCTGACTCTCAGTGCAATGCAGTTAAAAAGAGTTATTAAAATAGAGAAGTGATGCTGTGATGACTTCCTGAAGGCAGAGCTTCTGAAGGAGCAGGAGTTTTTAAAGAGACAGAGGCCTAGTTTCAAGTCATTAAATCGGTGAGTAAAATTTTCTTTGAAGCCATATTTCATACATATAGTGAAGGGTATATGATATGATTTTATAGCACTTGATAATGCTATAAAATGGCACTATGTGTCCGGAAAACTCATAACAATGCCCCTGTAATCATCTATTTCTGATCATGATGCACCCAATGCTGCATTAATGCATCCTGGCATTGAGGAGACCAAAGGAAGCCCTGGTTGGTGACCTTCAACTTTAGTGTCTCATCTTCCTCTTAACACAGCTCCTCCTGGGGTTTACATCGGGCTGGTTTGCTGGCCAGCCGAACACAGACAGTGACACCGCGATAATTACAGCAGGTGTTTCTGGCAGAGTGAGCCTGTGTGACAAGTCCTGGGCTGGAAAATGAAATCGGTATATCCATGAAGCTTGTCAACAGAGGGAAGGAAGATGTGAAGGAAGACACAGTGGAGCAACAGGTGATGACATGGCTGCTCGTAACAGAAGTGACTGGGGAACTTTCAGGCTGGACCTCAAGCTGTCCTTTCCACTGAGCGCCTCTCCACTCTTCCACCAGACTCTGAATGCTGACAAATCGTTTTCTATATGTGGAAATGCTAAATCTGTTTTCATCTGAGCAACAAACCCCATTTTATTTTCTCCTTAGTGCAGGTGAGAAGTGGTTTAAAAAAATCTCTCTGGTTCAGGCTGTACTTATCCCTGACACCTTTTCATCGTTTTCTAATTAACTTTTTCCATCCACTTAACTTTCCACCAATATACTTATCTGAACAGCCAACGTCTTTAGAAAAGATCTTTGGCGGCTTAAGCCTCCTTTGTTTGAAGGACAACATAAATTGGGTGTGTTAAAAATTATTTTACTTTTAGTTTCATGTCAAATTCTTATTTATCTGAAAAAAAACCCTGGCATTTGTCTTATCTGTAAGTCATAATCTCTGTAATTAACAGAAATAAACGCTTGAATTGTATCTTGCCGTGTGCAACGGCTCACAATGACGCCCTACCTGAGTTTCGAGCTGAAATACAGAAACAAATGAACTTTCAATGATACCCTAATCTATGAAGATGCACCTATAGCAGCGAGTTGGCTGTACCGTTTGAAATCGACTGGACTGCTGTTTTGCTAATTGATCAAGGGCAGTGAAATGAGCTCTTTGTGGTCTACAGTAGCCTCTGTCCTTGAGGACTGATTGGGTTCACTCAATTAATGGCTGTAATTGGACTGTTTGGAATGTCAGCATAGCCGGTGTTACTTTGACAGTGATGTAATTTGACATGTTAATCAATCATCAACATGGCTGCTGCACACGCGCACCAAGATGTTAACAAGAGCTACAAACGGGAGTGATATTGCAAGGAGACCAAGGTGTTGCGATTCGCCTGCACTTCATTTATTGATTTATTTTCCTTCTTCTTCTCTGGACATGTTGCCAGGCGTCTCAGCGGTGGGACAAGGAAATGAAAGCTAATGTGAAAAGATATCTCGCTAATAAATTATTGTGTGCTTAACATGAGGCCTGCAGTTCTTTGAATTGCCTCACTTTAGACCCCGTGTGCACCATTCATTTGTTGTTTTTTTCCAGTGCCTCCTCATGTACAAATATTAATACTGTGAAAACCACTTTAGTGGACTTGCTGTTAGCATAGCAGATCTCCTTCCTTTGCCAAGGTGTTAGATTAATTACTTTGCTTTAATGGGCCCCACTACTGGGCACTAGTAATTAAAAGATAATGATTGGTCTCTTTGAATGTTACAAATAAAGATGCACAGACTCATTTGTGTATTTCAGGTTGTTCAATAAAAGATTAGGCCCGGTGTGAGGATGTGTGGGTGTTGGGGTTATTCGCTATTTCTGCCAAACTGGCCGTGCTTTCCTTTGCAGCGTGTCTCAGGAATCCACACAGGAACAACCCTGGACACGAATAATGAATAGACACATCTGTTCAGTGGTATCAACCTCTATATCCGATGGAGAGGTGGCCAAGGTCTAAGTCTTTATCTTCCCACCTTTCTTTATGCGTTCATTTATAGGTCCTTTTCAGCCATTTTAAAAACTCCTACTTCACATGTCTTTAAACATAAAAAAATTGCTAATAACATACTACTTTACCTGATATTTGAGAGGCCAAAGGCTGAATCCCATAAGCCACTTAAATGCTAAATGAAACGACAATCAAGCAGAACAGCAAAAGTGTGTGAAGGGTCTCGTCCACTGAAACATTACTTTGTTTTACCAGACGCCAGCTGCATTTCCTTTACAAATGCAAGCAAAACTGTCCATATTTCACTGATGTCAAAAAACACTTTTGCAAATGGGTTACCGTATTTTCTGGACTATAAGTCGCTTTTGGAGTATAAATTGAACCAGCCATAAAATGCACAATAAAACAGGAAAAGACATATATAAGTCGCACCAGAGTATAAGTTGCATTTTTAGGGGAAAATTTGTTTGATAAAATTCAACACCAAGAACAGACATGTCACCTTGAAAGGCAATTTAAAATAAAAATAGAATAAAGGCAACAACAGGCTGAATAATTGTACCTATGCTAACGTTACATGACAATCAACAAACTGAGAACGTACCTGGTATGTTAACATATTAAGAGTTATTCAGATAACTATAGCATAAATAACATGCTAACAAGTTTACCAAACCATCCGTGTCTCTTCAAATCACTAAATCTTCATCCTCGGTGTCGCTTGTAAACAACTCCACTAACTCCGCAGGTAGCTTCTGCCACACACATTATCAAAACAGGCCGAGAGCGCCCTCTTGCGGTTTAGTGTGAAAATAACATGTGATATGATATGATGTGTTAATAAGTTCACACATAAGTCGCTCCAGAGTATAAGTCGCACCGCAGCCAAACTATGAAAAAATGCCGACTTATAGTCTGGAAAAGTTATTAAGTTTTGTTCAAGTAAAAAGTCATTAAAAACATGACACTATGATCCTCCAACTACTTCCTGTTGTCTTCTTCTTTGTGGTTTCCAGCAGTGGCGGCATCTGGTTGTTGATCGCACGACTAGTGTGATGTGAAAAAAAAGTGTCTCCATTGCAGTTTTGCAAAATTAATCAGCAAAAAAAATAAAAATAAAATACTACCACCAAAATGTTTTATTGTTTGACTTTTTAATTGCAATGCTTCCAGTTGGCAAATTTATTCTTAGAATGTCAAATTGCATTATTATGCATAGTCATTGCAAACGCAGCTATCGAGATGCGAGATAAGATAATTTTATTTATACAGCATATTTTCAGTTTGAAAGCAATACAAAGAGCCTTATGAATTAGAAGAAAATACAAAGAAAAAAAAGAAACCAAAGGAAAGGGCAAAATATGAAGAAAGAAAACAAAAACTATAACCCCATGTTTAAGAATAAGTAGGTTGTCATTTATTAACCAGTAAGTGTTTCTCTGGATTCTTGTTCCAATAATATTGATTTAAGGTAATGAGTAGTTTCTCTAGATAAGATAATAAGAGTTTCGCATTTGATCATCAGTATTTGATCAACATGACTATAATAAAAATGTAACTCCTATCCTAAGGTCACAGCTTTTCATTTATAGCCGTAGTGTAGAAATCAATGACATTACAATTGCCAGTGATGTAATACTTGTGAATAATACAAAAGTGTTTGTCGTTTAAAATGTAAAAAAGGTCAATAGTGATTCGAATGAAGATTTGGCCTCTTGGGTACTTGGTTTATTCTAATATTGCCACTTTCACAACTATACTGAACTAACCCAGCTTTCACTCTCTGTCCACAGGAGTATCCAGCAAGACTCAATCTGGTCAATATGAACCGACTTTTCTGAAGAGTGTTTCACATGCCTTGTTGAATCCATGCCATTAAGAATTAAAGGAGATGTGAAGGTAAAATGAGGATCAGCCCAACCCACTTTCTGACCAGAGTTCAGGTCAGAAAGTAAGCATAAACTGCAAATTTCGTGCACCTCAGCTGGAAACTGGCCTGACTTGCCAAGGCATCCTCTACACACCTGAAGGAGTGCTGTGGTATCAGGCATCAGTTGCTGAGTCTTCAAACATGTCTGATAGATGGCTTTGAGAGAACCGGGGAATTCGGAGATGGAGCCAACAAGTCAAATATGTTGTTGTTGTGGTCCTAAAATCATCGCTGCTAGCATTTTGCATAGCAACAACACACATTACCTTGCTCAAATCGCTGCGGGAGAAAGAAGTCTGGGTCATTTTGCTTTGACCCTCCACCCCCTTGACCTGACCCCAGATTAAGTGGGACGGATCACTTTATGCACAACTTACTGCTACTGAGTCAGGAAGTTTATACACTTCTAAATAATGCAAGTAGGGGGGAAAAAAAGTTAAAGATTTCTACATTTTTACAGAACACATTTTCACCTTATCTTATTTTTTTATAAGCTAACATCTCTGACTAATCCCCTTTTAGTTTCACAACCGCATACATACCTCAAAGTGCTGAACTCTTTCTGGAATGTAAAGCTAGAGCTCTGCTTTACCTTACCTGACACTGTTTGGGTCTCTGTGTGTTTTATCTCTCATCCAAAGGAAGGAATCCTCCATGTCTTAAGTTTTTGTGGCGCTCCTGTATTCCAGTGTTCTGGAGAAGGCCATCCATGCTTCTGCGAGTTCTAAGCTTAATTATTGGAGTACCTTCTACGTCGGCATTAACCAGTCTTCTCTGATAAATGGCTTTGAGAAAACATGTTTTCTTAACTGTCTTATGATCAGTATTATATGTAGGCCACATGGTTTTATTTTCATTACATAGATGTATAGAGACAGTTATCCCAATCACAAGGAATACATTTTATGACACAGAGCTTTAGGTAAGAGTGTTTATCTTCTGCCCAATGATTAGTCATTTCATATTTGTTCTATGTTCTTTTATTCAAATTAAAAATTGACTTTTCTTCACACACCTCTCCCAGTCTGAGTAGTGCAATGAAAACAACAAAGTGAAAAAAAAGAAAGAAGCAAAGTTAAACTTAGGAAATGTTTTAGATAAAAACTGCTGGCATGCTGACGCTAACAGGGTGTTATGATATATTGAAATGTTGTTTGCAGCTGTATATTCAGACAGTTTTGTACAAACCTTTTAAGCTACGTTTGTTTGTTTTTTTTCACAAAAACTTCCAATGAGACTAAATAATATTTCTCCAGAATTCCTCCAGGGTTTTTTTGTAGCATAGCTTTCTTGTGAGCTCGGTTGTTCTTGCAGCTTTTTCTCTTTATTTTCTTTCCGGTCCTTATTCCACGGCAACATATTTTGATTTGAGTTTAAGGGGAAAAAAAACAAGTGGAGAGGTGAAGGAGAAATTGAGAAGTGTCATAAAAACAATTAATCTATAAACAATAAGTAATAAATTAATCAAGCTCTTTTAAATGTACCGTGTTGATACTATGCGACAAACTGCGTCTTGGTGGAAACCTGCTAATTTCAAAGTCCCTGAAGATCCAATTTAACTCTCTAATGACCGGCAACGTGTCATTTTGTGTTGATTTTTGGCGATTGAATATTTCCGCCTGATAAAAAGCAAAGTGGTAGCCCACCCCAGTAATAACAGCAACAGGAGAGACAACAGTTCCCATCAATATTATCAGAACTTATTTTTTTGTCCTTCATTCTTGCATGTGTCGGTTTGTCACATTGACCGGCAGAGGCTCAGTGTTTGAAAGGAGGCGAGGGAACAGAACGATGTTGAGGTGCATTTGTTTGAGATCTGCAGGTTAAACACCACTACGGTGGCAGCAGCTGGCAGCAGGAATGTCCAACTAAATGTCAAAAATACAACCGAAACACGAAACATTTGATCTGAAAATCAGCTGAACACAACTTAATATCAGTAATCCTATTTCATTAGTGATGGAACGCCTGTTCTCTATCTACATGCATTTCACTATTTTTCCTAACTTAGGCAAAATTGATACATTTTATTAGAAAAAGAAACTAATAATAATTTCTCAGCCATTCTTCTACTTTTCTCAAACCCATTTGCTCTAGTTTAGAAACTGACCTGTGTGTGTACACAGCTGAACATTCTAATAAAATGACATTGTGATTAACATTAATACTTTAACATTATGTTCGGAAGGCAAATGTACAAATAGTTGACTAAAAATATGTATATTTTAAAAATCAGCAGAAGTCTAAAGGAAAAACCTAAAGCAATCAAAACTGGTTCAATGCTGTAATTTCAATACAAATATATGCTTGTATTGCCTATTGATATGGTTAATTCTCAAAAAGTGAATTGATTAATTAGTTCTCTAATTCATACTCCTTTCCTTTCCATGTCTACTCTGCAGTTGTTTCCGTACCACAGACCCAATATTACCATGAAATCCTTTCCTATTTCTGTTCTTTCTGCCCACAACTACTGGACGAATACCACAGCAGTGTTTAACACAACAGGGGGCATTTGTTTCTCTCAATGACTGTTATTCAAGTGAAAGTTGCACATTAAGTGTTCTCCTCTGGTCGCCTCTATGAGCTGGCGCGCCGCCGTTTCCGCTGCAGCCGTTTGGCTCCTGTGCAGTTCCTACCTGGATGTTTTAACGTGCCTCCAGATCTCGCGTTGCCTGCCACGTTTCCATTTAAACCCGCATTCTTTGCATAACATTTCAGACAGCGGAGATTGTAAATGACGTCTTTTTATAGACACCCTCGACCTTGAAGGCGCCAATTAGCTTCGATTGTGGATCTCGTTCAGTTGTCCAGGTTCAGGGACATTTATCCGCCTTTCAGTTGATCTTTTAATGTTTCTTCACCTGCATAAATAATCTCAGAGGATTTTGAGGATTTTTAATGGGAAAAAAAATATCAGAATGATATTTGGAAATGGCATTTTTTTAATGCTGGTGAAATTTTGGTAATCATTAAGCAAATCTGTTTTTAGGCTTTATAAACAACTATAACTATCATTCCTTGGTATTTTTCCAACACAACTGCATTTCTCAGCCCTCTACTTCGATTACAAAAAAAAAGAAATAGACAATAGACAGAAATAGACAATAGTAGAGCTTATAGCTCTACTATTGCTCTGCTCTCTCCACAAACTTTGTTTCTTCTCGAGTTCATCTTTTTTGGGCAAGTAAACAGCAAAAAAAAAAGTCCCTGCACAGATACATCTGTCAAAATTGTACAGTGACTTTCTTGGAGTCATCACACCACAAATTGAAAGACACGTGAATACTGATGAACGTAGTTGAAATAAACATCCGGACAGAAGCTGCTTCCTGGCATAGAGGTTTTGTTTTTATTGCTTTAACTCACAGTTCTTGAGATCTATCAGAGTCTTGATTTTTAAACTTGAAAGGTCAGATTTCTCTTTTTTTTTTCCACCAAGCAACACCTGAGCCTCCCATTTATTGTTGCCTTTGAGCATCATCCTTTATGTACAAAACTTTGAGCAAATCTGTCCATATGTCTTTTTTTTTTTTAGAAATAACATCTCGCCGCATTTTGACACCCTTCATGATGAATGTTTGTCAAGTTTGGATCCACTAGTTCTGGATCACGTCTCCAGTCTTGCTGAAAGTACTATTTGTGAGATTTGCTCCCCCCGCCTTCTTGCCAGCTTGCAACGAATCTTCAATGAGGTCTTAATAAAGTTAATTTCTAAAAAAGATGTGCCACTTTTAACTCTGGCGAGATCTTACAGGAAAGTTTGAACATTTTGATAATGCACCAAAAAACTTTTGATGGTTTGCATTTTAGACGCTTTATGCCAGTGTGAGCTTTCGCCTTGACGCTTCCTCTTTTGCATCTAAGAGGAGATGCTGGTGCTGTACAAACGTTCTGGACTGTTTGTTTTCCCTGGTTTAGGCTGCAGTAGTTATATTTAATATCTAATTGGGGTTTCCTACATTCTTTTCTATGTGGTTGCAAGGGTATCAAAGAAAATATTGCAAAAGGTTTACCACGCATTGGTTACACATGATTAAAATTTCTGTATCCAAACTTGTGAGAACCTACAAGCAAAGAAAAAGAAAAAGGAAAAAAAAGATTAAAAAAAAAATCTACTCCCAGACCCCCCAGAAAACTAAACCAGCTTTATAAACCAAGCAGAAGCTTTTGGAGGCCCCTGGAGCTTGTGCAGAGTATATTTGAGATATTCAACTGCTTCAGGCGTAAACGCGCTCTCATTGGGTTTGGGGTTTTTCAGCACGGCCCCAGTTGGGGGTTTTTCACCGCGCAGCAGTTTGAACATGCAAAACCATGTGGATATAATATCTGTGAGCTCTTTGAAAAGGATATGATGAAAAATGTGTGCTGCTCTGGTCAGAGTAAATCCCCTCGTTGGCAGCATGGGTTGCTTTATAATTTAGGGCTTTTAAAGATCTGCTTAAAGTTTAACAAATTTCCAAACCAAGAATTGCCTGGGCTTGAACTTATTTTGGAGGGTCAAAATAATTCATACAGGGTCAATATTGACCTGCTATTGAGATAATGTCCCCTAGCAAAATGCTGAGGGGTATTAAATGGTTGTTCTTGTCAGAGATGGTATGAGTTAAGCATACTATTTTCAGTTCTTGCCACGGATTCCCTAGTGAGGTCTGGACTTTGACTAGGCCACTCTAAACATAAATATTGTTTGATCTGAGCCATTTCATTGAATCTCTGGCTAAATCATTCAGGGCTATTATTTTCAAATGAATGCGACACTCAGATTATATGTGCCTGTCAATGGAGCGAGATCAGTGGCTTCAATGTTTTAAAAAATAAAATGATGGAAGAAAATTCAGGTTTAGATGCCCCCATTTTCTGGATCCAAACAAATCAAATTTGTTTCCTTGAATTTCCAAAGCACCAGTTACTTCTGGCTATGGAATTTGAAGTAGCAAGCACAAATTAAATGTTAGAAATAATTTCTGAAGTTCTTGTTCTTGCCATCATAATCTCCTCAGTGGAAAACCAATGGGGCTATTAAAAAGAAAGCTAAAGAAAATAAAATCACCTAATCTCATTCAACTTTTGTTTTAATAGGTCTAAGAAAATGCAGTACAGTAAAAAAAAAAGAAAAAGAAAAAAGCTTTTCACTGCTTTTACTAGCAATATTTAATTATGTGTGTTGCACCCAAACACTCATAGAAACAGAATCCCAAGGATGGTTTTCCTACTAAATCTAGCTGTGAACTCGGTAAACGGGCTTATTAATCGCCATAAAACTGACACCGGCGCTCTTCACTGTTCACCAGGGGTTTTCTTTAATACTTTGGCACCTCCATTTAATGAGCTGCTGATATTGTTGGTATATGTTTATGAAGTATTAATGCTTTATATTTTTCCAAATACTTCCCCAAATACAATCACTCGGGCACTTTATTCGTGATGTCTTCAAAAATAGCTTGAATTTTGTGAATGTTGTGGCATCAGTAGTTTACTGTTGGTGTACATTGAATCAAATGTTCAACATGCAGTATATTCTTTTGGCGCTTATTTAATAGAAATTTAACAATGTTTACATTGACGTTTTGATCTTTGCACATTTATTTTTACGTTCGCACGGACGTTTTAGGTTTCCGTTTTTCAGCTGTTTCTGCAGATGCACTGCTTGAAAAGCGAATTGACTTTTCTGCTGTCGCCGCACAAGACTTTAAGGTAAATGCACATTTTACATTCGCCGTGTGAATAATGTAGGACCACAACAGACCGGTCGTTTCTTTCCCGAACCAAGACGGCGTCCTTTGTGTCCCGCCAGGACATTGTGGTTGCACTTTTAATTTCAAGCCTTGGGTTGAGAAAAAACATGGTTAAAGAAAGTCAATTTGAAAACACGGCTTGTGTACAGGTAATTTGTGGATAGCACTCCCCAAGTGCAACCGTAAAAGCCTTTTGATTTTAACACCAGGCAAACAAACAGAAGCTTTCCATTAACAGAAATTGACAAATCAACATCTTGAGGTAATTATAAACATGTTTCCAAGAGAAAGTGCTGTGGGGTGGCTAGACAGCGTGTGCTGATAATTACAAAGTGGATAATGGACAGAGGATTGTGGCACATCGGAGGAGGTGCCAGACCCAATGGGCCATGGTAATTAACCAAAAACCTAATGACACTGTTGAGCAAAATGATCATACCCCCCGCCGGCGTGCGTATGATAAATATTTAAATGTTTTCTTCCATTGACGACAGCAACGCAAAAATGCCAAAACTGTCAGATTTTGGTCGATGTGACGTAATTTGAGAAAACTCAGCTCCAGAAGCAGTTTCTGTCAGAGCGCAGTTCTCTCGCCGCTGACAGGAAAGGGAATTGTGGGTAGTGCAAAAGCGAGAGCTCACCCCAAGCAAATCAGTGCTTTATATATTTCAATGAATGTTGATCACGTTTAAATTTAGAGGAAGTTAACTCTAAATTAACTTCCTGTAGAGTTAATTAGATAGTACAAGAACTATCAAGGAAATACTTTTGCTATTTCTACCCAGGAACGTGAACCGAGAACTTACTCCCCTTCTCTGGAAGGGCAGATACCATTGACCTCATCTTGACTTTAAATTAAATCCTTTCGCTTTTCCAGCAAAAAGCTATCAATACAAGAAATCTTGAGACAATGATTCACTGCAGCGATTGGGAAAAAGAAACCAAACCAAAGCAAAAACAAACAAACAAAAGAAAAGGTGGTAACATTGCATGAGAACGGTGTCGTTCTTCAAGCCTTCAAAGAATTTTACTTAAATAAGCAACAAGGCAGAAAAAGTGAGGCCTTGTTGAATGCGTGTGTTACTTTGCATTCAATGCTGCGTAAATTTAACATTTATCAACCCAGGTAAAATGTCTGATCAAATGTTTTTTTTTAGAGGCAATGGATCAAAATAGAAGCAGATTTCAACAGATCTGAAAATGAAGTATAAAATATCATCCATGAAGATAGGACACAATTTTAGACATGCTTTAAATGCGTTCAGGCTATTAAAGCAAACGTTGATTTAGTAGCCTTGATAATCAGGATCTTCATTTAAAACAACAAGGCTCTCCTAATACCTCATATTATTAGAAAAGATGTGATGGAGAGGAAACAAGTGAGGAAGGCTCCAGAACTTTCTTTCTTGGGTTTTCTTCCCCAAACCTTTTGGTTTCTTTTCAGTATTTGTGGTCAGATGGACAAAAAAATAAAAAAAACAGCATCCTGTTGAGAAGATAAAGTAAAGCAAGTGGCAATGTACAAACACATTAGTCACGTTATCCTGACCACCTCGCCTCTGTTCAGGCTTGCTCTACAAAGTCAAGAAATCCCAGTTCAATTTCCATCCTGCCTGTTTTCACCCACACAGACACCAGAGGGAGTGGTGATCAATACACTGTACTTGACTATCATTATCAAGACTTATATCCCCTTCAGTTCAGGGCCCGTTAAATCAGAGGACCACATTTTTTTCCCACCCAGTGTCTCACCAAGCCTCTTGAGTCACATTAAGGTCTGATTTACGCATTTTTAATGACGGGGCACCCTTAATTAGCTGATGGGGCAAAAACGCAGCCACTTGTGAAAAGGATGACCATCTAAAGCTCGGGAAGATGCTCGCTTCAGGCCACTTTTAATCTGTCATCAGCATTAGGCCACACTCACATTATGGAAACGGCTTCCTCTGATGGCTGTGGCCATAGCTCATATGTTGAGAGATGCCAGAGGCGGTAATGAATTCCTGCTGAGATGCTCGCTTTCCGTACATCCGTCCAGGGAAGGGGGATATGTGAGGCTCTCGGTCTGCAGCGATATCTCTTCCCGAAAGTGTCCGCTGTCAGACAGATCTCGGTTTCTCCCCTGCTTGCGTTCGGTCACGTCCCATTGGTTCAAAGCCTGAGAAGCTGTCGGTACCATTAGTAAAAATATAATTTAGTTAGTTTAATGAAGTGACTTAGACTAACAAGTTGTTGCAACAAGAGTACCCTGAAGTGACTTCAGATGTATTACCACAGTAGTAGCAGTCGCTCATTAGCTCCTTGCAGTGTTATTGCAGTTGGGCTCTTATGAAACCTGCATAATATCCACACACGGCTGTAAAATACAGACGGCTGATAAATTGCATAATAACCAGATTAGCAATTTGTCACTCTAAGCCCCTGGCAAACAGCAAGGGAATTGGGAAGATTTTGCCCTCCCTGTGAGATGAGAAAGATATAAATAGAAACTTAGGAGTCCAATTTGTCAAGTAACACGAGCAGAAATGTCCCCTTTCCACATCACCCAAAATACACTCGGGTCCTCTGAAGCATATTTCACGGACTCATTATAATAATGTCGAGGCTTTTGTGAAAACTGACAAATCTGTGGTCCAGACCTGACTTCCTTTTAATTCTGTGATCTTTCATGAGTGAGACCCTTTTCCCCCCCAAGATTAAACAAACATTGGCCACTGAAATGTGATAATGTGTTCTATTAGGATACATTATGTGTGATTATTCAAAATGGTAATTTGGTTTCAGAATTGGATTTGAGTCATAAAGTCTTCCCAAAACAGATTACTTGTGTTAAAATAAGACATTTGCTTTTGATTTATATCTTTATACATGTGGTAGATTTCATTATTTCATTTGACTATTTATTTATTTATCTATTTATTATGCCCTTCACTCTTTGAAGTCCTAATAAAGCGGCGGTGGGATGACTGGAAGCGGAGTTCAAATGAAGTTTTTGTAACCAAAGTAAAACACCAAAAACGTAGATATGATTAAATCTGAGTTTTACATTTACAGAGTTGCTGATATGATATAAAACAGGAAGGTATATAAGTTTCTTGTTTGGAAACAGAGAACATTAAAGTAGATTGATCCGTCTTTGTCCGCGTTGTTTCCATCGTGATGAAGAGCACTGCAGGTTGGTTGGCACGCGCTCTCTCTTCTCCGAGGAAGCCATTCAGTCCTTTTCCACCAGGCTTAATAATAGACCATAACATTTTGGGGGGTGGGGGGGTTTGTGTTTATGAGTGACTGTCCTCTGGTGTGCCCTCAGGAGTCTGCATTGTACCTGCTTATCATACAGTAGTGCTGATTGTAGCTCAATCCTCTCGCTGTTCACAGTGGACATGCACCATCTTTGTTTTCTGTGGGGCAACGAATGAAAAATGCGTGTGCTCCAGTGACGTCGCAAGCAAGCCGAGCCATGAATTTAGAACGGGATATTGGCTGGAGGGGAGCTGTTTGGAAAGTAATTACATCAAAGACTGTTGTGGGAATATTTGCAACACACAAAAAAATGCTGCTGATGATAAGCAAGGACCCACAAGGCACTAGTTAGGAGCTCCTGCATAATGGCATCGTGAGCTGTTCTCATGCAAGATTCAGATTTATGAACCTACCTATCCTGAAGAACCTTGCATCGCACCAAAAAAATATGTACG